>NC_137982.1:11981668-12659594 GCF_963924665.1 Micromys minutus | reverse complement strand
TGTCCCATTAATCAGTGACTGCATATTATGTCTGTTCTTTTGTGACTGGGATATCTCACTCAGGATGATATTCTCTAGATACAACCATTTTCTTAAGAATTTCGTTAAGTCATTCTTTCTGGTGGCTGAGTGGTACTCCATTGTGTAAATGTACCACAATTTTGGTATCCATTCATCTACTGAAGGACATCTGGGTTTTTTCCAGCTTCTGACTATTATAAATAGAGCTGCAATGAACATTGTGGTGCATGTGTCTTTGTTGTATGTTGGAGCGTCTCTGGGGTATATGCCTAGGAGTTGAATAACTGGGTCTTCAGGTAGTACTATGTCCAATTTTCTGAGGAATCACCAGACTGATTTCCAGAGTGGTTGTATCAGTTTACAACCCCACCAACAGGGGAAAAGAGTTCCTCTTTCTCCACAAAGGGGAACCTGCTCATCATCCTGCCCATTAGACTGGACTCTCATCTCCACACCTCCCATGTACTTCTTCCTCAGTCATTTGGCCTTCACAGACATCTCTTTCTCTTCAGTCACAGTTCCAAAGATGCTTGTGAATATGCTGACACACACTCAGTCAATCTCCTATACTGGCTGTGTTTCCCAGGTGAATTTTTTTTTATAGTTTTTGGAACCATTGATAGCTTTCTTCTGACCTCCATGGCATATGACAGGTATGTGGCCATCTGCCACCCTCTCCACTACACTATCATAATGAATCTGAGCCTCTGTGTTCTTCTAGTAGTCATGTCTTGGGCATTATCTTTAGCCAATGCAAACACTCCTCTTGGCTCGCATATCTCACTTTAGAACAATACCATCCCACACTATTTTTGTGACCTCTCTACTTTGCTGAAGCTGTCCAGATCAGACACCACCATCAATAACCTCATTATTTTTGTTTTAGGTAATTTGGTTATTACTCTGCCATTCATATGCATTCTGGTCTCTTATAGCTACATTGGAGTCACCATTCTGAAAACTCCATCAAGGAAATTTGCAAAGCCTTGTCAACCTGTGGTTCTCACCTCTGTGTGGTTTCTTTGTACTATGGAGCCATCATTGGACTATATTGCGTCCCCTCATCTAATAACAATAATGACAAAAATGCCATTGTGGCTGTGATCTACACTGTGGTCACGCCCATGTTGAATTCCTTTATTTATAGTTTGAGGAATAGGGATATGAAAGCAGCTCTGAGAAACATCTTCAACAGAACAAAATGATGTACCTACTAATTCCCATTAGCTGCCTAGGACTCTGACATGATTGACACATGTATTATCTTCTCTCTGAATGGCAATCTTAAAGATATTTAAATTAGACATTCTTGCATATGTCTTGCATGTTACACTATACCTCTTTTCTTGATTTTGATAGTCTTGGGAAAGGGGTCTCTAAAACATATACACACAAATTTTTTTTGTGTTTCTCTTTGCTCAAATTATCATTCCCCCAAAGTTTTATAATTCAGTTATCACTCTCCATTTGGATAGCTTGTAGCTTTTGGAGCAAACCCTTTCCCCCATTTTCATGTCATGAAAAATTCTTTAGATAGTATTACTTTTCTTTTGTTAAACAAAATTTTTAACAGGCAATGTCTCTCTCTATGAAGATCTAGATGTTCTAGAATTTTCTATATACAGAATGTTTGCCTTGAGGTAGTAGAGATCAGTCCACCTTTGCCTCCTTAGTGCTAGGATTAGTGGGGTGAACCACTATGCACAACTTGATCTTATTTTTCTTATTTAATTCAGCGGTGTTTGGAATTTTTAGCTGATAGTAATCTCAAATAAATTCTGTGTTGCCTATATACCAGCAACGAACTGGTTATAATTATTGCTAGGTGGGGTTCATTATTCTCACATTGATGTTTCCTGCCTTCTTATGAACACATTGGAGTCACCATTCTGAATCTGCCATACATGCACAAAATTTTCATTCCTCTAGTTTGCAATACACTTTTCATTTTTTTTCACACGAAAATATAAATTTTTATAAGAAGAGACATTTAAATACATATCCGTGTTGTATAATGTATGTTGTATAATGAGTGTACAATCTCCTAAATGTTTGTCATGTTTTGTGATCTAAGCACTGAGAGTTTGTTCTTGAACTACTTTTGTACTATGCACTCCATCATCATCACCCCTTATCTCTCTAATATGAAGTCAACACTACAGGTCCTTCTTTGTTCAAATTTCACATGTACTACGAGGTTTTCTTTCTTCCCACATAGTTTGCCCATAATTTAGTATTTTTTCTCCATTGTTTATTTTTTCCACAATATACTCTTGGACTGATATTAACTATGCTTTTACCTTCTTTTTTTCTCTAAACTCAGTTGTCCATTGATATCAGGTAGACAAAATGGGTACAGGTTCTGGGTGGTGAAAAGGACTTTTGAAACCTCCTTGTTTAGGAAGGTCATGTTTATGTAATGTATAAAAGTGGAAAGAAAGAGTTAAATCGTCTTTTATTTTCTGCTGTAGTTATGTGGCATCTGCTCTTCATAGGGGTTGGGTACTCAAGTGTATGGACTGGTAGAAATAATGTAAATGTAATACTTGTATAAAAATCTGAAAAAGTTAAACTAGAAAATTTAATCCAACTATATTGTGTTCTAAAATGAAATGACTTTCACATTTAATTGCATGAATACATAGTCTGTTGTTTCTATCTGAAATGTTCAACCTGAGTTTTTGTTCTTGGAAAATCTCCAAAACAAAGACATTTAGTTTCATGAAGGGTAGTCAATTGCTGTGACCAATATTTTATATCTAGTGATTATAATGAAGAAAGAAATTCAAGTAATGAGAACTTAGTTGGTGTTCTGCAGCTAAAGTAGCAATTGTAGTGAATGGACATTTTAGACTATTGTATGTGAAGTTGAATCCCTACACTAGTGAACCACTTGGAAATTTCTGAAATTCAAGCTATTATTCTTGTCACTCAAATGTTAGTTTATAAATACTGAGATAATGTCTAAGGAAAATTATATATATATTTTATATATATATATATGTAATAATCACATTTAACATATGTGCATACTTCATATACATTGTATTATATATAATATATTCTATAAATTATATACTACATTATATAGTATATATTAAATATATTAACATGTATTGTATTTTAATGAATGCTATTAAAGTATTCATTTAAAAATCACTAGGCTTAAATGATAGAAACCAATACTATAATTGGTAAAGTTCCTTTGGTCCCTTGTCAGTTACATCTTCTTTACTCTTGAAGATCATGTCTTCACTGTGTGATTGTGAAGGCAATCTGGTTCCCAGTTGAGATGAGGCTCGAGACCCAGGTGACTCTGAAAGGGATAGTAGGAGTTTCATTTTTCTCCCCCAAACCAAGCCTCTATCCACAGCCCTCCATAAATTCATAGCCATCAGTCATGTAAGGGCAATGCCCTAAACCTCTCCACTGGTAGAGGAAGTAACCACAGATCACTTAGGCTCAATACAGATCTTCATTATAATGAGATACCTAAAGGCCTAGAAGTTTACTTAGCCAATTAGCTTTTCTTCCCAGACACTCCTCCCTTCAATATGTATTTAAACTCAGACCCACTCTGAGAAGTGGGATACGGATTTACTCATCAACCTTCCATCATGAGAATAAATGTTTTAAAACCATGGACTTCCTTTTCATTGTGATTTGCCATGGAGAACTGTAGAGAAGCCATTTGCTTACAGAGCTGCCATCTAATCTCCAGTGGCCACCACCAAGCCCTCTGCCCACAATCCAAGGACCCCCCACCATGGGACCAGCTGGAGATCCTCCCACTTTCCTCTAAGCCCAGAGCTAGATCCAGATTGCAGTCCCCCACTCCATTGTCAGCTCTTCCATGGGATTTAGTGGTGCCTGGGTGTCCCAGAACCTGAAAACAAGATGGCACCTGCTTCGACACAGTTCCAGGGATCTCCAAGCCTGCTCTGGATGACCATCCTCGGCACCATACACTGTGCTTCCCATCTCTGGATCAGTGCCCTGTCGTTTCCCTCAGCCTGACACCAGCCAAACGACAGTACTGGGTAAGCGTGGTCCAACTTCCAGAGTCTTGCTACCCTGAGCAACCCGATCCCTGTAATGGAACAGACTGAGATGCACTCCACCCCAGTCATTACCCCATATTCTTTCTTATCAGTGTATAATAATCATATAAAGTGATGATAATTTTTGTTTATTTGTTTTTGAGTCAAGGTCTCACTAAATGGCCTTGGATACAGGTGTTGAAAGCTGTGAAAACCACAGCCACAGTGACTAGGCTGAATATATTTTTTAAAGATCATGTGGCTCATGGAGTTTATAGAGACCAGACTATAATTTAATACATAACAAAATCCTTTCTCTCTCTCTCTCTCTCTCTCTCTCTCTCTCTCTCTCTCTCTCTCTCTCTCTCTCTCCTGAGTGCTGGGATTAAAAATATCCACCATTAAACTTCTCTCAAAGGGACGAGTTTTAATTGTCTTCGAAGGTCCAAATGTAGTTTGAGGATACTGTGCACCTATGTTACACTCTTCCTATTTTTTTTTTTTTTTTTACAATGAGCAAAAACTATATGTGATACAGGGTGTAACCCGGAATTTGTCAATTTGTTCTTGGTGTGTAAAGATGGAGCATGAATTTTTTTTTGTTTTATTTTCTTTTTTTCATGGACTTCACACTGACTGTGAGTTGTTTCTTGGGCAGTGCGAGCCTCTGGTGTTAGCATCCCACTATCAGTGACTGCATATTATGTCTGTTCTTTTGTGACTGGGTTATCTCACTCAGGATGATATTCTCTAGATGCAGCCATTTTCTTAAGAATTTGGTTAAGTCATTGTTTCTGGTGGCTGAGTAGTATTCCATTGTGTAAATGTACCACAATTTTTGTATCCATTCATCTACTGAAGGACATCTGGGTTCTTTCCAGCTTCTGGCTATTATGAATATTGCTGCTATGAACATTGTGGTTCATGTATCATTGTTGTGTATTAAAGTGTCTCTGGGGTATATGCCCAGAAGTGGAATAGCTGGGTCTTCAGGTAGTACTATGTCCAATTTTCTGAGGTATTGCCAGACTGATTTCCAGAGTGGTTGTATCAGTTTACAACCCCACCAACAGTGGAGAAGTGTTTACGCTTTCGTTGCAACCAACCTCCCCACCATCTGCTATCATCTGAGTTTTGGATCTTGGCCAATCTAACTGGTGTGAGGTGGAATCTCAGGGTTGTTTTGATTTCCATTTCCCTGATGGCTAAGGATGTCGAGCACTTCCTCAGATGTTTCTCAGCCATTCGATATTCCACAATTGAGAACGGTTTGTTTAGCTCTGTACCCCATTTTTAATAGGATTGTTTGATTCTCTGGTGTCTAGCTTTTTGAGTTCGTTGTATAACTTGGATATTAGGCCTCTATCTGATGTGGAGTTGGTAAAGATCTTTTCCCATTCTGTTGTCTGCCGTTTTGTTTTCTTGACAATGTCCTTAGCCTTACAGAAGCTTTGCAGTTTCATTAGGTCCCATTTGTCAATCTTTGACCATAGAGCTTGAGCCATTGGTGTTTTGTTCAGAAAATTTTCTCCTGTGCCTATGTTTTCTAAGGTTTTCCCTACTTTCTCATCTAATAGTTTCAGTGTATCTGGTTTAATGTGGTCTTTGATCCACTTACACTTGAGATTTGTACAAAGAGATAAGAAAGTGTCTATTTTCATTATTTTGCATGCTGAGTGCCAGTTGGACCAGCACCATTTGTTGAATAGGCTGTCCTATTTCCATTGAATGTTTACGGCTCCTTTGTCAAAAATCAGGTGACCATATACATGAGGGCTCATTTCAGGATCTTCTATTCTATTCCATTGATCCATGTGCCTATTTCGGTTCCAGTAGCATGCAGTTTTCAGCACAATTGCCTTGTAATATAGCTTGAGGCCAGGGATAGTGATTCCTGCAGATGTTTTCTTGTTGTTGAGGATAGATTTTGCTATTCTAGGTCTTTTGTTATTCCATCTTTCCAACTCAATGAACAACTGCGTTGGAATTTTGGTGGGGATTGCATGGAATCTGTAGATTGCTTTGATAGGATGGCCATTTTTAAAATGTTGAATGTTCCAATACAAGAGCATGGGAGATCTTTCCATTTTCTGAGATCTTCCTCGATTTCCTTCTTTAGAGGTTTGATTCTTGTCATACAGGTCCTTCACTTGCTTAGTTAGAGTCACACCAAGTTATTTCATAGTTGTTGTGACTCTTGTGAAGGGTATCTTTTCCCTAATCTCTCTCTCCACATGTGTGTCCTTTGAGTATAGGAAGGCTACTTATTTGTTTGAGTTAATTTTGTATCCAGCCACTTTTCTGAACTTGTTTATCAAGTGTAGGAGTTCTCTGGTGGAATTTGTGGGGTCACTTAAGTACACTATCATGTCATCTGCAAAGAGTGATGTTTTTACTACTTTCTTTCCTATTTGTATCCCCTTTATCTCCTTTTGCTGTCTAATTGCTTCAGCCAGGACTTCCAGTACTATGTTGAATAGGTAGGGGGAGAGTGGGCAGCCTTGTCGAGTCCCTGATTTTAGTGGGATTGCTTCAAGTTTCCCACCGTTAAGTTTGATGTTGGCTGTTGGTTTGCTGTATATTGCTTTCACCATGTTTAGGTATGGACCTTGGATTCCTGTTCTTTCTAGGACTTTTAAAAGGAAGGGGTGTTGAATTTTGTCAAATGCTTTCTCAGCATCTAGTGAGATGACCATGTGATTTTGTTCTTTGAGTTTGTTTATATGGTGGATTACATTGATGGATTTTCTTATTTTAAACCATCTTTGCATCCCTGGGATGAAGCCTACTTGGTCATGGTGAATTATCGTTTTGATGTGTTTCTGGATACGGTTTGCAGGGATTTTGTTGAGTATTTTTACATCTATGTTCACAAGTGAGATTGGTCTGAAGTTCTCTTTCCTTGTAGGGTCTTTGTGTGCTTTAGGAACGAGGGTTATTGTAGCCTCAAAAAATGTGTTAGGTAGTATTCCATCTGATTCTATCTTGTGGAATAGTTTGGAGATTATTAATGTTATGTCCGCAATAAATGTCTGATAAAATTCTGCACTGAACCCATCTGGACTTGGTTTTTTTTTTGGTTGGGAGGCTTTTGATGACTTCTTCTATTTTTTTAGGTGTTATGGGGTTAATTAGATGGTTTACTTGGTCCTGGTTTAACTTCAGGATCTTGTATCTGTCTAGGAATTCATCCATTTCCTCCACATTTTCCAACTTTGAGGAGTATAGGCTTTTGTAGTAGGATCTGATGATTTCTTGAATTCCCTCAGTTTCAGTTGTTATGTCTCCGATTTCCTTTCTGATTTTGTTAATTTGTATACTCTCTCTTTGCCCTCTAGTTAGTCTGGCTAGGGGTTTATCAATCTTGTTGATTTTCTCAAAGAAGCAGCTCTTGGTTTTGTTGATTTTTTAATGGTTCTTTTTGTTTCTATTTGGTCTATTTCTTCCCTAATTTTGATTATTTCTTGCCATCTACTCTTCTTGGGTGTATCTGCTTCCTTTTATTCTAGGGCTTTTAGCTGTGCTGTCAGGTTGCTGATGTGAGCTCTCTCAGGTTCCTTTTGGAATCACTTAGGGCTATGAGTTTTCCTCTCAGTACTGCTTTCATTGCATCCCATAGGTTTGGGTATGTTGTGTTTTCCTTTTCATTGAATCCTAGAAAATCCTTAATTTCTTTCTTTATTTCTTCTTTGACCATGCTATCATTTAACAGATCATTGTTTAGTTTCCATGTGTATGTGGAATTTTGTTGTCTTTGTTGTTGTTAAAGACCAGCCGTAGACCATGGTGATCTGAGAGGATACATGGGAGTATTTGAATCTTGTTATATTGATTGAGGCTCGTTCTCTGTACAATTATGTGGTCAATTTTCGGGTAGGTGTAATGGGGTGCTGAGAAGAAGATGTATTCTTTTACTTAGGATGATATGTTTTGTAGATATCTATTAATTCTAGTTATTTCATAGTCTCTGCTAGTTTTACAGTGTCCTTGTTCAGTTTCTGTTTCCATGATTTGTCCATTGGTAAGAGTGGGGTATTAAAGTCTCCCACTATTATTGTGTGGGGTGAAATGTGTGTTTTGAGCCTTAGTATGGTTTCTTTTATGAATGTGGGTGCTTTTTTATTTGGAGCATATATGTTAGCATTGACAGATTCTCTTGAAATATTTCCCCGGTAATGAGTAAAAAGTGTCCTTCCTTATCTTTTTTGATAACTTTTGGTTGGAAATTTATTTTATTCAATATTAGAATAACCACTCCAGCTTGCTTCTTGGGGCTGTTTGCTTCGAAGTTTTTTTCCCACCCTTTTACTCTGAGATAGTGTCTGTCTTTGTCTCTAGATGAGTTTCCTGTATGCAGCAAAAGGCTGGATTTTGTTTATGTATCCAATCTGATAGCCTATGTCTCTTTATTGGAGAGTTGAGTCCATTTATGTTAATAGATATCTAGGAATAGTTGTTTCTGTTTCCTGCTATTATTGCTTTTGTAGGTTGAGTTGTGTCTGTGACTTTTTCTTCTTTTGGTTTTCTTGCTTAGGAATTTTCTTGTTTTTACTAGGCTGTATTTTCCCTCATTGTATTGGGTTTTCCACCTAAAATTCGTTTTAATGCTGGGTTTGTGGTCAGACATTGTGTAAATTTAGATTTGTCTTGAAATATCTTCATCTCTCCATCTATGGTGATTGATAATTTTGCTGAGTATAGCAGCTTGGGCTGGCACTTGTGCTTTCTTAGGGTGTGCATGATGTCTGTCCAGGCTCTTCTAGCTTTCATAGTCTCTGTTGAGAAATCGGGTGTGATTCTGATTGGCCTGCCTTTATATGTTACCTGACCTTTTTCCCTTTCTGCTTTTAGTATTCTTTCTTTGCTTTGGGAACTTGGTGTTTTGACTATTATGTGTCGGGAGTTATTTCTTTTTTTGGTCGAACCTATTTGGAGTTCTGAAGGCTTCTTTTATGCTTGTGGTCATTTCCCTCTTAAGGGCAGGGAAGTTTTCTTCTATGATTTTGTTGAAGATATTTACTGTGCCTCTTAGTTGTTATGCTTCTCCGTATTCTATAACTATTATCCTTAGGTTTGGTCTTCTCATTGTGTCCTGGATCTCCTGGACATTTTGGGTTAGGAGCTTTTTGATTTTTGCATCTTTCCTGACTGTTTTGTCAATGTTTACAATGTTGTCTTCTGACCCCGAGATTTTCTTTTTCATCTCTTGTAGTCTAATGGAAATGCTTGCTTCTGTCACTACTGATTTCTTTTTTAGGTGTTCTTCCTCTAGGGTTATCTCTTTTAGTGTTTTCTTTACTGTGTCAATTTCCATTTTTAATTCCTTCTTCCATTCCTTCATCTCTTTGGTTCTGTTTTCCTCTAGTTCTTTGAGTGTTTTTGTTGTTTCCTCTTTAAAAGTTTCTGATTCTTTTTGCTTTTCCTCCCGTTCCTGTTTAAGGATCTCTATCAGCGTCTTGGGGTATGATTTTCAATCTGAGTCTTAGTTTTCTGGAGTGTTTGTCATTCCAATGCTTGCTGTTATGGGGGAGCTGGGTACTGGTGTTGCCAGGTTGTCTTGGTATCCTTGGCATATACTTTTTTGCTTTCCTCTTGCCATCTTGTTTTCAGTTATATGTTCTTGCCTTTCCCTTCTATCTAGTCTGTGTCCCTGGATCTCCACTGGCCCAGGTGGCAGATGGGCCGAGCCCTGCTCTGTGCTCCATATTTGCAGGGTAAAAACAGAGGTTCCAATGCTGTGTTTCTGGTCCCTGGATCAGGAAGGTCAGGGGCGCACTTTCTCTGCACACTAGGCAGAGATCACTCTGCTCCCTAGCTGGCCAGATCTCCTTCTCACCCATGACTCCTGATTTCTTTTTTAGGTTTTCCATCCCCAGGGTTGTCTCTTTTTGTGTTTTCTTTATTTTTTCTATTTCCATTTCAATTCCTTCATCTCTTTTGTTGTGTTTCCCTGTATTTCTTGGAGCTTTTTTGTGTTTCCTTTTTAATAGATTCTATTTTTTTATATGTGTCCTCCTGTGGTTGTTTAAAGGAGTTATTCATGTGTTTCTCTAAGATCTCCATCATCATTGTGAGGTATGATTTCAAGTCTGAGTCTTCCTTTTCTGGAGTATTTCTGTATTCTGCTGTTTTGTGTGATGGGAGAGTTGTGTTCTGGTGTTGCCAGGTTGTCATGGTTTCCCTGGGGTATGTTCTTTCACTTTCCTCTTGCCATCTTGTTGTCTGTGATAATAAGTGGTCTTGTTGTCAGTGATTTGTTCTTGTCTCTCTTTTGTATCTGACCTGTGTCCCTGGATCTCCGCTGCTCCTGGTGTCTGATGGCCTAAAAGCCTGTTCTGCATTCACGGGCCTACTGCTGGAAACACCCAAAGCAGGGTTTCTGCTCCCCTGAACCAATCAGGGAGTGCACTTTCTGCATGCTCAACAGATACATCTCTGCTCCTGGCTACTTGGAATACTGTCTCACTACACCTGTGTCCCTGGTTATTGACTGTTCCTTGGTAATGTACACTCTATGCCAGGGTACATTTTAAGTTTTTAATTTGCTCTCAAATTTTACAAGGAGATTCAATGAAGAAATTACTTTGAGTTTAAGAGAAGACTTTGGACTTTCAAACAGTATTGAAACTGTTAAAAATGATTAGGGCTTTTGTAGGTTGAACTAAATGAATTCCACATTATTGCATGACCAGAAGATTATTATGAAGTCCAAAAAATGTAATGTGGTGCTTCAAATGTTGTCCCCTCATCCCAGAGTCTCAAGCATTTAAATACTTTGTAATATGCATTTAACTAATACATTCCACAAATGTGATTTCAGTCATGTTAATGTCAATTCAAAATGCCCATGTCAGTCAGAGAAGCTTTTAAGGTACTTAAGGGACAATGTTCTACTGTTATTTTTTTAAATAGTCATGTTGTCAGACTGCTTTCTAAAAATTTATGCATATACACAAAATCTTATACTGCTCTCACCCTTGAACAGAGAATCTTTCTTCAGTATAATGGCCAATGCACAGCTTGGAACAGGCCCAAATCCTGAAAATGGCTTTGAAAGATCAGCTATAAATATGTATCTACATTAAACTCTCCTCAGTCTGGACTCATAGAATATTACTAAAAATGGGGCAGAAATAATATAAGAGCCAGAGGAAGATGCAGAAAGTCATGGAATGCTGTCTTCTAGATTTCACATGGCAATGGCCTAGTAGCTGTGGTTACTTTATCTACACAAGGCTCACACAGGATCAATACAGGTAGGATCCCAATATAAAGGAGGGGTTTCATGGGTCCCAGTCTTGTCATAGTAGCTATACACAGGTGCTAATTGATGAGGAAGCATCATGTTTCTTTGCATGTCTTGCCATTAATAAGTTCCACAGGTCACAGTAGATGGTCCAATAACCTTATGCACATGAACAGTATTAACAGGATATGTCTGTGATAGAAAAATGTTTTTTTCTTCTCTAGAGGGATTGGAGGTAGGCAGTGGGTGGTTGGCAGGATCAAAGTACATCACAAACATATGAAATGTTAAAAATAAATTCAAAATATCATTTAATATCAGAGAAAATATTCAAATTCTCATTAATAAAGAATGAAATGAATAGAATTGGTGATTATTGTGTTACATAGCCCAGATTTGCAAAGGTAAGTTTCACAAACTTTCTGCCATTGGAACTTTGAAAAACAGATGACATAAAAGGAAAATGAAGATATTTATTAGTGTGGTATGTAAGAGGAAGAGTGAGACTGGTGAGTAGGAAATATGGGCAGCCAGGGAGCAGAGAGATCTCTGCGGAGTGCGCACGGAAAGCGCACCCCACCCTGCCTAATTCAGGGACCAGGAACACAGCATTGGAACCTCTGCTTCCACCCAGTGACTTAGGGGCAAAGAACAGGGCTCGGCCTATCTGCCACCTGAACCAGCAGCTACCAAAGGTTTAAAGTTTGGTGAGGAGGGGATCTGGGCAGCCAGGGAGCATAGAGATCTCTGCCGAGTGTGCATGAAAAGCGCACCCCTGCCCTGACTGATCCAGAGACCATTAACACAGCATTGGAACCTCTGTTTCTACCCTGCGAATTTAGGTGCAGAACAGGGCTCGGATCATCTGCCACCTGGACCAGTGGATATCCAGCGACACAGAACAGATAGAAGGGAAAGGAAAGAACATATTACTGACAACAAGATGGCAAGAGAAAAGGGAAAGCGTATATCCCAAGGAAACCAAGACAACCTGCAACACCAGAACCCAGCTCTCCCATAACAGCAAACATTGGAATGCAAGTGAAGGAACTGCATGACTAGAACTTCAAACCTCTAAAGAAGGAAATTGAGGAAGATCTCAGAAAATGGAAAGACCTCCCATGCTCATGGATTGGAAGGATCAACATTTCAATAATGGCCATCCTACCAAAAGCAATCTACAGATTCAATGCAATCCCCATCAAAATTCCATCCCAGTTCTTCATTGAGTTGGAAAAAATCAATGTGCAATTTCATCTGGTATAACAAAAGACCTGGAATAGCGAAATCCATCCTCAACAATAAGAAAACATCTGCGGAAATCACTATCCCTGACTTCAAGCTATATTACAAGGCAATTGTGCTGAAAACTGCATGGTACTGGTACAGAAATAGGCACGTGGATCAATGGAATAGAATAGAAGATCCTGAAATGAGCCCTCATGTATATGGTCACCTGATTTTTGACAAAGGAGCTGTAAACTTTCAATGGAAAAAAGACAGCTTATTCAACAAATTGTGCTGGTCCAACTGGCACTCAGCATGAAAAAAAAAATGAAAATAGACCCTTTCTTATCTCCTTGCACAAAGCTCAAACATAAGTGGATCAAAAATCTTCACAATAAACCAGATACACTGAAACTATTAGATAAGAAAGTAGGGAAAACGTTAGAACATATAGGCACAGGAGAAAATTTCCTGAACAAAACACCAATGGCTCAAGGTCTTAGGTCAAAAATTAATAAATGGAACTTAATGAGATTGCAAAGTTTCTGTAAGGCTAAGGACATTGTCAAGAAAACAAAACGCAGCCAACAGAATGGGAAAAGATTTTTACCAACTCCACATCAGATAGAGGCCTAATATCCAAGGTATACAAGGAACTCAAAATCTAGACACCAGAGAATCAAACAATTCTACTCAAAAATTGGGGTAGAGAGCTAAACAAAACTTTCTCAATTGAGGAATATCGAATTCCTGAGAAACATCTAGGAAGTGCTTGACATCCTTAGCCATCAGGGAAATGCAAGTCAACACAACCCTGATATTCCACCTCACACCATTCAGATTGCCAAGATCCAAAACTTAGATGACAGCAGATGCTGGCGAGGTTGCGGAGAAAGAGGAACACTTCTCCACTGTTGGTGGTGTTTTAAACTGATACAACCACTCTGGAAATCAGTCTGGTGATACCTCAGAAAATTGGACATAGTACTACCTGAAGGCCCAGCTATTCCACTTCTGGGCATATACCCCAGTGACACTCCAATATACAACAAAGATACATGCACCACAATGTTTATAGCAGTTCTATTTATAATAGTCAGAAGCTGGAAAGAACCCAGATGTCCTTCAGTAGATGAATGGATACAAAAATTGTGGTACATTTACACAGTGGAGTACTACTCAGCCATCAGAAACAATGACTTAACCAAATTCTTAAGACAATGGATGCATCTAGAGAATATCATCCTGAGTGAGACAACCCAGTCACAAAAGAACAGACATAATATGCAGTCACTGATAGTGGGATGCTATACCCAGAGGCCTTGACTGCCCCCAAAACAACTCATAGAATTTTTGAAGTTCAAGAAAAAAAGAAAAGGAAACAAACAAACAAACAAACAAAAAAAGTCATGCTCAATCCTTACACACCAAGAAAATGTTGACTAATTCCAGGTTACATCCTGTTTTACAGGTACTTTTTGCTCATTGTAACTAGTAAGACCTTAATGCAGAGTATCAAACCTTAAAAAAAGATAAAAAAGCCAAGCACTGACACAATTGTATTTGTATACATTTATGCAAAAATGTTTAAATTTTTTCTTTATCTTTGTTTTTTAAAATAAAGTTTAAAAAAGAAGATCCCAGTGTGTTCTATCATAGTCACTCCCCTCATGCTTCTCTGGTTCATCTCCCTCTCTGCATGCTTTTCCCTTGTTCTTTTAATACAACCCATTGAGTCTTATTAATGGTAATTTTATGTACATGGCTATTGAAACTTTCTATAAAGTGAACACTTGGCTAAATGGACATATAATTTTTAGAAGAAGATGACTTACATTTGCTTCTGTTTTTATTGATTACATCACTTTTCTGGTGAAGTTAGAACTGTTTGTATGTGTACAAGTGAGTTTATAAGAAGGGAAATCAAAAGCCACTCACAGGTGTAGGCAGGGTGTGGCAAGCTGGAGAAATATTCTGCCTTTAGGGCTCCCCACTTACAATAACCCTTGCGAAAGGAATTACTTTAATATTTAACCTGACCATAATTGGGGCCTCCTGGGGTTAACAGAGTCCCACAGTGAGTATGTGCCATATGAGCATGCTTCCTTGCAATGAGCTGCCTGTGGAAAGGTTTTTATGGAAAGGTTTTTATGGAAAGGTTTTTTTTTTAAAGAGAGTTTTTAATGGGCAAAGGGAAATGCAGTGTTGTCTAGATTTCTAACTCAGAGTGCAATGTTAGGCATAGAGAAAAATTATTAATGCTATACCTTTTGTAAAGTAAATACAGAGGAAACAGAAAATGACACATTAAATTCATTTTGTGGAAAAATAACATCTATACTGAGAAGACAGAAAACTATAAAGTAAAAATATATTTAGAATCAAGAGAAGATATGCTGATGAGAAAAATATGGTGCTTGAGTAAAAAGTGAATGTTAGTCTGAAGTAAATGTTGGTGTTCAGTGTCTAGTTATGGTATAATAGGAGTGGAGGAGAATGCATAGACACATTCCATCTCTTTTTGGTTCCAGAGACTTTAATGGTTTTGACTCATTTCTGACTACTTCGAAGGTATACGTTTTAGGACAGTTAAAAAAAAGAATTTGGTTCTACATATCAGAATCAGTTTTGGTGATTCATAACAAAAAGGGTGAGTAGACTATAAATCAAAATTTGATAGGTAAAAACAGAAGAGATCCTTACTTATACTCTGGCAATGCAGGAAAGAGATGCAGCATGCCCACTGTTCCTTTAGGCAAAGCAAAGAGAAGGATAAGAAAGTTAACACAAGATCATTCACTTCTCCGCAGCCCCACTTTGCTGTAACTCCACTACCAGTAACTACCAGTTATTTTCAAAGCATCATCTAGGAAAAAGGACCTCACTGCTATTTGTCTGTTTGCAGAGATTGTTTTTCTCTTCTTCAAGAATCATTTAGTCTTTTGACTTAGAAAGCTCCAGTGCTCTTTATATGGATTTTATGACATCTCTCCTCATCATCCCTCTTTTTGGGTCTCTTCTCTCCTCTTCTCTTCCTCACTCCCACCCCAACTAAAATTCTATCCACAGAGCTCAGGATTTGAGAACAATGTTGAAACTGAAAAAGAGAAAGCAATACAAGGATAAAACCTTGACATCAGCCAAAAGACGTAGCACCATCGAATGTTAGAACTACTGACCGTGAGTAGTAGACTGTCAATATTCCTTTAGGGTATAGTTTAGTGTGCTTGAAAGAAATTGAACTTATTGTCAGTACATTTTTATTTTGATTAGTGTTAAATAGTAGATTATTTGTGCATGAAAGCTTATAGTAATCTTGGTCATAAAGATCATGGCTATTCACCCTATCGACACTAAGGAAGTTCATATTTCTCCATTCTTGTCCTCTCTCTTCTAAGTTTATCTACACCTCCGTGTTGATATCTGTGCTCTTCTTCCTTGAAAAAGTAATTGTATCATGATACAATACTTGAGATACATCCAATAACATAGAAAGATAATGGAATAAATGACAACAAAGGAATTAACACTGAAAAAAATGTAAGGTTTCAAAAATCTTAATAGCTTCTGTTTTATAGATACATACAGTTAATTAACTAATGCAGTGGTTTTTAACATGGGGGCCATGACTCCTTTGAAGAGGATGTCAAATCACCTTTTCACAGGGGTCTTCTTTTCTTCATTTTTATTTATTTATTTAAATTGAACAACTTTATTTTAAAAACAAAGATAAATGTACAGATTTTAAGCATTTTTGCATAAAAGTATATAAATACATTTTTGTCAGTACTTAACTTTTTTAAAGGTTTGATAGTATGCATTAAAATCTTACTAGTTACCATGAGCATAAACAAGATGTAACCTGGAAATAATCAAAGATTTCTTGGTGTGTAAAGATTAAGCATAATGGTTTTTCATTTTCTTTCTTTTTTTTTGGCCTTTGTTTTTTCTTGAACTTCATATAGTCTGTGAGTTGTTTCTGGGGTGTTCAGAGCTTTCTGTGGTTAGTATCTAATTATCAGTGACTGCATATTATGTCTGTTCTTTTGTGACTGGGTTATCTCACTCAGGATGATATTCTCTAGATGCATCCATTTTCTTTAGAACCACAGGGGTCTTCTAACCATTGGATGACAAAGATATTTACATTACAATTCATAACAGTAGCATAATTACAGTTATGAAGTATCAACAAAAATAGTCTTATGACTAGGGGAGGGATCAATACAACATGAGCAATTTTACTAAATGGTCAGCGTTTAAGAATCAGTGATCTAAAGTGTTTAACTGAGGTGATTGAGGAGAAACAAATGTCCAGACAAGTAAGTGAGCTTTTGTCAGGGAATGTGACCAGTACTGAAGAAAACTGAAGGCCTGTGAAGTAACATCATGTATGATCTGAGGCAATGCAAGCATTCACTTGCCTTCTGAACATTTACAAGGCAACACGTTTTTAATGCATCAGGAGAAACACCCCTGACTTATGTATGGACTTAAAAATCTTATTCTGTGTGTCACTACCTTCTAGGTGAGACAGAAATTTTAAAACATCAGGCCCATACTTGACTCTGGCCCTGGTGTGTTGTACTTACCTTGCACTTTAGTAATTCTGCATCAAGTAGAAAGACATGTATAACAATAAGCGGGGAAAGAAGGAAAACCACTGCAAATGTGACATGTAAGTGGAATTTTAAGAGATGAAGAAAGTAGGAATGACAGTCCCCTCCCCCATCCCCATTTAGAATACTGGGAAAGGATTGCAGTAAAAGAGACTGCTTACCATGCTGAAATGAAACCCACACCAGAAGTAATCAGTTGATTACAATGATGAAAGTAACAGAGAATTGGAAGGGGTGTAGAGTATTGTTGTGCAAGCCAAGGTGAAATTATTCCTTCACTGCAAATACACCAACAATTTCACATGCAGCCCTCATTTTTCCCCACCTTAAAACTCTGACTTTAGCATTTCATTCCAATGAAAACTCTTTCCATAGGTATGTGGGTTCATTTCTGAAACTTCAATTGTATTTAATTGATCTACCTTCCTGTCTGTGCACCAATACCAAACAGTTTTATGACTATTGCTCTGTAATTAAAGGGTTTTATATTTAAGATGATGAGGGTTGTAGTATGTAGCCTTTATTTTGGGTTTGAAATATATAACCTTTATTATGATTACGTATGTTTTTCTGGTCCAATTTGCCCCAGGACTTTGCCCATAAAAGCATATTAGATTTTAAATAAGGTATTTTAGCATATTTTAAATGATCACATGATTTTGTTTTTAAGTCCATTTTTAAGGATTTATTACATTTAATGAACCATATGTAGAAATATCCCTGAACAACAAGAATACATCCAACTTGATCATGGCAGATAAACTATTAAAAGGAATATTTTTAGTTGTCAAAGATGAGTTTATGGGGCTGGAGAGATGCCTCAGCGGCTAATACCACTAACTGATCTTCCAGAGGTCCTGAGTTCAATTCTCAGCAACTGCATTCTGTCTCCCAACCATCTGTAATAAAATCTGGTGCTCTCATCTGGTGTGTCTCACATACATAATACCTAATCTGATGCTCTTTTCTAGTGTGTCTGGTGTGTTTCACATACATAAAATAGATAAATAAATCTCAAAAAATCTAAGTTCATATAAGATAAAAATATTCCTGAAATGCAAAGTTCAAGAAAATTTGCTACCATTATTATACTATTGACAATTTTAAGACTATAAATGGGAAAAAAGTACGTGAAAACCATGGCTCAGAGAACTAAAATAGGGGAAGGAGTAATGCATCTCCAATTAGGAGCACTGGATGCTCTTCAAGAGGACACAGATTCAGTCCCACATTGCAGATCGCACCTTTACATAACTCCAGTTCTAGGGGATCAGATAACCTTATAGGTAGGCAAAATATCAACGTGTGTAAAACTTAAAAAAATAATAATTTTTAAAAACTAAAATAATTATCAAAAGTTGAGAAAAGGAAAATACGGAAATCCTTAAAAAGAAAAAACCTATTTCATATTTTGCAGTGATAATTTAACACAAATACATACACAGCATATTGTTCAGAAGTATAGTACTATAGACCCTTTAAAGGCTTAGATTAAACATGGAGGTAGGCAAGCTTAGGGTAACAGCCCCTTGACTTATATGTTCTTCAAGTTATATTAATTCTGCCATTATTTTTGCCATATTGAAGTATATTAGATCAACAAAAAAATCTTTATTTGTAGAAAACAGCATAGAAAGTCATCATGCTAGTGCTTATCTCTATTTCTACTTAATAGTGAAAACCTGACTTGTAAAAAGATGTAAGAACTCTATGCACTGGAGATTCTACTTTCATGAAAATATACCTACTAGTTATGTCAGAAATATTACAGGTACTTCTAACTCTCAATCTTGATGAGTTTGGTTGTCTTGATGGAAGGTTATTACCAAAAGAACAAAGTTCATTTCTTAATACTGAAGGTTAGGGACAGATCCCTTTTCCAATGACTGACGACTTAAGGTGAAGAATTAGATGTGCTTGAACCTTGGTATTGTTTCTTTTCCAACTCTGATCTTTCCTCTTTGCAGGTGATGTAGACCATGACTTATGGCCACTAAAAACAAGACAGAAGTGACTGAATTTGTGTTGCTGGGATTGTCCAGCAGGCCAGAGTTGCAGCCAGTTATTTTTGGAGTTGTCCTTATCATGTACCTGGTGGCAGTTTTGGGCAATACCCTATTAGTACTTGTTGCTTGCTCAGACCCCATGCTTCAGACCCCCATGTACTTCCTTCTCAGCCAGCTTTCCTTGATTGACATATCTCTCACAACCATCACTGTTCCTCAGATGCTGGTGCACACACTCTCTGTGGATCGAAGAATTTCCTATAACTGTTGCATGACACAACTATTTTTCTTTATGGCAGTGGGGATCATGGAAGTCTACTTACTGGCTACCATGGCATATGACCGCTATGTTGCCATCTGTGAACCTTTAAGATACTCTGCCATTGTCAGCCACAGCCTCTGTCTGAGAATAACATTAACTGCATGGGTGGTGGTCAGTCTTAACTGTCTCCTGTACACTGTGTTAGTCACTCGTTTAACCTTCTGTGGCAACAAGGTTACCCACTTCTTCTGCGATATCACTCCTCTGCTGAAGCTCTCCTGTACTCAACCAGTGGTCAATGAAATGTTAATCTTCACTGAGGGTGTAGCTGTGGTGGGCAGTCCCTTCTTCTTCATTTGGGGTTCTTATATTCAAATAGGTATTGCCATAGCCCACATGCACTCCTTTGCTGCCCTGAGGAAAGCTCTGTCCACCTGTAGCTCCCACATTCTGGTTGTGCTGCTCTTTTTCGGCTCTCTGGCTAGAATGTACCTTAAGCCATCATCCAGCTATGACTTAGACCAGGATCGCCAGGTTGCCGTCTTCTACACGCTCATCTCCCCTATGTTAAATCCACTAATCTACAGCCTTAGGAACAAAGATGTTAAAGGAGCTCTATGGAGGCTTTCTAGAAAACTCCGTACTTCTGACTGGCTCTCCAACATACAAAGAATGAGAAACGAATTCATGAGAACTAAGGGTTAATCTGTGGCCACTCCAAAGAGCTGAGGCTTACTTTTAATAAAGGATATGAATCATATGTCTGTTGAATAATCTTTCCTGTCAACTGTCTCGTGATTGAATTAGAAACAAAATGACTTCCTGAATAAACAATTCTGGGCCCCTTTCTCATTGGAATTGTCAAGCTATTTTAAGATCACTAAGCCCAGATTCCTTTTGTGTATAGTATATGAACTAGGTAATAAGCAAAGCCATAGCATGACATATTAGGCTACAGATATTTGATTACTTTAGTGATATTAGGTTATATACTACCTGGTAGACACAAGTCAATGTTATCAAATATTATTTTATCAAGTAATGTTTTAAAATATTATTTAGAATGAATTTTAAAGATATCACAGAATTAATTAAACCTCTCTAAAACTTGTAATGTATTTATAATCTCCCATTTTTATAATCTCTCAGCCTCTAAGAATAATTTCAATGCTCATTGTGCCTGAATTGCTCCACCTTTTATCTCTCACTTGTACCATCCAGTGAGTCACTAACAGATTGAAAAAGGAGCTTCACCATAGCTCCAATACTAAGAGGAGTGGTTAGGTTATGGTTTTATGGCCAGTAAAACTTGCCATAAATTAAAAGAAAAAAAGAGACAAAAATGCAATTGGGTTGGTTTATAGTTCAGAGGTTTATTATGTTATGGACATAGATGCAACATGACAACATGAAGGCATACATGGTACTGAAGAGGTAGCTGAGAGTTTGCATCTAGATCCATACTCAGCCTGAAATGACAGTGACACTGGCTAGGCTTGAAATTCTGAGACCTCAATGCCTTACCCCTTATGACACTCCTTCTACACCTACTCTGAGACCATACCTCCTAATATGGCCATTGCTTATGGACCTCTGGGGAATATTTTATTCAAACCACCACATTCTACTTCCTTGCACATAGGCTTGTACCCATATCATAATACAGATTATATTTAGTCCAACTTCAACAGTCCTCATAGTCAGGAGCTGTCTCAAACTTGTTTTTTTATGCCCTTTTCATTTTTACTATGAAATGATACATGATTATTTTAAATTTCCTTTTTTAAAAAAGGGATAAATGTACAGATTTTTAAAGGCATTTTGGCAAAACACTATATGAATATATTTTTGTCAGTACTTAATTTTTTTAAAGGTTTGATAGCATGCATTGAAATCCCATTAGTTACCATAAGCATAAAGTACATTTAGGACAGAATGTAACATGGAAAACGTTTTCTTGTTGTGTATAGATTAAGTCTAATAATCTTTGAATATCAAAAACTGCCACAAGGCTATATTCTTAGCACTTGGATTATTAATGATTTAAGGTTCAGGTGTACAACACTCTGAGAAGGTGCTATACATTTTTTTCCTAAGAAGGACTGAGGCTTTCACATTTTGGCCTTTGTTTCTCTTGAGCCTCATTTGGCCTGTGAGTTGTTTCTGGATGTGCAGAGCTTTGTGGGGTAGTATTGAATTAACAGTGACTGCATATTATGTCTGTTCTTTTCTGACTGGGTTACCTCACTCAGAATGATATTCTCTAGAAGCATCTATTTTCTTAGGAATTTTATAAAGTCATTGTTTCTGATAGCTGAGTAGTACTCCATTGTGTAAATATACCACAATTTTGTATCCATTCATCTAATGAAGTACATCTGGGTAATTTCCAGCTCCTGGCTATTATAAATAGGGCTGCAGTGAACATTGTGGTACATGTGCCCTTTTTGTATGTTGGAGCATCTCAGGAGTATATGCTCAGAAGTTGAATAACTGGGTCTTGAGGTTGGACTATGTCCAATTTTCTGAGGAACCGCCAGGCTGATTTCTAGAGTGGTAGTACCAGTTTACAACTCCACCAACAGTGGAGGAGTGTTCCTCTTTCTCTGCATCCTTGGCAGCATCAGTTATCATCTGAGTTTTTTACCTTAGGTATTCTGACTGGTGTGAGGTAAAATCTCAGGGTTGTTTTGATTTGCATTTCCATGATGAATAGGGATGTTGAGCACTTCCTTAGATGCTTCTCAGCCATTCAATATTCCTTTTTGTTTAGCTCTCTACCCCATTTTTAAAAAGGATTGTTTGATTCTCTGGTGTCTAACTTTTTGAGTTCTTGGTATACCTTGGATATTAGGCCTCCATCAGATGTGGGGTTGGTAAAGATCTTTTCCCAATCTGTTGACTGCCATTTTGTTTTCTTGACAGTGTCCTTAGCCTTACAGAAACTTTGCAATCTCATGAAGTCTCATTTGTCAATATTTGACCTTAGAGCACAAGCCATTGTTGTTCTATTCTAGAAATTTTCTCCTGTGCCTATGTGTTCTAAGGTTTTCCCTAATTTCTCTTCTAATAGTTTCAGTGTACCTGGTTTAATATGGAGATCTTTGATCCATTTGCACTTTAGCTTTGTACAAGGAGATAAGAAAGGGTTTATTTTCATTCTTCTGTATACTGAGTGCCAGTTGAACCAACACCATTTGTTGTAGAGACCACCTCACCCATCTTCAGTGTTTTCAGACTAAGTCTTGCTTCTCAGGAGATTCTCTGGCATTCTTTGCCTGAAATCCCAGCTGAAAACTGACTGAGATGCAGTTTCTTAAAAAGCCTCCATAGAGCACCTTTAACTTCCTGGTTCCTGAGGCTGTAGATTAATGGATTTAACATGGGAGAAATGAGTGTGTAAAAGATGGCAACCTGGCGGTCTTGTTCTAGATTGTAGCTAGATGATGGCTTGAGGTACATGTGAACCAAAGAAGCAAAGAGAAACATCACAACCAGAACATGAGAGCTACAAGTGGACAGAGCTTTTTGCAGGGCAGCAAAGGAGTGCATTTGGACTATGGCAATACCTATGCGAACATAAGAGCCAAAAATAAAGAGAAAGGGGCTCATCACCACAGCTACACCCTCAGTGAAGATTAACATTTCATTGGCCACTGGTCGAGTACAGGAGAGCTTCAGCAGAGGAGTGATATCACAGAAGAAGTGGGTAACCTTGTTGCCACAGAAGGTTAAACGAGTGACTAACACAGTGTACAGGAGACTGTTAAGACTGACCACCACCCATGAGGTTAATGTTATTCTCAGACAGAGGCTGTGGCTGACAATGGCAGAGTACCTTAAAGGGTCACAGATGGCAACATAGCGGTCATATGCCATGGCACCCAGCAAGTGAACTTCCATGCTGCCCACTGCCATAAAGGAAAAGAGCTGTGTCATGCAGCAGTTATAGGAAATGTTTCTGTTTACAGAGAGTGTGTGCACCAGCATTTGGGGAATGATGATGGTTGTTAGAGATATGTCAATCAAAGAAAGCTGGCTGAGAAGAAAGTACATAGGGGTCTGAAGCTTGGGGTCTAAGTAAGCAACAAGTACTAATAGGGTATTGGCCAAAACTGCCATCAGGTACATGACAAGGACAACTCCAAAAATAACTGGCTGCATTTTGGGCTGGCTGGACAATCCTAATAAAACAAAGTCGGTCACTTCAGTCCTGTTTTTAGTAGCCATAAGTCATGGTCAACACCACTTGTAAAGAAGGAAGATCAGAGCTGGAAAAGGAGAAGAATGATGTCAAAGCCAAGCCAAATCACTGGTATCTGCATTCCAGATGAGATAACACTGTAACTTGTGAAACCTCTTCTTGCTAATTAAAAAATCTTTATAAATGTTGACAAAATGTGACTTTCAAAACTGCTCCTGTACAGTGTCCCTACATCTCAGATAAGCAACTTCCTGTAGTGACGATCTTGTTCTAATTTTGAGCATAAATAAACTCAGTTTTGTTCTTTGGTACTGTGTTGCATTAAGTCAACTAAACTTACTCAGGACTTGAGCAGATGTGAGTAAGATACGCTCTGACTTTATTAATGGCTATTTTTCCTACATGATTTGATACTCACATCTTTTCAAGTCCAAATTTCAGTAAAAATGGGTCAAGAAGTATACCAACCTCTTCTTGCTGCTGTACAAATAAAGACATTTTTTGATCATGTAATAAGTTTATAACTATGTAGTCTTAGTTTCTCAGTGGTTTGTACTTTATTCATCTGAACAATGTAATTTCATCTTATACACCCACATTTGACATTTGTGTGTAATCAAATTAAAATCTCTTTTAGCCTTCTTTTTTAAAAGTTTAAAAATTATCTTTTTAAAGTATTTCACTTTTTTCTTCAATATTTAATAATAATTTTAGCTCTTTGATTTTTTACATTTCTTTCACAAAACTTGAAATAATATAACAACAGTAGCAGATATTCTCAGTCTATTAATATCAAAAATATTTTCATGTTACAAGAATTAGTAGCTGACAGTTAAAACTCTAACTTTGTATTTCTTATCTAAAATCGGTTTTAATAAGTTTCTTCTAGTCATTTTTCCATTTCTTTTCTACGTTTATTCTTGGTATTATTTTAGAATGCTTATGTTATATATCTCTGAATTCTATAACATTACTTCATCTAGTATGTGTAGTATTTCTGTAATGAGTCAATATAAAAATGTTTTAATCTAAAGATTAAATCTAAATTTAATCTTCAATTCTGAAAAAAAGTTTCTCATAAAAAGTTTGTTTTCTTCTTTTTATGTGTTTGAAACCCTTGGCAGTAGTTTCTTATGCCCCTTTAATTATATTTCTGTCTCAGGTATGTTTTTTCAGGTATGCCTTAGATTGTATTCCTAAAATTTACATTTATTTTGTTCCTGAAAGACTGCTCTTTTTCTCATAAGCTCATTGTTCTAGTTCTTCCTTTATTGTTCTAACCTATTTAGTATAGAAACAGTTCTGGAAGTACACATTTTTAATTTTCTAATTTTATTTAAATGTTTTTCATTAGTGAGCACAGTTTTGGTTTTATGATCATATCAAATATACACTCAAAAGTTCTAAATCCTACCAGAGAGGTACTGTAACATCCATTCTTCTTTTTCTGTATGCACAAAGCGAGTAGTTGGAAACAGCCTAAATATCCATAAAAATAATGGTTAGTAAAAATGCATTCACAGTTGAATTTTATCTATAAAAAAGAGAAAATGAGAATATTCACCATGAATTAACTTATATAGCTTGAATGATTGGTTTCTTCTTGTGCCCATTATGTAGTTTGTTTAATATTGGGCATTTTCTTTTATGCTGCTGGCTTTTTATTTTGTGCCTTCATTTAGTTTGTTCGAGATAGCTATTGTCCATTTGTTACGGTACGTATGTTGCTATGTCACTGGAGTAAGAAAGTTTGCTCCATAAACACAGAAAACTCTAGCCTATATTCTACTTGCTCAATATTGAGCGCTATCTCTTTGATATAACACCAAAATTAATAGCCATATCTTTCTTGCTTTAAAGAAAATTTTCAAGACTCCATTGGGTTAAGATGATAAGCTATCATCATCTGAGCTTTAAAGTAGAGAAAAGAGAAAAGTGCACGTATGGTGTCTAGTGGATTCTTACTGTAGGGACACATATACTTCAGTCAGTATGCATATCCACAGCTATTCCACATTTTCCCTTATACTCCTGCCCTGGCTACTTCCTGCATAGAGTCTTTTCCTGGAAGTTAACCTCTTCCACTGTAAGCCTTGATTAACTGCATGCTAAGCATATGGTTATCTTATTGATAATTTATCTCTTAAAATCCACTAAGAGGCATATTTGATAATTATTTTTCATTTTTTACTTAGTGTTGTATATTATTGCCCTCTTTTTCATTGAGAACTCCAAACAGACAGGAATAAAAACATAAAATATAACACCAAACCCATCTCAAATATACAGCTACTGGTGACTGTCTCTACCACAGAAAATCGGTTGCAAAACTATTATATGTACAGATCCACTAGGCAGGGATCTTTGCTTTTAAAAACTTAAAAAATATTTTGCCTTTTGAACTCTTAGATATCAGGAAATGCATACATTTTTTTTTTTCATCACAAAGATGCTCATCTCACTGTGCTGAATATTTTTAACCATTTCACAGTTTAAGTTTATCTCCATTTACTTGTTTGAACTTTGGTTTTCCAATCTCTTGTAATTCATCCATTTTCAGACCATCTTTAATTAATGGAAATTATCTATACAGTAGATGTCAGAATCATCCAAAAATACTTAAATCTTTTGTTTTCCCCTTTGTCTTCATTTCTTTTTTTACCTTTTCATGTCAATGAATGCAGTTCAAATTATAAGTTATCATGATACAATGACTCTTTCTAAGTAAAGCCACATAAATATCAACAAGGAGGTGTAGATGGGAATTAAAGAAAGTACAAGAAGGAAAATATATGAACTTACCTCGTCCATGAGGTTGCCAAGAAAAAAAAGCTACCAAAACTGTTGTTTACTCCTATTAAGAAAAAATGTAATAATAAAGTATTTATTTTATCTTAAACAGCAAATTTATTTTTAAAGTATGATCATGTTATAATGCTCACTCATGTCAGTAAGAAGAAGCAGTAATGCTGTTCTTATGAGCCAGTTTTATGGATTTATCTTGGTACTGTCTCTATTTTCAGCCTCATCATCATGCCATCAGACCCTGAGTTCAATAGGTTCCACTCAGGAAATCTGGATAGAAAAAGGATGAGATAGTGAGACTGACAGACAGATGGACAGACAGACAGACAGACAGGCAGAGCCACACAAACAGCACTGGAAAATCTCAAGTCAATTAACTAAACAAACATGGAAAGGGGAAAACTAAAAACATACTTAAGAATATCTGATCTCAGCACCAATTCCTGAAACTCTGTTATACTTGCAGACAGGAGCCTAGCATAACTGTCCTCTGAGAGGGTCTATCCAGCAGCCAGCACAGATGCAGAGACCCATAATTAAACATTGAACAGAGGTCAGGACTTTTTATGGAAGAATTGTGGAAGGATTGAAGGCCCTGAAGGGGATATGAAAACCAAGAGGGTCAAGTAACCTGGTCCCTTGGCAGCTCTCAAAGGCTGATGCACCAGCCAAAGAGCATACATGGGCAGAACTGAGGCCCTGGGCATATAAGGCTGCCCTGTCTGGCCTCAGTAGGAGAAGATGTGACTAACCCTGCAGAGAGGATACTCAAGGTGGCAACCCCTTAAAGACCCCTTAAAGGGATGGGAGAGAGGGTATAAACTCTGAGAAGGGAAGCAACATTTGAGATGTAAAAAAAATAAATAAGTTTTTAAATAAAATTTATATAAATGGCTGTTGCAGCCACCTACAAGAAAAAAAAACTGATCTCTCAATATATATTCAGTGCTTTGAGAGTAACTAAAGTCAGAGAGGAGGGAGAGTGAGAGTGACTCCATCTAGCTAAAATGTCTTTTGCTCTCTTTTTATGAAAGCATCATCAGACATTATATATCTCTACTGTTCTGTTGGTCTCTGAATGTTGTACAAGGGATCTCTTTGGGATCTTATTGGTCAAAATCCTATTTCCAGCTCACTCCCACTCCTTTGCTGTTATTTCCTATGGCTGGTTCTGCAATGCATAGCTAATATAATCTTTTATTATTATCTCAAAAACAGACTTTACAAAGGCTCACAAAATGAAATACAACTTTCACATGCTTTAGGACCCAAGGATAAGGAAAAGTTTCTCCGTACATACTCTACTTGATTTCATCATTACTCATTCCATGTCAACATTCATTCCTCATTCCAAAGCACACTGCTGGAATAAACGGTAATGCCTATATTGTATCTCTTGTCTGTAATACTGTACATTATTCTACTTTTTTGGTCTTTTAGTGCTAATATCAAGCTATTTTCTATAAAATTAATATAATGTATTTCTGGTTTTCTCCGTCTATTTACTTTAAGGCATGGCATTTAATATTAACCTCATTTTTCCCTCTATATCTAACATTGTACACCAAGATAAATTGTGTGTATATGTGAGTGTGTGTGTTCTCCCATAAAACCCCATTTTTTATCACTTCCCATAAAAGCATTTCTGAAGGTCAAGTCACTGCAATAAAGCTAGTTCAGGTGACATATACTCACTCTGGGATTCTACAAACCCCAGGAGGATCTAATTGTGGTCAGATGAAATAATGATGTGATTAATTTCACAGTTATCACTCTAAATAGCACTTGTAGGGCTTAGGAAATTTCTTCTTCTTCCAACCCACTCCAAACCCTGTCCATAACTCTAAGTTGTTTGATTTCTGTTATCATAAACTGCTCTAATGTACATACAGTGGCTAAAGTCACTAGAAAAGTGACAGCCAGACATTTCATGTCTTGCTAAGACAACCACAGATCTATCCAGGAGATACAGACATGTAAATCTTACAGAATTTTCACCTAAAAGAAAATATATAGTACAAATTAATAGAATGTGTGGAAATGTATAGATAAAAGAAAAATCAAGTATTAAAATTTATCAAAATATACTATTCCTTCCAAAATTGAATTTCAGTAGATTGGGGATTGGAGGAAAATTTTTTTAAAAATTGCTGAATAATATAAAAAATTATCTCAGTTAATGAAACATAAAGAAATCCAGATTTTTAAATTTTATTGGAAATTCTCTGTATTTACATTTTTAATTGAACAACTTTATTTTACAAAACAAAGATAAATGTACAGATGTTAAGCATTTTTGCATAAAATATATGAACACATTTAGTCAGTACGTGATTTTTTAAGGTTTGATAGTATGCATTAAAATCTTACTAGTTACAATGAGTATAAAGTACATGTAAAACAAGATGTAACCTGGAAATAGTCAAAGTTTTTCTTGGTGTGTAAAGATTAAGCATAATGATTTTTCATCATTTTTTGGCCATTGTTTTTCTTGAACTTCATATAGTCTGTGTGTTGTTACTGGGATGTTCAGAGCTTTCTGGTGTTAGTATCCAATTATCAGTGACTTTATGTTATGTCTGTTCTTTTGTGACTGGGTTATCTCACTCAGGATAATATTCTCTAGATGCATCCATTTTCTTAAGAATTTCATTAAGTCATTGTTTCTGATAGCTGAGCAGTACTCGACTGTGTAAATATACCACAATTCTTGTATCCATTTATCTACTGAAGGAAATCTGGGTTCTTTCCAGCTTCTGGCTATTATAAGTAGACCTGCTATGAACATTGTGGTGCATGCGTCTTTGTTGTATGTTGGAGCATCTCCGGGGTATATGCCCAGAAGTTGAATAACTAGGTCTTCAGGTAGTACTATGTCGAATTTTCTGAGGAATCGCCAGACTGATTTCCAGAGTGGTTGTATCAGTTTACAACCCCACCAACAGGGGAAAAGTGTTCCTCTTTTTCCAGAAAGGGGAACCTGCCCATCATCCTGGTCATCAGACTGGACTCTCACCTCCACACCTCCATGTACTTCTTCCTCAGTCACTTGGCCTTCACAGACATCTCTTTCTCATCTGTCACAGTTCCAAAGATGCTTGTGAATATGCTGACACACACTCAGTCAATCTCCTATACTGGCTGTGTTTCCCAGGTGAATTTTTTTTTATAGTTTTTGGAACCATTGATAGCTTTCTTCTGACCTCCATGGCATATGACAGGTATGTGGCCATCTGCCACCATCTCCACTACACTATCATCATGAATCTGAGCCTCTGTGTTCTTCTAGTAGTCATGTCTTGGGCATTATCTTCAGCCAATGCACTTGTGCAAACACTCCTCTTGGCTCGCATATCTCACTTTAGAACAATACCATCCCACACTATTTTTGTGACCTCTCTACTTTGCTGAAGCTGTCCAGATCAGACACCACCATCAATAACCTCATTATTTTTGTTTTAGGTAATTTGGTTATTACTCTGCCATTCATATGCATTCTGGTCTCTTATAGCTACATTGGAGTCACCATTCTGAAAACTCCATCAAGGGAATTTGCAAAGCCTTGTCAACCTGTGGTTCTCACCTCTGTGTGGTTTCTTTGTACTATGGAGCCATCATTGGACTATATTGCGTCCCCTCATCTAATAACAATAATGACAAAAATGCCATTGTGGCTGTGATCTACACTGTGGTCACGCCCATGTTGAATTCCTTTATTTATAGTTTGAGGAATAGGGATATGAAAGCAGCTCTGAGAAACATCTTCAACAGAACAAAATGATGTACCTACTAATTCCCATTAGCTGCCCAGGACTCTGACATGATTGACACATGTAATATCTTCTCTCTGAATGGCAATCTTAAAGATATTTAAATCAGACATTCTTGCATATATCTTGCATGTTACACTATACCTCTTTTCTTGATTTTGATAGTCTTGGGAAAGGGGTCTCTAAAACATATACACACAAATTCTTTTTGTGTTTCTCTTTGCTCAAATTATCATTCCCCCAAAGTTTTAAAATTCAGTTATCACTCTCCATTTGGATAGCTTGTAGCTTTTGGAGCAAACCCTTTCCCCCATTTTTCATGTCATGAAAAATTCTTTAGATAGTATTACTTTTCTTTTTTTAAACAAAATTTTTAACAGGCAATGTCTCTCTCTATGAAGATCTAGATGTTCTAGAATTTTCTATATACAGAATGTTTGCCTTGAGGTAGTAGAGATCAGTCCACCTTTGCCTCCTTAGTGCTAGGATTAGTGGGGTGAACCACTATGCACAACTTGATCTTATTTTTCTTATTTAATTCAGTGGTGTTTGGAATTTTTAGCTGATAGTAATCTCAAATAAATTCTGTGTTGCCTATATACCAGCAACGAACTGGTTATAATTATTGCTAGGTGGGGTTCATTATTCTCACATTGATATTTCCTGCCTTCTTATGAACACATTGGAGTCACCATTCTGAATCTGCCATACATGCACAAAATTTTCATTCCTCTAGTTTGCAATACACTTTTCATTTTTTTTCACACGAAAATATAAATTTTTATAAGAAGAGACATTTAAATACATATCCGTGTTGTATAATGTATGTTGTGTAATGAGTGTACAATCTCCTAAATGTTTGTCATGTTTTGTGATCTAAGCACTGAGAGTTTGTTCTTGAACTACTTTTGTACTATGCACTCCATCATCATCACCCCTTATCTCTCTAATATGAAGTCAACACTACAGGTCCTTCTTTGTTCAAATTTCACATGTACTACGAGGTTTTCTTTCTTCCCACATAGTTTGCCCATAATTTAGTATTTTTTCTCCATTGTTTATTTTTTCCACAATATACTCTTGGACTGATATTAACTATGCTTTTACCTTCTTTTTTTCTCTAAACTCAGTTGTCCATTGATATCAGGTAGACAAAATGGGTACAGGTTCTGGGTGGTGAAAAGGACTTTTGAAACCTCCTTGTTTAGGAAGGTCATGTTTATGTAATGTATAAAAGTGGAAAGAAAGAGTTAAATCGTCTTTTATTTTCTGCTGTAGTTATGTGGCATCTGCTCTTCATAGGGGTTGGGTACTCAAGTGTATGGACTGGTAGAAATAATGTAAATGTAATACTTGTATAAAAATCTGAAAAAGTTAAACTAGAAAATTTAATCCAACTATAATGTGTTCTAAAATGAAATGACTTTCACATTTAATTGCATGAATACATAGTCTGTTGTTTCTATCTGAAATGTTCAACCTGAGTTTTTGTTCTTGGAAAATCTCCAAAACAAAGACATTTAGTTTCATGAAGGGTAGTCAATTGCTGTGACCAATATTTTATATCTAGTGATTATAATGAAGAAAGAAATTCAAGTAATGAGAACTTAGTTGGTGTTCTGCAGCTAAAGTAGCAATTGTAGTGAATGGACATTTTAGACTATTGTATGTGAAGTTGAATCCCTACACTAGTGAACCACTTGGAAATTTCTGAAATTCAAGCTATTATTCTTGTCACTCAAATGTTAGTTTATAAATACTGAGATAATGTCTAAGGAAAATTATATATATATTTTATATATATATATATGTAATAATCACATTTAACATATGTGCATACTTCATATACATTGTATTATATATAATATATTCTATAAATTATATACTACATTATATAGTATATATTAAATATATTAACATGTATTGTATTTTAATGAATGCTATTAAAGTATTCATTTAAAAATCACTAGGCTTAAATGATAGAAACCAATACTATAATTGGTAAAGTTCCTTTGGTCCCTTGTCAGTTACATCTTCTTTACTCTTGAAGATCATGTCTTCACTGTGTGATTGTGAAGGCAATCTGGTTCCCAGTTGAGATGAGGCTCGAGACCCAGGTGACTCTGAAAGGGATAGTAGGAGTTTCATTTTTCTCCCCCAAACCAAGCCTCTATCCACAGCCCTCCATAAATTCATAGCCATCAGTCATGTAAGGGCAATGCCCTAAACCTCTCCACTGGTAGAGGAAGTAACCACAGATCACTTAGGCTCAATACAGATCTTCATTATAATGAGATACCTAAAGGCCTAGAAGTTTACTTAGCCAATTAGCTTTTCTTCCCAGACACTCCTCCCTTCAATATGTATTTAAACTCAGACCCACTCTGAGAAGTGGGATACGGATTTACTCATCATCCTTCCATCATGAGAATAAATGTTTTAAAACCATGGACTTCCTTTTCATTGTGATTTGCCATGGAGAACTGTAGAGAAGCCATTTGCTTACAGAGCTGCCATCTAATCTCCAGTGGCCACCACCAAGCCCTCTGCCCACAATCCAAGGATCCCCGCACCATGAGACCAGCTGGAGATCCTCCCACTTTCCTCTAAGCCCAGAGCTAGATCCAGATTGCAGTCCCCCACTCCATTGTCAGCTCTTCCATGGGATTTAGTGGTGCCTGGGTGTCCCAGAACCTGAAAACAAGATGGCACCTGCTTCGACACAGTTCCAGGGATCTCCAAGCCTGCTCTGGATGACCATCCTCGGCACCATACACTGTGCTTCCCATCTCTGGATCAGTGCCCTGTCGTTTCCCTCAGCCTGACACCAGCCAAACGACAGTACTGGGTAAGCGTGGTCCAACTTCCAGAGTCTTGCTACCCTGAGCAACCCGATCCCTGTAATGGAACAGACTGACATGCATTCCACCCCAGTCACTACCCCATATTCTTTCTTATCAGTGTATAATAATCATATAAAGTGATGATAATTTTTGTTTATTTGTTTTTGAGTCAAGGTCTCACTAAATGGCCTTGGATACAGGTGTTGAAAGCTGTGAAAACCACAGCCACAGTGACTAGGCTGAATATATTTTTTAAAGATCATGTGGCTCATGGAGTTTTTAGAGACCAGACTATAATTTAATACTTAACAAAATCCTCTCTCTCTGTCTCTCTCTCTCTCTCTCTCTCTCTCTCTCTCTCTCTCCCTCTCTCTCTTCTGAGTGCTGGGATTAAAAATATCTACCATTATACCTCTCTTTAAAAGATGAGTTTTAATTGTCTTTCTAGGTGCATAATGTGGTTTGAGGATACTGACAACCTGTGTTACACTCTTCCATTTACATACCACACTATTAAATATCCTCATTTTCCTTTCATGGCATCTGTTTTTCAAAGTTCCAATGGCAGAAAGTTTGTGAAACTTACCTTTGCAAATTTGGGCCATGTAACACAATAATCACCAATTCTATTCATTTCATTCTTTATTAATGAAAATTTGAATATTTTCTCTGATATTAAATGATATTTTGAATTTATTTTTGAACATTTCATATGTTTGCAATGTACTTTGATCTTACCAACCACCTACTGCCTACCTCCAATCCCTCTAGAGAAGAAAGAAACATGTTTCTATCACAGACATATCCTGTTAATACTCCTCATGTGCACAAAGTTACTGGACCATCTACTATGACCTGTGGATCTAATTAATGGCAAGACATGCAAAGAAACATGATGCTTCCTCATCAATTAGCACCTGTGTATAGCTATATTACAAGAGTGGGACCCATGAAACCCCTCCTTTATATTGGGATCCCACCTGTATTGATCCTGTGTGAGCCTTGTGTAGATAAGGTAACCACAGCTACTAGGCCATGGCCATGTGAAATCTAGAAGACAGCATTCCATGACTTTCTGCATCTTCCTCTGGCTCTTATATTATTTCTGCCCCATTTTTAGTAATATTCTATGAGTCCAGACTGAGGAGAGTTTAATGTAGATACATATTTATAGCTGATCTTTCAAAGCCATTTTCAGGATTTGGGCCTGATCCAAGCTGTGCATTGGCCATTATACTGAAGAAAGATTCTCTGTTCAAGGGTGAGAGCAGTATAAGTTTTTGTGTATATGCATAAATTTTTAGAAAGCAGTCTGACAACATGACTATTTAAAAAAATAACAGTAGAACATTGTCCCTTAAGTACGTTAAAAGCTTCTCTGACTGACATGGGCATTTTGAATTGACATTAACATGACTGAAATCACATTTGTCGAATGTTTTAGTTAAATGTATAATACAAAGTATTTAAATGCTTGAGATTCTGGGATGAGGGGGACAACATTTGAAGCACCACATTACATTTTTTGGACTTCATAATAATCTTCTGTTCATGGAATAATGTGGAATTCATTTAGTTCAACTTACAAATGCCCTAATCATCTTTAACAGTTTCAATACTGTTTGAAAGTCCAAAGTCTTCTCTTAAACTCAAAGTAATTTCTTCATTGAATCTCCTTGTAAAATTTGAGAGCAAATTAAAAACTTAAAATGTACCCTGGCATAGAATGTACATTACCACGGAACAGCGGAGAACCAGGGACACAGGTCCAGTGAGACAGTGTTCCAAGTAACCAGGAGCAGAGACGTCTCTGCTGAGAGTGCAGAAAGTGCACCCCCTGATTGGTTCAGGGGAGCAGGAACCCTGATTTGGGTGTTTCCAGTAGGTGGCCCGTGAATGCAGAACAGGCTTTTAGGCCATCAGACACCAGGAGCAGCGGAGATCCAGGGACACAGGCCAGGTACAAGGGAGAGACAAGAACCAATCACTGACAACAAGACCACTTATTATCACAGACAACAAGATGGCAAGAGGAAAGTGAAAGAACATACCCCAGGGAAACCAAGACAACCTGGCAAAACCAGAACTCAATTCTCCCATCACACAAAACAGCAGAATACCAAATACTCCAGGAAAGGAAGACTCAGACTTAAAATCACACCTCACAATAATGATGGAGATCTTAGAGAAGCACATGAATAACTCCTTTAAACAACTACAGGAGGACACACATAAAATATAGAATCTATTAAAAAGGAAACACAAAAAAACTCTCCAAGAAATACCAGGAAACACAACAAAAGAGATGAAGGAATTGAAATGGAAATGGAAAAAATAAAGAAAACACAAAAGAGACAACCCTGGAGGTGGAAAACCTAAAAAAGAAATCAGGAGTCACATATTCAAACATCTCCAACAGACTACAAGAAATGGAAGAGAGAAGCTCAGGGGCAGAAGACAACATAAAAAACATAGACAAAACAGTCACAAAAGATGCAAAAACCAAAAAACTCCTAACCCAAAATGTCCAGGATATCCAAGTCACAATGAGAAGAGCAAACCTAAGGATAATAGGAATAGAAGAGGGCAAGGAATATCAACTAAAAGGTACAGTAAATATCTTCAACAAAATTGGAGAAGAAAACTTCCCTACTCTTAAGATTGAGATGAGCATGAATGAGCATAAAACAAGCCTACCAACTCCAGATGGCAAGTGGAAATCAAAAGAGTATATCCCAAGGAAACCAAGACAACGTGGTAACACCAGTACCCAGCTCTCCCATAGCAGCAAACATTGGAATGACAAACACTCCTAAAAAAGAAGATGGAGACCTAAAATCATCCCTCAAGATGCTGCTAGAGATCCTTAAACAGGAACAGGAGGAAAAGCAAAAAGAATCAGAAGCTTTTAAAGAGGAAACAAGAAAAACACTCAAAGAACTCAAAGAACTAGAGGAAAACAGAACTAAAGAGATGAAGGAATGGAAGAAGGAATTTAAAATGGAAATTGACACAATAAAGAAAACAGTAAAAGAGATAACCCTAGAGATAGAACACCTAAAAAAGAAATCAGGAGTCACAAAAGTAATCATTTTCAATAGACTACAAGAGATGGAAGAGAGAATCTCGGGGGCAGAAGACAACATTGTACACATAGACAAAACAGCCAGAGAAGAAGCAAAAACCAAAAAGCTCCTAATCCAAAATGTCCAGGAGATCCAGAACACAATGAGAAGACCAAACCTAAGGATAATAGGAATAGAAGAGGGAGAAGCATAACAACTAAGAGGCACAGCAAATATCTTCAACAATATTGTAGAAGAAAACTTCCCTACCCTTAAGAGTGAGATGACCGATCTGCCATCCGGTCCGGCAGGCACTAAAGGTTTAAAAACTGGTGAGTAGGAGATAGAGGCAGCCAGAAAGTAGAGAGATCTCTGTGGAGTGCTCGCAGAAAGCACACCCCCACCCCCCGCACTGCCAGATTCAGGGACCAGGAACACAACTTTGGAACTTCTGTTCCCACCCGGCGACTCTGAGGCGCAGAACAAGGCTTGGCTGATCTGACATATGGACAAGTGGAGATCCAGGTACACAGACCAGATAGATAGAAGGAAAAGGCGAGAACATATCACTGACAACAAAATGGCAAGAGGAAAGCGAAAGAGTATGTCCCAAGGAAACCAAGACAACCTGGCAACACCAGAACCCAGTTCTCCCATAATAGCAAACATTGGAATGCCAAACACTCCAGAAAAAGAAGACGCAGACCTGAAATCATACCTGAAGATGCTGATAGAGACACTTAAACAAGAACAGGAGGAAAAGCAAAAAGATTCAGAAGTTTTTAAAGAGGAAAGAAGAAAAACACTCAAAGAACTCAAAGAACTAGAGGATAAGAGAAACAAAGAAATGAAGGAATGGAAGAGGGAAATTAAAACGGAAATTGAAACAATAAAGAAAACACTAAAAGAGATAACCCTAGAGGCAGAACACCAAGAAAAAAAAAATCAGGAGTCACAGAAGCAAGCATTTCCAATAGATTACAAGAGATCGAAGAGAGAATCTCGGGGGTAGAAGACAATATTGTAAACATAGACAAAACAGCAAGAGAAGATGCAAAAAACAAAAAGCTCCTAACCCAAATGTCCAGGATATCCAAGACACAATGAGAAGACTGAACCTAAGGATAATAGGAATAGAACAAAAAGAAGAGTATAAAATAAGAGGCACAGTAAATATCTTCAACAAAATTGTAGAAGAAAACTTCCCTACCCTCAAGAATGAGATGACCACGAGCATAAAAGAAGCCTTTAGAACTCCAAATAGATTGGACCAAAAAAGAAATACGTCCCGACACATAATAGTAAAAACATCAAGTGCCCAAAGCAAAGAAAGAATACTAAAAGCAGTAAGGGAAAAAGGTCAGGTAACATATAAAGCCAGACCAATCAGAATCACACACCCGATTTCTCAACAGACTATGAAAGCTAGAAGAGCCTGGACAGACATCATGCACACCCTAAGAGAGGACAAGTGCCAGCCCAAGCTGCTATACCCAGCAAAACTATCAATCACCATAGTTGGAGAGATGAAGCTATTTCAAGACAAATCAAAATTTACACAATATCTGACCACAAACCCAGCACTAAAATGAATTATAGGTAGAAAACCCAATACAATGAGGGAAAATATAGCCTAGTAAAAACAAGAAAACTCCAAAACAAAAAAACTAAAAAAAGAAAAACACACAGACACAACTCAACCCACAAAAGCAATAATAGCAGGAAACAGAAACAATTATTCCTTGATATCTATTAACATAAATGGACTCAACTTCCAAATAAAGAGAAATAGGCTAGCAGACTGGATACATAAACAAAACCCAGCATTTTGCTGCATACAGGAAACTCATCTAAGAGACAAAGACAGACACTATCTCAGAGTAAAAGGGTGGGAAAAAAACTTCCAAGAAAACAGCCCCAAGAAGCAAGCTGGAATGGCTATTCTAATATCGAATAAAGTAAATTTCCAACCAAAAGTTATCAAAAAAGATAAAGAAGGACACTTTTTACTCATTACCGGGGAAATCTGTCAGGAGGAACTCTCAATCCTTAATATATATGCTCCAAATAAAAAAGCACCCATATTCATAAAAGAAACCCTACTAAAGTTCAAAAAATACATTTCACCAAAAACAGTAAGAGTGGGAGACTTTAATACCTGACTCTCTCCAATGGACAGATCATGAAAACAGAACCTGAACAAGGACAATGTAAAACTAGCAGAGACTTTGAACAAACTGTAATTAATAGATATCTACAAAACATATCATCCTAACGTAAAAGAATACACCTTCTTCTCACCACCCCATGGCACCTTTTTGAAAATTGACCACATAATTGGACACAGAACGAGCCTCAATCAATATAAGAAGATTCAAATACTCCCATGCATCCTCTCAGATCACCATGGTCTACGGCTGGTCTTTAACAAAAACAAAGACAACAAAAAGACCACATACACATGGAAACTAAACAACGCTATGTTAAACAATAGCAGGGTCAAAGAAGAAATAAAGAAAGAAATTAAGGATTTTCTAGAATTCAATGAAAAGGAATACACAACATACCCAATCCTATGGGATGCAATGAAAGCAGTACTGAGAGGAAAACTCATAGCCCTAAGTGCTTTCAAAAAAGAAACTGGAGAGAGCTTACATCAACAACCAGACAGCACAGCTAAAAGCCCTAGAACAAAAGGAAGCAGATATACCAAAGAAGAGTAGATGGCAAGAAATAATCAAAATTAGGGCAGAAATAGACCAAATAGAATAAAAAAAAACCATTGAAAAAATCAACCAAACCAAAGTTGGTTCTTTGGGAAAATCAACAAGATTGATAAACCCCTAGCCAGACTAACTAGAGAACAAAAGGAGAGTATACAAATTAACAAAATCAGAAAGGAAAGTGGGGACATAACAACTGAAACTGAGGAAATTCAAGAAATCATCAGATCCTACTACAAAAACTTATACTCCACAAAATTGGAAAATCTCGAGGAAATGGACGAATTCCTAGACAGATACAAGATCCCAAAGTTAAACCAGGACCAAGTAAACCATCTAAATAACCCTATAACACCTAAAGAAATAGAAAAAGTCATCAAAAGCCTCCCAACCAAAAAAAGCCCAGGTCCAGAGGGGTTCAATGCAAAATTATATCAGACATTTATTGCGGATATAACACAAATACTCTCCAAACTATTCCAAAAGATAGAATCAGATGGAATACTACCTAAATCATTTTTTGAGGCTACAATAACCCTCGTACCTAAAACACACAAACCCTACAAGGAAAGAGAACTTCAGACCAATCTCACTTATGAACATTAATGCAAAAATATTCAATAAAATCCTTGCAAACCGAATCCAAGAACACATCAAAACGATCATTCATCATGACCAAGTAGGCTTCATCCCTGGGTTGCAGGGATAGTTTAATATAAAAAAATCCATCAATGTAATCCACCATATAAACAAACTCAAAGAATAAAATCACATGGTCGTCTCACTAGATGCTGAGAAAGCATTTGACAAAATTCAACACTCCTTCATGTTAAAAGTCCTGGAAAGATCAGGAATCCAATGCCCATTCTTAAACATGATAAAAGAAATATACAGCAAACTAACAGCCAACATCAAACTTAACAGTGGGAAACTTGAAGCAATCCCACTAAAATCAGGGACTCGACAAGGCTGTCCACTCTCCCCCTACCTATTCAACATAGTACAAGAATTCCTGGCTGGAGCAATTAGACAAAAAAAGGAGATCAAGTGGATACAAATCAGAAAGGAAGAGATAAAAACATCACTCTTTACTGATTTCATGATAGTGTACTTAAGTGACCCCAGAAACTCCACCAGAGAACTCCTACAGCTGATAAACAAGTTCAGCAAATGGCTGGATACAAAATTAACTCAAAAAATCAGTAGCCTTGCTATATTCAAAGGACAAACATGTGGAGAAAGAAATTAGGAAGAAGGTACCCTTCACAATTGTCACAAAAACTATGAAATACCTTGGTGTGACTCTAACTAAGCAAGTGAAGGACCTGTATGACAAGAACTTCAAACCACTAAGGAAGGAAATTGAGGATGATCTCAGAAAATGGAAAGATCTCCCATGCTTATGGATTGGAAAGATCAACATCTTAAAATTGGCCATCCTACCAAGAGCAATCTACAGATTCAATGCCATCCCCATCAAAATTCCAACCAAGTTCTTCATGGAATTCGAAAGATCAATGTGCAATTTCATATGGAACAACAAAAGACCTCGAATAGGGAAATCCATCTTCAACAACAAGAAAACATCTGCGGGAATAACGATCCCTGACCTCAAGCTATATTACAAGGCAATTGTGCTGAAAACTGCATGGTACTGGTACAGAAATAGGCATGTGGATCAATGGAATAGAATAGAAGATCCAGAAATGAGCCCTCATGTATATGGTCACCTGATTTTTGACAAAGGAGCTGTAAACATTCAATGGAAAAAGAACAGCCTATTCAACAAATGGTGCCTGTCCAACTGGCATGCAGCATGCAAAAGAATGAAAATAGACCCTTTCTTATCTCCTTGTACAAAGATAAAGTTTAAGAGGATTAAAGATCTCCACATTAAACCAGATACACTGAAACTATTAGATGAGAAAGTAGGGAAAACCTTAGAACACATAGGCACAGGAGAAAATTTTTTAAACAAACCACCACTGCCTCAAGCTCTAAGGTCAAAGATTAACAAATGGGACTTAATGAGATTGCAAAGTTTCTGTAAGGCTAAGGACATTGTCAAGAAAACAAAACGCAGCCAACAGAATGGGAAAAGATTTTTACCAACTCCACATCAGATAGATGCCTAATATCCAAGGTATACAAAGAAGTTAAAAAGCTATACTCCAGAGAATCAAATAACCCTAATAAAAATGCGGTACAGAGCTAAACAAAACATTCTCAGCTGAGGACTATTGAAAGGCTGCGAAATATCTGAGGAAGTGCTCAACATCTTTAGCCATCAGTGAAATGCAAATCAAAACAACCCTGAGATTCCACCTCACACCAGTTAGATTGGCCAAGATCCAAAACTCAGATGACAACAGATGCTGGGGGGTTGCAAAGAATGAGGAACACTTCCCCACTGTTGCTGGGGTTGCAAACTGATACAACCACTCTGGAAATCAGTCTGGCGATACCTCAGAAAATTGGACATAGTACTACCTGAAGACCCAGCTATTCCACTTCTGGGCATATAATCCAGAGACACTTTAGTACACAACAAAATATATGCACCACAATGTTCATAGCAGCTCTATTTATAATAACCAAAAGTTGGAAAGAACCCAGATGTCTTTAGAAGATGAATAGTTACAAAAATTGTGGTACATTTACACAATGGAGTACTACTCAGCTATGAGAAACAATGACTTAAGGAAATTCTTAAGAAAATGGCTGCATCTAGAGAATATCATCCTGAGTGAGATAACCCAGTCACAAAAGAACAGACATAATATGCAGTCACTGATAATGGGATACTAACCCCAGAAAGCACTGAACACTCCAGAAATAACTCACAGACTGTGTGAAGCTCAAGAAAAAAAAAGAAAGAAAAGAAAGAAAAGAAAAAATCTTTATGATCAATCCTTACACACCAAGAAAACCTTTACTAATTCTGGGTTACATTCTGTTTTGCATGTACTTTATGCTCATTGTAACTAGTAAGACATTAATGCACACTATCAAACCTTTGAACAAAAGCCAAACATTGACAAAAATGTATTCGTATACTTTTATGCAAAAATCCTTAAAATTTGTACATTTATCTTTGTTTTTTAAAATAAAGTTGTTCAAAAAAAAGAGTGAGATGAACAGGAGCGTAAAAGAAAACTTCAGAACTCCAAATAGGTTGGAACAAAAAATAAATACCTCCCGACACATAATAGTCAAAACACCAAGTGCCCAAAGCAAAGAAAGAATACTAAAAGCAGTAAGGGAATAAGGTCAGGTAACATATAAAGGGTGACCAATCAGAATCACACCTGATTTCTCAACAAAGACTATGAAGCTAGAAGAGCCTGGAGATACATCATGCACACCCTAAGAGAGAACAAGTGCCAGCCCAAGCTATACCCAGCAAAACTATCAATCTCCATCGATGGAGAGATGAAGATATTTCAAGACAAATCAAAATTTACACAATATCTGACCACAAACCCAGCACTACAACAAATTATAGGTGGAAAACCCAATACAATGAGGGAAAATACAGCCTAGTAAAAACAAGAAAACTCCTAAACAAGAAAACTAAAAAAAGAAAAAGACACAGACACAACTCAACCCACAAAAGCAATAATGGCAGGAAACAGAAACAACTAATCCTTGATATCTATTAACATAAATGGACTCAACTCCCCAATAAAGAGACATAGGCTATCAGACTGGATACATAAACAAAATCCAGCCTTTTGCTGCATACAGGAAACTCATCTCAGAGACAAAGACAGACACTATCTCAGAGTAAAAAGGTGGGAAAAAGACTTCCAAGCCACCAGCCCCAAGTAGCAAGCTGGAGTGGCTATTCTAATATCGAATCAAGTAAATTTCCAACCAAAAGTTATCAAAAAAGATAAGAAAGAACACTTTTTAAATCATTATATGGGGAATCTGTCAAGAGGAACTCTCAATCCTTAACATATATGCTCCAAATACAAAAGCACCCACATTCATAAAAGACACCCTAATAAGGCTCAAAAAATACATTTCACTCACACAATAATTGTGGGAGACTTTAATACCCCACTCTCACAAATGGACAGATCATGGAAACAGAAACTGAACAAGGACACTGTAAAACTAGCAGAGACTATGAACGAACTTGTATTAATAGCTATCTACAGAACATATCATCCTAAAGTAAAAGAATTCACCTTCTTCTCAGCACCCCATGGCACCTTCTTGAAAATTGACCACATAATTGGACACAGAACGAGCCTCAATCGATATAAGAAGATTCAAATATTCCCATGCATCCTCTCAGATCACCATGGTTTTCGGCTGGTCTTTAACAACAACAAAGACAACAAAATTCCACATACACATGGAAACTAAACAATGATCTGTTAAATAATAGCAGGGTCAAAGAAGAAATAAAGAAAGAAATTAAGGATTTTCTAGAATTCAATGAAAAGGAATACACAACATACCCAAACCTATGGGATGCAATGAAAGCAGTACTGAGGGGAAAACTCATAGCCCTAAGTGCTTCCAAAAAGAAACTGGAGAGAGCATACACCAGCAACTTGACAGCACAGCTAAAAGCCCTATAACAAAAGGAAGCAGATATACCCAAGAAGAGTAGATGGCAAGAAATAATCAAAATTAGGGAAGAAATAGACCAAATAAAAACAAAAAGAATCATCGAAAGAATCAACAAAACCAAGAGCTGGTTCTTTGAGAAAATCAACAAGATTGATAAACCCCTAGCCAGACTAAATATAGGGCAAAGAGAAAGTATACAAACTAACAAAATCAGAAAGGAAAGTGGAGACATAACAACTGAAACTGGGGAAATTCAAGAAATCAACAGATCCTACTACACAAACTTATATTCCACAAAGTTGGAAGATCTGGAGGAAATGGATAAATTCCTTAACAGATCCAAGCTCCTAAAGTTAAATCAGGACCAGGTTAACCATCTAAATAATCCCATAACTCCTAAAGAAATAGAAGAAATCCCTAAAACCTCCCAACTAAAAAAGCCCAGGTCCAGACGGGTTCTATGCAGAATTTTATCAGACATTTATTGCAGACATAACACCAATACTCTCCAAACTATTCCACAATATAGAATTAGTTGGAATACTACCTAACTTATTTTTTAGGCTAAAATAACTCTAGTTCCTAAACCACACAAATACCCTAAAAGGAAAGAGAACTTCAGACCAATCTCCCTTATGTACATTGATGCAAAAATACTCAACAAAATTCTTGCAAACAGAATCCAGGAACACATCAAAACGATCATTCATCATGACCAAGTAGGCTTCATCCCTGGGATGGAGGGATGGTTTAATATAAGGAAATCCATCAGTGTAATCCACCATGTAAACAAACTCAAAGAACAAAATCACATGGTCATCTCACTAGGTGCTGAGAAAATTTTTGACAAACTTCAATACCCCTTCATGTTAAAGGTTTTGGAAGGAACAGGAATTCCAAGTCCATAACTCAACATAATATAAGCAATATACAGCAAACCAACAGCCAACATCAAACTTAATGGTGGGAAACTTGAAGCAATCCCACTAAATTCAGGGACTCCACAAGGCTGCCCACTCTTCCCCTACCTATTCAACATAGTACTGGAAATCCTGGCTTGAGCAATTACACTGCATGTTTGTCCTTTAAGTAGAGGAAGGCTTCTGATTTATTTTAGGTAATTTTATATCCAGCCACTTTGCTGAACTTGTTTATCAGCTGTAGGATTTCTCTGGTTGAAGTTGTGCAGTTGCTTAAGTACACTATCATGTCATCGGCAAAGAGTGAAGTTTTTCTTCTTCCTTTCTGATTTTTATCCCCTTGTTCTCCTTTTGCTGTCTAATTTCTCTTGCCTGGACTTCCAGTACTATGTTGAATAGATACGGGTAGAATGGGCAGCCTTGTCTAGTCCCTTATTTTAGTGGGATTGCTTAACGTTTCTCACCATTGAGTTTGATGTTAGCTATTGTTTTGCTGTATATTGCTTTTATTATGTTTAGGTACGGGTCTTGGATTCCTTTTCAAGACTTTTAACATGAAGGGGTCTTTAATTTTGTCAAGTGCTTTCTCAGCATCTAGTGAGATGACCATGTTGTTTTATTCTTTGTGTTTGTTTGTTGAATTAAGTTGATGGATTTCTGTATATTAAACCATCCCTGCATCCCAGGAATGAAGCCTACTTGATCATGGTGAATGATCGTTTTGATATGTTCTTGGATTCTGTTTGCAAGATTTTTGTTGAATATTTTGCATTAATTTTCATAAGGAAGATTGGTCTGAAGTTCTCTTGCCTTGTAGGGTCTTTGTGTGGTTTAGGAATGAGGGTTATTAATGCCTCAAAAAATGAGTTGGGTAGTGTTCTATCTGACTTTATTTTGTGGAATAGTTTGGAGAGTATTGGTATTAGGTCACTGTGTTAATAAGCCTATTTAAAATTATTTTACCCCAAATTATGTTTGAGTCTATTTTCAACTCTTTTGTGTCTGTTTATGAGAATATTGTGTTATTACATGTCATGTTGTCTCAGGATTTATATTTTAAAGAGAAGAAAATGATGAAGAATCTTGTCATGGTTGATACTGTTAGTTTCAAGGGTAAAGTGACTCTCATGCCTGCTTGAGGAAAGTGCATTTCCTATGAAAGTCAATGACAATGAAGCAATTTTATTTATAGTGGTTGCAGTGAAACTAGGTGGAGTGGAGGTAGGGAGAACTGTTGTTTTTATGCAATGCAAATAAAAGCACTAAAATTGGGCACAGGTATGATGGAAGGAGTTGAGGGCAGAGTGAACAGGGTGAGAGTAGCCCTCACTGCTGATGGTTTTCCTGGGAGAAGCTGCAGACAGATGATCTTGGAAGGAAATTCTTCTAATGGTCCCACAAATCTGCAGCCAACAGGCATTGCAGGCAAAAGTGCCCCAGCAGATAGAACACAGAAGAGACACAGCAGACCTCAGAGATGCTGGGATTTCCAGCAGGGATTGAGTACAGGAGTACCAGGGGCTTTGGGAATTGAGTACAGAAGTACAGAGGGAATAGGACAAACCTTACTGATGGTTGTTTAGTTTAGTTTAGTTTGTTTTGTTTTGGTTTGGTTTAGTTTAGTTTAGTTAGTTTAGTGTTTTTCTTCATTTTTATATATGGTGAATTATATTGACAGCTTTTCTCTTTTAATGGTTATTTTACTTATTAACATTTAAAATGTTAATCCCTCCTTCCAAGTTTACCCTCCACAACTTTATATCCCATATTCTCAAACTTTGATGAGGCTGCTCCCCTTCCTATCCACTTCTACCTCACAGCCCTACCCTCCCCCTATACTGGGGCATTGGATGCCACAGGACCAAGGGCCTTTCCTTCTATTAATGTCAGATAAGGCAATTCTCTGCTACATATGCAGCTGGAGCCATGGATTCCTTGATTTTTTTTGGTTGGTGGTTTTGTTCCTGGGAGCTCTGTGAGGTTTGGTTGGCTGATACTGTTCTTCCCATGGGGTTGCAAACTGCTTCAGGTTCTTCAGTTTTCCCCCTAACGTCTCCATTTGTAGATTCCTATGCTCAGTCTGATGGCTGGCTGCAAGCATCCGCATCAGGCTCTAGAGAGCAACTCATGGAACAGCTATACTAGGCTTCTGTCACCAAGCGATCCTTGGCATCAAAAATAGTGCCTGTGTTTGCTGTCTGCAGATAGGATGAATCTCTAGATAGGTCAGTCTCTGGATGGTCTTTCCTTCAGTTCTTGTCCACTCTTTGTCCTGTCCTTTAGACAGGAGCAATTATGGGTTAATATTTTTGAGACAGGTTGAACCATTTCTGTGTCTCTGTGTTGAATCCTACTTGATCATGGTGAGTGATATTTTGACGTGATTTTGGATTCAGTTTGATAATATACACTTAATAAGAGTATATTTATACAATATTCATGAAAGAGATTGGTCTGACATTCTTTTTCATTGTTGATTCTTTTTGATGATTCAGATATTGAGAATATTGTGGCCTCATAAAATAAATTTGGCAATTTTCCATCTGCTTCTATTTTGTTAAATAAATTGAGGAGTATTGGTATTAACTTTTCTTTGACAGTTTGGTGGAATTCTAAACTAAAGCCATCAGACCCTGACTGTTTAAATTGGAAGAATCTTAATGGCTGTATTTCCTTAGGAATTATAGAACTATTGGGATTATTTATCTGATATTAATTTAACTTGGTTAAGCAGTGACTATTGAGAAAATTGTTCTTTTAAAAGGATTTTCCAATTTTGTTGAGTGCAGTTTTTTTAAGTATTACCTAATTTCTTCAGGTTTATTTATCGTTTGTCCTCCATTTCTTTTCTGATTTTTGTCAATTTGAATATTCTCTCTGTGTGTATCTTATTTGATATGAATAAGAGTTTGTCTATCTTGTTGATTTACCCAAAGAACCAGAGAAGTCTGACTGAAACTTCATTTTTTATAACAAAGGCCTAGTTTTCAGTTTCCCAAGGAAGTGTATATGGCTTCTCTGGGGGGAAAAAACCCCACAAACAATGACCAATTTATTAACAGGCCTGAAATCTAACCTAGAGAGATATCCATCCCAAGGACTTAGACAGTTCCTAGAACTTTTCTAAGGCCTGACCAAAAATGATAAAGTTAATATAACAACCAATTAGAAATATACTAATGTATATTAGTAATGAGATACTTACCTAGACAATTATATTAAAAATGACCTAACCATTCCTAAAATTTCCCTAGCTGTGCTTAAACAGAGCCTGTGAGCTCATATCAGAGATGTCATTTTGTATGAATGTCTGACCCTGAATCCTAGTTATTTCTTCAGAATAATCTCTCTTTGCTTGTGCATAGTATTTGAGTTTGGGGTCTTCCTTCAGTGACTGTCAGACCCTTACATTTGGTGCATTAGCTTTAATTGCTAGGGTCTCTCAGATTTGATAGTAGAGAATTTCTTTTAAAAACAGAATTTGGCTCTCTGCCAAACGGTGAGTTGGTCACACCTCTATGTTTTTGTCTTCGTTTCACTCTGTGGTATGTGTCTTTGTCTCACTCCATTATTTGATTTGTCTGCTTTTCTGCACACAAACTTGAAGCCAAAGGATGGAGGGCTGCATGCCAACAACTACCTCCTGACCTGTGGATTTGAAGGGAGCTCTGGAACCCATTTTGCTAGTATGACTCAGGTTTTTGTGGACACAGTTGGGTCGCACAGGTCCTACGAAGCACATGTACAAGATTGGCCACCATCTACATCATTTCAATCTTTTACTTTTGATTTCATGTTAGAACCTCCATTGGTTGAATTCTGTGCTTATATCTTGATATTTTACTTGTTCTCTTTTACTTTATTGAAAGGCACAACAAGCACAAGTAACTAGGTACACCCTACTAGACCTACTCCAGTCACATTTCAATGACTTCAAAGGACTGGTGGAGAATGTGGGTTTAACTGTATGGTTGAGGAAACTATCTTTTGTAGGAATGAATGGCCACTAGTACTAACCCAGGCTCAGGGGATGTTGGAAAGGCTATAGCAAGCCTTCTACAGGGTATAAGAAGACATACAGATTGCATTACTATCCTGTTGCCCCTGTAGCCATTGCTGATCAACAGCACAGATAATACAAAACCCTTAAATTGATATGGCTGGGTTTGGATTGCTGAGGGTGATAGCTCCCATAGGACCAGGATATGAGGCTCAAGTATCAGTGCAGGCATCAGAAAGGTAGTGCTGCTTGTACTTGTATGGGGCCTGCAGGGAGGGGAAGCCTGTGGTCCAGGAGGAAAGTTGACTCACTATGTTCTGCTCTCATTGCCTCCTGGAATAGGGTGTCTGTGCTTCCTGCACCCAACTGGGCATAGTGCCAGGATAATAAGAGACCTACCGTCCCATTTCTATCAGTGACATAAATAACTGAAAAATGCAGAATCCTAAGTTCTCAGAGAAAATCCTCGTCCTACTAGAACTATGACACTCTGTAATAATTACTTTCCACCCCACAAAGGATGATGGACAACAACTTTTGCAGGTACACTTCACAATTTAGTAGAAGAAACACATGACTGCTCAAGCCCAGAAATTGGTTTCAAGAGCAAGCTGCCAGCCTACAACAATTCTAGCTTTTATTGATGTGGCTTTTCCTTTGACCTGTTGGGACTGGGTCACTAACATCTCCACAGGTGAGGAGAAGCTAAAGGTCTACCAGTGAATTATAATTCAAGCATTTCCAATAGGACACCTGAAGGCCAACAAATTTATATAAGATAGAACAGGTTATACAGGTAAGGAGGAGATACCAAGGGCAATTCTTAAGGAGTAACTGAAAGCCTGGAACACCCACATGCCTCTTGACCCATAGGCAAGTAAAAACAAATCTGTTGTGAATCTAGCCTTTGTTGATAAGGTGGTGCCAGACATTGCAGAAAATTTCAGTGACTAAAATGATTACAAAGTTATGGAATGTCTGAACTCACAGAAATACCTAAAAAGGTTTACAAAATAGATAGGCTGAAGAGGACAGGCAAACCAGAGAACATAGCAAGGTGTTACTGGCAACCAGCAAGAGAGGGAGAGACCAGATATCTGAGAACTGAATAATATAGTTTATGAAAAAGGAGGGATAGGCATATCTTCTCAAGAAAGGAGAGGAGGCCTTGTCTTCATAAAGACCATGTTTTATTTATTTATTTATTTTTAATAAATAAACACATTGGAAGAACACGTGTCCCAAAAGGCTAATATAAAAATAGCCTAAATTTTAGAAATTAAAATTAAATTAAGTGGCTGAGGGCATTAGAACTCATAAGCCATGGATAACTCTAAAGGTAGAGGAAATGCCAAATGACTTCCTGATAGACCTGAGAGCACAAAATTCAATCTTGAACTAATCTATGGGATCCCTGTCCAACAAGATAACATAAATTCAAGGGGAACTTGGCTTCTTGGCTGAGATCTTCTGACTAAAACGGAAACACAAATCCACTTTGTCCTTGAGGGAATGTAGGTTCTGTATGAAGAGATTCCTTATATATCTTGACTATGGTACTAAAAGAAGAATTTAACCTCTATGCCACAACCCCTCCAAGCATTAAAAAAGTAGAAAAGACCCATGCTAGCCTTGCCAGAGTCCACCAATACCCCATGCCCTGAGAGGCAAATTAGAAAGAATGTCACACATAGATCAACTCTGGGGACAAGGGCTACTATTCTCTTGCCAGTCACCTTGGAACAACTCTCTTTCCAGAAAGGAAACCTCATTGTAATTACTACTGGTCTATGCAGGACTTAAGTAAAGTCAATAAAAGGGTTGAAGATATTTATTATACAGTGCCCAATCTTTACATCTTGCTAAGCATTTTGTCACATGAATGAGACATCTACGCCATACTAGACCTCAAGAATGCGTTTTTTAGATTGCCACTAGCCCCAGTTTGCCTTTCATTGAAGAATGCAGAGTGTGGGCTTAATAGATAGCCAAGTTGGACTAGATTTCTACAATCATTCAAAAACTCATCCACTATTTTTAATGAGACACTCCATGAAGACCTTGGAAACAGCAGGCCAACTCCCATATAACTCTTTCAGTATGTCAATCACCTCCTTATAGCTACCCCCAAATATGAAGACACTTGCCATTTGGTGACCACTTGCTCAGAGAACTGGACCAGATGAGATACTGGCTGTCTATGAAAAAAATCTTAGATCTACCAAAAGGAGGTAACTTATCTTAAAAACATTCCCAAGGGAAAGCAACTCCTGCTGTCTCAGTCTCAGAAAGAGATGATTCTCAACATTCTGGTTTCCCAGACATGGTGTCAAGTTCATGACTTCCTGGGCTCAGAAAGGTTTTGTAGACGCTGGATGCCAGGATTTATGGATATATCTAGGCCCATCCATGAAGCCACTAGAGGTGATGGTGGTAGAAGAATACACTAAAAAAACTAATTGAATGGGCAAAGCCTTCCACAGACTCTAGGAAACTGCCACCGTAGAAGTCAAAAAGCTGCTAGAAGATCTTATCCCCAGGTATAGGCTACCATCACTGTTGAAATCTGACAATGGACCTTCCATTATATCTCAGATAACACAGTCACTCATTAAAATTACAGGGGCAGATTGTAAGCTTCATTGTCCATACCATTTACAAAGCTCAGGATTGAGAGAAAAAATAAATTGGACCCTAAATGTGACCTTATTTAAATTAAGTGTGGAAACTGGCTGCCCCTCCTTCTTTATCCATGTACAAGGTGAGAAATATCCCCTACACTTTATGTCTGACTCTTTATGACCTACCCCTTTTCTACCTAACCTCCAATCTTAAATTCTTGTAAAATATTCTTTCCACAGGGTAGAAAAGCAAATGTATTTCAATATCCATCACATCTATGAGGAGGCTTCCATTCCTAATCCCTATTGCTTTAAACCATATTACAGGGCCTGGGCTAAAAGATTAAAAGACATAATCATAAGACCCTGGGGCTCCAGTGGAATGGTCTACTCATAGTTATTCTTATAATGCCCACGGTTGTAAAGTTTGACAGAATAAAAATTTGTATTTCCTTTTTTTTTAACTTTATTTTAAAATACAAAGATAAATGTACAGATTTTTAAGCATTTTTACTCTCAAGTTCAATGAGCAGGATGAGAAATGACCTAACCACTGTACCATTGATGGGAGAGACTGTTAGATTCACCTTGTTTTAATATAGCAAGTTCTATGTAGTTTTCAGAACATAGTACTTGTGGTTACCATGTCTAGATACAGAAGCAATTTTTTATTTGTTTGTTTTCTTTACTGTTAATTAATTATTTTACTTATTTACATTACAAATTTTGTCACCTCTCCCAATCCCTCCTGGAAAAGTTCTTTTCTCCTTTAATTTGCCTGAGAGGGTACCACCCTGGTCAGCCCCTTCTCTGGTGCATCAAGTCTGAACTGGATTAGGTGTATCCTCTCCTACTGAGGCCAGACAAGGCCGCCCAGCTAGAAGAACATGTCCCATAGACAGGCAACAGCTTTTGGTATAGTCTTGCTTCAGCGGTTTTGGTACCCACATGAAGACCAAGCTTTACATTTGCTATATATGTGTGGGGGGATGGATCTATTCATGTATGTTCTTTAGTAGGTAGTTCAGTTTCTGCCAGCCCGAAGGAAAAGGTTAGTTGCTTCTGTTGGTCTTCTTGTGTTAAGTTCCTATCCTTAAATTACTTTTCAGAGTATTTTATCACACAAATAATCAACTAAAACAATCACTGAGCAAGATATTGTTACTGCATGAACACTATTCTTCTTAATGTATCTTAGAAATATACAGAGAAAAATCACTCTTTTAAATTAAGCAAAAAGAAGAAAAAAATCTGATGATGTGATAGGAACACCCAGAATTTGTGAAGTTCTTCCTGGAGAGAGCATTTCTCTGTGTGTGAATTGTTGTTGAATTTATAGCTAGATTCTTTTCATTTTCTTTTACATATTTACTTGCTTTATATCCTGCTCATTGTACCTTCTCCCAATCATGCCCTCCAACAATCCTTTCCCCTCCTTCTTTTTAAGGGTACCCCTACTTTGGGATATCAAGTCTCTGCAGAGCTAGGCACATCTTTTCCACTGAGGCTAGACAAGACAGCCAGGCTAGGAGAAAATACCCCACAGACAGGCAACAGCTTTGGTATTGTCTCCACTCCAGTTGTTTAGGACCCTCATGAAGACCAAGGAATGCATCTATATGGGGGATAAGGTTCCTTCATCATCTGTATGCACTTTGGTTAGTGGTTCAATATCCGAGAATCCCAATGGTCCATGTTAGTTGACTCTGTTGTTCTTTTTGTGATGTTTCTATTCCCTTCAGGACAAAAATTCTTCTGGAAACTCTTCCATGAGTCCCCAAGCCACACCCACTGTCCTGAATCTGAGTCAATTGCTGGGTGGAACCACTCAGAGGACAGCCATGCTAGACACCAGTCTGCAAGCATAACTGAGTATCATTAATAGTGTCAGGAATTGTTGCTTGCCCATGGAATGGGTATCTAGTTGGTCCAATTTTTGGTTCATAATTCCCTCACTCTCTGCTCCTTCCCAAGTCCTTGGATTTCTTGTGAAGATGATAAATTTTGGGTCGAAAGTTTTGTGGGTGCATTGTTCATATCACTCCACTGGGGTTCCCACCTGGCTACAGGAAGTGCCTCTTTGGGTTCCATATCTCCACTACTATGAATTTCTACTAGGATCACCCTCATTGATTCTTGTGTACCTCTCTTATCCTAGGTCTTTGTCACATCTTCTAGATGCCTCCTAATTCCTCACCCCTTACAACTGCAGATGCCCTTCCATTCTCATAGCCATTTGACTATCTCTTCTATCCCTCCCCACACTTGATCATGAACCCCCCAATTCTCTTTCTCATCACTCTCCTACTCAGTTACTTTCCTCCATCTGCTGCCTAGGACTATTTTTATTCACCAATATAAGTGAGATTTAAGCATCCTATCTTGTGCTTTCTTTCTTTTGGGGAGTTGTGGGGTAGAAAAGGTGACCATTTATGGTTTGGCCCTCCTTCTTGTTTAGCTTCTTGTTTCCGTGGAGTATAGCATGAATACCCTAAATTTTATGACTAATATTTACTTATAAGTGAATACATATTATACATGCCATTTTTGGGTCCGGGTAAACTCACTTAGAATCTCAAATTCCATTCATTTGCCTGTAAATTTCACAGTATTTTTTTAAAAATAACTGAATAATGTAAGATGTGCCACATTTTCTGTATCCATTCTATTTTTTCTTTTCTAAATTTATTTATTTATTTATTTTAACAACTTTATTTTACAAAACAAAGGTAAATGTACATATTTTAAGCATTTTTTGCATAAAATTATACAAAGTTGAGAGACATCTAGATTGTTTTCAGTTTCTGACTATTATGAATAAAGCTGCTATGAACATAGCTGAACAAGTATATTTCTGAGATGGTGGAACACCTTTTGGGCACATGCCCAGTAGTAGTGTTTTAGTTAGAGTTTCCATTGCTGTGAAGATATAAGATGCAGGCAACTCTTATAAAGAGCAACATTTCATCAGGGCTAGCTTACAAGTTCAGAAATTCAGTATCAAGGTAGAAAACATGACAGCATTCAAGCAGGCATGACACTGGGGGACCTGAGAGTTCTACATCGTGTTCTAAAGGCAACAGGACAAGACTGGCTTCCTCTGGCAACTAAAATAAAGTTCTCAAATCCCATGTCCACAGTGATGCACCTTCCTCCAATGGGACCACGCCTACTCTAAAAAGATTACACCTCCAATTAGTCCTCTTTCCTAGGCTAAGCATATTCAAACCATCATATTCTACTCCAAGCCCACCATAGACTTGTTGAAATGCAGGAATCTATGATGGTCATGCCTAGCTATAGCATAAGACAAAGAACATTTAGCCCAATTTTAAAAGTCTAAATGTCAAAGTCTTCTCTGAGATTCATGCATTCTCTTACTCGTAATCCTCTTTAATATCAATATTTTAAAAGCAGATAATGTACTTCCAACATCACAAGATATATATTACCATTCCAAAATGAGATAGTAAGGAAATAGTGGGTAAAATAATGAAACCCCCCAAAAAACAGTTGAAAAATCTACAAACTACATCTCCTTGTCTGATGTAAACAGGTTCTATATACATAATCTTTTCATCTTTGTTGCCTGTATATTTTTTTCAGCATGTAGTTTAGGTCTTATACATCTTTAATATTTTGCAGTGTCCAAGGCAACATAGTATGCACAGCTTCTTGTTCCAATGTGTGGGATCCACACATGAAATGTGATCTTCTGGATTCCTCCAAAGGTCTTGGATCACATCTCCAGTTGTGTGCTCTGTAGCACTCCAGGATCTGGTTAAGGCCATTCCATTGTGGCTATGTAGGACCCACATGGGCCAATGATCAGGGTGTCCACTCTCATAGAGAAACATGTAGACTGAGACACCAATGCAATAGGAAAGAGGTTTAATTAATTAATAAGTCCAGAATACTAGGGTCATTCTGCAAGTGGGACAGATATAACCTCGAGGTTTCAAATTACACAATTTTAATACAGTTCTGAGGGCACATTTTAACAACAACATGGGGTGGTAACATCTCAATAGTGGGTTACAGTGACCCTTATATTCATTGGATGAGGGGGTTTAGGCTGATGATGATGCATATATGGACTTTTCTATAAGACCTTGTGGCTGTCAGCCAGTAAATTCTGTCTTTGTTTATTTTCTCAAAAATGGGTATTTTGAAAATGTCTCAGAGTAGGGGCCACTTAATCTGGCCAAGAGCCTCACAACATTTTTGGGTGTTTTGGAAAGTCTCAGGGAGGGAGAAAACTTCATCTTGTCCCTAGGTGATCTGGCCAATTTCTAGGTGAACATCTGATTGTACTGGCATCTCCAGTATGCTTGGGTTTTCTGCTGCAACTAGGCTTTACCAATAGCCTCTCATACACTCTTTTCATCGTGCCAAGCCTCAACTTCTTTGCATCACCCCTTCAGTCCTGGGCCATCAACAGCAACTGAGATGTACCTACACCAATGGCCATTTTTGACCTCTTATATTGATGAGACTCAACAACCTTTCATGACACCTGTGAAACCAGTATCACCTGCATGATTCTTACACATCATCCAGGCCAGCTGCACACAAGGTACAATCTTACTTATCTCTAGAATACAGCTTCTTTGTGTTCTCAGAAAACACTTCAAAGTGATTTCACTTTGGTGATGCTGGTCTCTTCTTAATCATCACTAATTTTTTAGCTCAAGCTAAACACCATCAATTGTCTGAGTAGTCCATTCTATTCTTGATCCAGAGTCTCATTGCTAAAACTGCCAAATTCTGATGCTTGCTGGAGCTTGAATACAAGCTGCTTGTTCTATTACACCCTTCATTGCCTAAGCTTGGCAAGGCATGGAACTTGCTCTATAAACTGGTTTTGAACTCAGATCTGACTAGATTTGTATTGTCTATGCTAAGATTAAAGGCATGTATCACCATGAGGGGACTTTATCCTTTCTCCACTGAAAACTTTCTTTGTACCAGGCTGGCCTTGAACTCATAGATCTTCTTGCCTCCATATAAGGAGAGTAAAAGTGTGTACTACCATGCCTGCACCTAAGCTTTTCATGGCCACTATGCCTCAAGATTCGATCAAAATGTATCCTCTATTCATTGAATAAAGTTCATTCCAAATTAAAAATCCAAATAAAATTAACCAGGTAATAATGCCTAACATGAAATAAGTATTCCTTGTTCAACTGAAAATACGTAAACAATAAGCTTAACGGTGTGTCAATTTACCCAGAGGCCATCACTCCCTTAATCTTTTATCTCATTGAACATAGAATTTAGCTATATTCTACTTCTTTATTCATTGAAGCATACATTTTGTATTTGTCCCTTCGAAGCTTGCTACAGTCGATCAAGATGCTCTTCATGAGAAGATACCAGAAAACAAAATCTCTTCGGTTTTTTGTTTTGTTTTTGTTTTTTGAGACTTCTTTGTCAATGAAATTATTGTAATTGTATTATTATTAAAATCTCTTTCTAGTCTCAGGAGACATTTCAGACAAGGGCAAACAGCAGTGATATTCTTCATCAAAATGCCACAAAACAGTCTTTATGCCACATACTGAAATTCTTCATTGAAACCTCTTGGGCCAGATCTGAGCAGTTGATATCACTCTCAGAAACAATGCCTTCCATATTCTTACTAGGATGGCCCATTCAGCCCCACTTAAAGCATCCTACAGTTTTTCAAAGTCCATAAAGAACAGCAAGGTCAGGCCTATCATATCAAAACCCCAGTCCTTAATACCAACTTCCACCTCAGTTAAGATTTTCATGGCTATGAGAAGGTCCACACTTAGTTTGGGTTTTCCTGATGTGAACAGACATCATGACCAAGGCAAATCTTATAAAGTACAACATTTAACTGGGGCTAGCTTACAAGATCAGTTCATTATCATCAGGGCAGGAGCATGGGAACATTCAGGCAGACATGAGTCTGGAAGAGCTGAGAGCTCTATATCTTCATATGAAGACCTCTGGGAGATTACTTCTTTTTACATAGCTAGGATGAGGATCTTGAAGTCCATGCCCATGCTCATACTGCCACACTTCTTCCAACAAGGCCATTTCTACTCAAACAACGGCATACGTCCAAATAGAACACTCTGTGTGCCAAGCACATTCAAACACTACATTCAACTCCCTGGCCCCTATAGGCTTGTTCAAACATATGAGTCTTTGGGGTTTATACTTAAACATAACATAATAAGAAATACATTATACCAACTTCAAAAGTGTCCTTAGTACAGCAGTCTTAACAATATTAAAAGTCTAATGTTCAAAGTCTTTTCTGAGATTCAGACTATCACTGTAACTGTGATCCTGAAAACAGGGCAGAAAACCATCTGGGCAAACTCCGAACTCTGCATCTCTATGACTGATGTTAAGGCAATCTTCAGATTTCCAACTGCTTTTCATCTTTGTTGACTACAACAAATTTCTTTCTCCTGAGATAGTTTTACTCTCTATTAGTAGCTTTCCTTAGCAGAAATCTCATAACTATGACAGCTCAAACTTTGGGGGAGTCTCAAAGGCAAAGTCAGTGTTACAGCTTCTTGTCCACTTGTCTGGCATCTACACACAATATTCTGAGCTCTTTCAAAGGGCTTGAGTTACAGCTCTGCCCTCTGGAGCACTCTAGGCTCTGGTTACCTCTACTCCATTGCTACTGCTGTTCTTAATCTTTCTCCCATGGTACTGCAATCTCTAATACACCATGGTCTTCCACTGCAACTAGGCTTCACAACATCCTCTCACAGTCTCTCTTCATAGTTCCAATACTCAATATTTTTGCACAAGCAATTCAGTCCTGGGCCGTCAACTGAAATTGAGGCTGCACTTTCACCAATGGCTTTGCCTGGCATCTTACAGTGCTATGAATAACTGTTCTCCATGATCCCTTCATACCTTCAAAACAAGTACCATCTCCGTAATTTTTATACATTATAATATCCTTCTGTAGCTTGAGGTACAACATTAACTATCTATGCAACACAGTTTCTTTATGCTTTCAGAAAACACTTCTTGGATTTCACCTCAGTGATTCTGGTCTCTTCTTACTCACGGTTAATTTCTTAGCTCCAGCTAACTAACTAATTTTCCTAGTAGTCCCCCTTTTTACTCAAAATCCAGAGAAACATGGATGAGCCAGTCCAGTTTTGTTGCTTGCTGGAGCTGGAACATGTACCCACTGTTCTCTTAGATTATCACTAGCTTTTCATTTTCCAACTCTTTTATTGACTAAATTTGGTTGTCCTGGAACTTGCTCTAAAGATTGTCCTTGATCCCAGAGATATGCAGTGAATATTTACCCAGCTGAGACCTGAGGTATGGAAACAAGAAAAGTAGGCAACTGGATACAGGGTGTGCAGAGCCTGTATAGTCAGACAGTCTACTTGGACTTCTCCAAGTCTGTCCTCTTTCTAATAGAGAGACACCATGACCAAGGCAAGCATCATTTTGTTGGTGCTGGCTTACAGGTCCAGAGGTTCAGTTCATTATCATTAAGAGAGGAGCATAGCAGTTTCCAGGTAGGCTTGTACAGGAGGAGCTGAGAGTTCTGCATTTTGATCTGACTGGAGCCAGAAGAAAACTGACTCTTCTGCAATGAGCAGAGTTTCAAAGCCTACCCCTGAATAAGTGACACACTTTTTCCAACAAGGCCAAAGCTCCTAAGAGTGCCATTCCATATGGGCAAAGCATATTCATTTCATTACAGCAAGGGACTGGGGATGGGAACACTGAGATAACGAGAGAGAAGTGAATGGCAGGAAGCCTACCTGGGCTTCTTCTAGTCTGTGGGGCCTCTTGTAGAGCAGAGACTTCCTTTTCATAATTTTTATATATAAACAGACATTTGCATCACTTAACATTCATTCACTGTCATAATTGTATTGCATAAAGTGGCTTAATGCGAATAAATTTTCTCACTATTCTGGAGTTCAAATCCAAAAGGTTGACACAATGTTTTTCTCTATAGCCTTCCAATGGTGCAATTCTTTCAGTGTCTTACAAACTAGAGACTGCTTTCTGCTTTGTATGGCTTCAATTTGGGGGGTGTAAAGGGAATTCTGTTATCTCTTTAAGAGAAATAGTAATTTCATTAGATTAGGGGCGTATCTTAAACATTTTCTTTAATATTTGTGACTTTATTATAAGCATTTTCAAATAGAGCTGTACTTGTTGGTAGGTCTTTAATGGGTTTTAACATTCAGAGCTAGATAAAAATGCATAACTATAAATCATTTTTATGTTTTTCAATACCATTTTTAATGGGAGGAGTCTTGTTCTATTTGCTACCATCGTTTCTCAAAGGTAAAAGGACTCTCATGCTTTCTTCAAAGTAGTTCTTTCCCTAAGGGAGTCAATGACAACCTAACAGTTTTATTTTGTATGCCTCTAATTTGGATCTGGGGACACCCTAGTTTTCCTACATGATTTTCAAAATCAGAGTTCACATGTTTTCCCAGGAGACATGGACAATGTACATTTTCATATATTTTTCATATCTGATTTTGAATTGATTCCTCTTCTGATTGTTCCAATGGATGTATGACTGCTTCTGATGATCCAGGTTTTTCCTTATGCTGTGTTTCTTCTAGAGAAAAAAATGGAAGAATTTGCCTATACATTTTAGCTAATGGTACCTGTGTTCATTATATAAGTTAACCTGTCATATCAGGCATAGAATGTACATGCATCTTCATTACTGGGTATGTTTGTGTCTCTCTGTATCTCCCTGTCTATCTCTCTGTCTCTGTTTTTCTCTATTTCTGCCTGTCTCTGTCTTTTTCATTGCCTGTCTCTCTGTTGAACATGCACTTTAAATTTTAAGGATCATACCTTCAAAAACAAACAGTTTTCTACAGAATAATTTACCTTGCATTGAGAACCTGCTCAACCTTTGAGATAAAAAGGCATTCCCTCCCTTAAAAAACGCCTTGCAATAGAATAGGTGTCTTAAATGTGTCAGTTTTTTTGTTAATTTTTGTTTTTTTATTATTTTATTTATTTACATTTCAAATGTTTTTCACCTTCTTGGTCACTTCTCCATTTCCTCCATGAAACTTCTACCCCTTACCCCTCCCTTTGCCTCTAAGGGGGTGCTCCATCATGAAGCCTCGCAGACTCTAGACATATCTGCCCTTCCAGAGACAAACATTCATTTTTGAGAGAAAGCAGGGAAATCGCCTTCTTTAGTCACATTTAAACTTCAACACACAATTTCTAATGTTTCTTCTTCCAGCTTCTTCTCAAATATTGATAGCATTTGCATAATAACCCCTGGCATTCATATTCTAGCTAGTATTCTTGGCTTCTCCCATCTATTTCCTATCTGTTAGGCAGCAAACCTTTTCCAATTTTCTCATACTTTATATTTTTTGCATGTTACTGTTCTTGAACAGATGGAAACTTTTCCCCCACAGCAAATTGAACATTATATCTACCTGAATCTCTTATATTCTTCGATATTTACATTTCTGTTATTTGCAATTACCTTGGGTTTTCCTTTTTTCTCAAAGGCTCTAGCACTGTTATTACAAACACATTCCTAGAGACACATTTTTACAATTTTCCATATAAGTTCTTCTACTAAAAACTCTTCATAGAACATACATCAGCAATTTCATCACCTTGTCCTCTTGTGGCCTGATATTTTCCCCAAACAATGGATGCCTCTTTATCTAAACCCATTTCTGAATAGATTGCATATACTATATAAAATAACATAAGAATAATATTGCTCAAAATATAAAAATATTACAAATCATCAACCTGTGGATAAATTAAATTTTAGTTACGATGAAGTAATTATTATTAACACTAAAATTAGCAAGAAATGTATTATAATTAATTTCAGGCAATATCACATTAAGTGGGTTTTTTTTTTTTTTAGAGTGAAAGAGGGTAGTGACTAAATTGGGTGAATTCAGTAATTAACTTGGAAAGGATGAAAAGGGAAATAGGAGATTGCTGGCAATCAGAGAAAAACTAGAAATTACACAAGTCTTTCTATAGAATAAAATCACAGAACTCTCTCATTAGCTAGGATATTAACTCTTATTTTATCGTGGTCCTTTTTCTATTGTTTAGTGATTATTCACCTACATATGGAATAATTACAGAAAAAAAGAGAATCCCAGTTTAGCAACAAAGAATACCTGTATGAAAATGCATTAAAAGTAAGAGTCTTTGGTGCAAAACCTGGGTTAAAAATAAAGCAGGTGACATTTGCTTTTGCTAGAAAAATCACAAAAAATTTTTTGGCTGATCTAAGACATGGCAGAAAAATCAAGTATTTCTGGGTGTTTTTCACAAATTTATTCAGCCTAGGAAGTTAGAAGAGTGAGCTCATTGATTGAGAAGCTATTATTACAGGAAGAACTCATAGCCGCTTGCAAGTTGATATTAGTAAATTATATTGTTGGCCAGATTCATGCACTTAATTTTTTTACCATCTTTCTTCTACTAAGTCCCCAGATGCCGATATTTCACAGATACAAAGAATATCCCAAGGTTATATTATCTTAATTTAACTTGTAGAAACTTATTCTTATGCAAATATATTCCAGAATGGTTAAAAAAATGAACAAGCATTGAAATTTTATTGATTTTTCTATACGCTCAGACCAATTTGCACACTAATTACTTAATCCAAAATTGTCTTGGTAAAATTCAGACACCATGATCAGAAACTAGGTCTGATTTGATAATTGTTCTGTATTTTAACTTTCCTCTAAAAGACATTCAGTTGATTTTAGGGTGGCAAATTATGTATCTTTCTAAACCATCACTAGTTCATTACTGTGAGAAAAATATTCATATTTGGACTAAAACACAAATGAATGTTATTTTTAGTACTGGTGATTTAAAACATGTTGCCAAAGTGTAATAGTCAAAATAACTTCTCTATTTTTCCCATTTTTTTGACTCACACCAGAAGAGGAAGAGCATGAAATGGGATAATGAGAGCACTGTGTCTGAGTTCATCCTTTTGGGGCTCCCCATTCGAGCAGAGGACCAAGGTCTGCACTTTGCCCTGTTCCTGGCCATGTACCTGACAACAGTGCTGGGGAACCTGCTCATCATCCTTCTCATCAGGCTGGACTCTCACCTCCACACACCCATGTACTTTTTCCTCAGTAACTTGGCTTTCACTGACATTTGTTTCTCATCTGTCACAGCTCCAAAGATGCTCACGAATATGCTGACACATAGTCAGTCCATCTCATATGTTGGGTGTGTTTCCCAAGTGTATTTTTACATAGTTTTTGGTGATCTTGACAGCTTTCTTCTGACATCCATGGCCTATGACAGGTATGTGGCCATCTGTCACCCTCTGCACTATACCAACATCATGAGTCAGACTCTCTGTGTTCTTCTATTAGTTGTGTCCTGGGTCCTATCTTCTGCTAATGCTCTTGTGCACACTCTTCTCTTGGCTCGCCTATCTCACTTTAGAACCAATACTATCTCCCACTATTTCTGTGACCTCTCTGCCTTGCTGAAGCTGTCTAGTTCAGACATCACCATCAATAAGATGGTCATCATTCCTTTAGGTACTGTGGTCATTACCTTGCCATTCATATGCATTCTGGTCTCTTATGGCTGCATAGGATTCACCATTCTGAAGATTCCCTCTATCAAGGGAATCTACAAAACCTTATCTACATGTGGCTCTCATCTCTGTGTGGTTTCTTTGTATTATGGAGCCATCATTGGACTGTATTTTGTCCCCTCATCTAATAACACTAATGACCAGGATGTCATTGTGGCTGTGATGTACACTGTGGTCATACCCATGTTGAATCCCTTCATTTATAGTCTGAGAAATCGGGATATGAAAGGAGCACTGAGAAATATCAGCAGAAGACTGTGTTCACAGTGATACACATTGTTATTCTCAGTTATTGTCTATACATCCTTCTCTCTTTTCTATTCATTGTTTGTTCTGTCAGAGAAATTTCACTCTCTTTTCTTCACCCACTTATCCTTGCACAGTTTTCTTCTCTATTAACTTTCTTGATTTATCATCTTGGGAGGGTGTCCTACAAAAATTCTATATATTTTTCATTGCTTTGTAAATATTATAATTTTTAATTCATTTATTACTACATGTTTTTATTAGACATCTTTGTGGCTATTGTAATAAAAGCTTTCTTCCTCTCTGAAGATAAAGAAAATATTTCTCTTAAATTTCAATTTTTATTTTTACATTTTATCTTATCAGATATCAAATAAAATACATTTATCTTAACATATCAGATTAATATAGTCTGATTACTTGGCAGAACTACATTTATTTATTTATTTATTATTTTGATTTTTATGTATATTTGCCATGTCTGTGTATCATGTTTGTGCCTAGTGCCAGGAAATATCAGAAGCTGATGTCATATCACCTGAATTAAGGTTTACAGATATCTTTAAGTTACCATAGGTTTTTTAGGAATCAAAGCTGGTTTTCCTGGGATAGCAGTCACTGCTCTTATTCACCGAGTCATCTTTTTCTAACCCTTACATATGTGTTTTAGTTTTTTTAAATTGTCACTCAAAATTAGCAGTTATAAATGGCATATGATATACTCTTTACTTGCATGTAGATAGTACATAATATTCAAATCAAAGAAAGTATAGTACTTTCCTCAACTATTTACTATGTCTTAGTATGAAATTCTACTCTAACCTTTGGGGTAATATGTAGTATTTATAATCACTACACAGTGAAACATATTTAAACACTTACTTTTTCTAACTAACCATAATTTAGTACCCTGTGACCACTGTATGCCCATCTTTCTTTATGATTTTCTTTGTAATCTTATCCATTTTTCTCAATTTTTAAAATTTGTATTAGTGTAGTGGCAACCAATTAAATGTGTTTTTTTGACAGTTGCATGGCCTAAATAAACTAAAATGAAACCGTTCTCTATAAAAGATAAAAACAAGGATAAGAGAGAAACTTAAAGCAATTCCACTAAAATTAGGGTCACTGTACTTTTATCATAGAATGAAAAAAAGCTGCCCTGCACAGCCACCTAGCCCAGGCAGATCTCCATTCTTCCTCCTACTTTCTGCTCACCATAATCAAACCTACAGCTCTTGAACCACACAGACATGCAGAATCAGAACCAAATTGCCCAAACCTACACATCAGAAGCCTACAGCACGAAAACGATACCAATAAATCTTGCTCCCAATACTTACTACAACAGGAACATCAAAGGAATGAAGTCATCCAGATGGCTAAACGTCCCTCAAAGAACACAATCAACAAAAGACAGGGAAATATTCTACCCTCAGAGCACAAATACCTGATTGTAACAAGCCCTATACATCCTAATACAACCAAAGCACAAGACTAAACATTAAATCCAGTCTTATACAATGATACAGGTCTTTAAAGAGAAAATGAATAAATCCTTTAAAGAAATAAGGAAAACTACAATCAACCAGGTAGAGGTCTTTAAAGGGGAAACAGATTAATCCCTTAACAATATACAGGAAAATATAAATTTAAACTTGTGAGGAAATAAATAAAATTGATAAGACCTGAAAATTGAAATGTCAGCAAAAAGAAAACAATATAGATAACTCAGAGAATCTATGTAGGAAATTGCACAGAAACAAGAGGTGCAAGCGTCACCAACACAATTCATAAAATTGAAGAGAAAAATCTCAGATGTAGAATATAAAATAGAAGAAACTGATACATCAGTCAAAAAGTGTGAAATTAAAAGAAATCATAAAACAAAACATTCAGAAACTCTGGAATACCATGAAAAGACCTAACGTAAAATAATACGAATAGAAGAAGGTAAAGAGCCCCTGGTCTCAGGTACAGAAAGTATTTTCAACAAAATATTAAAAAGTCTTGGATCTATTGAAATTGAGTTTTGTACAATGAGATAAGAATAAAAATTAACTCTCACAAATCAGTAGTCTTCCTATATTCAAAGGACAAACATGTGGAGAAAGAAATTAAGAAAAATATACCCTTTAAAATAGTCACAAAAACTATGAAATACCTTGATGTCACTCTAACTAAGCAAGTGAAGGACCTGTATGACAAGAACTTCAAACCTCTAAAGAAGGAAATCAAGGAAGATCTCAGAAAATGGAAAGATCTCCCATGCTCATGGATTGAAAAGATCAACATTTGAAAATGGCCATCCTACCAAAAGCAATCTACAGATTCAATGCAATCCCCATCAAAATTCCAAATCAGTTCTTCATTGAGTTGGAAAGAGCAATGTGCAATTTTATCTGGAATAACAAAAGACCTAGAATAGTGAACATCCTCAACAACAAAAAAACATCTGTGGGAATCACTATCCCTGACCTCAAGCTCTATTACAAAGAAATTGTGCTGAAACTGCATGATACTGGTACAGAAATAGGCAGATGGATCAATGGAATAGAATAGAAGATCTAGAAATGAGTTCTCACATATATGGTCACCTGATCTTTGACAAAGAAGCTTTAAATATTCAATGGAAAAAGGACAGCCTATTCAACAAATGGTGCTGGTCTAACTGGCACTCAGCATGCAAAAGAATGAAAATAGACCCTTTCTTATCTACTTGTACAAAGCTCAAGTGTAAGTGGATGAAAGATCTCCACATTAAACCAAATACACTGAAACTATTAGATGAGAAAGTAGGGAAAACTTTAGAACATATAGGCACTCGAGAAAATTTTCTGAACAAAACACCAATGGCTAAAGATCTAAGGTCAAAGATTAATAAATGGGACTTAATGAGATTGCAAATTTTTGTAAGGCTAAGGACATTGTCAAAAAACCAAAATGGCAGCCAACAGAATGGGAAAAGATCTTTACCAACTCCACATCAGATAGAGGCCTAATATCTAAGGTATACAAAGAACTCAAAAAGCTAGACATCAGAGAATCAAATAAACCTATTAAAATGGGGTACAGAGCTAAACAAATGTTCTCAGTTGAGGAATATCGAATGGCTGAGAAATATCTGAGGAAGTGCTCGACATCCTTAGTCATCAGGGAAATGCAAATCAAAACAACCCTGAGATTCCACCTCACACCAGTCAGATTGGCCAAGATCCAAAACTCAGATGACAACAGATGCTGGCAAGGTTGCGGAGAAAGAGGAACACTTCTCCACTGTTGGTGGGGTTGCAAACTAATACAACCACTCTGGAAATCAGTCTGGCGATACCTCAGAATATTGGACATAGTACTACCTGAAGATCCAGCTATTCTACTCTTGGGCATATACCCCAGAGACACTCCAATATACAACAAAAATACATGCAGCACAATTTTCATAGAAGCTCTATTTATAATAGCCAGAAGCTGGAAAGAACCCAGATGTCCTTCAGAAGATGAATGGATACAAAAATTTTTTACATTTATACAATGGAGTACTATGCAGGTATCAGAAACAATGACTTAACCAAATTCTTAAGAAAATGGTTGCATCTATAGAATATCATTCTGAGTGAGATAACCCAGTCACAAAAGAACAGATATAATATGCAGTCATCGATAGTGGAATGTTAACCCCAAAGACTAGGACTGCCACAGAAACAACTCAGAGACTGTGTGAAGTTCAAGAAAAAAAAAAAAAAAAGAAAAGAAAACAAACAAACAATCCAACAAAAAAGACATTATGCTCAATCCTTACACACCAAGAAAACGTTGACTAATTCCGGGTTACATCCTGTTTTCCATGTACTTTTTGCTCATTGTAAATAGTAAGACCTTAATGCAGAGTATCAAATTAAAAAAAAAAGCCAAGCACTGATAAAAATGTATTTAAATACATTTATGCAGAAATGTTTAAATTTTTTCCTTTTATCTTTGTTTTGTAAAATAAGGATTAAAAATATCTATATAAAGAAATTTTAAAATCATTTTTATTGGATATTTTCTTTATTTACATTTATTATGTTATCCATATTCCTCCCACTCTCATCTCTGCTCCCCTTTCCCCTGCTTCCATGAAAATGCTCCCACTCCCAACCCACCACTCCTACCTAGGCACCTTGGCCTTTCCCTACACTGGGAAAACATGGTTTCACTGAAACAAAGGCCTCTTCTTTCATCAATGCCAGATAATGCTATCCTCTGTCACATATGCAACTGGAGCCATAGGTCTCTCCATGTGTACTCATTGTTTGGTGTTTCAGACCCTGGGACCTTTGGAGGGTTTGGATGGTTAATAATATTTTTCTTCCTATGGGGCAGCAAACCCTTTCAGATCCTCCAGCTCTAAGAAGCATCTAAAAAAAATGTTAAACATTCTTAGTCATCATAAAAATTCAAATCAACTGGGGCTCTAACTTACAGTAATCAGAATAGCTAGGATAAAAAAAAAAACTCAGGTCACAGCAGATGCTGGGGAGGATATCAAGAATGGAGAACACTTTCCTTCATTGGTGGTGGGATTTGCAAGCTGATAAAACTACTGTGAAAATCAGTCTGATTGTTCCTCAGAAAATTGGACACAGTACCGAAAACCCAGTCTACCACTTCTTGGCATGTTCCCAAATGATGCCCCAACATATAACAAGGATACATGCTCCATTATGTTCACAGCAGCCCTATGTCTAATGGTTTGAAGCGAGACTGAACCCAGATGTTCCTCAACAGAGGAATGGATACAGAAAATGTGATAAATTTATACAGTGGCATACTACTCAATCATTAAAAACAATTACTTTATGAAATTCTTAGACAAATGAATAGAACTAGGAAATATCATGCTTAGTGAGGTAATCCAGTCACAAAAGAACACACATGGTATATACTTGCTGATTAGCAGATATTAAGCACAAACTTAGAATACCGAAGATACAATTAGCAGACCACATGAAGCTCAAGAAGAAGGAAGATCAAAGAACTGATTCTTCAAACCTTCTTAGAAGCATGAGCAAAATACTCACAGGAGGTAGAGGGTGGGAGGGACCTGGGAGTAAGAGAGGAGGAGGAAGGGAAATGGGGGGCATGGTCAGACATGGGAGGCGATGATGATGATATTCCGAGGGTCAGGAAATTGAAAACAGGTGTGTAGCAATGGGGGATGGGGTACTGGTTGTAGTCACCCTAAAGTCCTAGATGCCAAGAAAGTAAGAGGCTTCCAGAACCCCAAAGGGAAGGGAGAATTTGTAGAGACCATATCCAGAGGTTCTTTAAGTCCAGCAGGTTGAAGGGTGGAGCGAACCACTCATCTCTAAATAATTAAACCAGAATTGTTCCTTTCTAAAGGAAATACTGGGACAAAGTGTGGAGCAGAGACTGAAGGAAAGACCTTCTAAAGACTGCCCCACTTGAGCATCCATCCCATATACAGACTCCAAATTCAGCCACTGTTGCTGATGCTAAGAAGTGCTTGATGGCAGGAGGCAGTTATCGCTGTCTCCTGAGAGGCTCTGCCAGAGTCTGACAAATACAGAGGTGGATGCTCACAGTCAACCAATTCAGTGTGCATGGGGACCCCAAATGGAGAAGTTAGTCAAATAACTGAAGGAGATGAAGGTTTTGAAAACCCAAAGGAAGAAAAACAATATCAACCAACCAGAGTTCCAGAGCACCCAGGGAGTAAACCAAAGATTACACATGGAGGACCCTTGACTTCAGACGCATATATAGCATAGGATGCCTTTAATTGGCATCAATGAGAGGAGAGCCCCTTGGTCCTGTGAATGCTCAATGCCACAGTGTAGGGGAATGCCATGAGATGAGAATGGGTTGCCGGGTAGTGGATTACCCTCATAGAAACTTTAGGAGGTAGCACGCAATCGGGACTTTGTGGAAGGGAAACTGGGAAAAGAGAAAACATAGGATATGTAAATTAATAAAATATCCAAGAAATATCCAAAATAATCCAAGAATCTTTTGTATTTGGTGCATGCCATTTTTTTAAAAAAAGATTTATTTATTTTATGTATATAAGTACATGGTTTCTATCTTCAGACACACCAGAAGAGAGCATCAGATCCCATGACAGATGGTTGTGATCCACCATGTGGTTGCTGGGAATTGAATTCAGAACCTCTGGAAGAGCAGCCAGTGCTTTGAACTGCTGAACCATTTCTCCATCCTGCCTGCCATATTTTTAAAAGTAGATTTTTTACTTTTTTTACTAGTGGAATTTTTTAATGGCTAAAAATCAGGATGTGGATGCCTCAGTCCTTCTTAGACGAGAGAACAAAACACTCACAGGAGGAAATACAATGTCAAATGGAGGACCAGGAATTGAAGAAAAGATCATTCAGGGACTGCCTCATCTGGGGATCCAACCCATATGCAGCCACCAAACCCAAGCACTACTGCTGATGCCAAGAAGTACTGACTGGCAGGAACCATATATGGATGCCTTATCAGAGGCTCTGCCAGAGTCATAAGATACAGTTGAGGATGCTTGTATCTAACTATCAGACTGAACACAGGGACACAAGTGAAAGAGCTAGAGATAGGACTGAAGGAGCTGAAAGGGTTTGCAACGTCATGGGAAGAGCAACATTGTCAACAAACCAAACCCTCCAGAATTCCCATGGACTAAAACAACAATCATTGAGCACTCATGGGGAGAACCATGGCTCCAATTACATATATAGCAGAGGAAAGCATTGGCTGACATCAATGGGAGAAGAGAACTTTGGTCCAGTGAAAGCAAGTTTTCCCAGTGTAGGGGAATGCCAAGGCACTTAGGTGGAGAGGGTGATTGGGATAGGGAGCACCTTCATGGAAGTAAGTGAAGGGGGATGGGGGATGGGAACAGAAGGAGGGTAAGGGATAACATTTAAACCAGGTACACTGAAACAATTAGAAGAGAAAGTAGGGAAAACCTTAGAACACTTAGACTCAGGAGAAAATTTCCTGAACAAAACACCAACGGCTCATGTTCTAAGGTCAAATATCAACAAATGGGACTTAATGAGATTGCAAAGTTTCTATAAGGCTAAGGACACAGTCAAGAAAACAAAACAGCAGCCAACAGATTGGGGAAAGATCTTTATCAACCCCACATCAGATAGAGGTGTAATATCTGAGGTATACAAAGAACTCAAGAAGTTAGACACCAGAGAATCAAACAATCCTATTAAAAATGGGGGTACAAAGCTAAACAAAAAGTTCTCAATTGAGGAATATCGAATGGCTGAGAAGCATCTAAGGAAGTGCTCAACATCCTTAGTCATCAGGGAAATGCAAATCAAAACAACCCTGAGATTCCACCTCATACCAGTCAGAATGTCTAAGATCAAAAATTCAGATGAGAGCAGATGCTGGCAAGGATGTGGAGAAAGAGGAACACTTCACTACTGTTAGTGGGGTTGTAAACTGGTGCAACCACTATGGATATCAGTCTGGAGGTTTCTCAGAAAATTGGACATAGTACTACCTGAAGACCCAGTTATTCCACTTCTGGTCATATACCCCAGAGACGCTCCAACATACAACAAAGACACATGCACCACTATGTTCATAGCAGCTCTATATATGATAGCCAGAAGCTGGAAAGAACACAAATGTCCTTCAGTAGATAAATGGATACAAGAATCGTGGTATATTTACACAGTGGAGTATTGCTCAGCTATCAGAAACAATGACTTTATGAAATTCTTAAGAAAATGGTTGCATCTACAGAATATTATCCTGAGTTAGGTAACCCAGTCACGAAAGAACAGACATAATATGCAGTCACTGATAATTGGATACTAACACCAGAAAGCTCTGAACACCCCAGAAACAACTCACAGACTATATGAAGTTCAAGAAAAACAAAGGCCAAAAAATGATGAAAAATCATTATGCTTAATCTTTACACACCAGGAAAAACTTTGACCATTTCCAGGTTACATCTTGTTTTACATGTACTTTATACTCATTGTAACTAGTAAGATTTTAATGCATACTATCAAACCTTAAAAAATCAAGTACTGACAAAAATGTATTCATATACTTTTATGCAAAAATGCTTAACATCTGTACATTTATCTTTGTTTTGTAAAATAAAGTTGTTCAATTAAAAATGTAAATACAGAGAATTTCCTATAAAATTTAAAAATCTAGATTTCTTTATGTTTCATTAACTGAGATATTTTCTTATATTATTCAGCATTTAAAAAAATTTTTTTTCCTCCAATCCCCAATCTACTGAAATTCAATTTTGGAAGGAATACTATTTTTTTGATAAATTTTTAATACTTGATTTGTCTTTTATCTATAGATTTCCAAACATTCTATTAATTTGTACTATATATTTACTTTTAGGTGAAAATTCTATAAGATTTACATGTCTGTATCTCCTGGATAGATCTGTGGTTGTCTTAGCAAGACATGAGATGTCTGGCTGTCACTTTTCTAGTGACTTTAGCCACTGTATGTACATTAGAGCAGTTTATGATAACAGAAATCAAACAACTTAGAGTTATGGACAGGGTTTGGAGTGGGTTGGAAGAAGAAATTTCCTAAGTCCTACAAGTGCTATTTAGAGTGATAGCTGTGAAATTAATCACATCATTATTTCATCTGACCACAATTAGATCCTCCTGGGATTTGTAGAATCCCAGAGTGAGTATATGTCACCTGAACTAGCTTTATTGCAGTGACTTGACCTTCAGAAATGCTTTTATGGGAAGTGATAAAAAATGGGGTTTTATGGGAGAACACACACACTCACATATACACACAATTTATCTTGGTGTACAATGTTAGATATAGAGGTAAAAATGAGGTTAATATAAAATGCCGTGCCTTAAAGTAAATAGATGGAGAAGGCCAGAAATACATTATATTAATTTTATAGAAAATAGCTTGATATTAGCACTAAAAGACCAAAAAAGGAGAATAATGTACAGTATTACAGACAAGAGATACAATATAGGCATTACCGTTTATTCCAGCAGTGTGCTTTGGAATGAGGAATGAATGTTGACATGGAATGAGTAATGATGAAATCAAGTAGAGTATGTACGGAGAAACTTTTCCTTATCCTTGGGTCCTAAAGCATGTGAAAGTTGTATTTTATTTTGTGAGCCTTTGTAAAGTCTGTTTTTGAGATAATAATAAAAGCTTATATTAGCTATGCATTGCAGAACCAGCCATAGGAAATAACAGCAAAGGAGTGGGAGTGAGATGGAAATAGGATTTTGACCAATAAGATCCCAAAGAGATCCCTTGTACAACATTCAGAGACCAGCAGAACAGTAGAGATGTATAATGTCTGATGATGCTTTCATAAAAAGAGAGCAAAAGACATTTTAGTTAGATGGAGTCACTCTCACTCTCCCTCCTCTCTGACTTTAGTTACTCTCAAAGCACTGGATATATATTGAGAGATCAGTTTTTTTCTTGTAGGTGGCTGCAACAGCCATTTATATAAATTTTATTTAAAAAATTATTTAATTTTTTAAATAATATCTGCCCATGTATGCTCTTTGGCTGGTGCATCAGCCTTTGAGAGCTGCCAAGGGACCAGGTTACTTGACCCTCTTGGTTTTCATATCCCCTTCAGGGCCTTCAATCCTTCCACAATTCTTCCATAAAAAGTCCTGACCTCTGTTCAATGTTTAATTATGGGTCTCTGCATCTGTGCTGGCTGCTGGATAGACCCTCTCAGAGGACAGTTATGCTAGGCTCCTGTCTGCAAGTATAACAGAATTTCAGGAATTGGTGCTGAGATCAGATATTCTTAAGTATGTTTTTAGTTTTCCCCTTCCCATGTTTGTTTAGTTAATTGACTTGAGATTTTTCCAGTGCTGTTTGTGTGGCTCTGCCTGACTGTCTGTCTGTCCATCTGTCTGTCAATCTCAATATCTCATCCTTTTTCTCTCCAGATTTCCTGAGTGGAACCTATTGAACTCAGGGTCTGATGGCATGATGATGAGGCTGAAAATAGAGACAGTACCAGGATAAATCCATAAAACTGGCTCATAAGAACAGCATTACTGCTTCTTCTTACTGACATGAGTGAGCATTATAACATGATCATACTTTAAAAATAATTTTGCTGTTTAAGATAAAATGAATACTTTATTATTACATTTTTTCTTAATAGGGGTAAACAACAGTTTTGGTAGCTTTTTTTTTTCTTGGAGACCTCATGGAGGAGGTAAGTACATATATTTTCCTTCTTGTACTTTCTTCAATTCCCATCTACACCTCCTTGTTGATATTTATGTGGCTTTACTTAGAAAGAGTCATTGTATCATGATAACTTATAGTTTGAACTACATTCATTGACATGAAAAGGTAAAAGAAGAAATGAAGACAAAGGGGAAACCATAAGATTTAAGTATTTTTGTATGATTCTAACATCGACTGTATAGATAATTTCCATTAATTAAAGATGGTCTGAAAATGGATGAATTAGAAGATATTGGAAAACCAAAGTTCAAACAAGTAAATGGAGATAAACTTAGAAAAACTGTGAGATGGTTAAAAATATTCAGCACAGTGAGATGAGCATCTTTGTGATAAAAAAAATATGCATTTCCTTATATCTAAGAGTTCAAAAGACAAAATATTTTTTAATTTTTTAAAAGCAAAGATCCCTGCCTAGTGGATCTATACATATAATAGTTTTGCAACCGATTTTCTGTGGTAGAGACAGTCACCAGTAGCTGTATAGTTGAGATGAGTTTGGTGTTATATTTTATGTTTTTATTCCTGTCTGTTTGGAGTTCTCAATGAAAAAGAGGGCAATAATATACAACACTAAGTAAAAAATGAAAAATAATTATCAAATATTCCTCTTAGTGGATTTTAAGAGATAAATTATCAATAAGATAACCATATGCTTAGCATGCAGTTAATCAAGGCTTACAGTGGAAGAGGTTATCTTCCAGGAAAAGACTCTATGCAGGAATTAGCCAGGGCAGGAGTATAAGGGAAAATGCAGAATATCTGTGGATATGCATACTGACTGAAGTAGATGTGTCCCTACAGTACGAATCCACTAGACACCATACGTGCACTTTTTTCTCTACTTTAAAGCTCAGATGATGATAGCTTATCATCTTAACCCAATGGAAACTTGAAAATTTTCTTTAAAGCAAGAAAGATATGGCTATTAATTTGGATGTTATATCTCAGATCCAGCCCTCAATTTTAGTTGTGACAAGTAGAATATAGGCTAGAGTTTTATGTGTTTATGGAGCAAACTTTCTTACTCCAGCGACATAGTAACATACGTACCATAACAAATGGACAATAGCTATCTGGAACAAACTAAATGAAGGCACAAAATAAAAAACCAGCAGAATAAAATTAAATGCCCATATTAAACAAACTATGTAATGGGCACTGCAAAACTAGCAGAGACTTTGAATCAACTAGAATTAATAGATATATACAGAACATACTATCCGAAAGTAAAAGAATACACCACTTCTCACCACCCCATGGCACCTTCTCGAAAATTGACCACAAAATTGAACACAGAACGAGCCTCCATCGATATAAGAAGATTGAAATACTCCCATGCATCCTCTCAGATCACCATGGTCTACGGCTGGTCATTAACAACAACAAAGACAACAAAAAGCCCACATACACATGGAAACTAAACAATGCTCTGTTAAAGGATAGCAGAATCAAAGAAGAAATAAAGAAAGAAATTAAGGGTTTTCTAGAATTCAACGAAAATGAAAACACAACATACCCAAACCTATGGGATGCAATGAAAGCAGTAATGAGAGGAAAACTAATAGCCCTAAGTGCTTCCAAAAAGAAACTGGAGAGAGCTCACATCAGCAACCTGACAGCACAGCTAAAAGCCCTAGAACAAAAGGAAGCAGATATACCCAAAACGAGTAGACGGCAAGAAATAATCAAAATTAGGGCAGAAATAGACCAAATAGAAACAAAAAGAACCATTGAAAAAATCAACAAAACCAAGAGTTGGTTCTTTGAGAAAATCAACAAGATTGATAAACCCCAAGCAAGACTAACTAGAGGGCAAAGAGAGAGTATCCAAATTAACAAAATCAGAAAGGAAAGTGGAGACATAACAACTGAAACTAAGGAAATTCAAGAAATCATCAGATCCTACTACAAAAACTTATACTCCACAAAATTGGAAAATCTGGAGGAAATGGACAAATTCCTAGACAGATACAAGGTCCCAAAGTTAAACCAGGACCAAGTAAACCATCTAAATAACCCTACAACACCTATAGAAATAGAAGAAGTCATCAAAAGCCTCCCACCCCCAAAAAAAAGCCCAGGTCCAGACGGGTTAAGTGCAGAATTTTATCAGACATTTATTGAGGATATAACACCAATACTCGCCAAACTATTCCAAAAGATAGAATCAGATGGAATATTACCCAACTCATTTTTTGAGGCTATATTAACCCTCGTACCTAAACCACACAAAGACCCTACAAGGAAAGAGAACTTCAGAGCAATCTCACTTATGAACATTGATGCAAAAATACTCAACAAAATCTTTGGAAACCGAATCCAAGAACACATCAAAATGATCATTGATCATGACCAAGTAGGCTTCATCCCTGGGATGCAGGGATGGTTTAACATAAGGAAATCCATCAACGTAATCCACCATATAAACAAACTCAAAGACCAAAATCACATGGTCATCTCACTAGATGCTGAGAAAGCATTCGACAAAATCCAACACCCCTTCATGTTAAAAGTCCTGGAAAGAACAGGAATCCAAGGCCCATACTTAAACATAATAAAAGCAATATACAGCAAACAAACAGCCAACATCAAACTTAATGGCGAAAAACTTGAAGCAGTCCCACTAAAATCAAGGACTCGACAAGGCTCTCTACTCTCCCCCTACCTATTCAACATAGTACTGGAAGTCCTGGCTGGAGCAATTAGACAGCAAAAGGAGATCAAGGGGATACAAATCAGAAAGGAAGAGATAAAAACATCACTCTTTGCCGATGACATGATAGTGTACTTGAGTGACCCCAAAAATTCCACCAGAGAACTCCTACAGCTAATAAACAAGTTCAGCAAAGTGGCTGGATACAAAATTAACTCAAACAAATCAGTAGCCTTCCTATACTCAAAGGACAAACATGTGGAGAAAGAAATTAGGGAAAAGGTACCCTTCACAATCGTTACAAAAACTATGAAATACCTTGGTGTGACTCTAACTAAGCAAGTGAAGGACCTGTATAACAAGAACTTCAAACCTCTAAAGAAAGAAATTGAGGAGGATCTCAGAAAATAGAAAGATCTCCCATGCTCATGGATTGGAAAAATTAACATCTTAAAAATGACCATCCTACCAAAAGCAATCTACAGATTCAATGCAATCCCCATCAAAATCCCAACCCAGTTCTTCGTGGAATTGGAAAGATCAATGTGCAATTTCATATGGAATAACAAAAGACCTAGAATAGCAAAATCCATCCTCAACAACAAAAAAACATCTGCGGGAATCACTATCCCTGACCTCAAGCTATATTACAAGGCAATTGTGCTGAAAACTGCATGGTACTGGTACAGAAATAGGCATGTGGATCAATGGAATAAAATAGAAGATCCAGAAATGAGCCCTCATGTAGGTGGTCACCTGATTTTTGTCAAAGGAGCAGTAAACATTCAATCGAAAAAGGACAGCCTATTCAACAAATGGTGCTGGTCCAACTGGCACTCAGCATCCAAAAGATTGAAAATAGACCCTTTCTTATATCTCCTTGTACAAAGCTCAAGTGTAAGTGGATCTCCACATTAAACCAGATACACTGAAACTATTAGATGAGAAAGTAGGGAAAACCTTAGAACACATAGGCACAGGAGAAAATTTCCTGAACAAAACACCAATGGCTCAAGCTCTAAGGTCAAATATTAACAAATGGGACTTAATGAGATTGCAAAGTTTTTGTAAGTCTAAGGACATCGTAAAGAAAACAAAACGACAACCAACAGAATGTGAAAAGATCTTTACCAACACCACATCATATTGAGGCCTAATATCCAAGGTGTACAAGGAACTCAAAAAGCTAGACACCAGAGAATCAAATAACCCTATTAAAAAATGGGGTACAGAGCTAAACAAAACGTTTTCAGTTGAGGAACACCGAATGGCCGAGAAACACCTGAGGAAGTGCTTGACATCCTTAGCCATCAGGGAAATGCAAATCAAAACAACCCTGAGATTCTACTTCACACCAGTCAGATTGGCCAAGATCCCAAACTCAGATGACAGCAGATGCTGGCGAGGCTGCCGAGAAAGAGGAACACTTCTCCACTGTTGGTGGGGTTGCAACCTAATACAACCACTCAGGAAATCTGTCTGGCGATACCTCAGAAAATTGGATATAGTACTACCTGAAGACCCAGCTATTCCACTTCTGGGCATATACCCCAGAGACACTTTAATACACAACAAAGATATATGCACCACAATGTTCATAGCGGCTCTATTTATAATAGCCAGAAGCTGAAAGGAACCCAGATGTCCTTTAGAAGATGAATGGATACAAAAATTGTGGTACATATACACAATGGAATACTACTCAGCCACCAGAAACAACGACTTAACCAAATTCTTAAGAAAATGCTGCATTTGGAGAACATCATCCTGAGTGAGATAACCCAGTCACAAAAGAACAGACATAATATGCAGTCAGTGATAGTGGGATGCTAACCCCAGAGGCTTGCACTCCCCCAGAAACAACTCACAGACTGTATGAAATCCAAGAAATAAAGAAAACAAAAAAACATACATATATTTACAAAACAAGAAGACTTTTACTATTTCCATGTTGCGTTTTGTTTTGCATGTACTTTATGCTTATTGTAACTATTAGGTTTTCAATGCATACTGTCAAGCCCTTAAAAAAAAATCAAGTACTGACTAAAAAATATATTCACATGGTTTTATGTAAAAATTATTTTAATCTCTGAAAAAACCGTACTAACAAAAATGTATAATTTTAAGCAAAAAATGTTTAAATTTGTACATTTTTCTTTGTTTTGTAAAATAAAGTCGTTTAAAAAAAATAAAAAAAAAGGCTTCTAAAAAAAAAAAACCAGCAGCATAAAAGAAAATTCCCATTATTAAACAAACTACGTAATGTGCACAAGAAGAAACCAATCATCCAAGCTATATAAGTTAATTCATGGTGAATATTCTCATTTTCTCTTTTTTATAGATAAAATTCAATTGTGAATGCATTTTTACTAACCATTATTTTTATGGATATTTAGGCTGTTTCCAACTACTCGCTTTGTGCATACAGAAAAAGAAGAATGGATGTTCAGGTACCTCTCTGGTAGGATTTAGAACTTTTGAGTGTATATTTGATATGATCATAAAACCAAAACTGTGCTCACTAATGAAAAACATTTAAATAAAATTAGAAAATTAAAAATGTGTACCTCCAGAACTATTTCTATACTAAACAGTTTAGAACAATAAAGGAAGAAATAGAACAATGAGCTCATGAGAAAAAGAGCAGTCTTTCAGGAACAAAATAAATGTAAATTTTAGGAATACAATCTAAGGCATACCTGAAAAAACATACCTGAGACAGAAATATAATTAAAAGGGGCATAAGAAAATACTGCCAAGGGTTTCAAACACATAAAAAGAAGAAAGCAAACTTTTTATGTGAAACTTTTTTTCAGAATTGAAGATTAAATTTAGATTTAATCTTTAGATTAAAACATTCTTATATTGACTCATTACAGAAATACTACACATACTAGATGAAGTAATGTTATAGAATTCAGAGATACATAGCATAAGCATTCTAAAATAATACCAAGAATAAACTTAGAAAAGAAGTGGAAAAATGACTAGAAGAAACTTATTAAAACCGATTTTAGATAAGAAATACAAAGTTAGAGTTTTAACTGTCAGCTACTAATTCTTGTAACATGAAAATATTTTTGATATTAATAGACTGAGAATATCTGCTACTGTTGTTATATTATTTCAAGTTTTGTAAAAGAAATATAAAAATCAGAGAGCTAAAATTATTATTAAATATTGAGGAAAAAAGTGAAATACTTTTAAAAGATAATTTTTAAACTTTAAAAAAAGAAGGCTAAAAGAGATTTTAATTTGAATACACACAAATGTCAAATGTGTGTGTATAAGATGGAATTACATTGTTTAGATGAATAAAGTACAAACCACTGAGAAACTAAGACTACATAGTTATAAACTTATTACATGATCAAAAAATGTCTTTATTTGTACAGCAGCAAGATGAGGTTGGTATACTTCTTGACCCATTTTTACTGAAATTTGGACTTGAAAAGATGTGAGAATCAAATCATGTGAAAAAAATAGCCATTAATAAAGTTAGAGCGTATCTTACTCACATCTGCTCAAGTCCTGAGTAAGTTTAGTTGACTTAATACAACACAGTACCAGAATAACAAAACTGAGTTTCTTGATGCTCAAAATTAGAACAAGATCTTCACTACAGGAAGTTGCTTATCTGAGATGTAGGGACACTGTACAGGAGCAGTTTTGAAAGTCACATTTTGTCAACATTTATAAAGATTTTTTAATTAGCAAAAAGAGGTTTCAAAAGTTACAGTGTTATCTCATCTGGAATGCAGATACCAGTGATATGGCTTGGCTTTGACATCATTCTTCTCCTTTTCCAGCTCTAATCTTCCTTCTTTACAAGTGGTGTTGACCATGATTTATGGCTACTAAAAACAGGACTGAAGTGACCGAATTTGTTTTATTAGGATTGTCCAGCCAGCCCAAAATGCAGCCAGTCATTTTTGGAGTTGTCCTTGTCATGTACCTGATGGCAGTTTTGGCCAGTACCCTATTAGTACTTGTTGCTTACTTAGACCCCAAGCTTCAGACCCCTATGTACTTTCTTCTCAGCCAGCTTTCCTTGATTGACATATCTCTAACAACCATCATCATTCCCCAAATGCTGGTGCACACACTGTTGGTAAACAGAAACATTTCCTATAACTGCTGCATGACACAGCTCTTTTCCTTTATGGCAGTGAGCAGCATGGAAGTTCACTTGCTGGGTGCCATGGCATATGACCGCTATGTTTCCATCTGTGACCCTTTAAGATACTCTGCCATTGTCAGCCACAGCCTCTGTCTGAGAATAACATTAACCTCATGTGTGGTGGTCAGTCTTAACAGTCTCCTGTATACTGTGTTAGTCACTTGTTTAACCTTCTGTGCCAACAAGGTTACCCACTTCTTTTGTGACATCACTCCTCTGCTGAAGCTCTCTTGTACTCAACCAGTGGTCAATGAAATGTTAATCTTCACTGAGGGTGTAGCTGTGGTGGTGAGCCCCTTTTTCTTTATTTTTGGCTCTTATGTTCGTATATGTATTGCCATAGTCCAAATGCACTCCTTTGCTGCCCTGCAGAAAGCTCTGTCCACTTGTAGCTCTCATGTTCTGGTTGTGATGTTTCTCTTTGCTTCTTTGGTTCACATGTACCTCAAGTCATCATCTAGCTACAATCTAGAACAAGACCACCAGGTTGCCATCTTTTACAGACTCATTTCTCCCATGTTAAATCCATTAATCTACAGCCTCAGGAACGAGGAAGTTAAAGGTGCTCTATGGAGGCTTTTTAAGAAACTGCATCTCAGTCAGTTTTCAGCTGGGATTTCAGGCAAAGAATGCCAGGGAATCCCCTGAGAAGCAAGACTTAGTCTGAAAACACTGAAGATGGGTGAGGTGGTTTCTACAACAAATGGTGTTGGTTCAACTGGCACTCAGTATACAGAAGAGTGAAAATAAACCTTTTCTTATCTCCGTGTACAAAGCTAAAGTGTAAATGGATCAAAGATCTCCATATTAGACCAGGTACACTGAAACTATTAGAAGAGAAATTAGAAAAAACCTTAGAAAACATAGGCACAGGGGAAAATTTCAAGAATAGAACACCAATGGCTTGTGCTCTAAGGTCAAATATTGACAAATGAGACTTCATGAGATTGCAAAGTTTCTGTAAGGCTAAGGACACTGTCAAGAAAACAAAATGGCAGTCAACAGATTGGGAAAAGACCTTTACCAACCCCACATCTGATGGAGGCCTAATATCCAAGGTATATCAAGAACTCAAGAAGTTAGACTCCAGAGAATCAAAGAATCCTTTTAAAAAATGGGGTAGATAGCTAAACAAAAAAGGAATATCAAATGGCTGAGAAGCATCTAAGGAAGTGCTCGACATCCCTAGTCATCAGGGAAATGCAAATCAAAACAAACCTGAGATTCTACCTCACACCAGTCAAATGGCTATGATAAAAAACTCAGATGATAACTGATGCTGGCAAGGATGCAGAGAAAGAGCAACACTTCTCCACTGTTGGTGGAGTTGTAAACTGGTACAATTAGTCTAGAAATCAGCCTGGCAGTTCCTCCGACAATTGGACATAGTCTAACCTCAAGACCCAGTTATTCAACTTCTGGGCATATACCCCAGAGATGTTCCAACATACAGTAAGGGCACATGTACCACAATGTTCATTGCAGCCCTATTTATAATAGCCAGGAGCCGGAAATTATCCAGATGTACTTCATTAGATGAATGGATACAAAATTGTGGTATATTTACACAATGGAGTACTACTCAGCTATCAGAAACAATGACTTTATAAAATTCTTAAGAAAATAGATGCATCTAGAGAATATCATTCTGAGTGAGGTAACCCAGTCAGAAAAGAACAGACATAATATGTAGTCACTGTTAATTCAATACTACCCCACAAAGCTCTGCACATCTAGAAACAACTCACAGGCCATATGAGGCTCAAGAAAAACAAAGGCCAAAATGTGAAAGCCTCAGTCCTTTTTAGGAAAAAAATGTATAGCACCCTCTCAGAGTGTTGTACACCTGAACCTTAAATCATTAATAATCCAAGAGCTAAGAATATAGCCTTGTGGCAATTTTTGATATTCAAAGATTATTAGACTTAATCTATACACAGCAAGAAAATGTTTTCCATGTTACATTCTGTCCTAAGTGTACTTTATGCTTATGGTAACTAATGGGATTTCAATGCATGCTATCAAACCTTTAAAAAAATTATGTACTGACAAAAATATATTCATATAGTGTTTTGCCAAAATGCCTTTAAAAATCTGTACATTTATACCTTTTTTAAAAAAGTAAATTTAAAATAATCATGTATCATTTCATAGTAAAAATGAAAAGGGCATAAAAAAACAAGTTTGAGACTGCTCCTGACTATGAGGACTGTTGAAGTTGGACTAAATATATTCTGTATTATGATATGGGTACAAGCCTATGGACAAGGAAGTGTAATGTGGTGATTTGAATAAAATATCCCCCAGAGGTCCATAAGCAATGGCCATATTAGGAGGTATGGCCTCGGAGTAGGTGTAGAAGGAGTGTCATAAGGGGTAAGGCATTGAGGTCTCAGAATTTCAAGCCTAGCCAGTGTCACTGTCATTTCAGGCTGAGTATGGATCTAGATGCAAACTCTCAGCTACCTCTTCAGTACCATGTATGCCTTCATGTTGTCATGTTGCATCTATGTCCATAACAGAATAAACCTCTGAACTATAAACCAACCCAATTGCATTTTTGTCTTTTTTTTTCTTTTAATTTATGGAAAGTTTTACTGGCCATAAAACCATAACCTCTTAGTACTGGAGCTATGGTGAAGCTCCTTTTTCAATCTGTTAGTGACTCACTGGATGGTACAAGTGAGAGATAAAAGGTGGAGCAATCCGTGCACAATGAGCATTGAAATTATTCTTAGAGGCTGAGAGATTATAAAAATGGGAGATTATAAATACATTGCAAGTTTTAGAGAGGTTTAATTAATTCTGTGATATCTTTAAAATTCATTCTAAATAATATTTTAAAACATTACTTGATAAAATAATACTTGATAACTTTTACTTGTGTCTATCAGGTAGTATATAACCTAATATCCCTAAAGTAATCAAATATCTGTAGCCTAATATGTCATGCTATGGCTTTGCTTATTACCTAGTTCATATACTATACACAAAAGAATCTGGGCTTAGTGATATTAAAATAGCTTGACAATTCCAATGAGAAAGGGGCCCAGAATTGTTTATTCAGGAAGTCATTTTGTTTTTAATGATATCACAAAAATGTTGACAAAAAAGATTATTCTACAGACATATGATTCATATCCTTTATTAAAAGAAAGCTTCAGCTCTTTGGAGTGGTCGCAGATTGACCCTTAGTTCTCATGAATTCGTTTCTCATTCTCTGTGTGTCGGAGAGCCAGTCAGAAGTACGGAGTTTTCTAGAAAGCCTCCATAGAGCTCCTTTAACATCTTTGTTCCTAAGGCTGTAGATTAGTGGATTTAACATAGGGGAGATGAGCGTGTAGAAGACGGCAACCTGGCGATCCTGGTCTAAGTCATAGCTGGATGATGGCTTAAGGTACATTCTAGCCAGAGAGCCGAAAAAGAGCAGCACAACCAGAATGTGGGAGCTACAAGTGGACAGAGCTTTCCTCAGGGCAGCAAAGGAGTGCATTTGGGCTATGGCAATACCTATTCGAATATAAGAACCCCAAATGAAGAAGAAGGGACTGCCCACCACAGCTACACCCTCAGTGAAGATTAACATTTCATTGGCCACTGGCCGAGTACAGGATAGCTTCAGCAGAGGAGTGATATCGCAGAAGAAGTGGGTAACCTTGTTGCCACAGAAGGTTAAACGAGTGACTAACACAGTGTAAAGGAGACTGTTAAGACTGACCACCACCCATGAGGTTAATGTTATTCTCAGACAGAGGCTGTGGCTGACAATGGCAGAGTATCTTAAAGGTTCACAGATGGCAACATAGCGGTCATATGCCATGGTAGCCAGTAAGTAGACTTCCATACTCCCCACTGCCATAAAGAAAAATAGTTGTGTCATGCAACAGTTATAGGAAATTCTTCGATCCACAGAGAGTGTGTGCACCAGCATCTGAGGAATAGTAATGGTTGTGAGAGATATGTCAATCAAGGAAAGCTGGCTGAGAAGGAAGTACATGGGGGTCTGAAGCATGGGGTCTGAGCAAGCAACAAGTACTAATAGGGTATTGCCCAAAACTGCCACCAGGTACATGATAAGGACAACTCCAAAAATAACTGGCTGCATCTCTGGCCTGCTGGACAATCCCAGCAACACAAATTCAGTCACTTCTGTCTTGTTTTTAGTGGCCATAAGTCATGGTCTACATCACCTGCAAAGAGGAAAGATCAGAGTTGGAAAAGAGAACAATACCTAGGTTCAAGCATATCTCATTCTTCACCTTAAGTGGTCAGTCATTGGAAAAGAGATCTGTCCCTAACCTTCAGTATTAAGAAATGAACTTTGTTCTTTTGGTAATAACCTTCCATCAAGACAACCAAACTCATCAAGGTTGAGAGTTAGAAGTACCTGTAATATTTCTAACTTAACTAGTAGGTATATTTTCATGAAAGTAGAATCTCCAGTGCATAGAGTTCTTACATCTTTTTACAAGTCAGGTTTTCACTATTAAGTAGAAATAGAGATAAACACTAGCATGATGACTTTCTATGCTGTTTTCTACAAATAAAGATTTTTTGTTGATCTAATATACTTCAATATTGCAAAAATAATGGCAGATTTAATATAACTTGAAGAACATATAAGTCAAGGGGCTGTTACCCTAAGCTTGCCTACCTCCATGTTTAATCTAAGCCTTTAAAGGGTTTATACTACTATACTTCTGAACAATATGCTGTGTATGTATTTGTGTTAAATTATCACTACAAAACATGAAATAGGTTTTTTCTTTTTAAAGAATTTCTGTATTTTCTTTTTCTCAACTTTTGATAATTATTTTAGTTTTTAAAAATTATCATTTTTTAAAATTTTACATGCGTTGATATTTTGCCTAACTATAAGGCTATCTGATCCCCTAGAACTGGATTTATATAAAGGTGCGATCTGCAATGTGGGACTGAATCTGTGTCCTCTTGAAGAGTATCCAGTGCTCCTAATGGAGATGCATTACTCCTTCCCCTATTTTAGTTCTCTGAGCCATGGTTTTCATGTACTTTTTTCCCATTTATAGTCTTAATATTTTCAATAGTATGATAGTGGTAGCAAATTTTCTTGAACTTTGCATTTCAGGAATATTTTTATCTTATGTAAACTAATATTTTTTGAGATTTATTTATCTATTTTATGTATGTGAAACACACCAGACACACCAGAAAAGAGCATCAGATTAGGTATTATGTATGTGAGACACACCAGAAGAGAGCACCAGATTTTATTACAGATGGTTGGGAGACAGGATGCAGTTGCTGAGAATTGAACTCAGGACCTCTGGAAGATCAGTTAGTGATCTTAGCTGCTGAGGCATCTCTCCAGCCCCATAAACTCATCTTTGACAACTAAAAATGTTCCTTTTAATACTTTATCTGCCATGATCAAGTTGGATGTATTCTTGTTGTTCAGGGATGTTTCTACATGTGGTTCATTAAATGTAATAAATCCTTAAAAATGGACTTAAAAACAAAATCATTTGATCATTTAAAATATGGTAAAATACCTTTTTAAAATCTAATACGCTTTTATAGGCAAAGTCTTGGGGTAAATTGGACCAGAAAATCATACGTAGCCATAATAAAGGTTATATATTTCAAACCCACAATAAAGGCTACATATTACAACCATCGTCATCTTAAATATAAAACCCTTTAATTACAGAATGATAGTCATAAAACTGTTTGGTACTGGTGCAGAGACAGGAAGATAGATCAATTAAATACAATTGAAGTTTCAGAAATGAACCCACATACCTATGGGAAGAGTTTTCATTGGAATGAAATGCTAAAGTCAGAGTTTTAAGGTGGGAAAAATGAGGGCTGCATGTGAAATGGTTGGTGTATTTGCAGTGAAGGAATAATTTCACCTTGGCTTGCACAACAATACTCTACACCCCTTCCAATTCTCTGTTACTTTCATCATTGTAATCAACTGATTACTTCTGGTGTGGGTTTCATTTCAGCATGGTAAGCAGTCTCTTTCACTGCAATCCTTTCCCAGTATTCTAAATGGGGGGGGGGGAGGGGACTGTCATTCCTACTTTCTTCATCTCTTAAAATTCCACTTACATGTCACATTTGCAGTGGTTTTCCTTTTTTTCCCACTTATTGTTATACATGTCTTTCTACTTGATGCAGAATAACTAAAGTGCAAGGTAAGTACAACACACCAGGGCCAGAGTCAAGTATGGGTCTGATGTTTTAAAATTTCTGTCTCACCTAGAAGGTAGTGACACATAGACTAAGATTTTTAAGTCCATACATAAGTCAGGGGTGTTTCTCCTGATGCATTAAAAACGTGTTGCCTTGTAAATGTTCAGAAGGCAAGTGAATGCTTGCATTGCCTCAGATCATACATGATGTTACTTCACAGGGCTTCAGTTTTCTTCAGTACTGGTCACATTCCCTGAAAAACACTCACTTACTTGTCTGGACTTTTGTTTCTCCTCAATCAGCTCAGTTAAACACTTTAGATCACTGATTTTAAACGATGACCCTTTAGTACAATTTCTCATGTTGTATTGACCCCTCTCCCAGTCATAAGACTATTTTTTGTTGATACTTCATAACTGTAATTATGCTACTGTTATGAATTGTAATGTAAATGTCTTTGTCATCCAATGGTTAGAAGAACCCTGTGATTTTAAGAAAATGGATGCATCTAGAGAATATCATCCTGAGTGAGATAACCCAGTCACAAAAGAACAGACATAATATGCAGTCACTGATAATTAGATACTAACCACAGAAAGCTCTGAACACCCCAGAAACAACTCACAGACTATATGAAGTTTAAGAAAAAACAAAGGCCAAAAAAGAGAAAGAAAATGAAAAACCATTATGCTTAATCTTTACACACCAAGAAATCTTTGACTATTTCTAGGTTACATCTTGTTTATGCTCATGGTAACTAGTAAGATTTTAATGCATACTATCAAACCTTTAAAAAAGTTAAGTACTGACAAAAATGTATTTATATACTCGTATGCAAAAATGCTTAAAATCTGTACATTTATCTTTGTTTTTAAAATTAAGTTGTTCAATTTAAAAAAATAAAAAAATGAAGAAATGAAGACCCCTGAGAAAAGGTGATTTGACATCCTCTTCAAAGGAGTCATGGCCCCCATGTTAAAAACCACTGTATTAGTTAATTAACTGTACATATATATAAAACAGAAGCTATTAAGATTTTTGAAACCTTACATTTTTTTCAGTGTTAATCCTTTGTTGTCATTTATGCCATTATCTTTCTATGTCAGTGGATGTATCTCAAGTATTGTATCATGATACAATTACTTTTTCAAGAAAGAAGAGCACAGATATCAACACGGAGGTGTAGATAAACTTATAAGAGAGAGGACAAGAATGGAGAAATATGAACTTCCTTAGTGTAGATAGGGTGAATAGCCATGATCTTTATGACCAAGATTACTATAAGCTATCATGCACAAATAAGCTACTATTTAACACTAATCAAAATAAGAATGTACTGACAATAAGTTCAATTTCTTTTAAGCACACTAAACTAAACCCTAAAGGAATATTGACAGTCTACTACTCACGGTCAGTAGTTCTAACATTCGATGGTGCTACATCTTTTGGCTGATGTCAAGGTTTTATCCTTGTATTGTTTCCTCTTTTTCAGTTTCAACATTGTTCTCAGATCTTGAGCTCTGTGAATACAATTCTAGTTGTGGTGGGAGTGAGGAAGAGAAGTGGAGAGAAGAGACCCAAAAAGAGGGATGATGAGGAGAGATGTCATGAAATCCATATAAAGAGAACTGGAGCCTTCTAATTCAAAGGACTAAATGATTCTTGAAAAAGAGAAAAACAATCTCTGCATGCAGACAAATAGCAGTGAGGTCCTTTTTCCTAGATGATGCTTTGAAAGTAACTGGTAGTGGAGTTACAACAAAGTGGGGCTGCGGAGAAGTGAATGATCTTGTGTTAACTTTCTTATCCTTCTCTTTGCTTTGCCTAAAGGAACAGTGGGCATGCTGCATCTCTTTCCTGCATTGCTAATGTATAAGTAAGGATCTCTTCTGTTTTTACCTATCAAATTTTGATTTATAGTCTACTCACCCTTTTTGTTATGAATCACCAAAACAGATTCTGATATGTAGAACAAAATTCTTTTTTTTAACTGTCCTACAACGTAGACCTTCGAAGTAGTCAGAAATGAGTCAAAACCATTAAAGTCTCTGGAACCAAAAAGAGATGGAATGTGTCTATGCATTCTCCTCCACTCCTATTATACCATAACTAGACACTGAACACCAACATTTACTTCAGACTAACATTCACTTTTTACTCAAGCACCATATTTTTCTCATCAGCATATCTTCTCTTGATTCTATATATATTTTTACTTTATTCTTTTCTGTCTTCTCAGTATAGATGTTATTTTTCCACAAAATGAATTTAATGTGTCATTTTCTGTTTTCTCTGTATTTACTTTACAAAAGGTATAGCATTAATAATCTTTCTCTATGCCGAACATCACACTCTGAATTAGAAATCTAGACAACACTGCATTTCCCTTTGCCCATTAAATACTCTCTTTAAAAAAACCTTTCCATAAAAACCTTTCCACAGGCAGCTCATTGCAAGGAAGCATGCTCATGTGGCACATACTCACTGTGGGACTCTGTTAACCCCAGGAGGCCCCAATTATGGTCAGGTGAAATATTAAAGTGATTCTTTTCGCAAGGGTTATTGTAAGTGGGGAGCCCTAAAGGCAGAATATTTCTCCAGCTTACCACACCCTGCCTACACTTGTGAGTGGCTTTTGATTTCCCTTCTCATAAACTTACTTGTACACATACAAACAGTTCTAACTTCACCAGAAGAGTGATGTAATCAATAAAAAAAGAAGCAACTGTAAGTCATCTTCTTCTAAAAATTAAATGTATATTTCGCCAAGTGTTCACTTTATAGAAAGTTTCAATAGCCATGTACATAAAATTAGCAGTAATAAGACTCAATAGGTTTTATTAAAACAACAAGAGAATAGCATGCAGAGACGGAGATGAACCTGAGAAGCATGAGGGGAGTGACTATGATAGGACACACTGGGATCTTCTTTTTTCTTTTTAAACTTTATTTAAAAAAACAAGGTAAAGAAAAAATTTAAACATTTTTACATAAATGTACACAAATAAAATTGTGTCAGTGCTTGGCTTTTTTCCCTTTTTTTAAAGGTTTGATACTCTGCATTAAGGTCTTACTAGTTACAATGAGCAAAAAGTACATGTAAAACAGGATGTAACCTGGAATTAGTCAACTTTTTCTTGGTGTGTAAGGACTGAGCATGACATTTTTTGTTTTGTTTTGTTTTTTTTTTTTTTGAACTTCACACATTCTGTGCATTGAATCTGGGGCAGTTCGAGCCTCTGGAATTAGTTTACAACTATCAATGACTGCATACTATGTCTGTTCTTTTGTGACTGGGTTATCTCACTCAAGATGATATTCTCTAGACGCAAATATTTTCTCAAAAATTTGGTAAGTCATTGTTTCTGATGGCTGAGTAGTACTCCATTGTGTAAATGTACCACAATTTTTGTATCCATTCAACTTCTGAAGAACATCTGGGTTCTTTCCAGCTTCTGGCTATTATAAATAGTGCTGCTCTGAACATTGTGGCGCATGTATCTTTTGTTGTATGTTGGAGTGTCTCTGGGGTTTATGCCCAGAAGTAGAATAGCTAGATCTTCAGGTAGTACTATGTCTAGTTTTCTGAGGAATTGCCAGAGTGATTTCCAGAATGGTTGTATCAGTTTACAACCCCACCAACAGTGGAGAAGTGTTCCTCTTTCTCCGCAGCCTCGCCAGCATCTGCTGTCATCTGAGTTTTGGATCTTGGACAATCTGACTGGTGTGAGGTGGAATCTCAGGGTTGTTTTGATTTGCATTTCCCTGATGGATAAGGATGTCGAGCACTTTCTTCGATGTTTCTCAGCCATTCAATATTCCTCAACTGAGAACGTTTTGTAGAGCTCTGTACCCCATTTTTAATAGGATTGTTTGATTCTCTGATGTCTAACTATTTGAGTTCTTTGTATACCTTGGATATTGGGCTTCTATCTGATGTGGAGTTGGTAAAGATCTTTTCCCATTCTGTTGGCTGCCGTTTTGTTTTCTTGACAATATCCTTAGCCTTACAGAAACTTTGCAACCTCATTAAGTCCCATTTGTTAATCTTTGACCTTAGAGCTTGAGCCATTGTTGTTTTGTTCAGAAAATTTTCTCCTGTGCCTATGTTTTCTAAGGTTTTTCCTACTTTCTCATCTAATAGTTTCAGTTTATCTGGTTTAATGTGGACATCATTTATACACTTACACTTGAGCTTTTGTACAAGAAAATAAGAAAGGGTCTATTTTTATTTGTTTGCATGCTGAGTGCCAGTTGGACCAGCACCATTTGTTGAATAGGCTGTACTTTTTTCATTGAATGTTTAGGGCTCCTTTGTCAAAAATCAGGTGACCATATACGTGAGGGCTCATTTCAGGATCTCCTACTCTATTCCATTGATCCACGTGCCTATTTCTGTTGTAGTACCATGCAGTTTTCAGCACAATTGCTTTGTAATATAGCTTGAGGACAAGGATAGTGATTCAGGCAGATATTTTCTTGTTGTTGAGGATGGATTTTGCTATTCTAGGTCTTTTGTTATTCCAAATAAAATTGCACATTGATCTTTCCAACTCAATGTAGAACTGGGTTGGAATTTTGATGGGGATTGCATTGAATCTGTAGATTGATTTTTGTAGGATGGCCATTTTTAAAATGTTGATCTTTCCAATCCATGAGCATGGGAGATCTTTCTATTTTCTGAGATCTTCCTCGATTTCCTTCTTTAGCGGTTTGAAGTTCTTGTCATACAGGTTCTAAACTTGCTTAATTAGAGATACACCAAGGTATTTCATAGTTTTTGTGACTATTGTGAAGGGTATCTTTTCTGTAATTTCTTTCTCCACGTTTGCCCTTTGAATATAGGAATGCTACTAATTTCATTGAGTTAGTTTGTATCCAGCCACTTTGCTGAACTTGTTTATCAGCTGTAGGAGTTTCTGGTGGAATTTGTGGGGTCACTCAAGAACACTGTCATATCATCTGCAAAGAGTGATATTCTTACTTCTTTTTTGATTTGTTTCCCCCTTAATCTCATTTTGCTGCCTAATTGCTTCAGCCATGACTTCCAGTACTATATTGAATAGGTTGGGGGATAGTGTGCAGCCTTTTCAAGTCCCTGATTTTAGTGGGATTTCTTCAAGTTTCCTACTGTTAAGTTTGATGTTGGCTGTTTTTTTGCTGCATATAGCTTTCACCATGTTTATTTACGGACCTTGGATACCTGTTATTTCCCAAACTTTTAACTGGAAGGGGTGTTGAGTTTTGTCAAATGCTTTCTCAGCCTCTAGTGAGATGACCATGTGATTTTGTTCTTTTCGTTTGTTTATATGGCGTATTACATTGATGGATTTCCTTGTAATTAACCATCCTTGCATCCCAGGGATGAAGCCTACTTGATCATGGTGAATGATCGTTTTGATGTTTTCTTGGATTTGGTTTGCAAGGATTTTGTTGAGTAGTTTTGCATCAATGTTCATAAGTGAGATTTGTTTGAAGTTCTCTTTCCTTGTATGGTCTTTGTGTGGTTTATGAATGAGGGTTATTGTAGCCTCAAAAAATGAGTTAGGTAGTATTCCATCTGATTCTATCTTGTTGAATAGTTTGGAGAGTATTGGTGTTAGGTCGGCAATAAATGTCTGATAAAATTCTGCATTGAACGGGTTTGGCCCTGGATTTTTTTTTTTTTTTTTTTGGGTTGGGAGGCTTTTGTTGACTTGTTCTATTTCATTAGGTGTGATGGGATTATTTATATGTTTTACCTGGTCCTGGTTTAACTTTAGGATCTTGTATCTGTCTAGAAAATCATCCATTTCCTCCAGATTTTCCAACTTTGTGGAGTATAGCCTTTTGTAGTAGGATCTGATGATTTCTTGAATTTCCTCAATTTCCGTCATTATTTCTCCACTTTCCTCTTTGATTTTGTTAATTTGCATACTTTCTCTTTGCCCTCTAATTATTCTGGCTAGGGGTTTATCAATCTTGTTAATTTTCTCAAAGAACCAGCTCTTGGTTTTGTTGATTCTTTCGATGATTCTTTTCATTTCTATTTGGTCTATTTCTGCCCTAATTTTGATTATTTCTTGGCATCTACTCCTCTTGGGTGTATCTGCTTTCTTTTGTTCAAGAGCTTTTAGCTGTGCTGACAAGTTGCTGATGTATGCTCTCTCCAGTTTCTTTTTGGAAGCTTTCAGGGCTATGAGTTCTCCTCTCAGTACTGCTTTCATCCCATCCCATAGGTTTGGGTATGTTGTGTTTTCGTTTTCATTGAATTCTAGAAAATTCTTAATTTCTTTCTTTATTTCTTCTTTGACCCTCCTATCATTTAATATAGCGTTGTTTAGTTTCCATGTGTATGTGGGCTTTTTGTTGTTTTTGTTGTTGTTAAAGACCAGCCTTAGACCATGGTGATCTGATAGGATGCATGGGAGTATTTCAATCTTCTTATATAGATGGAGGCTCGTTCTGTGTTTAATTATGTGGTCACTTTGAGAGAAGGTGCCATGGGGTGCTGAGAACAAGGTGTATTCTTTTAATTTAGGATGATAAGTTTTGTACATGTCTATTAATTCCAATTGGTTCATAGTCTCTGCTAGTTTACAGTGTCCTTGTTTAGTTTTTGTTTCCATGATTTGTGCATTGGTGAGAGTGGGGTATTAAAATCTCCCACTTTTATTGTGTGGGGTGAAATATATTTTTTGAGCTTTAGTAGGGTTTTTTTATGAATGCGGGTGCTTTTGTATTTGGAGCATATATGTTAAGGATTGAGAGTTCCTCCTGACAGATTTCCTTGTTAATGAGTAAAAAGTGTCCTTCCTTATCTTTTTTGATAACTTTTGGTTGGAAATTTACTTTATTTGATATTAGAATAGCCACTCCAACTTGCTTCTTGGGGCTGTTTGTTTGGAAGATTTTTTCCCACTCTTTTACTCTGAGATATTGTCTGTCTTTGTCTCTGAGATGAGTTTCCTGTATGCAGCAAAATACTGCGTTTTGTTATGTATCCCATCTGATAGCCTATGCCTCTTTATTGGGGAGTTGAGTCCATTTATGTTAATAGATATCAAGGAATAGTGGTCGCTGTTTTCTGCTATTATTGCTTTTGTAGGTTAGTTGTGTCTGTGTCTCTTTCTTCTTTTGGTTTTCTTTCTTAGGAGTTTTCTTGTTTTTACTAGGATGTAGTTCTCCTCGTTGTATTGGGTTTTCCACCTATAATTCGTTCCAGTGCTGGGTTTGTGGTCAAATATTGTGTAAATTTTGATTTGTCTTGAAATATCTTCATCTCTCCATCTATGGTGATTGATAGTTTTACTGGGTATATCAGCTTGGGCTGGCTCTTTTGCTCTCTTATGGTCTGCATGATATCTGTCCAGGCTCTTCTAGCTTTCATAGTGTCTGTTGAGAAATCGGGTGTGATTCTGATTGGTTTGCCTTTATATGTTACCTGACCTTTTTTCCTTACTCTTTTTAGTATTCTTTCTTTGCTTTGGGCACTTGGTATTTTGACTATTATGTGTCCGGAGGAATTTTTTTCGGTCCAACCTATTTGGAGTTCTGAAGGCTTCTTTTATGTTCGTGGTCATCTCATTCTTGAGGGTAGGGAAGTTTGCTTCTACTATTTTGTTGAAGATATTTACTGTGCCTCTTAGTTGATAATCTTCTCCCTCTTCTATTCCTATTATCCTTAGGTTCGGTCTTCTCATTGTGTCCTGGATCTCCTGGACATTTAGGTTAGTAGCTTTTTGGTTTTTGCATCTTCTCTGGTTGTTTTTTTTTTTTTTTTATGTTTACAATGTTGTCTTTGGCCCCCAAGTTTCTCTGCTCCATCTCTTGTAGTCTATTGGAAATGCTTGCTTCTGTGACTCCTGATTTCTTTTTTAAGTGTTCTACCTCTAGTGTTATCTATTTTAGTGTTTTCTTTATTGTGTCAATTTCCGTTTTAAATTCCTTCGTCCATCTCTTCATCTCATTGGTTCTGTTTTCCTCTAGTTTTTTGAGTTCTTTGAGTGTTTTTCTGGTTTCCTCTTTAAAAGCTTCTGATTCTTTTTGTTTTTTCCTCCTGTTCTTGTTTAACGATCTCTATCATCGTTGTGAGGTATGATTTTAGGTCTTTGTCTTCTTTTTCTGGAATGTTTGGCATTCCAATGTTTGCTGTGATAGGAGAGCTCAGTACTGGTGTTGCCAGGTTGTCTTGGTTTTCTTTAGATATGCTCTTTCGATTTCCTCTTGCCATCCTGTTGTCAGTATATGTTCTTGCCTTTCCCTTGTACCTGGTCTGTGTCCCTGGATCTCCTCTGGTTCAGGTAGCAGATAGGCCGAGCCCTGTTCTGTGCCCCAAAGCTGTGGGCTGGGAACAGAGGTCCCAATCCTGGGTTATTGGTCCCTGGATCAGGCAGGGCAGGGGCGCGCTTTAGGTGCGCACTCAGCAGAGATCTCTCTGCTCCCTGGCTGCTCAGATCTCCTTCTCACCAGGCCTTAACCTTTGGGAACTCGACACACTGAAATCTTGAATGAACCTTTCACAGAATATATTAAATATAATTTAAAATCAAGGAAAGTTAAATCATACAAATAATTAAAAATGCCTAAAGTTTAAATAAATATATGCTGAAATGTAGTGCTAAAATTAGCTAAGTCCAGAGTAGAAAGTTTTACTGAAAAAAATTTCCTCCTCAAATTACCTCAAAAAGACAAAGTCTTCTTTCTCAAGATATTATTGGTGACTTTTCCACAGCATTTTTATCATCTCTTTAAATCAATTTACTCTTAGAACATAAAATATATTCTAACCACAGTTTCTTTTTTCTTTCTGCCCTCCCCCCAATTTCTCTATTTCACTCCCCTATCTCCTCCTTTCCCATGTATTCCTTCTCTATTTCCTTTCAGAAAAGAGCAGGCCTGTCAGGGATAGCAACCAGATATGGTACATCAAGTTGCAATAAGATTAGTTCAGTCCCATTGTATTAAGGCTGGATGAGTCACCCTAGTAGGAGGAATGGGTCCCAAAGGCAGAGTTGTCAAAAACAGCCCCTGCTTTCTCTATTAGAAATACTATAAAATACCAAGCCACACAATTATAATATTCAGAGGGACTAGGTTAGACCCATGCAAGCTCCATGATAGTTGCTTCAGTCTCAGTGAGACTTCATGAGTCCAGGTTTGTTGTAGAATTCTGATGTTTAAGCACATTTTTCATTGTATTTATAAGAAAATTGAACATTTAAAAACTGATCTGTCATTTGGTAGTGTGGACATTATCATGGATGTTCCTTAAAGTACTGAAAACATATCTACCATATGATCTAAATAAAAGTGCTTTTGATCAAATAACTTAAAGATGTTATATACTGCTCCATAGAAACCTGTGTACCCCATATTCAATACTTCTCTATTCATAATAGCTAGTAAGGGTAAACATGTCTATGAACTGATGAGCTGATAACAAAAATACCATACATTTACACAGCTGATTACTATTTAGCAGTTAAAAAATTCAAATTATGAAAATTTTAGGTGGATGTGTAGAGCTGTATACAATCCCCCATGAGATCAGAACAAATATCAACCCTCATCACAGAGATTTCTTGTAATAGAGAGCAATCGACACAGAGACTAATATCTCATCAACATGCAGAGAGCAAATAGTATTCAGCCTTAAGTTGGACATTTATACCACACCTCCCTTCACAAAGTTGAGAATGAGGTATCTTTGCAGAGGTGTAGAAAGACTGTAACAGCCAGAAGTATTGCATAACTTCAAGGAAAGTGTTTTCTAGATGAAACGGGGCATTTGCACATTTGAAGTTATAGAGATTGAGATATGGCAGCATGCACATGATATGCACAAACTCCAGCCAGAGAAAATCTTATTCTACTGAGGGGAAAGTGGACAGGTAATTTATTATAATTTGACAGCTTCTGGCATAGGAAGACTCTTTTTTTTTTTCAAATGATGTGACCCATGGAAGGCTGACAACACATCAGGGCATGCTCTTAGTCCCAATACTACCTAGCAACACAAACTGTGTTTAACAGTAAAAGAAGAAACAGCATCAAAGTTGGATAGGGATGGTGGGAAGGTGGGAAGAGTTACAAGCAGACCAGTCAGAAGAGAGATATATTCAAAGTGCACTGTATGAAACTCTCAAAGAATTAATACAAATAATTTTAAACCAAAAATATTGTTCTTAAAATTTTTATTGGCATTGAGGTTGCATCTTTAAGGTTGTATAGACATAGATGATGGCGATAGAGTCATGAAAGATTCATTTCATTATTGCATTTATTATGTTCCCATTTGAAAATATTTCAAAATAATAGAAAGAAGAAATTTTCAGTCTGAAATATTACAATGTTAATGATGAGTTGATAATGAAATTACTACTTCATTTTTTAAAAGCTCTATTGAAATAGAATATACACACAATAGCCTGGCAGTCAGGGAAGAGCAATGCACAGCACTCATCAAGGAAGTTTCTTGTAGTATATGTTAATTAGCAAAGAGATCAAGAACTAGACCCTGTACAGACAGTGAGAGTCTTTGTAGCACATAGACAGAGCAGCACCATTTAATAAAGATGCTATCTTTTTTCCTTTGTATATTTTACTCTATTTTGTAAAAGATCAAGTGTATGTGAATGTGTGGTTTTGTTTCTGGGTCTTCAATTCTATTCCATTAATTAATTTTTACATCTCTGTACCAATACCATGCCTTTTTTAAATATCACGATTCCTCTGTAATAGAAGTTAAAGTCAGGGATGGTGATTTCCCCAGTAGTTCTTTTATTGACAATTGTTTTTACTATTTTGAGATTTTTGCCTTTCCAGATGAATTTGAGAATTCATCTTTCTATGTTTTTGAAGAATTGTGTTGGAATTTTAATGGGGTTTGAACTAAATATGTAAATTGCCCTTGATAGTATGGACATTTTAGTATGTTAATTCTGTCAATCCATGAGCATAGGAGATCTCTCCATTTTCTGAGATTTTCTTCATTCATTTTCTTGAGAGACTTGAAGTTATTGTCATACAGATTTTTCACTTGTTTGGTTAGAGTTACCCAAAGATATTTTATGTTATTTGTGGGTATTGTGAAAAGAGTTGTTTCCATATTCCCTTATAAGCCTCTTTATCATTTGTATAGAGGAAGGCTATTGGTTTATTTGAGTTAATTTTATATCTGGCCACTTGGCTGAAGTAGTTTATCAGCTGTAGACGTTCTCTGGTAGAATTTTTGTGGTTGCTTATGTATACCCTTATTTTATCTGCAAATCATGATACCTTTATTTATTTTTTAAAACTTTATTAGAAAACAAAGATAAAAGAAAAAATTTTAAACATTTTTGCATAAATGTATACAAAAACAATTGTGTCAGTCCTTGGCTTTTTTTCCCTTTTTTTTTTAAAGGTTTGAGAATCTGCATTAAGGTATTACTAATTACAATGAGCAAAAAGTACATGTAAAACAGGATGTAACCTGGAATGTATCAACGTTTTCTTGGTGGGTAAGGATTGAGGATGACTTTTTTTTGTTTTTTTTTTTTTTTTTGTTTTCTTTTTTTCTTGAACTTCACACATTCTGTGAGTTGTTTCTGGGGTAGTCTGAGCCCTGGGGTTAGCATCCCACTATCGGTGACTGCATATTATGTCTGTTCTTTTGTAACTGGGTTATCTCACTCAGGATGATATTCTCTAGATGCTGCAATTTTCTTAAAAATTTGGTTAAGTCATTGTTTCTGATGGCTGAGTAGTACTCCATTGTGTAAATGTACCACAATTTTTGTATCAATTCATCTACTGAAGGATATCTGGGTTTTTTCCAGCTTCTGGCTATTATGAATAGAGCTGCTATGAACATTGTGGTGCATGTATCTTTGTTGTATATTGGAGTTTCTCTGGGGTATATGCCCAGAAGTGGAATACCTGGATCTTCAGGTAGTATTACGTCCAATTTTTTGAGGAATCGCCAGAGTGATTTCCAGAGTGGTTGTATAAGTTTACAACCCCACCAACAGTGGAGAAGTGTTCCTCTTTCTTTGCAACCTCGCCAGCATCTGTTGTCATCTGAGTTTTGGATCTTGGCCAATCTGACTGGTGTGAGGTGGAATCTCAGGGTTGTTTTGATTTGCATTTCCCTGATGGCTAAGGATGTCTAGCACTACCTTAGGTGTTTCTCAGCCATTCGATATTCCTCAACTGAGAACTTTTTTTTAGCTCTGTACCCATTTTTTAATAGGGTTGTTTGATTCTCTGGTGTCTAACTTTTTGAGTTCTTTGTATACCTTGGATATTGGGCCTTTATCTGATGTGGAGTTGGTAAAGATCTTTTCCCATTCTGTTGTCTGCTGTTTTGTTTTCTTGACAATGTCCTTAGCCTTACAGAAACTTTGCAATCTCATTAAGTCCCATTTGTTAATATTTGACCTTAGAGCTTGAGCCATTGGTGTTTTGTTCAGAAAATTTTCTCCTGTGCCTATGTGTTCTAAGGTTTTTCCTACTTTCTCATCTAATAGTTTTAGTGTATCTGGTTTAATGTAAAGATCTTTGATCCACTTACACTTGAGCTTTATACAAGGAGATAAGAAAGGGTCTATTTTCATTCTTTTGCATCCTGAGTGCCAGTTGGACAAGCACCATTTGTTGAATAAGCTGTCCTTTTGCCATTGAATGTTTAGGGCTCCTTTGTCAAAAATCAGGTGACCATATACGTGAGGGCTCATTTCAGGATCTCCTACTCTATTCCATTGATCCACGTGCCGATTTCTGTTGTAGTACCATGCAGTTTTCAGCACAATTGCTTTGTAATATAGCTTGAGGACAAGGGTAGTGATTCAGGCAGATATTTTCTTGTTGTTGAGGATGGATTTTTCTATTCTAGTTCTTTTGTTATTCCAAATGAAATTGCACATTAATCTTTCCAACTCAATGTAGAACTGGGTTGGAATTTTATGGGGATTGCATTGAATCTGTAGATTGCTTTTTGTTGGATGGCCATTTTTAAAATGTTGATCCTTCCAATCCATGAGCATGGGAGATCTTTCTATTTTCTGAGATCTTCCTCGATTTCCTTCTTTAGAGGTTTGAAGTTCTTGTCATACAGGTCCTAAACTTGCTTAATTAGAGATACACCAATGTATTTCATAGTTTTTGTGACTATTGTGAAGGGTATCTTTTCTGTAATTTCTTTCTCCACATGTTTGTCCTTTGAATATAGGAAGGCTACTAATTTGTTTGAGTTAATTTTGTATCCAGGCTCTTTGCTGAACTTGTTTATCAGCTGTAGGTGTTCTCTGGTGAAATTTGTGGGGTCACTTAAGTACACTATCATTTCATCTGCAAAATGATGTTTTTACTTCTTCCTTTCCGATTTGTATCTTCCTAAACACCTTTTTCTCTCTCATTGATCCAGCCAGGACTTCCAATACTATGTTGAAATAGTAGGGGGAGAGTGAGCAGCCTTGTCGATTCCCTGATTTTAGTGGGATTGCTTCAAGTTTCCCACCATTAAGTTTGATGTTGGCTGTTCGTTTGCTGTATATTGCTTTTATTATGTTTAATTATGGACCTTGGATTTCTGTTTTCAGGACTTTTAACATGAAGTGGTGTTGAACTTTGTCAAATGCTTTCTCAGCATCTAGTGAGATGACCATGTGATTTTGTTCTTTATGTTTGTCTATATGGTGTATTACATTGATGGATTTCCTTATATTTAACCATCCCTGCATCCCGGGGATGAAGCCTACTTGGTCATGGTGAATGATCATTTTGATGTGTTCTTGGATTTGGTTTGCAAGGATTTTGTTGAGTAATTTTGCATCAATGTTCATAAGTGAGATTGGCCTGAAGTTCTCTTTCCTTGTAGGGTCTTTGTGTGTTTTAGGTACGAGGGTTATTGTAGCCTCAAAAAATGAGTTAGGTAGTACTCCATCTGATTCAATCTTGTGGAATAATTTGGAGAGTATTGATGTTATGTCTGCAATATATGTCTGATAAAATTCTGCACTGAACCGGTCTGGACCTGCGTTTTTATTGGTTGGGAGACTTTGGATGACTTCTTCTATTTCTTTAGGTGTTATGGGATTATTTAGACGGTTTACCTGGTCCTGGTTTAACTTTAGGGACTTGTATGTGTCTAGGAATTCATCCATTTTTTTTCCAGATTTTCCAGCTATGTTGAATATAGGCTTTTTAGTAGGATCTGATGATCTCTTGAATTTCTTCAGATTCAGTCATTATTTCTCCACTTTCCTCTTTGATTTTGTTAATTTGCATACTTTCTCTTCGCCCTCTAGTTAGTCTGGCTAAGAGTTTATCAATCTTGTTATTTTTATCAAAGAACCAGCTCTTGATTTTGTTGATTATTTCGATGGTTCTTTTTGTTTCTATTTGGTCTATTTCTACCCTAATTTTGATTATTTCTTGCCATCTTCTCCTTTTGGGTGTATCTGCTTCCTTTTGTTCTAGAGCTTTTCGCTGTGCTGTCAAGTTGCTGATGTATGCTCTCTCCAGTTTCTTTTTGGAAGCACTCAGAGCTATGAGTTTTGTGCTCAGTACTGCTTTCATTGCATCCCATAGGTTTGGGTATGTTGTGTTTTCGTTTTCATTGAATTGTAGAAAATCCTTAATTTCTTTCTTTATTTCTTCTTTGACCCTGCTATCATTTAACAGAGCGTTGTTTAGTTTCCATGTGTATATGGGCTTTTTGTTGTCTTTGTTGTTGTTAAAGACCAGCCGTAGACCATGGTGATCTGAGATGATGCATGGGAGTATTTCAATCTTCTTATATCGATTGAGGCTCGCTCTGTGTCTAATTGTGTGATCAATTTTCGAGAAGGTGCCATGGGGTGCTGAGAAGAAGGTGTATTCTTTTACTTTAGTATGATAAGTTCTGTACATATCTATTAATTCCAGTTGGTTCATAGTCTCTGCCAGTTTTACAGTGTTTTTGTTCAGTTTCTGTTTCCATGATCTGTCCATTGGTGAGAGTGGGGTATTAAAGTCTCCCACTATTATTGTGTGGGGTAAAATGTATTTTTTGAGCTTTAGTAGGTTGTTTTTTATGAATGTGGGTGCTTTTGTATTTGGAGAATATGTGTTAAGGATTGAGAGTTCCTCCTGACAGATTTTCCCTGTAATGGGTAAAAAGTTTCCTTCTTTTCTTTTTTGATAACTTTTGGTTGGATTTACTTTATTCGATATTAGAATAGCCACTCCAGCTTGCTTCTTGGGGCTGTTTGCTTGGAAGTTTCTTTCCTAACATTTTACTCTGAGATAGTGTCTGTCTTTGTCTCTGAGATGAGTTTCCTGTATGCAGCAAAATGCTGGGTTTTGTTTATGTATCCTGTCTGATAGCCTATGTCTCTTTACCCAATGCTGGGTTCCTGGTCCGTGGATCAGGCAGGGCAGGGGCATGCTTTCCGTGCGCACTTGGCAGAGACCTCTCTTCCCCCTGGCTTCTCGGATTTCCTTCTTACCAGGCCTTAACCTTTGGGAATTGCTGGTCCATGTGGCAGATGGGCCAAGCCCTTTTCTGTGCCCCAAAGCTGCCGGGTGGGTACAGAGGTCCCAAGCTGGGTTCCTGGTCCCTGAATCAGGTAGGACAGGGTTATGGTTTTTGTGTGCTTTCAGCAGAGATCTCTATGCTCTCTGGCTGATCAGATCTCCATCTCTGATACCTTAATTTCTTAGTGTCAAATGTATTTCCTTCTTTTTTCTTGTTTTCTTATTGATCTATCTAGAATTTATAGTATTTTAATGGATATATATGGAGGGAGTGTGTATCCTTGCTTTATTCACAATTTTTTGTTGCATTGCTGCAAGTATCTCTCCATTTAATATGGAATTGGCTTTTGGTTAGCTGTAAACAGCTTTTATTATATTTAGGTATGGGTCTTGAATTCAGGATCTCTCTAATACTTTTTTTTTAAACGACTTTACTTTACAAAATAAAGATAAATGTACAGATTTTAAACATTTTTTGCTTAAAATTATACATTTTAGTCAGTACTGTTTTTTTCAGATGTTAAAATAATTTTTACATAAAACTATGTGAATATATTTTTTAGTCAGTACTTAATTTTTTCAAGGGCTTGACAGTATGCATTGAAAACCTAATAGTTGCAATGAGCGTAAAGTACATGCAAAACAAAACGCAACATGGAAATAGTCAAAGTCTTCTTGTTTTGTAAATATATATATTTTTTGTTTTCTTTATTTCTTGGACTTCATACAGTCTGTGAGTTGTTTCTGGGGGAGTGCAAGCCTCTGGGGTTAGCATCCCATTATCAGTGACTGCATATTATGTCTGTTCTTTTGTGACTGGGTTATCTCACTCAGGATGATATTCTCTAGATGCAGCCATTTTCTTAAGAATTTGGTTAAGTCATTGTTTCTGGTGGCTGAGTAGTATTCCATTGTGTATATGTACCACAATTTTTGTATCCATTCATCCTCTGAAGGACATCTGGGTTTCTTTCAGCTTCGGGCTATTATAAATAGAGCCTCTATGAACATTGTGGTGCATATATCTTTGTTGTGTATTAAAGTGTCTCTGGGGTATATGCCCAGAAGTGGAATAGCTGGGTCTTCAGGTAGTACTATATCCAATTTTCTGAGGTATCGCCAAAGAAATTTCAAGAGTGGTTGTATTAGCTTGCAACCCCACCAACAGTGGAGAAGTGTTCCTCTTTCTCTGCAGCCTCGCCAGCATTTGCTGTCATCTGAGTTTTAGATCTTGGCCAATCTGGCTGGTGTGAGGTGGAATCTCAGGGTTGTTTTGATTTGCATTTCCCTGATGACTAAAGATGTCAAGCACTTCCTCAGGTGTTTCTTGGCCAATCAATATTCCTCAACTGAGAACGTTTTTTTTTAGCTCTGTACCCCATTTTTTATTAGAGTTATTTGATTCTCTGGTGTCTAGCTTTTTGAGTTCCTTGTACACCTTGGATATTAGGCTTCTATCTGATGTGGTGTTGGTAAAGATCTTTTCCCATTCTGTTGGTTGCCGTTTTGTTTTCTTGACAATGTCCTTAGCCTTACAGATACTTTGCAATCTCACTAAGTCCCATTTGTTAATCTTTGACCTTAGAGCTTGAGCCATTGGTGTGTAGTTTAGGAAATTTTCTCCTGAGCCTATGTGTTCTAAGGTTTTCCCTACTTTCTCATCTAATAGTTTCAGTGTATCTGGTTTAATGTGGAAATCCTTGATCCACTTACACTTGAGCTTTGTACAAGGAGATATAAGAAAGGGTCTATTTTCATTCTTCTGCATGCTGAGTGCCAGTTGGACCAGCACCATTTGTTGAATAGGCTCTCCTTTTTCAATTGAATATTTACTGCTCCTTGGTCCAAAATCAGGTGACCATACACATGAGGGTTCATTTCTGGATCTTCTATTCTATTCCATTGATCCACATGCCTATTTCTGTACCAGTACCATGAAGTTTTCTGCACAATTGCCTTGTAATATAGCTTGAGGTCAGGGATAGTGATTCCTGCAGATGTTTTTTTGTTGTTGAGGATAGATTTAGCTATTCTAGGTGTTTTGTTATTCCATATGAAATTGCACATTGATCTTTCCAGTTCCATGAATAACTGGGTTGGAATTTTGATGGGTATTGCATTGAATATGTAGATTGCTTTTGGTAGGATGGCCATTTTTAAGATGTTGAACTTTCCAATCCATGAGCATGGGAGATCTTTCCATTTTCTGAGATCCTCCTCAATTTCTTTCTTTAGAGGTTTGAAGTTCTTGGCGTACACATCCTTCACTTGATTAGTTAGAGTCACACCAAGGTATTTCATAGTTTTTGTGACGATTGTGAATGGTACCTTTTCCCTAATTTCTTTCTCCACATGTTTGTCCTTTGAGTATAGGAAGGCTACTGATTTGTTCGAGTTAATTTTGTATCCAGCCACTTTGCTGAACTTGTTTATCAGCTGTAGGAGTTCTCTGGTGGAATTTTTGGGGTCACTCAAGTACACTATCGTGTCATCGGCAAAGAGTGTTGTTTTTATCTCTTCCTTTCCGATTTGTATCCCCTTGATCTCCATTAGCTGTCTAATTGCTCCAGCCAGGACTTCCAGTACTATGTTGAATAGGTAGGGGAGAGTGGGCTGCCTCTTCGAGTCCCTGATTTTAGTGAGATTGCTTCAAGTTTCTCACCATTAAGTTTGATGTTGGCTCTTGGTTTGCTGTATATTGCTTTTATTATGTTTAGGTATGGACATTGGATTCCTGTTCTTTCCATGACTTTTAACATGAAGGGGTGTTGGATTTTGTCAAATGCTTTCTCAGCATCTAGTGAAATGACCATGTGATTTTCATCTTTGAGTTTGTCTATATGGTGGATTACATTGATGGATTTCCTTATGTTAAACCATCCCTGCATTCCAGGGATGAAGCCTACTTGGTCATGATCAATGATCGTTTTAATGTGTTCATGGATTCGGTTTGCAAGGATTTTGTTGAGTATTTTTGCATCAATGTTCATAAGTGAGATTGCTCTGAAGTTCTCTTTCCTTGTAGGGTCTTTGTGTGTTTTAGGTACGAGGGTTATTGTAGCCTCAAAAATGAGTTAGGTAGTATTCCATCTGATTCTACCTTTTGGAATAGTTTGGAGAGTATTGGTATTATATCCCAATAAATATCTGATAAAATCCTGCTCCGAACCCGTCTGGACCTGGGCTTTTTTTGGTTGGTAGTTTTTTGATGACTTCTTCTATTTCTTTAGGTGTTATAGGATTATTTAGATGGTTTACTTGGTCCTGGTTTAACTTTGGGATCTTGCATCTGTCTAGGAATTCATCCATTTCCTCCAGATTTTCCAATTTTGTGGAATATACATTTTTGTAGTAGAATCTGATGATTTCTTGAATTTCCTCAGTTTCAGTTCTTATGTCCCCAGTTTCCTTTCTGATGTTGTTAATTTGTATACTCTCTCTTTGCCCTCTAGTTAGTCTTGCTTGGGGTTTATCAATCTTGTTGATTTTCTCAAAGAACCAACTCTTGGTTTTGTTGATTTTTTTCAATGGTTCTTTTTGATTCTATTTGGTCTATTTCTGCCCTAATTTTGATTATTTCTTGCCGTCTACTCTTTTTGGGTATATCTGCTTCCTTCTGTTCTAGGACTTTTAGCTGTGCTGTCAGGTTGCTGATGTGAGCTCTCTCCAGTTTCTTTTTGGAAGCTCTTAGGGCTATGAATTTTCCTCTCACTACTGCTTTCATTGCATCCCAGATGTTTGGGTATGTTGTGTTTTCATTTTCGTTGAATTTTTGAAAATCCTTAATTTCTTTTTTTCATTTATTCTTAGACCCTGCTATCGTTTAACAGAGTGTTGTTTAGTTTCCATGTGTATGTGGGCTTTTTGGTGTCTTTGTTGTTGTTAAAGACCCGCTGTAGACCATGGTGATCTGAGAGGATGCATGGGAGTATTTCAATCTTCTTATATTGTTTGAGGCTCGCTCTGTGTCCAATTATGTGGTCAATTTTCAAGAAGGTGTCATGGGGTTGTGAGAAGAAGGTGTATTCTTTTACTTTAGGACAATATGTTCTGTACATATCTATTAATTCTAGTTGGTTCAAAGTCTCTGCTAGTTTTGCAGTATCCTTGTTCAGTTTCTGTTTCCATGATCTGTCCATTGGTGAGAGTGGGGTATTAAAGTCTCCCACTATTATTGTGTGGGGTGAAATGTATTTTTTGAGCTTTATTAGGGTTTCTTTTATGAATGTGGGTGCTTTTTTATTTGGAGCATATATGTTAAGGATTGAGTGTTTCTCCTGACAGATTTCCCCAGTAATGAGTAGAAAGTGTCCTTCCTTATCTTTTTTGATAACTTTTGGTTGGAAATTTACTTTATTCGATATTAGAATAGCCACTCCAGCTTGCTTCTTGGAGCTGTTTTCTTGGAAGTTTTTTTCCCACCCTTTAACTCTGAGAGAGTGTCTGTCTTTGTCTCTGAGATGAGTTTACTGTATGCTGCAAAAGGCTGGACTTTGTTTATGTATCCAGTCTGATAGCCAATGTCTTTTTATTGGGGAGTTGAGTCCATTTACGTTAATAGATATCAAGGAATAGTTGTTTCTGTTTCCTGCCATTATTGCTTTTGTGGGTTGAGTTGTGTCTGTGTCTTTTTCTTCTTTTAGTTTTCTTGTTTTTACTAGGTTGTATTTTCCCTCATTGTATTGGGTTTTCCACCTATAATTCGTTGCAGTGCTGGGTTTGTGGTCAGATATTATGTAAATTTTGATTTGTCTTGAAATATCTTCATCTCTCCATCGATGGTGATTGATAGTTTTTCTCGATATAGGAGCTTGGGCTGGCACTTGTGTTCTCTTAGGGTGTGCATGATGTCTGTCCAGGCTCTTCTAGCTTTCATAGTCTCTGTTGAGAAATCGGGTGTGAGTCTGATTGGCCTGCCTTTATATATTACCAGACCTTTTTCTCTTACTGCATTTAGTATTCTTTCTTTGCTTTGGGCACTTGATGTTTTTACTATTATGTGTTGGGAGGTATTTCTTTTCTGTTCCAACCTATTTGGAGTTCTGAAGGCTTCTTTTATGCTTGTGGTCATCTCATTCTTGAGGGTAGGGAAGTTTTCTTCTCCGATTTTGTTGAATATATTTACTCTTATTTGATACTCTTCTCCCTCTTTTATTTTTATTATCCTAAGGTTCGGTCTTCTCATTGTGCCCTGGATTTCCTGGACATTTTGGGTTAGGAGGTTTTTGTTTTTTACATATTCTCTGGCTGTTTTGTCTATGTTTACAATGTTGTCTTTGGCCCCAAGATTCTCTCTTCCATCTCTTGTAATCTATTGGAAATGCTTGCTTCTGTGATTCCTTTTTTACGTGTTCTACCTGTAGGGTTATCTCTTTTTGTGTTTTCTTTATTGTGTCAATTTCCATTTTAAATTCCCTCTTCCATTCCTTCATCTCTTCGATTCTATTTTTCTCTAGTTCTTTGAGTTCTTTGAGTGTTTTTCTTGTTTCCTCTTTAAAAGCTTCTGAATCTTTTTGCTTTTCCTCCCTTTCTTGTTTAAGTATCTCTATCAGTATCTTGAGGTTTGATTTCAGGTCTGTGTCTTCCTTTTCTGGAGTGTTTGGAATTCTGATGTTTGCTGTTATGTGAGAGCTGGGTTCTGGTGTTGACAGGTTGTCTTGGTTTCCTTGGGATATACTCTTTCACTTTCCTCTTGCCATTTTGTTGTCAGTTCTTGCCTTTTCCTTGTATCTGGTTTGTGTCCCTGGATATCCACTGGTCCAGGTGGCAGATGGGTCGAGCCCTGTTCTATGCCTCAGAGTTGTCGGGTGGGAACAGAAGTTCCAAAGTTCTATTCCTGGTTGCTGGATCAGATAGGGTGGGGCAGGGCAAGGCAGGGGGTGCACTTTTCGTGTGCACTCCGCAGAGATCTCTCTGCTCCCCGGCAGCCCAGGTCTCCCACCCACCAGTTGCTCAGCCTCTACGAGCCACCGTTCCGTGTGGCAGATGGGCCAGGCTCTGCTCTGCGTCCTGAAGTCGCCTCCGGGTAGAAACAGAAGTTTCTAAGTTCTGTTCCCGGTCACAGTTGTTCAGCCTTTACGAGCTGCCGTTCCGGGTGGCAGATGGGCCAGGCTCTGCTCTGTGTCCTGAAGTCACCACCGGGTGGAAACCGAAGTTCGAAATTTCTGTTCTTGGTCACTGTATCGGGCAGGGCAGGGCAGGGCAAGGCAGGTGGTGCACTTTCTGTGTGCACTCCACAGAGATCTCTCTTCTCCCTGGCAGCCCAGGTCTCCCACCCACCATTTGCTCGATCTCTCTAATACTTTTAACACAGAAGGGTGTTCTATTTTGTCAATTGCATTTTCTGAACCAAAGGAGATGGTCATGTGACTTTTTCTTTGAGCATATTTATATAATGGATTACTTTAAGGGATTATTTGTATTTTGTACCAAGCTAGAAACCCTGGGATGGAACTTTAGGCCATGGTGATCTGATAGGATGTATAGGATTATTTTAATCTTCTTGCATTGATTGACGGTTTCTTTGTGACCAATTATATGGTCAATTTTGGGGAAGGTATGATAAGGTGCTGAGAAGAATTTATATTCTCCTTTTAGGGTGAAATGTTTTGTAGATATATGGCAAATCTATTTGGTTCATTATCTCTATTAGTTTCACTGTGTCTCTGCTTAGTTTCTGTATCAATGACTTGTCCACTAGTGATCGTAAAGTGTTGAAGTCTCCCTTTGCTATTGTGTGTGGTTCAATTTGTATTTTGAGCTTTAGTTAGTTTCTTTTATGAATGTGGCTACCCTTGCTTTTGGGGCATAGATGTTCAGAATTGAGATTTTTCTCTTGGTTGAGTTTCCATTTGATGACTATGATATGTTCTTTCTTATCTAGTTTGTTAACTCGTGATTGAAATTCTATTTTATTGGATATTAGGAAAGCAACTCCTCCTTGTTTCTTGGGACTATTTGCTTGGAAGATCTTTATCCAGCTTTTTACTATGAGGTAGTGATTGTCTTTTTATTGAGGTGTGTTTTTTGTATGCAGCAAAATGCTGGATCCTGTTTACATATCTAGTCTGTTAGCTTATGTCTTTTCATATGTGAGTTAATGCTATTAATATTGAGAAATATTAAAGACAGATGCTTGTTCCTGTCATGTTTGTTTTTGTATGTGGCATTTAGTGTATGTGGCTCCCTCCTGTTAGATTTTTTTGTGAGATGTTTAATGTCTTGAATTTTCTTTGGTGTAGGTACCCTCCTTGTGTCAGAGTTTTCCTTCTAGAATACCCTGTAGGGCAAGATTGGTAGATAGATACTGTTTGAATTTGGTTTTGTCCTGGAACACCTTGGTTTCTCCCTCTATGTTGATTGAGGGTTTTGATGGGTATAGTAGCCTAGGCTGGCATTTGTGTTCTCTTAGAGTCTGCATGAACACTGATCGGGCTTTTCTGGCTTTTCTTGTCTCTGTTGAGAAGTCTGGTGCAATTCTAATAGGTCCACCTTTATACGTTGTTTGGCTCTTTTCCCTTGCAGCTTTTAATTCTCATTGTTCTGTGCATTTAGTGTCTTGATTATTATGTGATGATAAGGTTTTATATTCTGGTCCCATTTGTTGGGTATTCTATAGGCTTCTTGTACCTTTATGGCCATCTCTTTCTTTAGGTTGGAAAAGTTTTCTTCTATGATTTTGTTAAAGATGTTTTCAGGTCTTTTGAGCTGGGAATTCTTTTCCTTCTCTATTCTTATTAGTCTTATATTTGGTCTCTTTAGTGTGTCCTGAATTTTCAGGATGTTTGGGTTAGGATCTTTTTATGTTTTGTAATTTCTTTGATATTTGTGTCCATCTCTTCTCTTGTATCCTCTACACCTGAGATTCTTTCTTCTATCTCTTGTATTCTGTTGGTGATGCCTACATCTAATAGGTCTACCTTCCTTTTTCCTTGCAGCTTTTAATACTCATTGTTCTGTGACCTCTTTCCCAGGTTCTCCATTTTCAGGTTTGCCTCCATTTGTGTTTTCCTTATTGTTTCCACTCCCACTTTTAGGACTTGTACTGCTTTATTTAATACCTTTACCTGTTTGATTGAATTTTTCTATATTTCTTTAAAGAATTTATTTATTTTCTCTTTAAGGGCCCTTTACATGTGTTGTCCTGTATTTCTTTCAATGAGTTATTTATATATTCCTTAAAGGAATCTATTATCTTTATAAGATAGGATTTTAGTTCAGCTTCCAGATTTTCAGGTGTGTTGGTGTATTCATGAAAACTGGGTTATTATGATTCCCACGTATATTGTCTTCTGTTGCTTTAGGTTTTGTGCTTGCCTCTTGCCATCTGGTTATCCCTGGTGTTTTCTATCTGAGTGACTCTGTCTGGAGCCTTCCTCTTTTGTCCCTGGGTTGTTTCAGGTCTCCTGGTAGGCCTGTGACCCTTGCTTTATTAGGTCTCCTGTGGGGCCTTCCAATTGTGTGGTATTCAGAGGGGCAGATTAGCTTCTGATCTACTGCTTGGGCTGCAGCAGATCTACTGGTAGTCTTCAGACTGTTGGTTCTTCACTGAAATAATTAATCTGGTGGCCTGTATGAAGCTATTCTCCAGGAGATTCTACAGACTGTGGTTTCTGTTTCTCTGTGTGTAGCAGAACTGTAGAAAAGTTTTTAGTGTGTTGCTTTGCATGTTGCAGAGCCCCCAGGAGATCTTCAGAACTTTTTGGGTTGCCAAGTTTCCTTGTGAGCAGAGAAACTTCTGGGATGCCTTCAAGCTGTGGTGTCTTCAGGGGAACAAACAAGAGGGCCAGTTGCCCCTTGTGCAGTGGATCTCCTGGGATGCCAGTTGCCCTGTGCTCAGCAGATCTTCTGAGATGCCTCAAGCTATGGTGTCAGTTGCCCCGTGTGCAGCTTATTTCCTGGGATGCCTCAGGGTTTGGTGTCTTCAGAGGAGCAGTGACATTGTTTTTATTGTCATGTTTTGTTTTGCTTTCTTTTGCTGTAGTTTCCCTTTTTTTCTGAGGGAGGAAAAAAAGAAAATATGATGTGGTTGATAAGGAAGTGAGAAGGATTGTATCTGGGAGGAGATGGGGAAGATAAAAATAAATAGCAAATAAAAGAAGAAATAAAATTTATATACCAGTTACTTTCATATGATATAGAACTCAATATATTAGCATATTCACATTTTCATATAATCATCAAAATCTGTTAAACATTACCAGAAGTTTAAAAACAACTATGTGCAGTTTAATTATTACCTCTCATCTTTTTATCTTCTTGATCTAGGGAATCAATGGCCTATTTGTTCTTAAATTTTCATACCGAGAGAATAATAATATATGTTATGTTTATTTTTGATGACTGGCTTCTTTTGCTTAAAATTGTGGTTTCCATTTGGGGGATAAAACCTTTAGATTATTAAAAATATAGGGCAAACATTCAATAGATATTATTATAACACATTATTTGAAAAATACTTTTAGCAACAAAATGGTTGAAATAATTCATACTGTGTAGATAAATCCTACAGTTCAACCTTGGTTATTACTTAGTTAGATTTAGAATAAACCAAGAGATAAACCAGTGTATAATTATTTATAAAAATTTTCTTTTAAAATTATTTTTATAATTAACTTCTAATTTTTATTGGAAATTCTCTGCATTTACATTTCAGATGTTATCCATTTCCTACAATCCTATCACCTCCCTCCTCCCATTGCCTCCATAAAGTTGCTCCCTCTCTCAACCACCTTCTTCCACCTCAGCTCCTTGGCTTTTCCCTACACTGGAAAAACAAGCCTTGGCTGGACCAGAGGCCTCTCCTTGCATTGATGTCCAAAAATGCTATCCTATGCTGCATATGTACCTTGGGCCATAGGTCTTAACATGCGAATTCATTAGTTGGTGTTTTAGTTCATGGGAGCTGTGGTAGGTTTGGATAGTTGATAATTTTTTTTCCCATAAGGTTGCAGTTCCTTTCAGCTCCTTCAGTTCTTTTTCTAGCTCCTATATTAGGGTCCCCATGTTCAGTCGGATGGTTAGCTGCAAGCATCCTCTGTATCAGTATGGCTCTGGCAGAGTCTCTGAGGAGACATCCATATCAGGTTCTTGCTAGTAAGCACTACTTGGCATCAGGAATAGTGCTTGGGTTTATTGGGCACATATGGAGTGTACTCCAGGTGAGGCATCTCTGGAAGATCTTTTCTCTTATCCTTACTCCTCTATTTGTACCTTTATTTCCTCCCATGAATGTTTTGTTCTTTCTTTTAAGAAAGTCTGAGGCATCCACTTTCTGGCCTTACTTCTTGTTGAGCTTCATAAGTTTGGTTGATGGTTTCTTGGGTATTCCCAGCTATAAGTGAGTACATGCTATGAGTGTTGTTTTGTGACTGGGTTATCTTAGTCAGGATGATATTTTCTGGCTCCATGCATGTGCATAAGATTCACAAAGTTGTTGTTTTGAATAGTTGAATAGTACTCCATTGTGTATATTACTGCAATTTCTTTGTTGAAAAACATCTAGGTATTTTCTAGTTTCTGGCTATTATAAAAGATGCTGCTATAAACATGGCTGTGCATGTGTCCTTGTCAGATATTAGACCTTCTTTTGGATATATGCCCAAGAGTCCTCAGGTAGTACTATTTCCAATTTTCTGAGGAATAGCCAGACTGTTATCCAGAGTAGTTGGAGCAGTTTACAGTCTCACCATCATTGGAGAAGTGTTCTTCATTCTCTACATCTTTGCCAGTATCTGCTGTCACTTGAGTTTTTTATTTTTTAACTTTGGAATTGAATTGTCATTTCATTTTATGTTTTTATTTAAAAAAACAAAAATAAATGTACAAATTTTCAGCATTTTTGCATATAAGAATACATTTTTTAAGGTTGTAATTAAGTATTTGTGGGTACATATACACACACATATGCATATATGTAACAATAATATAGGAAAAGAGGCTATTAATATGAGGGGATAGGAGAACAACTGGGAGGGGATGTAGGGAGGAAAGGGAGATGTGATGTAGCTCTATTTTAATTAAAATATTTTTTTTGTTGAACTTCACACAGTCTGTGAGTTGTTTCTGGGGTTTTCAGAGCTTTCTGGGGTTAGTATCCCATTATTAGTGACTGTATATTATGTCTGTTCTTTTGTGACTGGGTTATCTCACTCAGGATGATATTCTCTAGATGCATCAATTTTCTTAAAAATTTCGTTAAGTTATTGTTTCTGATAGCTGAGTAGTACTCCATTGTGTAAATGTACCACAATTTTTGTACTCATTCATCTACTGAAGGACATCTGGATTTTTTCCAACTTCTGGCTAATATAAAGAAAACAAAACAAAACAAAACAAAAAATCTCTATACAACAAGAAAACTTTGACTATTTCCATGTTACATTTTGTTTTACATGTACTTTATACTCATTGTAACTATTAAGTTTTCAATGTATACTATCAAATATTTGAAAAAAATAAAGTACTGACTAAAAATATATTCATACAGTTTTATGTAAAAATTATTTTAAAATCTGAAAAAAAGTACCGACAAAAATGTATTGTATAATTTTATGCAAAAATGCTTAAAATCTGTACATTTATCTTTGTTTTGTAAAATAAATTTGTTAAAAAAAGTAGAGCTGCAATAAATATTGTGGTGCATGTTTCTTTGTTGTATGTTGGAGTGTCTCTGGGGTAAATGCCCAGAAGTGGAATAACTGGGTCTACAGGTAGTACTATGTCCATTTTTCTGAGGAACTGCCAGATTGATTTACAAAGTGGTTGTATCAGTTTACAACCCCACCAGCAGTGAAGAAGTATTCCTCTTTCTCCCAATCATTTCCAGCATCTGTTGTCATCTGAGTTTTGGATCTTGGCCAATCTGACTGGTGTGTAAAATGTATTTTTTTGAGCTTTAGTAGGGTTTCTATTATGAATATGGGTGCTTTTGTATTTGGAGCATATATGTTAAGAATTGAGAGTTCCTTCTGACAGATTTCCCCTGTAATGAGTAAAAAGTGTCCTTCCTTATCTTTTTTGATAACTTTTAGTTGAAAATCTACTTTATTCGATATTAGATTGGCCACTCTAGCTTGCTTTTTGGGCCCATTTGCTTGGAAGGATTTTCCCCAACCTTTTACTCTGAGATAGTGTCTGTCTTTGTCTCTGAGATGAGTTTCCTGTATGCAGCAAAATGATGGGTTTTGTTTATGTATCCAGTCTGATAGCCTATATCTTTTTATTGGGCTGTTGAGTCCATTTATGTTAAGAGATATCAAGGAACAGTAGTTGCTGTTTCCTGCTATTATTGCTTTTGTAGGTTGAATTGTGCCTGCGTGTCTTTCTTCTTTTGGTTTTGTTGCTTAGAAGTTTTCTTGTTTTTACTATGAGGTGATTCCTCTTATTGTCTTGGGTTTTCCACCTATAATTCATTGTAGTGCTGGGTTTGTGATCAGATATTGTGTGAATTTAGTTTTGTCTTGGAATATCTTCATCTCACCATCTATGGTGATTGATAGTTTTGCTGTGTATAGCAGCTTGGGCTGGCACTTGTTCTCTCTTAGGGTCCAGGCTCTTCTAGCTTTCATAGTCTCTGTTGAGAAATCGAGTGTGATTTTGATTGGTCAGCCTTAATATGTTACATGACCCTTTTCCCTTACTGCTTTATGTATTCTTTCTTTGCTTTGGGCACTTGGTGTTTTGATTATGTGTCGAAGGAATTTCTTTTCTGGTCCAGTCTATTTGGAGTTCTGTAGGCTTCTTTTATGCTCTTGGTCATCTCATTCTTAAAGGTTAGGAAGCTTTCTTCTACAATTATGTTGATGATATTTAATGTAACTCTTAGTTGATATTCTTTGCCCTCTTCTATTCTTATTATCCTTAGGTTTGCTCTTCTCATTGTGTCCTCGATCTCCTGGACATTTTGGGTTAGGAGCTTTTTTGTTTTTGCATCTTCTCTGACTGTTTTGTCTATGTTTTCAATGTTGTTTTGGTCCCCGAGATTCTCTCTTCCATCTCTTGTAGTCTGTTGGAGATGCTTGCATCTGTGACTCCTGATTTCCTTTTTAGAATTTCTACCTCTAGGGTTGTCTCTTTTATTGTTTTCTGTATTGTGTCTATTTCCATTTTAAATTCCTTCTTCCATTCCTTCATCTCTTTGGTTCTATTTTTTTCTAGTTCCTTGAGTTCTTTCAGTGTTTTTCTTGTTTCTTCTTTAAAAGCTTCTAATTCTTTATTTTTTTCCTCTCGTTCTTGTTTAAGGATCTGTATCATCATCTTGAGGTAGGATTTCGGGTCTGAGTCTTCTTTTTCTGGAGAGTGTGGCATTCTGCTGTTTGTTGTAATGGGAGAGCTAGGTTCTAGTGTTTCCAGGTTGTCTTGGCTTCCCTGGGGTATGTTCTTTCACTTTCCTCTTGTCATCTTGTTGTCAATGATTGGTGTTAGCTTTTCCCTTGTTCCTGGACTGTGCCCCTGGATCTCTGCTTTCCTGGTGGCAGATGGCCTGAGTCCCTGTTTTCACCCCAAAAGCTGCCGGCTGGGAACAGAGGGCCCAAATCTGGGTTCTTTGGTCCCTGAATTGAGCTGGGAAAGCGCACACTTTCCTCATGCTCTGCTGATATCTCTCTGCCCCCTTGCTAGTCAGAACTCGTTATCATTCATATCATTCTTATATTCTTCTATCAAGCACATGAGATATGATTTAAATCTGAATCTTGATTTTCAGGTGTGATGTACTTGTTGTAATGTGAGAACTGTTTTCTGATCTTTCCACCTTGGCTTCTGTTGTTTATGTTCTTGTGCTTGCCTCTCTTCATCTGGTTATCTCTGGTGTTACCTTCCTTAGCTGTCTCTGATTGGAGCCTGTTTTTCCCATGATCCTGGTTAGTCAGAACTTCTCATAGTCCACGTGTCTCTATGATCCTATGATTCTGGGATCCCAGGTGTGTCAGTGCTCTTGCAAGTCAAGCTGCCTCTGAGATACTGAAGTTCTGCTGTATTGAAACTCTTTAGTTCCTGTTGTATCTGAGCTCCTAGTAGTCAAGCTTTTACTGGGTGTTGCAGAAGTGGGTGGGGGGAGCAGCTGGAAGGAACTTGTGCCTCTGGCTGTGTGAGCATTTATTTTTCCCTGGTTATTGTGTGGGTATCAGCCATCCTCCATCTTGAGGAAGATGTTGTGGTCTCAACTGTGATCTTGAGTATGTCAGAGCTCCAGTGCTTTTTCGAGTGTTTGATCTTCTGGGAGTCAATCTTTCTCTGTGATCCTATTATCCTAGGCCTGTTATCACACATGTGATCCTGTGATTTTGTGTTCCTTGGCATATTAGAGTACCTGTGATCCTGGAGGTGTTATATCACCTGGGAGATGGGCTTCCTTTTTGTGTTGTGGGAATGAGTGTGGAACAACTGTGCAGAGTCTGCTCAGGATAGAAATTCAGAGCAGAAGGGCAATTATTTGATTTCAATATACAAATTCAAGAGGGGAATTATATGTTCTGTTCCTATTAGCATAACAGTAGCCATTTTGTATTTAGTCTCTATTTTGCTCATAAGGTGAAATCAAGTTTACCCAATTACCAGAAGTAATCATTCTAGCTGACACTGAAAAATTCTACTAATAAGTCAAAATGCTATACGTGTATTACTCATACTCTGTTTCAATACTCTGGAAATTCCTTAACCATCTCCCCACTTATCTCACTTAGAACAAATCAGCTTAAATGCTAGCCAATGACACTTTGTTTATTTAGCCAAAATATAATGCTGTTTTCTTCCTCCCTTCTAAACTTTTGAACCCGGTTTACATATAAAAATCCTGCCCCAATAACATACAAGTCTGACAGTTTTCTCCAAAGTCTTCACTTCATTGACCAGCCTGAATTATGTGTTCAACCAACTCATCATATATGTGCTATTGGTGTCCTTGGGTTCAGTGCACAGCTATTCCCAGGCCCCCAATCATAAAAAAAACCGTACTTCACAAAATCTGAAAATTTAAACAAAATGACCAATTTTCATGATAGATACCATTTACCAAAGTTAAATTAAGAGCAGATAAACAATTTAAATAAACCTACAACCCCCTAAGAAAACATAAGCTGTAGAGAAATTTTAATCTAGCAACATTGTTATTCTGGAACATGGTCAGTTGCAAAGACTCTAGGTCTGTGTGATCTAGGTGGAATGCAGATATGCCTTTAATCCCATGAAACAGAAGTAAGAAGATCTTAGAGTCTAAGGAAATAATGGTATAGAACAAGTTCAAGTCAATAAAAAACGTAGTTCCAGGTGTGGTGGTACATGCCTATATTCCAGCACCGAGAAAACAGAGCGATGTAAATCTCTGAGTTCTAGCCAATCAGTTCTGCTGAATCAGTGAGTTGAGGCAGTGCAGAAGAGTGAACTTCATGGCAGTTTATTTCATAGAGTTTAGAGGCAGTTTTTATATGGACAGTTTTATCATGACAGGTTGCAGAGAGAAAAAGCTAAATACAGATAAAGACAGAATGAGCCAGAGAATGAGGAACCAGAATATTAGAATAGATTGCCAGAGTTATTTTGAGGCCAAGAAGAGCAATTCAGTGAGAAGATGAGAGAAGTCAGTCAGAGTCAGTCAACTTGGAGAGGAGTTTGGGTCAGGGATTGAACCAGCCAGCCAGAGGTTAGAAAGAATTAGAAAGAGTGATCTTATTCTGAAAGAATCCTCTAAGACAACAATTATATCAGATAAATGAAAGTTACTTTTACAAATAAAGTCATTGTTAGGGTTCAAGAGTTACCTCATAAATCACAGGAACACCAATCTCAGACAGTTATGGATAGTTTTTTGAGTGTACATCTCAAGACTGATAAATCTGGAACGTAGCTCAGACTTGGTAGCTGAAAGCTACAACCATAAGTGGTTTTCAGGGATAGTTTATATAGGGAAAAAACTAGAGTAATCTCATAATTGTGTGCAGAATATGGACTTTATCCAAGGTTTTTTATTTCTTTTTTCTTTGTATAGTTAAGACACTTGAAGCTGACCTATATTTTGATTGGTCCTAAGTGAAGGCTACAGTTGGGGGAATTTCAAAGAACAAACCACAATGACAAACCTGAGAGCATAACATGGACAACTTAACCTCTCTCTGAGACAAACTACTGTTTTCTGTGTGAACAGACAAACTGTTTTTATGTTAGCAATATAAAATGGCTGGAAGGCATGAAAAGAGTTACAGCCAAGCTAGGAGTGATTTAAAGCCAGAGAGTATGATTCAATATGGAGACCAGGTTTCAAGAGTCATTAAAGTCTTCAAACTTAACCAAACCTAAACAAACCAATACAAATCTCCTTCCCACAAAAAAATTTTTTCTTTTCCTTTTTTCCTTTTATTTGAACAACTTTATTTTAAAAAACAAAGATAAATGTACAAATTTTAAGCATTTTTGCATAAAAGTATACGAATACATTTTTGTCAGTGCTGTTTTTTTTTCTTTTTTTTTCCCCCCAAGGTTTGATAGTGTGCATTAAGGTCTTACTAGTTACAATGAGCATAAAGTCCATGTAAAACATGATGTAACCCGAAATTAGAATAACTTTTCTTGGTGTGTAAGGATTGAGTATAATGGTTTTTTTCTTTTTCATTTTTTTCTTGAACTTCACACAGTCTGTGAGTTGTTTCTGGGGTGTTCAAAGCTTTTTTGGGTTAGAATCCCATTATCAGTGACTGCATATTATGACTGTTCTTTGTGACTGGGTCATCTCACTCAGGATGATATTCTCTAGGTGGACCCATTTTCTTAAGAATTTCATTAAGTCATTGTTTCTGACTATGTAGAAACTCACAGCTGAGTAGTACTCCATTGTGTAAATGTACCACAAGTTTTGTATCCATTCATCCACTGAAGGATATCTGGGTTCGTTCCAGCTTCTGGCTATTATATATAGAGCTTCTATGAACATTGTGGTACATGTGTCTTTGTTGTATATTGGCATGTCTCTGGTGTATATGCCCAGAAGTGGAATAACTAGATCTTCAGGTAGCACTATGTCCAATTTTCTAAGGAATCCCAGACTGATTTCCAGAGTACCAGTTTACAACACAACTAGCAGTTGAAAAATGTTCCTCTTTGTACACATGCTAGCCAGCATATGCTGTCATCTGAGTTTTGGATCTTGGCCTATCTGACTGGTGTGAGGTGAAATCTCAGGATTGTTTTGATTTGCATTTTCCTGATGGCCAAAGATGTCGAGCACTTCCTTAGATGCTTCTCAGCCATTCGATATTCCTAAATTGAGAACTTTTTTTAGCTCTGTACCCCATATTTTAATAGGGTTATTTGATTCTCTGGTGTCTAGTTTTTTGACTTCTTTGTATACGTTTGATATTAGTCCTCTATTTGAAGTGGGGTTGGTAAAGGTCTTTTCCCACTCTGTTAGCTGTTGTTTTGTTTTCTTGATGGTATCCTTAGCCTTACAGAAACTTTGCAATCTTATTAAGTCCCATTTGTCAATCTTTGACCTTAAAGCACAAGCCATTGGAGTTCTGTTTAGGAAAATTTCTCCTGTGCCTATGAGTTCTAAGGTTTTCCCTATTTTCTCTTCTAATAGTTTCAGTGTACCTGGTTTAATGTGGAGATCTTTGATCCACTTGCACTTGAGCTTTGTACAAGGAGGTAAGAAAGGGTCGATTTTCATTCTTCTGCATGCTGAGTGCCAGTTGGAACACTATTTGTTGAATAGGCTGTCCTTTTTTCACTGAATGTTTACAGCAAATTTGTCAAAAATCAAGTGACCATATATATGAGGGCTTATTTTTGGATCTTGTATTCTATTCCACTGATTCACATGCCTATGTTTATACCAGTACCATTCAGTTTTTACCTCAATTGCCTTGTAATATAGCTTGAGGTCAGGGATGTTTTCTTGTTGTTGAGAATGGGTTTCGCTATTCTAGATCTTTTGTTATTCCACATGAAATTGCACATTTCTCTATCCTACTCTATTAAAAATTGGGTTGGAATTTTAATGGGGATTGCATTGAATCTGTAGATTGATTTTGGTATCATGGCCATTTTTACAATGTTGATACTTCCAATCCCTGAGCAAGGGAGATATTCCAGTTTTTTGAGATCTTCCGCAATTTTTTTCTCTAGAGATTTAAAATCCTTGTTATACAGGTCCTTCACTTGCTTAGTTAGAGTCACACCAAGGTATTTCTTACTGTTTGTGACTAATGGGAAGGGTATCTTTTCGCTAATTTCTTTTTCTGTATGGTGTCCTTTGAGTAGAGGAATGCTACTGATTTGTTTTAGTTAATTTTGTATCCAGCCACTTTGCTGAACTTATCAGCTGTAGAAGTTCTCTGGTGGAATTTTTGGGGTCATTAAAGTACACTATCATGCCATCTGCAAACAATGATATTTTTATATCTTCCTTTCCAATTTGTATCATTTTGATTTCCTTTTGCTGTCTAATTACTTTGTCCAGGACTTCAAGTACTGTGTTGAATAGGTAGGGGGAGAGTGGGCAGCCTTGTCAAGTCCCTGATTTTAGTGAAATTGCTTCAAGTTTCTCATGGTTAAGTTTAATGTTGATTATTGGTTTGCTGTATATTGCTTTTATTATGTTTACTTATGGGCCCTGGATTCCTGTTCTTTCCAAGACTTTTAACATGAAGGGGCGTTGAATTTTGTCAAATGTTTTCTCAGCCTCTAGTGAGATGACCATGTAGTTTTTTTCTTTGAGTTTGTTTATATGGTAGATTATGTTGATGGATTTCAGTATGGTGATCCTTCCCTGCATCCCAGGGATGAAGCCTACTTGATCATTGTGAATGATCGTTTGATCGTTCTGATGTGTTTGTGGATTTGGTTTGCAAGGATTTTGTTGAGTATTTTTGTATCAATGTTCATAAGTGAGATTGGTCTGAAGTTTTCTCTCCTTGTAGGGTCTTTGTGTGTTTTAGGAACAAGGGTTATTGTAGCCTCTAAAAATGAGTTAGGTAGTATTCCATCTGATTCTATGTTTTGGAATAGTTTGGATAGTATTCATATTGGGTTGTCAATAAATATTTGATATTATTCTGCAATGAACCCTTCTGCATCTGGGCTTTCTTTGGTTGGGAGGCTTTTGATGACTGTTTCTATTTCTTTAGGTTTTATGGGATTATTTAGATGGTTTATTTGGTCCTGGTTTAACTTTTGTATCTTTTATCTGCCTAGGAATTTATCCATTTCTTCCAGATTTTCCAGCTTTGTTGAGTATAGGCATTTGTAGTAGGATCTGATGATCTTTTGAATTTTCTCAGTTTCAGTTGTTATGTCTCCTCTTTCCTTTATGATTTTGTTAATTTGGATACTTTCTCTTTACCCTCTAGTCATTCTGGCTAAGGCTTTATCAATCTTGTTAATTTTCTTAAAAAATTAGCTCTTGGTTTTGTTGATTCTTTGAATGGTTCTTTTTGTTTCAATTTGGTCAATTTCTGTTCTGAGTTTGAATATTTCTTGCTGTCTACTCCTCTTGGGTGTATCTGCTTCCTTTTGTTCTAGAGCTTTCAGCTGTGCTGTCAAGTTGCTAGTGTATGCTCTCTCCAGTTTCATTTTGGATGTACTTAGAGCTATTAGTTTTCCTGTCAGTACTGCTTTCAATGTATCCATAGGTTTGTGTATGTTGTGTTTTCATTTTTATTACATTCTAGAAAATCTTTATATTCTTTCTTTATTTCTTTGACCATGCTATCATTTAATAGAGCATTGTTTAGTTTCTATATGTATATGGGCTTTTTGCTGTCTATGTTGATATTAAAGACTAGACTTAGACCATGGTGATCTGATAGGATGCATTGGAGTATTTCAATCTTCTTATATCTACTGAGGCTTTTTTTGTGACCCATTATATGGTTGAAGGTGCTGTGAGGTGTTTAGAAGATGTTGTATTTTTTTGATCAAATGTTCTGTAGATGTCTATTAATTCCAATTGGTTCATAACCTCTGCTAGTTTCACTGTGTCCTTGTTCAGTTTCAGTTTCCATGATTTGTCCATTGATGAGAGTGTGGTGTTGAGGTCACCCCCTATTATTATGTGTGGTTCAATGAATTTTTTGAGCTTTAGTAGGATTTCTTTTATGAATATGGATGCTTTTGTATTTGGAGCATATATGTTAAGGATTGAGAGTTCCTCCTGGTAAACTTTCCCTGTAATGAGTAAGAAGTGTTCTTCCTTATCTTTTTTGATATCTTTAGGTTGAATATCTACTTTATTAGATTCTATAATGGCCACTCCAGCTTGCTTCTTTGGGCCTTTTGCTTGGCTACCATTTTGTTTTCTTGACAGTGTCCTTATCCCTACAGAGCTTTGCAATATCATTAAATTTGTAGCTCAAATAATTTGTGTTTTATTCAGAAAATTTCCCCCTTTGCCTCTGTGTTCTATTGTTTTTCCCACTTTCTCTTCTAATAGATTCAGTGTACCAGGTTTTATGTTGAGATTTTGATCAACTTGAACTTGAGCTTTGTACAAAAAGGTAAGAAAGGATCTATTTTCATTCTTATGCAAGCTGCCTGCCAATTCATCCAACACTATTTGTTTTAGAAGTTGTCTTTTTTCCATTGAATGTTTTTATCTCTTTTGTAAAATATCAAGTGGCTATATGTGTGAGAGTTCATTTCTTTTTTTAAAAAATTGAACAACTTTATTTTAAAAAACAAGTATCAATATGCAGATTTTAAGCATTTTTGCATAAATGTATATAAATACATATTTGTGAGTACTTGATTTTTTAAAAAGATTTTACAGTATGCATTAAAATCTTACTTGTTACAATGAACATAAAATACATGTAAACGATTTGTTCATTTATTGATCTTTCATTCTGTTCCACTAATCTGCCTGCCTATCTCTGTACCAGTAGCATGCTCTTTTAAACACAATTGCTTTGTAATGCAGCTTGATGTTGCAGATGGTGATTCCTGCATACGTTTTTTTGTTGTTCAGAATAGATTTTGATATTCTAGGTTTTGTGTTATTCCAGATGAATTTGCAAATTGCTCTTTCCAATTCTATGGAGAATTGAGTTGAAATTTTGATAGAGATTGCATTGAATCTGTAGATTGCTTTTGGTAAGATGGCCATTTTTACAATGTTCATCATTCCAATCCATGAACATTGGAGATCTTTCCATTTTCTGAGATCTTTTTCAATTTCCTTCTTCAGAGTTTTGAAGTTTTTGCCATACAGGTATTTCACTTGCTTAGTTAGAGTCACACCAAGGTATTTCATGTTGTTTGTGACTTTTTTTAAGGATATCTTTTCCCTAATTTCTTTCTCCTCATGTTTGTCCTTTGAGTAGAAGAAGGCTACTGATTTGTTTGAGTTAATTTCATATATAGCCACTTTGCTGAAGTTTTTTATCAGCTGTAAAAGTTTTGGCATGGAATAGTTGGGGTTACTTAAGTATACTATCCTATCATCTAAAAATAGTGATAATTTGAATTTTTTCTTTCTATTTTGTACCCTATAACCTTTTCTTTTGGTGTCTTATTGCTCTGTCTAGTATATCCTAGTACTATATTGAGTATGTAAGGAGAGAGTTGACAGACTTGTTTAGTCCCTGATTTTAGTGGAATTGATTCAAGTTTCTCACCATTTAGCTTGATGTTCCTACTGGTTTGCTGTATATTGATTTTACTATTTTTAAGTGTGAGCCTTGAATTCCTGACCTTTTCAAGACTTTTAACATGATTTGGTGTTGAATTTTATCAAATGCTTTCTCTGCATCTAAAGAGATGATCATGTGGGTTTTTTTTGAGTTTGTTTATATAGTGGATGATACTGATGAATTTTTATATATTAAACCATCCTTGTATCCCTGAGATAAAATCTACTTGATCATGGTGAATAATTGTTTTGATATGTTATTGGATTATGTTTGGAAGATTTTTATTGGGTACTTTTGCATCAATGTTCATGAGGAAAATTGGTCAACTGAGGAATATTGAATCACTGAGAAGCTCCTAAAGAAATGCTTAACATCCCTTGTCATCAGGGAAATGCAAATCAAAACAACCCTGAGAATTTGCCTCACACCAGTCAGAATGGCTATGATCAAAAACTCAGGTGACAGCAGATGTTGGCTAGGATGTTGAGAAAGAGAAACATTCCTCCACTGTTGGTTGGATTGTAACCTCGTATTATCACTGTGGAAATCAGTCCGGCTGTTACTATGAAAATTGGATGGAGGACTACCTGTGTACCTAGCTATATCTCTCTTGGGCATATCCCCAAAAGATGCTGTAACATCTAACAGGGACACATGCTCAACCATGTTCCTAACAGCCTTATTTATATTAGCCAGGAGCTGGAAACAACCCAAATGTCTTTTAACAGAAAAATGCGTACAGAAAATACATTACATTTTTCACAATGAAGTATCCCTCAGCTATTTTAAAAATGGCTTCATTAAATTTTTAGGCAAATTGATATAATTAGAGAATATTATTCTAAGTGGGGTAACTCAATCACAAAAGACACATATTATATCCTCACTGATACATTAATATTAGCTCAAACTCTTACAATACCCAAGATTCAATTCATATAACACAATAAGCTCAAGAAAAAGAAAGACCAATGCATTGATGCTTCAGTTCTATTTAGAAGGGGGAACAAAATACTCACAGGAGGAAATACAGCAACAATGTATGGAATAGAAAATGAAAAGAGTTCCCTTATTTAAAAATCCATCCCATATACAGGCACCAAACTCAGACACTATTTTGGATGCCAAGAAGTACTTTCTGACCGTGGCCTGATATGGATGTCTCTTCAGGTACTCTGACATAGTCTTACCAATACAGATGAGGATGCTTGCAGTTAACCATCTGACTGAGCACAGGACCTCATTGGAACAGTTAGAAAAAGGACTGACGGAGATGAGGGGGTTTGCAACCCCATTGGGAGAACAACCATATCAACCAACTAGACTCCCCAGAGTCCCAGAGACTAAATCACCAACTAAAGAGTACACATGGTGTGACCCATGACTCCATTGGCATATATAGCAGAGGATGGCCTTGTTGGACATCAGTGGGAGAAGATGCCTTTGTTTCTGGGAAGGCTCCAGATCCCAATGTAAAAAAATACTTGGGCAGTGAGGCAGGAGTGGAGGCAGCACCCTCATATAAGCAGGAGAGGAAGGATGGGATAGGGGGATTCCAGACTGGAATCTGGTTAAAAAGATAACATTTGAAATGCAAACAAATAAAATATCCAATAAAAAATCTGGAAATGTAACTTAGTGGTTAGAGCACTCATCTAGAATATACAAAGCAATACATACACATATGCACACACACATACATACACATATAAATATACATATGCAAAAAATACACATATGCATACAAATACACATGTACACACATAAAAATCAACAAATTTGTTTTATGTAATTTGAGGAGTTGAGCACATATTAGCATAAAACCATCACCAGCAAATCTAATAGCTCAACTAGTTTCCTTATATTTTTCCTAACCTTTTGTTGGTGAAGTCATTTAACATGTTCTCTACCTTCTTAACAAATTCCCATTATTACTAATAATGTATTGAACAACTAAATCTTATCAAGGTGATAGGTCCCATGTTAAATACCTTGACAAAACAAAAGGCATGTACAGAATAATAAGTAGTTGCTTAGAGACAGAACATGAACACAAGATTTGGATGGCTGATCTCAGTGATAAACAGATTGAATTATACTCTAGCAGGTGTCACTCATGATGCCTCTGATAAACTGGGGAAGGGGGGGTATCTAGAAAATAAATGTTTAAACAGGGAAAGCTTAAAAAAGTGAGAGAGAGGAGAGATGAAGGCAAGGTAACAAAAACTAAAGATGTATCAAGAAACAATATGAAGCCTCACTAGTTTGTAAGCTAATGGAAATTATGACCAAAACCTGGAAAATGAACAGAGATACCATGCTCAGGCAAGCAACACTGCTCCTGAAGAACATTGATTATTAAATAGAAACCTTAGTGTCAGGAACAGAGTATCCCCACATGAGATATTGGTTAATGGTGTCCCAGAGGCATCCAAATCAACATTAGCTACTGCCATTGCTCTTAATTGTCTAGGATAATTATTGCTAATTATACTATTAACTTTTCATGTAGAACATAGATGGATCAATAGAAAACTGATCAGGAATTCTTTTCTGCTAGGACCTTCATGGTGGTAGAAGATATTATCTGTCAGGAGCCATCATAAGACTAGCAGGTGATCTTCCTGAGATGACCACCTTAGATTAAAATCCATGATGGAAATCTAGTGGGCAAGGAAGTTATCCTGCTTGCTAGGGGAAAAAGACATAAATTATCTTATCTAGCACTTCCCTGAATGTTACAAATGAACCCACCAAGCAATATGTGCTTGCTAATATAATAGTCTCAAAATTTCATAAGGTTCTGGGGTAGTTCAATAAACCATTGAAGTATCTGAACACCCGAGACCTTTTTCACAGTAGGAAATTCATTGATGATATGGTAAACATGAACATATCATGGCTAGAGAAATTACAGCCCAAGGAAGAAACCTTTTGATGTATTAATAATTATAATGTATTATCAAACTACCTTCTACATGCTTCTGTATTTATCAATAGCATTACTATGCTTTCCTGTTTGGTCAGAGAAGCTTGTGATGGCTAGTGCAGACTCATAACTGTTCAAATGTTGTGAAGAAGCATCTGTTAAGAAGCATCAGTTAATTTTTGCTTTGTCTTCCCCAATTTCTTTAAAACATTCTCTTGTATCCCATCCATATCAACTCTTGGCTTATATTTCTTCTCTTTTCTATACTCACTTTATTCACCCCATAGTTTTGAGTGTCACCTATGTTTTAACACCTCTGATATTTTTAGTTCTCTGGAACTTTTTATCAACTCAAAAATGTGTAATTAATTGTCTATGAAACATCACTCCATAATTACCTAATGCATATCATAAAAATAATATGACCATCACATGACAGCTGGAGGTAAAAAAGAAATAATATAAACTATAAACATTGAATTTATTATTGTACCTTAAATGTCGATGAATTAAGAGACTATAAATATACATACCTTTTAGGAAAAATTATTCCATTTTACTCATGATTTGTTTTAATTTTAATTTCATGTGCAGTAGTTTTGATGTCAGTTTGGCTTTACCCTGAAAAAAAGCATAAGACACATGACTAGGAAAAGGATTGCTTTCTGTAAGACAAATTGATTTGCTACCTTGTTGATGAGTCATTCTCTGGGATTAATGTTATATGGTTGAAGTTCAGTGAATTAAAAGTATATTCTGGGTTACACTGTGATGATGATCTATGCAAAGTATTTGAGAATCGTTTATTCATAATTTCATTTTTTAATACAAGAAGGAGTTGATATCAAAGATTCTTCCACAGGAATATGATTCATACACATTAATAAGAGACTATATAAGCTACTTAAAGAATATTTGTCATTCTTTCTTTGTCTTCACCAACCTGAAAGCTTCCTTAGATGCAGAGTTTCTTAAGAAGCCTCCTGACAGCTCCTTTAACGTCCTGGTTCCTGAGGCTATAGATTAATGGATTTAGCATAGGGGTGACCAATGTATAAAAGATGGCAATCTGTCGATCCTGGTCCAAGTCATAGGTAGATGATGGCTTGAGGTACATGCGAATCACAGAACCATACAAGAGCAGCACAACCAGAATGTGGGAGGCACAGGTGGACATAGCTTTACTCAGGGCAGCAATTGAATGCATGTGGGCAATAGCAAAACCTATTCGAACATAGGAGCCCAAAATAAAGAAGAATGGGCTGACAACTACAGCTACACCCTCAGTGAAGATTAACATTTCATTGACCACTGGTCGAGTACAGGAGAGCTTCAGCAGAGGAGTGATGTCACAAAAGAAGTGGGTGACCTGGTTTCCACACAAGGTTAAACGAGTGACTAACACACTGTAAAGGAGACTGTTAAGGCTGACTACCACCCATGAGGTCAATGTTATTCTCAGACAGAGGCTGTGGCTAACAATGGCAGAGTATCTTAAAGGGTCACAGATGGCAACATAGCGGTCATATGCCATGGCAGCCAGTAAGTGGCCTTCCATGCTCCCCACTGCCATAAAGAAAAATAGTTGTGTCATGCAACAGTTATAGGAAATTCTTCGATCCACAGAGAGTGTGTGCACCAGCATCTGAGGAACAGTGATGGTTGTGAGAGATATGTCAATCAAGGAAAGCTGGCTGAGAAGGAAGTACATGGGGGTCTGAAGCATGGGGTCTGAGCAAGCAACTAGTACTAATAGGGTATTGCCCAAAACAGCCATCAGGTACATGATAAGGACAACTCCAAAAATAACTGGCTGCATCTCTGGACGGCTGGACAATCCCAGCAACACAAATTCAGTCACTTCTGTCTTGTTTTTAGTGGCCATAAGTCATGGTCTACATCATCTGCAAAGAGGGAAGATTAGAGTTGGAAAAGGAAAGATGCCAAAACTCAGACATATTTTTTCTTTTAATTACAGCATTCTAGTAAGTCAACTGAACATACCCAAGATGAAGGTAGAAGGGATTGATATTATCCCATACACACTCACACAAACAACCATATTCATCTATGTAATATACACAAAATAATAATTCAATATACTACCATATATATGTAATAAAATGATGGTCATTGTCTCAAACTTACCTCCATGTGTCAATTCAGATTTAGGTGGTCCTTACTTATGTGCTTCTAATTATGATAATAAACATGTATTTGCATGCTACCATGATATCTTTGCCCTTTTACCACAAAATATGAATGAAATTCCTCATTCTTCACAGTGCCTCACCCATTTTTTTTCAAATTTCAATGGTTGTCTTCTTTACTGGTTTTCATCAACTTTTCTGTGAGTAGTCAATAAATTACCAAATAATATAATTAGATGCAGTTGTCATTCTTAGTATTTTCATGGCAAGAATATTTTATTTTATTTTTTGTTTACATATATATACTTGATGGCTGAAAACAGTTTTGTTTCTTGCCTTAAACGAGAAAATTACTGCCTATGTAATTTTTTTTTTTACAGATTTTATGCCTGTAACAGCTACATTTTATAAGGATGCTGGTTTATATGCTGTTTTTACAAATTCTTTGATTAATGGAGAATTTGGAATAGGAGTTGGTTTTAAGGCAGGGTCTCACTATGTAACTCTGGCTGTCCTGGAACTTGCTCTGTAAACCAACGTGTCCTCAAGCCCAGAGAAATCCATCTGCCTCTGCCTCCCACATGCTTGGGATGAAAGGTGTGTATCACCACTCCCAGCTTGTAGTTTTTAATATGAAGACTGTAGTTTATTTGTGACATTTCTTACAGTTCTTTGAACTCAGGAGTAGAGCTATCTCAGTGGGAAGTCATTGCTTTAATAGAGTGCACTATTTCTCAGAACTTAAATAAAAGCTAGGTGTCATGGTACACATTTTTTCTGACTATCATTTTCGCAAAAATATTATGAATTGGACATTAATTTTAATTAATCTCTATTATGAGAATTTTTCTATCTCACTTTCTTTCTAGTTCTTAAAAAAATTGCAATCAGCAATTCACAAATCATGCTGATTTTATTCTTGCAATCACGTTACTGTCCTTTGAGATCTTTATTGTACTACTTCATTTTAATGGTTCTCTCTCTCTCTCTCTCTCTCTCTCTCTCTCTCTCTCTCTCTCTCTCTGTGTGTGTGTGTGTGTGTATGTGCCTCCATGATCCTTGTTCTAAATAGTTGGTATTCATTGTTCATGAAAGTATGGATCCACAAAACTCTCTCTTAAGAATATGAAAATTTCCTGCCTGAAAATATAGAAAAGATTATTTTTATGCTACTCATACTAAATAAAACCAGTGTCCTTCCGCTGAAATACAAAAATAAAATTTATAGCTGTAACTTGCCTTTTTTATAATTATTTTTCAAATTTTCACTGAGATGAAAAGATGACCTGAGCTTCTAGATAAAGAGTAGAATGTGTGCAGAATGGCTTGTTTAACCACCACTTTGGGAGATACTCACTTCAGTTCACACAGTTATGCTTTATCTAAATCTTTCCCCTTTCTCTCCCTCATCCTTGTCCTTAATTGGCTACCTCTGGCATGCCATCTCAAGAACCTCTCCTTCACTGCAGTCCTTCCTGGTAGTGTAAAATGTGGTGATCTTGCTACTTTGCCTCTAAAGTTCCACTAAAATGTCATACTTGCTAATAATCATCTCCCCTTCTCCTCAATACTTGTTATCACTTTGGCGAAATATCTACAGAGATAAAGGAACTAAACACAACATCACAACCACCTCAGTTACAGCTGATTAATGGAGACTGACTCTACCATAGACAGCCACAAAAGATTAGATATTCAAAACTATTATTCAGGACATTTAAAACTGTCCTTTATCTTCACATTAAATCTTTTGTTATACTAAGCTTCTATGTAGAGTTAAAATGATAAATTTTATAGATGTATTTTTGTAGTCTTTTCCTTCTGATTTTTTATTTCATTTCACGACCAGTGCTTTGTAGTTTATTTTTCACTCTTCAGTTTTCCAACACACCTTATGTATTACCAAAAAAATTGTCCTTTCGAATCTTAGATAGCAGATGAATGTTTGAACTGTATTTACCCCAAAGGCTTTGCTTCACATTCTTCAGCACTTGCAACATCTTTCTGAAGCACATCTCTATTCATTTGGCAGGACTTTGTCATTCTCACATCTTGTCACTCACATGTTGTCAGACCATCTTTTGTTAATGAAGGAAATCCACAAATCAGGAAAGAGTGGCAAAGTTAGAGACGTACAATTTCCAATATTTATTCTTTTGCCTTTGTTTTTCCCTTATGTGTACATATCAGTGTACTCAGAAAACAATGTCATATGTCGGTAGTATGTTATTACTTCTTCAAAACCCATCCAAACTCAGATGTCAGTATAAATGTAGTAATGAATGTGAAAGAGAAGAAACAGACAGAAAGAAAGATGGAGTAAGTCCCTCTCTTTGTGGAAGAAAATAGTATCCATGAAATGGAGGGTAAATCTCTTATTTCTCTCTCATAAAGATAACAATATTGCAATGCAATATGCAACCCATTTTCTTTTGACCAAAATAGTGCTTTTCAATTATTCATATTCAAGAAAAGTAGGAAACAATAGTTGTGTTTTGTTGTGGGTTTTAAAAATCTGTATGTTTCTTTTCTCTTCTCCCATCTCAATTAAGCTCCCATCATGTCCTGAGTGCTCTAACCTGTTCAAGTGTAGCTATCAAGAATGCTGAGGCCAAGAGGAAAAATGATTGTTCTTTAGAAGAGATGAGACAATACAAAAGCAGTGTAATAACTCTTCAAATCAGTAAATTTAACTGAAATCCAGGAGAAGTAAAGAATACCCAAAGAGAAAAGATATGATCACCTCTAGTCTGTCAGCTTCTGTCTGGTGTTTCAGGGATATTGGGAAACATGGAGGAGAGGTGGTAGTTCCAGCCAAACCCTGATTATTCTTCACTTTTCTGTTCTGCAAAAGCTCCAGATAACATGATGCTCTTCTTTCTTATTTCATCAATGTTAGAAATAGATTCTCCATAGGGACTCACTGATGTAAATTCTGCTGTCCATCCACTCACTCTCACAATGAGGAATCAAAAATGTTGATTCTATGGTATATAAATAAGATTCCATTTATACCATGTCAAGATCTCACAAAATAAATTCGATGCCCTGTCACATGTTTCAGGATCTTAGATCTTTGGCACATTTCTCTATGCTTTCCTGAACTATTATTCTATGTCTTTGCTCCATCTGAGTACTCATGTCTTACTTAAAAATCTGTTTTTATTATAATTAGCAATTTTTCATGTTGTTCCTTCTATTGACAATAATATTTCACCTTAGTTTACAACTTTGATCTTCTTGGTGCCAATGTCACTATTTTTCTAATTTCTGCCCCCTTTCAATTTACCCTGGGACAGGACATAATATTCATCTCATATCATTTAATGGGTGCCCAGAGTTAAGGGTATGGGCAGTCCCCTTCTCTCTTGTTCATTCAGGTTTCTTTCATATCATTCTCCATAAAAGCATTTTAGTTTGGTAGCTCATCACAACCACGCAGGCTTTCATCCATGTACTCACTCTGGGACTATCATAACCCCAGGAGGCTCCAATTCTGTTCAGGAAAACACTAATTAGAATGGTTTAAGCTCTTGCACCTTCTATATTCAATGGGGCCTTAATTCACAAGCCTTCTCATTCTCTCTTTTTGTGATTAGATTTTACTACACAGCAGAATAAAACCCATCAAACTTCTGGAAAAAAAAAAGAGCCTTCAGGGAAAGTCTACCCTTTTGGGGAACACAATCTTTGTCCTGTAAATTATCAACAGTCAAACAAGGAGGAACCCAAGGGGGAGATGATTCCCTTTTCATAATCTTAAGAAGCCTTTTTGCAAAATATATCTTTCCAGTAATAATTTTATTAATACAAATGATTTAACTCAGACAAATTATCTGCTAGACATGAGATTTGTGATAGAGCAATAGGACAACTCTGACAATTACTACATCGTCAAGAACTGCCATTTCCTATTCTCTCCAAATTCCAAACCTTTTCTTAGTTAAATCTAGCCATTTAGTTTATTTAGTTTGTTTATTTAGTTATTTGTTTATATCATCCTTAAATAACTTGTTTTAAATTACTTTTAAGAAGAAGCAAGGAACAACTGGTGAGTGGGAGACCTAGGCTGCAGGGGAGCGGAGTGATCTCTGCGGAGTGCACACGGAAAGTACACCCCCTGCCTTTCCCTGCCCTGCCTTGCCTGATCCAGGGACCGGGAACAAAAAATTAGAAATTCTGTTTCTACCCGGCGGCGACTTCAGGACGCAGAGCAGAGCCTGGAGCATCTGCCACCAGGAACGGAGACATGTAGAGGCTGAGCAACTGGTGGGTGGGAGACCTGGGCTTCCGGGGAACAGAGAGATCTCTGCGGAGTGCACACGGAAAGTACACCCCCTGCCTTGCCCTGCCCAGCCTTGCCTGAGCCAGCGACCAGGAACAGAACGTTGGGACTTCTGTTCCCACCCGACGACTCTGAGGCATAGAACAGGGCTCGGCCCATCTGACACCAGTGGAGATCCAGGGACATGGACCAGATACAAGGGAAAGGCAAGAACATATCACTGACAACAAAATGGCAAGAGGAAAGCGAAAGAGTATATCCCAAGGAAACCAAGACAATCTAGGAACACCAGAACCCAGCTCTCCCATAACAGCAAACATCGGAATTCCAAACACTCCAGAAAAAGAAGATACAGACCTGGAATCATACCTCCAGATGCTGATAGAGATACTTAAACAAGAAAGGGAGGAAAAGCAAAAAAATTCAGAATGGCCGAGAAACATCTGAGGAAGTGCTCAACATCCTTAGCCATCAGGGAAATGCAAATCAAAACAACCCTGAGATTCCACCTCACACCAGTCAGATTGGCCAAGATCCAAAACTCAGATGACAGCAGATGCTGGCGAGGCTGCGGAGAAAGAGGAACACTTCTCCACTGTTAGTGGGGTTGCAAGCTAATACAACCACTCTGGAAATCTGTCTGGTGATAGCTCAGAAAATTGTATATAGTACTACCTGAAGACCCAGCTATTCCACTTCTGGGCATTGTACATTGATCTTTCTTATTCCTTGAAGAACTGGGTTGGAATTTTGATGGGGATTGCATTGAATCTGTGGATTGCTTTTGGTAGGATGGCCATTTTTAAGATGTTGATCTTTCCAATCCATGAGCATGGGAGATCTTTCCATTTTCTGAGATCCTCCTCAATTTCTTTCTTTAGAGGATTGAAGTTCTTGTCATACAGGTCCTTCACTTGCTTAGTTAGAGTCACACCAAGGCATTTCATATTGTTTGTGACTATTGTGAAGGGTATCTTTTCTCTAATTTCTCTCTCTGCATGATTGTTTTTTGAGTATAGGAAGGCTACTGGTTTGCTTGTGTTAATTTTATATCTAGCCACTTTTCTAAACTTGTTTCTTAGCTGTAGGAGTTTTTTGGTGTAATTTGTGGGGTCACTTAAGTACACTATCATGTCATCTGTAAACAGTGATGTTTTTAATTCTTCCTTTCCAGTTTGTATCCCTTTGATTTCCTTTTGTTCTCTAATTGCTCCAGCCAGGACTTCCAGTACTATATTGAATAGGTTGGGGGAGATTGGGCAGCCTTGTCGAGTCCCTTATTTTAGTGGTATTTCTTCAAGTTTCTCATGGTTAAGTTTGATGTTGACTGTTGGTTTGCTGTATATTGCTTTTTTTATGTTTAGGTATGGACCTTGGATTCCTGTTCTTTCCAGGACTTTTAACATGAAGGGGTGTTGAATTTTGTCAAATGCTTTTTGAGCAATTAGTGAGATGGCCATGTAGTTTTTATTTCTTTGAGTTTGTTTATATGGTGGATTACGTTGATGGATTTCCATATATTAAACCATCCCTGTGTATCACTAATGAATCCTACTTGATCATGGTGAATTATCATTTTGATGTGTTCTTCAATTCGGTCTGCAAGTATTATGTTGAATATTTATGCATCAATGTTCATAAGTGAGATTGCTTTGAAGTTCTCTTTCCTTGTAGGGTCTTTGTGTGGTTTAGGAACAAGTGTTATTGTGTCCTCAAAAAATGAGTTAGGTAGTTTTCCATCAGATTCTCTTTTGTGGAATATTTTCTATAATGTTGATATTAGGTCATCAATAAATGTCTGATAAAATTCTCTACTGAACCCATCTGGACATGGGCTTTTTTTGTTTGAGAGGCTTTTGATGACTGCTTCTATTTCTTTAGGTGTTATAAATTATTTAGATGGTTTGCCTGGTTCTGGTTTAACTTTAGTATCTGGTATCTGTTTAGGAATTCATCCTTTTCCTCCATATTTTCCAGCTTTGTTGAGTATAGGCCTCTGTAGTAGGATCTTATGATTTCTTGAAATTTTAGTTTTTGTTATTATGTCTCCACTCTCATTCCTAATTTTGTTAATTTGGATAATCTCTCTTTTCCCTCTAGTTATTCTGGCTAAGGCCTTATTGATCTTGTCAATTTTCTCAAAGAACCAGCTTTTGGTTTTGTTGATTCTTTGAATGGTTCTTTCTGTTTCTATTTGTTCAATTTCTGCTCTGAGTTTGATTATTTCTTGTCAACTACTCCTCTTTGGTATATCTTTTGTTCTCGAGCTTTCAACTGTTCGGTCAAGTTGCTAGTTTATTCGCTCTCCACTTTCTTTTTGGAAGCACTCAGAGCTATGGGTTTTTCTCTCAGTACTACTTTCTTTGCATCTCATAGGTTTCGGTATGTTGTGTTTTTGTTTTCATAAAATTCTAGAAAATCCTTGAATTCTTTCTTTATTTATTTTTGACCCTGATACTCTTTAATAGAGCATTGTTTAGTTTCCATGTCTTTATGGGTTTTTTTTGTCTTTGTTGTTATTAAAGACCAGTAGTAGACCACTGTAATCAGATAGGATGCATGGGAGTATTTCAATCTTCTTATATCTATTGAGGCTAATTTTGTGATTATATGGTCAATTTTGGTGAAGGTGGCATGAGGTGCTGAGAAAAAGGTGTATTCTTTTGTTTTAGGATAATATGTTCTGTAGATATCTATTAATTCCAAGTGGTTCATAACCTCTGCTAGTTTTACTGTGTCCTTGTTCAGTTTCTGTTTCCATGATCTATCCATTGGTGAGAGTGGGATTCTTAGGTCTCCCACAATTATTGTGTGGGGCACAATGTATTTTTGAGGTTTAGTAGGGTTTATTTTATGAATATGAGTCGTCTTGTATTTGGAGTATATATGTTAAGGATTGAGAGTTCCTTCTGACAAATTTTGCCTGAATGAGTAAAAAGTGTCCTTCCTTATCTTTTTTGATAACTTTTTGTTGAAAATTTACTTTATTCCATATTAGAATGGCCACTCTAGCTTGCTTCTTGGGGCCATTTGCTTGGAAGGTTTGTCTCGCGCAACCGTCTCGCCAGCAAGAACGACGCTGCACACAAAATAGGATTCTTCTGCAGTAAAGCTTTAATGCTCTCGAGAGGCAGAGCATAAGCTTGCAACACGTGAAGACGAAGACCCCAAACTATCTAGCCCATCCCCTATATAGGAATCAGTCTTCGCCTTGGACATGGAGTCCCCTGATTGGTTGAAACTCATCAGGCCCTATGATGCCACGGGAGAGGCAGAGCTCAAGGAGTGGAAAGTTACCCAGCGCGTGCGCACATGACTTGTTTACTGCTAACTCCAGCCGGATGTCAGTGCCATCTTGTAATGGAGAATGTGCAGGCAGTGCCCCACATCTCCCCCTTTCTTTTATTCTTTAAGCAAAGTAGGACACCCATATTAGGAGGGTGGAGATAGAAATCAAATCCTCATTAAGGTGTATAAAGACCATGTACAGGAGCAACCGCTAGGCTTTTTGTAGCCTGTAGTACTCTTGACCTGTCACTCTGCTGTTTTTCTGAGGGAGGGATACTGGGGCAGGCAACCCTCATGCAAAATGACATATCTCCCAGAGATACCCCGTGGCGAGGGGATCTCATTGTGATGCTTAGCTCGGCATCCCTCATGGGCTGCTCAAGCCAGACACTTTAATCCTGTGCAATGAACCGAAGTTCTAGGAGTGCAAGAGCTGTCTGGCCGGCGACCTACTGCTTAAGCATAGACAACCAGATATAGGCTGATGCCCCATGTTCTAGAGTGACAAGCGCTTGGGCAATAACCACCTTGTCTCTTTTTTTGTTTGGGCCTTGAGGTTACAAACCAGCCAGAGAAGCAACACAAGTCCGCAGCAAAGGATTGCTCCAAAGAGTCCCACCCCCACCCAAGTTGATATCGGTGGTGAAAAACTTAGGGAAGACTGTAGCATCATGTTCCACTGGAATTGGTTTCGGGAATGCCGACAGAATCGCCTATCTCGCCTCTCCTCTGACTCTCTGGTTCCAAAGCATCAGGAGCAGGGCTGTCATCAGGAGTCTCCACCATTTTTTGAGTGAGCCTCTCAGAGACCCAGAAGGGATTATTTTCATCCTGAGGGAAAACACAAACAGCTTCCCTGGATCTGATCAACACAAGATCCCGTCCTTCTCATTTATTAGTTATGACATCTTTGCATTTCACCATCTCTCTTGGTTTGTCCATGGGTAGGCAATGCCTTTCAGCCACCGTATGGCCATGGTCATCAAGATTTAAAAAAATTAAGGTGAATAGTGCCATGGAAGTTGCAGTTATAGGCACAGGGGGTAGAGCTTGCATAATTCCCCCTTTTTGTTTTATTAAATAGGATTTGAGGGTGCGGTGAGCACGTTCGATGATGCCTTGCCCTTGTGGGTTGTAAGGCAAACCTGTGAGATGTGTCACGGCCATGTGGCTACAAAATTGTTGGAATTTTTGTGAGGTATAAGCAGGACCATTATCTGTTTTTAAGAACTTTGGTTTACCCCAGGCACTCCAGGCCTCTAGGCAATGTTGAATGGCGTGTGAGGCCTTCTCTCCAGATAAGGGAGTGGCTGCAATTACACCCGAACAGGTGTCAATGGATACATGTACATATTGTAGCATAGTCGGGCTATTAGCCATGCCCTGAGGCAGGACCATCCATTGGAACCTCTTGTCAGGTTCTACATGATTAATAGAAGGAAGGATAAAGGCAAACCTAGGCCTATCTTGAGAATGTAAAGGTATGGAAAAGAAACAATCTTTAATATCTATTATCATTAAAGGCCAATGTTTTGGGAGCGCCGTGAGAACCGGTAGGCCACATTGTATAGGGCCAAGCAAATGCATTTGTTCATTGATGGCTCTCAAGTCATGCAACAATTGCCATTTTCCTGATTTCTTTTTAATCACAAAAATGGGGGTATTCCAAGGTGAAGTAGAGGGTTCTACATGACCCAATTGTAGTTGTTCTCTAATCAATTGGGTAACAGCTTCTAATTTTTCGGAGGTAAGGGGGCCATTGAGGAACCCATACCAGATCCTCTGTTTTCTATGGTATGGGCTGTACTGCCTCAATGGCGCTTAGGAAAAGCCCAGACCCTGCCTTTCTTTGGGTCTAAGCCTTCTCGCTCATCATTATCTGAAGTCTCGGGGCTATCAATGTTAAGAGCCTCAAGGTCATCTACAGGGTACAAGCTTGCTCCCCTTTACTTAATATGAGAGGGCATAAGGGAATGAAAATCTGAAGGTTTGTGGGTAACAACTCTCCCGCTGTGCAGCGTACCTGGAGGTCCATTTTCCTTGGGGGGGGGGGTGCCTTTTTCTGCGCGCAACCATCCTCTCACTCTGTTCGGCTTCTGATAGTCTATCCTGGACTTCACTCAATGCCTCTTGCCCCACAGCGACAGCGGGCCTACAACTCTCATCTTTTAAACAATTTTGTACCATCGTCCAAATGGCCATGGTCCCGAGCCCGAGGTCTCCAGCAGTCTGCACATGGCCTAAATCTCTACCCAATTTTTTCCATGAGGCTGGTGAGAGAGACCCAGAGACCACAAACCAAGGGGCAGCACGCTCTACCTCTTTTACGAAACACTGTAAGACTCAGGTGGGCAATTCTAGATCTCTCTGCTTAAGAATTGACTGCAGGGCTGTAATGATCAAGTGTGAAGAGTCCATCACAGCGATGTAATGCCCGAGGCTTATTTACGTTGCAGCACAAAGTGAAACTGAAAGGCGAGTAAGCACAAAACTAACACCAGCCCCGTTGGACATAAGAGGAAATTAAGAGGAAGAGAATAAAAACTGCACTGACAAAGACCAGAGCCTCTACGGACCCTTCCCACAGCCGTGGAAGATTTAAACCAAATTTAAAGAAAGATCCAGGGTCAGACATACCTTGCCGAACTTATCTCCTCGCAGTTCTGGATCCTTCCTGCCCAGAGACAGGGGGTCTTCGCTGGTGCTGACAATGGAGTGGTCTGAGTTCCCGGGTTCAGGCACCAGATGTCCCGTGCAACCGTCTCGCCAGCAAGAATGACACGGCACACAAAATAGGATTCTTCTGCAGTAAAGCTTTAATGCTCTCGAGAGGCAGAGCATACGCTTGCAACACGTGAAGACAAAGACCCCAAACTATCTAGCCCATCCCCTTATATAGGAATCAGTCTTTGCCTTGGACGTGGAGCTCCCTGATTGGTTGAAACTCATCAGGCCCTATGATGCAACGGGAGAGGCAGAGCTCAAGGAGTGGAAAGTTACCCAGTGCGTGCGCATATGACTTGTTTACTGCTAACTCCAGCCGGATGTCAGTGCCATCTTGTAATGGAGAATGTGCAGGCAGTGACCCACAAAGGTTATTTCCCAACCTTTTACTATGAGATAGTGTCTATGTTTGTCTCTGAGATGAGTTTCCTGTATTCAGTAAAATGCTGGTTTTTTTTTTTTTTTTTTTTTTTAAATGTATCCAGTCTGATAGCTTATATCTTTTTATTTGGGAATTGAGTCCATTTATGTTAGCAAATATTAAGGAATAGTTGTTGTTGTTTCCTGCTATATTTCCCTTTGGAGGTAGAATTGTGCCTGTGTGTCTTTCTTATTTTGGTTTTCTTTCTTAGGTGTTTTCTTGTTTTTACTAGGATATAGTTTCCCTCTTTTTATTGGGTTTTCCACCTATAATTCATTGTAGTGCTTGGTTTGTGTCAGATATTGTGTAAATTTAGTTTTTTCTTGGAATACCTTGTTCTCTCTATCTATGGTGAATGAGAGTTTTGTCATATAGCAGCTATGGCTGACACTTGTGTTCTCTTAGCATCTGCATGATGTCTGTCCAGGATCTTCTAGCTTTCATAGTCTTTGTTGAGAAATCATGTATAATTCTGATTGTTTTACCTTTATATGTTACATGACCTTTTCCCCTTACTGCTTTTAGTATTCATTCTTTGCTTTGGGCATTGGCATTTTGACTATTATTTGTCAGGAGGAATTTCTTTTCTGGACCACTCTATATGGAGTTCTGTAGGGTTGTTTTATGCTCATGGTCATCTCATTCTTAAGGGTAGGGGAAATTTCTTCTATGATTTGGTTGAAGATATTTACTGTGCCTCTTAGTTGATATTCTTTGCCCTCTTCTATTTCTATTATCCTTAGGTTTGGTCTTCTCATTGTGTCCTTGATCTCCTGGACATTTTGGGTTAGGAGCTTTTTGGTTTTTGCATCTTCTCTGACTGATTTGTCTATGTTTTCAATGTTGTCTTTGGCCCCCGAGATTCTCTCTTCCATCTCTTGTAGTCTGTTGGAAATGCTTGCATCTGTGACTCCTGATTTTTTTTTTTAGGTTTTCTTCCTCTAGGCTTGTCTTTTTTAATGTTTTCTTTATTGTTTCCATTTCCATTTCAAATTCCTTCTTCCATTCCTTCATCTCTTTGGTTCTATTTTCCTCTAGTTCTTTGATTTCTTTGAGTGTTTTTCTTGTTTGCTCTTTAAATGCTTGTATTTTTTCATGCTTTTTCTCCCATTCTTGTTTAAGGATCTCTATCATCATCTTGAGGCATGATTTTAGATCTGAGTCTCCTTTTACTGTACTTTTTGGCATTCCTTTGTTTGATGTGATGGGAAAGCTGGGTTCTGGTGTTGTCAGGTTATCTTGGTTTCCCTAGGATCGTTCTTTTGCTTTCCTCCTGCCGTCTTGTCTGTGATTATATGTGGACTTGTTGTCAGTCATTGGTTCTCGTCTCTCCCTTCTACCTGGCCTGTGTCCTTGAATCTCTGCTGTTCCTGGTTGCAGATGGCCTGTGCAATTGTTCTGCATGCATGGGCTGTTGCCTTGGAAAAGACACTCTAAGCCTGGGTTTCTGCTCCTCTGAACCAATCGGGGGGAGGGCACTTTCTGAGCACTCTGCACAGACTTCTATGTTTTCCGGCTACGTGGAGTGCCCTCTTACCAGGCCTGTGTCCCTGGATCTCCACTGTTCCTGGTCATGTTTGTGTTTTCTTTTCATTTGGTGTTTGTTGCAAGATTAGTTTTTTGATCTTCCAAGGGTGAAGTTTCCTTCTTTGTTGTTTAGCTTTCCATCTATTATTCTTTGTAGTATTGAATTTGTGCACAGATATTGTATAAATTTGCATTTGTTCTGTAATATCTTAGTTTCTCCATCTATGGTAATTGAGAGTTTTGCTGGATATAATAATCTAGTCTGGCATTTGCGTTCTCTTAGGTCCTGTATGACATCAGTCCAGGACCTTCTAGCTTTCAGTCTCTGCTGAAAATCTGGTGTAATTCTGATTGATCTGCCTTTATATGCAACTTGTCTTTTTTTCCTTACTGATTTTAGTATTTTTCCTTTGTTTTGAACATTTTTTTTGTTTTGACTCTTATGTGTCCTGGAGAATTTTTTTTTTCTGGTTCAATCTATTTGGGGTTCTGTAGGCTTCTTGTTTATTTGTGGTCATATCTTTCTTTGGGTTAGGGAAGTTTTCTTCTATAATTTTTTGAACGTATATACTGGGCCTTTTAGTTGGGAGTCTTTGCTCTCTTCTACACCTATTATCCTTAGGTTTTTCTTCTCATTGTGTCCTGAATTTCCTGGATGTTTTGAGTTAGAATCATTTTGATTTTTGCATTTCTCTGACTGTTGTGTTAATGATTTCTACAGTATTTTCTGCTCCTGAAATCCTATCTTCCATCTCTTGTATTCTGTTGGTGATGCTTGCATCTATGACTACCAATTTTTTTTTTTGTAGCTTTTCTAACTTCAGGGATGTTTCATTTTGTGACTTCTTCATTGTTTCTATTTCTGTTTTCAGTTCCTTCACCTGTTTGTGCTTTCTGTAGCTCTTTAGGTAATTTTTGTGTTTTTCTGTCTTTCCCCTTTAAGGGCTTCAACTTGTTTGAATGTGTTCTCCTGGATTTCCTGTACTTCTTTAAGTGTGTTGTTTATTTGCTTCTCAAGTAACTCTATCATCATCATGAAGTATGATTTTCAGTCTAAATCTTGTTTTTCTGGTGATTTGAGATATCCTCCATTTGCTGTGGTGGGAGAACTGGGTTCTAATGTTGCCAGATTGTTTTGGTTTGCATTACTTAGATTATTGTGCTTGCCTATTGCTATCTTGTTATTGGTGCTGGTATGTGATTTTGTTGTCTCTTACTGGAGCCTGTCTCTCCTGTGAAACTGTGAGCCTGTGGTTTCCAGAGGGAGATTTTACCTGTGTGTTCAGCTGTCTTGGTTGCAAAGGCAGTACCCAGTTTGATGCAACTAGGCCAGCTTTGACCTTGGGCTGGAAGTGTCTGTTTTTAGGCAACACTGTCCCCTGCACCCTCAGAGTTCCAGGTGACCTCTCCTTGAATAGACAGTGGAAAGGGAACATGGACTTACCTCTGTGTTGAGGAGTGAGAGCCCTCCAGACTGCCTAGCAACCTCTAGGCAAGCTACCAGTTCTGATCTGTGTTCAGCTCTCTATGGGCAGGCTGTGAGTTCTGATGGCAGTGGGCCGTCTGTAGCTCTGGTGCACCCATTATCTTTTTTTTACACATTACTCTAAAGTCTGACGCCCACTGACCTGTTTAGTTTTTATTTCCTTCTCATCTGCAACCATTAGGGAAGAACACTGCCGACTTTCTGCTGCTTACCTGTAGTCTTCCAAACCTTCAGGAATGGTAGATAGTTCAATGTCTTCCTTTTATTTCACCAGAAAGGGCCAGCTCTCTGAAGTAGTCTCTGATCAACTGAAGCCTGGAAGACAAGACCTGCCAACAGGGACCACAACAAATGGTCCGCAGTGGACCATTTCTCTGCTGTAAGTTGCAACATAAGAGTCAACATTTCCTGGCCAACTGCTGCTCCTGACAATGGTTCAAGAATTCACAAAAATCTTGTAACAGTTACAAACTTCAACAGAAGGAAAACTGCTTTGTACTAGGCCAACTGGTTAAACTGTGGACTCTTTAGGTTGTACAGGCATTGCTACCAGTACAAATCATAACTGATCCATGATGGGGTACTTTAAGATCATCCTATGATAAAATATTGTACACAAGGTAAACCTTTATATCTTCTAAGATCTTCTTTGATTTATTTTTTAAAAAAACTTGTTCTTGTTATGCAGATCATTCAGTTGCTTAGTTAGAATCAAAGCAAGGTATTTTACATTTTTTTCCTATTGTGAAGGGTGTCCTTTAAATGATTTCTTTCTCAGCCCATTTTTCTTTTGAGTAGAGGAAAGTTACTGATATGTTTTAGTTAAGTTTATAGCCCGCCACTTTGCTGAAGTTGGCAATCAGGTCTAGGGGTTCTCTGGTGGAATTTTTGGGGTCACTAAGCACACTATTATATCATCTGCAAATAGTGATATTTTGACTTCTTCCTTTTTAATTAGTATCCTTTTCATTTCTTTTTGTTGCCTAATTGCTCTGGCTAGGCCTTGTATTACTATATTGAATAGGCTGGTAGAGAGTGGGAAGCCTTGTCTAGGCCCTGATTTTAGTGGGATTGCTTCAAGGGTCTTTCCATTTTGTTTGATGTTGGCTACTGGTTTTCTGTATATTGCTTTCACTATGCTTAGGTATGGACCTTGAATTCCTGATCTTTATATTAACATGAAGGGGTATTGAATTTTTTCAAATGCTTTCTAATCTCTAATGAGATGATCACATGTTTTTTTCCTTTGAGTTTTCTTGAATAGTGGATTATATTGATGGATTTCCATATATTGAACCATCCCTTCATCCTTCATCCCTGGGTTGACGCTACTTGATCATGGTGAACGGTCATTTTTATGTGTTCTTAGGTTTGGTTAGCAAGAATTTTATTGAGTAGTTTAGCATCAACGTTCATGAGGGAAATTCTGAAGTTCTCTTTGTTTGGTTTCAGTATAAGTGTAATTGTGACTTCAAAGAATAAATTGTGTAGTTTTTCTTCTGTTTCTATTCTGCAGAATAGTTTGCCGAGTATTGATATTAAGTCTTCTATGAAGGTCTGATAGAATTCTGCACTAAACACATCTGGTCCTGGGCTTCTTTTTTTTTTTTTTTGTGTGTGTGTGTGTTGGGTGATTTTTGATGACTGCTTTTATTTACTTAGGAGTTATGTGACTGTTTATATGGTTCATCTGATCCTGATTTAACTTTGGTACCTGGTATCTGTCTAGAAAATGGTCCATTTTGTTTATATTTTCCAGTTTTGTTGAGTATAGTCGTGCATAGTAAGAGCTGATAATTTTTAAAATTTTCTTCAGTTTCTGTTGTATGTCTCCCTTTTAATTTCTGGTTTTGTTAATTTGAATACTGTCTCTGCACTCTCTAATTAGTCCAACTAAAGGTTTATCTATCTTTTTGATTTTATCAAAAAACCAGCTCTTGATTTTTTGTATAGTTCTTTTTGTTTCTACTTGGTTGATTTCAGCTCTGAGTTTGATTATTTCCTGCTATCTACTCCTCTTGAGTGCATTTGCTTTTTTGTGTTTTAGAGCTTTTAGTCAAGCTATTTGTGTATTCTCTCTTTAGTTTCTTTTTGGAGGCACTCAGAGATATGAGTTTTTCTCTTAGCACTGTTTCCTCTGTATCTTATAAGTTTGGGTGTGTTGTGCTTTCATTTTCATTAAATTTTAAAAAGTCTTTCATTTATTTCTTTTTTTTCCCTTTGCCAAGTTATCATTGGATAGAGCGTAGTTCAGCATTCATGTGTATATTGGCTTTCTGATTTTTTTTTTTTTGTTACTGAAGACCAGCCTTATTCCCATTTGAATTGTTAGGGCACATGGGATTATTTATGTCTTCTTTTATTTGTTGAGGTATGCTTTGTGACTGATTATGTGGTCAGTTTTGGAGAAGGTACCATGAGGTGCTGAGAAGAACCTTTATTCTTTTCCTTTAGGATGAAATGTTTTATAGATGTCTGTTAAATCTATTTGATTAATAACTTCTGTTAGTTTCACTATATCTGTGTTCAGTTTTTGTTTTCATGACCTGCCCATTGATGAGAGTGGGGTGTTAAAGTCTCCCACTATTATTGTGTGTGGTGCAATATATGCTTTGAGCTTTAGTGAACTCTTATGAATGTGGGTGCCCTTGCATTTGGAGCATAGATGTTCAGAATTGAGAGTTCATCTTAATAGATTTTTCCTTTGATGAGTAGTAAAAAGTGACCTTTCTTATCTTTTTGGATAACTTTTGGTTGAAAAATCTGTTTTATTTATTATTACAATGGATACTCCAGTTTGTTTTTTAGGGCCATTAGCTTGGACTTTTTTTCCAGGCTTTTACTTTGAGGTAGTGTCTGCCTTTACCCCAAGTAGTGTTTTCTTTATGCAACAAAATGCTGGATCCTATTTACGTATACTGTCAGTTAGTGTACTGGCTGTTTTCCTGTCAACTTGATAGAAGCTGGACTTATCACAGAGAGCCCCAGTTGAGGAAATGCCTCCATGAAATCCAGCTGTAAGCCATTTTTAAGCTAGTAATAAAGGGGCTCTTTTATTACAACATTGTGGGTTGTGCCATCCCTGGGCTGGTAGACCTGGGTTCTATAAGAAAGCAAATTGAGCAAGCCAGGGAAAGCAAGCCAGTAAGCAACATCCCTCATTGGCCTCTGCATCAGCTCCTGTTTCCTGACCTGCTTAAGTTCTAGTGCTGACTTCCTTTGATGATAAACAGCAATGTGGAAGTGTAAGCTGAATAAACCTTTTCCTGCACAACTTGCTTCTTTGTCATGATATTTTGTTCAGGGATAGAAACCCTAATGAAGAAGTTAGTCTATATTGTTTTATTGGGGGGTTGAGTCCATTGATGTTAAGAGACATAAAGGAAAAGTGATTGTTGCTTCCTGTGATTTTTGTTGTTAGAGATGGAATTATAATTGTGTGACTATCTTCTTTTGGATTTGTTGAAAAAAGATTACTTTCTTGATTTTTCTAACATTTATTTTTTTCTCCTTGTGTTGGAGTTTTTCATCTATTATTCTTTGTAGGGCTGGGTTTGTATAAAGATATTTTGTAAATTTGTTTTGTCATGGAATATTTTGGTTTTCCCATCTAGGATAATTGACAGTTTTGCTGGGTATGGTAGCCTGGGCTGGCATTTGTGTTCTTTTAGGGTCCATATGGCATCTACCCAGGATCTTTTGGCTTTTAGAGTTTCTTGTGAGAAGTCTGGTGAAATTCTGATATATTTTCTTTTATATGTCACTTGACCTTTTAATCTTACTGTTTCTAATATTCTTTCTTTGTTTTGTGTTTTTCATGTTTTGATTATTGTGTCACAGGAGGAATTTTTTCTTTCTTTTTACAACTTTATTTGAAAAACAGAGATATGTGTACAGATTTTTAAAGGCAATTGGCATAAAAGTAAATGAATATGTTTTGTCAATACTTTATGTTTTTGAGGGTTTTTTGGTGTGTATAGATTAAACATAATGATTATTGAATACCAAAAAATTGCCACAAGGCTATATTCTTACCTCTTGGATTATTAATGATTTAGGTTCAGGTGTACCACACTCTGAGAGGGTGCTATACACTTATTTTTTTTCCTAAGAAGGACTGAGGCTTTCAACTTTTGGCCTTTGTTTTTCTTGAGCTTCATATAGCCTGTGAGTGGTTTCTGGTGTATTCAGAGCTTTTTGGGGGTTAGTATTCAATTATCAGTGACTGCATATTATGTCTGTTCTTTTGTGACTGGGTTACCTCACTCAGGATGATAATCTCTAGATGCATCCATTTGCCTAGAAATTTCATAAAGTCATTGTTTCTAATAGCTGAGTAGTACTCCATTGGGTAAATATACCACAATTTTTGTATCCATTCATCTACTGAAGGACATCTGAGTTCTTTCCAGCTTCAGACTATTATAAATAGGGCTGCTATGAATATTGTGGTGCATGTGTCTTTGTTATATGTTGGAGCTTCTCTGGGGTATATGCCCAGAAGTGGAATAACTGTATCTTCAGGTTGTACTATGTCCAGTTTTCTGAGGAACAGCCAGACTGATTTCCAGAGTGGTGGTACCAGTTTCCAACCCCATCAACAGTGGGGAAGTGTTGCTTGTTCTCTGCATCCTCACCAGCATCCAGCCTTTTACTCTGAGATAGTTTCTATCTTTGTCTCTGACATGAGTTTCCTGTATGCAGCAAAATGATGGATTCTATTTATGCATCCAGTATAATAATCTATGTCTCTTTATTGCAGAATTATTCCATTCATATTAAGAGATATTAAGAAATAGTGGTTACTGCTTCCTGCTATTTTTGCTTTTAAAGGTCGAATTATATCTGTGTGTCTTTCTTCTTTTGGCTTTTTGCTTAGTTATTTTTTTGGTTTTTTTTTAAGGATATAATTTCCCCCCTTTAGTTGGGTTTTCCATCTATTATTCTTTGTAGGACTGAATTTGTGGTCAGATATTGTGTAAATTTCATTTTTTTCCTCTTATATCTTGGTCTCTCCATCTATGCTGATTGAGAGTTTTGGTTGGTATAATAGCCTGGGCTGATATTTTTGTTCTCTTAGTGTCTATATGATGTTTGTCCAGGATGTTCTAGCTTTCATAGTCTCTGTTGAGAAGTTGCATGTGATTCTAATTGGTTTTCCTTTGTATGTTACATGATTACTGTTTTTAGTATTCTTTCTTTGTTTTGAACACTTGGCATTTTGATTATTGTGGAGAGCGGGTGTGGCGGCAGTCCAAAGATGGCGCTTGGGACTCCAGCCTAGTCTTGTGACTAGCACCTGAGTTCCTCCTGCCCCCGAGATTAGCCACTCCCACCGTGGGAGCTTCACAGGCGCACCCATGACACAAGATCAGGCCAGATGACGCAGACCTATGAACTGCAGCCACACAACGTGGACTGAGAAGGTGGAATTGAGAGAGGATAAAAGGGACTTCACTTGTGGAAAAGGAAAAGAGAAAGAGAAACAGAAAGAGAGACAGAAAGGGGAGAGAAAGATTTTAACTGGCATGCTGTAAGGTTCCTGAATAAACCGCTTTGAGAAGAACGCTGTGTTGTTGCTCCTTTTCTACTGGTCAGAGATGGTAGCGGCAGACTATTATGTGTTGGGAAGAATTTCTCTTCTTGTCTAATCTATTTGGAGTTCTGTAGGCTTCTTTTATGCTCATGGTCATCTCATTCTTAAGGATAGGGAAGTTTTCTTCTATGATTTTGTTGAAGACATTTACTGTGCCTCTTAGTTGATGTTCTTCACCCTCTTCTATTCCTATTATCCTTAGGTTCGGTCTTCTCATTGTTTTCTGCATCTCCTGGACACTTTGGGTTAGGAACTTTTTGGTTTTTGCATCTTCTCTGAATGTTTATGTTTTCAGTGTTGTCTTCAGCCTCTGAGATTCTTTCTTCCATTTCTTGTAGTCTGTTGGAGATGCTTGCATCTGTGACTCCTGATTTCTTTTTTAGGTTTTCCATCTCCAGTGTTGTCTCTTTTTGTGTTTTATTTATTGTTTCTATTTTCGTTTTCAATTGTTTCATCTCTTTGGTTGTGTTTGTCTATAGTTCTTTGAGTTCTTAGAGTGATTTTTGTGTTTCCTCTTTAAAGTTTCTATTTGTTTACGGTTGTCCTCCCGTACTTGTTTAAGGGAGTATTCATGCTTTTTTCTAAGATCTCCATCATCATCTTGAGGTATGATTTCAGGTCTGAGTCTCTTTATCTGGAGTGTTTGGTAATCCACTGCTTGCTGTGGTGGCAGAGCTGGGTTCTGATGTTTCCAGGTTATCTTGGTTTCCATTGCTTAAGTTCTTTCATTTTCCTCTTGCCATCTTGTTGTTTGTGGTTATATGTGGTCTTGTTGTCAGTGACTGGCACCTGTGTCTCATGGATTTGAGGGCCTAGGAGCTCAGGAACAAAATTGCTTCTGAGTGTTTCGCTTTTTGTGGAGGAGCAGTGAGTTCTGGTGGCAGGTACACAGTTGCCTTTGTGGGCTCAGGTGTGGGAGCTCTTGTGAGGCTGCTCTGGGAGCTTGGCCCTTTGCCCACTGGTCCTGAATACTAGTGGTGGGGATCTGGCTCTTTCTGCAGGACAAAATTGACCCTTTTCCAGGGAGTATAGCACTCTCTAATCCCTGAGAAGTCATGGTGTGCCCTTCCTGGGTATTTGTGTCAGGTCCAGGTTTAAAACTGCCTGTGGAGCTGATATTCCAGAGTCGCCTTTCCAAGGCAGATCATGATTCTCTCTGACACAGTCCTGGGCACTGCCTCCAAGCACTCTCTGTTCTCTGGGTACTCACTGCACAGCCTCAATAGGTCTGTATCCCAGGTTACCTGCTGGCCTAGGTGAAAGAGCTCCTTGACCCCAGGTTTGCCAGCAAAGCCTTTCCGGAGGTGGGCAGATCCGAATACTAAATTACTGTGGGCCGAAAAGAAACTTTTGCTACAACACCGCCTCCAATCCCTCCCTGTTCTGGGTGCTCATGCTGCAGCCTTCTCAGGCCTGTGCCCAGGTTATCTGCTGACCCAAGTGGCAGGTTGCCTGTGAGTCTGGTCAGGTAGCGCAGCCTTTCCTAGCAGATATGGGTACTCCGTTTCTGTGAACCTGAAAGGAACCTTTGCCACAAGCACCGCCACCAGGTGTTCTCTGTGTTATGGGTATTCAGTACACAAGCTCACTAGGTCTGTGCCCCAGGTTACCTGCTGGTCTAGGTGACAGAGGGCCTGAGAGTCTGGTCTGGAATCACAGCCTTTCTGGGCGGATCAGGATACTCTCTTACTGTGGGTCAGAAAGGAACTTTTGCCACAAGCACCGCCTGCAAGCATTGTATGTGTTCTGGGTGCTCATGCCACAGCCTCCCAGGCCTGTGCCCCAGGTTATCTGCTGGTCCAAGTGGCAGAGCGTCTGGGCGTCTGGTCCACAAGCACAGCCTTTCCCAGCAGGTCTGGGTACTACCTTACTGTAGGCCTGAAAAGGAACCTTTGCCACAAGCACCACCGCCAAGCCTTCTCTGTGCTCTGGGAACTCACTACACCACCTCTCTAGGTCTGTATCCCAGGTTACCTGCTGGTCTAGGTGGAATAGTTCCTTGGAGTCAGGTCCACTAGCAAAGTTTTTCAGGGCAGGCAGATCCGGATACTCCCTTACTGTGGGCTGGAAAGCAGAATATCTTTTCTTGTTCAGTCAATTTAAAATTCTGTAGACTTCTTGTATGTTCATTTGCATCTCTTTAGGTTATGGAAGATTTCTTCTACAATTTATTTATTTATTTTGTTTTTCTTTCAGTTTTTGAATTTATATTTCAAATGTTATCCCCTTTCCCGGTTTCCCCTCTGGAACCCCCCTATCCTATCCCCCTCATCCTGCTTCTATGAGGGAGCTCTCCTGCTCACCCACTCACCCTTTCTTGCCCCCCTGCCATAACATTCCCCTATACTGCTGCACCGTTCATTGACAGGACCAAGGGTGTCTCCCATTGGTGTTCAACAAAGCTGTCCTCTGCAACATATGCAGCTGGAGCCATGGATCTGTCTATGCATAGTCTTTGGATGGTGGTTTTGTCCGTGGAAAGTCTCCGGGTTCTGCTTGGTTGATATTGTTCTTATAGGGTTGCAAACCTCTTCAGCTCCTTCAGTCCTTTCTCTGCTCCCCCATTGAGGAACCTTTTCTAAGGTTGGCCAGGAGCATCGGCCTCTGTATTTGTCAGGCTCTAGCAGAACTTCTCAGGAGACAGCTATATCAGGCTCCTGTCAGCATGTAATTCTTGGCATCTGTAATATTGTCTGGGTTTGGTGACTATATATGGGATGGGTCCCAAGGTGGGGCAGTCTCTAGATAGCCTTTCCTTCAGTCTCTGCTCCAAAATTTCTCTGTCGTTCCTCCTGTGAAAAATTTTCTCCCTTTTAAGAAGAACCAAAGCATCCACACTTTGGTCTTCCTTTTTATTGAGTGTCGTGTGGTCTGTCAACTGTATCTTGGGTTATCCAGACTTTTAGGCTAATATTCACTTATCAGGGAGTTCATACTATATGTATTTTTTGTTTAGTAACAGGGTTTCCTCACTCAGGATAATATTTTACTGAACTTTTGAGTTGGGAATTTTTGCACATATCTATACCAATCATCTTCAGGTTTGGTCTTCTAATTGTGTCCTGGATTATCTGTATGTTTTGGATCAGAAGCTTTTTGCATTTTGCATTTTCTTTGACTGTTATGTCAATGTTTTCCATGTTATTTTTTGCCTCTGTGATTCTTTCTTCCATCTCTTGTATTCTGTTGGTGATTCTTTCATCTATGACTACAAACTTCTTTCCTAGGCTTCCTATCTCCAGGCTAGTCTCCCTTTGTGATTTCTTTGTTGTTTATACTTCAATTTTTAGATCTTGGATGGTTTTGTTTAATTCCTTCACCTGTTTGGTTGTGTTTTTCTGTAATTCTTTAAGGGAAATTTGTGTTTCTTTTTTAAGGGCTTTTACCTGTGTACCTGTGTTCTCCTGTAGGCCTTTAAGGGAGTTATTTATGTCCTTCATAAAATACTCTATCATTGTCATGAGATGCTTAAAATTTTAAATCAAGATTGTAAAAGAATCTCGCTTTTCCAGTGTGTTGGGTTATTCAGGACTTGCTCTAGAGGGAGAACTGTGTTCTGATTATACCAAGTATATTGTGGTTTTTATGCCTCCTTCTAGATCAACTGATTTAGGATCTGTACTTTAATGCGAGACAGGATTAATGTCTGTAAAGTATTGCTCTAAGCTGAAGCACCTATTAGAATGTCTTATTTCATTTATGTGCCTGTAAAGGTCTCTGTGTGTGTTTGTGTTTGTGTGTGTGTATGAGTGAGTGCATGTGTGCATGTTTATGCACACATGACTTGAACCAGAGTCAACACTGGATATTCTCTCTCTCTCTCTCTCTCTCTCTCTCTCTCTCTCTCTCTCTCTCTCTCTCTGTCTCTCCTCTTCCTCTTCTTTTTCCTTCTTCTCCTCCTCCTCCTCCTTTTGATACAAGGTCTCTGACTATAATTCATTGATTATTGCTAGTTTTTTGTTGGTGTGGAGGATTTGAATTCTTGAAAATAATTAAACTTAAGGATATCAGAATAAAATAGAGTTCAGAATCCAAAAGGAAATGATAAACTATTGACTATATTCTAGGATATGATAAGGGGTGGTATTTGGAATCAAAATTAGATTCCAAACTTTCCTATTATTTGTTGTATGATCTCAAATAATTATTCAGTTACTTTCTGCCTCAATTTCTTATTGCAAATACAGGAGAAATAGTAATAGCAATTCAGAATTTCTGAAAAGAATTGATGGATAAAATATATATAAATGACTCATAGTAAATTTAATACATATATTCTAGTATCACTATAATTTTATTAATAGTGTAATTATGAAATAATGGAGAAAGCAAAGAGATTCTAGGTAAAGAGCTAGATATTTAACCCCCAAATTATCACATAAAAATAATTCAACACCTTGGTGTTTTCCAACAACAGAAAATTCTCCCAAGGCTGTTGGTTGAAAGTTTCAGGAGGTCACTTGCCACTATGTTTTCCATAGAAGGAGACAAATGGATACAGCCACTTGAGTAGAGCTGTTCTCATGACAAAGACTAAATATTAAAAGTGCAAAAACCCCTGACCAAAACTTATTCAACACTTTCAGCTGGGAAAGTCATTTGCTATGCTTATTTATGAAGTGCTGTCTAAAGTTTATTCCAATGTCATTGAATGGGATGTATATATTCTGCTGTGAGGAAGCCATGTCAAGGACAGGAAATGAGGGAGAAATTCTGAACGAATACTATCTACCTAAAGTACATAACTTATCAAACCCCCATTGGCAAATATAAAGATTGTTTCTACTTTTCATGCTAATAAATAATAGTATATTTATAGTATATGTACATATGCATATAGTAGCCGTACATTGTACATATTTGTTTTGAGAGATAAACTCTTAGAAGAGGAATGGTATTATCTAAGTACATTTTTTTCTTTTTTAATAAAATTTTACTATGTAGTCCTGATTGGTTTTGACCTTACAGAGATACTCCTGCCTCAGCTTCTTGAGTGCTGGAATTAAAGACATGGGCCACCATGCCTGGTCTCAAGTACAACTTTTTTTTGGATATTCTCTGTATTTACATTTCAAATGTTATTCCTTTTACTCCCACTTCCCTCCTGTCCCCTCCCCTTGTTTTCATGAAGGTACTCCCTCTCCTAACCACCCTCTCCACTTCAGCACCATGGCATTCCCCTATACTGGGAAAATGTGCTTTCACTGGACCAAAGGCCTCTTCTCCCATTGATGCCAGACAATGCTATCCTCTGTTACATATACAACTGGAGCCAAGGGTCTCTCCATGTGTGCTCATTGGTTGGTGTTTTAGTTCCTGGGAACTCTGGAGGGTTTGGTTGGTTGACATTGTTGTTCTTCCTATGGGGTTGCAAACCCTTTCATCTTCTTCAGTCCTTTATCTAGCTCCTTCATTGGGGTCGCTGTGTCAAGTACAACTTTTACAACATAATTGTCTATTTGCTGTGAAAGAAAAAGTAAATTAGTGTTCTCTTATTCAAAAAGGATATATTCCCAATTCCAGGTGATAATTATGACACCAAGATTATGTGATTGTGTGTATACATGTGTGCATAATTTTAATTTAATATCAAAATGGCTACCAAATGACTACTGAACATTCAGCAGTGTGGTTCAGTGTGAATATAGTGAACCCAGAGATAATTAACCAATATAGTTAACAAAGGATGATTCATGTTTTAAGCAAGATGTAATAGGACACTGAATTTTCATTATGCTACTTTGAACAGTTTAAATTAAAAAAAACTTTGTAAGTATCTATTTCTAGAATTTTCCACTTAATATTTTCAGAACACCATTGAGTATGAGTATATCAAACAGTAGGAAGTGACAGTAGGGATAAAGGCAGGATATACTGCATCTATTTACTCTCTCCAATTTAAGGGGGCATTTTAGAAAAGGCTAAGCAGTGACTCTGAATATACAACAAAGAAGAAAGGGATAAGAACTAATGCTAAAATAAGTTGGGCCAAGGAGGCAGGAGATTTTAAAAGAAAGCAAGGGGATTCAGATAAAAACTACATGGTATGTAAGGGGTTTTCTAGGCAAGATGAGAAACCAGAGTATTTGGAGGTTTTTTGCAGATCCAGTTTGTAGTTTAATTAAGACATGGTAACTTGTTTATAGCTTTAAAGTTGTTTAGGCAGTCTGTTGGCTAGATATTATCTTAACCTGACTCATCTTCCATTCTGTCTCTCCATGTGGTTCTCACTGGCTGCTTCCAGTTCCATCATTTTCCTCCTGTATGCCTTCCACCTCTGTCCTTTGGTCTGCTGTGTCTCTGCCTCTACATCCATTTCTTGCCCGCTTGGAAGTCCCACCTTTGTGCTTCCTGCCCCAGCTCAGGCCATCCATTATTCATTATAAAAATGTCACATTGCAGATTTAACCAATTATAGCAAGACAATGTCTTGTCCATTTCTTAGGTGGCCTTTAGGCATCAAGGGCTGTTTAACTTTCATCTTTTGGGCAAATGAGGAAAGAAAAGCATTTACAAATGAAAAACTGGTAGTGGGCTATAGAAATGATTATACCAAAATTCTGTCAGCACTTAGCTCTCTGCTGCTACAGCAATCAACAATTGAAAACACAGGGGCATACCTTCATTCAGTGTAAGGAAAGGTCATTCCAACACCAGGTTAACTAGGATGGTGTCATTAGAAAGTAGCTTAGTGTTACAGCACTTGCCTGGCAAATGCATTGGCCTGGGTTTGATCTCCAGCAAAGCAAAATGGAAATAAAAAGACCACAGTAATAGATATGAGGGAAGCTGGCTTTGTTTATTTGTTCTTTCAATTTATACATGTCATAGTCTCCTTTGTCTGGGAAGAATAGCTAGCTTCTCAGTCCATTTAAGTGGCAAAGTTTTGATTGAGATTTATATTTATGATAAAAGAAAGGCTTCTATAATATTACATTAAGTCTTCACAAGTTTAGCTCCGTCTCAGTTTCCTGATTGTATCTAATAGATGATGCTTTATGTAGACAGATAAATTAGTTAGCCATACTAACATTATTTGACATGTCTCCTGGGAGCCTTGCAAAATATTCTTCTGATTATATATTGATGAGATTGAAAATTTGCTATTTTAGCAGATCTGGCTTTGAATTCATTCCCCATGCTTGGAAAAATCAGTCAAAAATCATCCAGTAGTAGACAGATTCCTTCATTTAATTACTTAGCTGGGACAATGAGAGATCCAGTTCTCTATGAATGGGATGTCTTGAGAAGGTTAAGAATATGGAAGTGGAAAAGAGTGGTGTACTTAGTTCTGGGTATCCAGAAGATTCTGATCCACATATATGTGCCATTTCCATGTTGGAGTAGTTAACCGATTTTTATCTCACAGAAACTTCCAAAAGATACAAGCACTTGAATTTCCTTCATGTTATCTGTAGAACTTAAAAAATGTGAAAATGACCAATTCTTGGCTAAGATGGACCATAATATTTTGAGTTAGAGGTAGTAGTGCAAGGCATATGTGAACAGATTTGACAATATCTAGTTTTCAGAATTCTGGGATTGTGTCCAGTGACCATTGCTGTTGATGTTAGTGGAGTAGAAGCTGTTTCCCTTTACAGTTTGAAAACCACAGCAATGTTCTCAGAAGTCTCATTCTACGCTATGACGTTGACTGTGGTTGTTAATAGCATTTCCTATTCTTATCTATTTTAAAATCAAATACCCAGACTTTGAAAATTTGAAAAAGTTATTGAAAAATAAAAAACATATTTAAAAAGTAGTTTCCAGCACAAATCACCCATACTCTCTTTTTAAGAACATTGAGAATCACATTTTTTCCTTTAACTATGAGCCTGTGTATTATCTTCAATTTCAGTGAATGTATGTTGATATTTTATACCATGTATATGATAGTTGCCTTTGTTCTGTGTACTTTAGGCTTAATCAATATTTTATAACAATATCCAATGAGAAAAAACTTTGCTATGTATTCAATTTAAATATTTCTAGAACATTTATTTTTAAATTTATTTCTTTCAGTTCTAGAAGTTGAAGCTTGGATCTTTTGCACATTAAATAAGTGTTCTATTGACTTGTATCCTTAGGCCCTCTTCTGCTCATTTTGACACAGTCCAATTAAGTTTCTCAGCATAGTCTTGAATTCTCCATCCAGGCATGGATTCAACCTACAATCCTTCTGACTTAGCCTTTCTGGGCTATTATAAAGGAAGCAGATTAATGAAGGGCAAAATATTTTTCTTAGTGTAATAGTTAAGATGTATAATGTTGTTTAATATTTGAGCTATACAAAAACATTAGAATCTTATCACCCATTTTCTGAAGGCTTTTTTCACATCTCCATTTCTCAGGCTGTAAATAAAGGGGTTTAACATAGGAGTCACTACTGTGTACATGACTGTCACAATGCGACCCTTAGCCACTGAGTAGCTGGAAAGGGGTCTGAAATAGACCCATGTGAGGGTGCCATAGAATATGGCCACCACAGTGAGGTGGGAACCACAGGTAGAAAATGATCTCCATTTTCCATTGGCAGAGGGGATCTGAAGTACTGTTGAGATGATGAAGGCATAGGAGGCAATGATGAAGACCAGAGCTCCATTGATGACTATCACACCTTCTGTATGAATCATTAAGGTGTTGAGTTGGGTGCTCGTACAGGAGATCTTCATCAGAGGATAGAGGTCACAGAAGAAATGGGGTATTCTGTTATCTGCACAAAAGACCAGTCTCCCCATGAGGAAGGTATGCAGAAGGGCATGAAGGTGGGAGAGGACATGGCATAGAGTCACCATCTGTGCACACAGCATTCCAGTCAAAATTGAGGTGTAACGGAGAGGGTGACATATGGCAATGTACCTGTCATAGGCCATTACAGCCAGGAGGAAATTTTCCATGGCTGCAAAGCAAATGAAGAAATACGTTTGGGCTAAGCAGCTCACATAGGGAATGGCCTTTGTAGAGGAAAAAATATTCTGTAACATCTTTGGAACTGTGGTAGAGGTGAAGCAGATATCCGCCAAGGCCAGGTTACTGAGAAAGATGTACATTGGAGTGTGGAGATGAGAAGCAGAGATGATAAGTGTGATGATAAAAAAGTTGCCAGATATATTGATGATATACATGAGTAGAAAGAGAAGGAAGAGAGGAATCTGCTCATCTGGGTTAGTAGAGATGCCCAAGAGAACAAAGTAAGACACACTGGTCCAGTTGCTGTTGTCCATCTGTCACCATAAGAACAGAAAAGATTTCTTTCAGTTCCTGAAAATATGAGCAGGCTGCTTAGTAAACCTCACTGCTGTACTTCAGTATGAAATATACATGGTACTGACAAAAGAATTGAGTACTTAAATATTTTCATTATTTTTTAGCATTATCACTATTTTTGCATATAAACATATGAATTTACAAAACACTTTTCTTGAATTGGAGACTTGGGCATATTATCATGTTTAAATATTGCAATTACTTTATAAAACATCACCATTATTATGTATTTTATAAGTTAGAAGGAATATAAAGTTTAGGCTCTTAAAGAGCACATTTCAATTTTTATCATGTTTACCAGGATCCAAAGTTTATGCCGTCAAACACTATATGACATGATTCTCTAAAATTAAGCCAAGCTACATTCATATGTCTACTGTAATACTGACAAAAGGGTATGTACATCCAAGAAACCTGCCTGCAGAAGGAAATGTTAGAGTTAATATAGTTCATCAGTTCTCACTGTAGAGGCTTGTATAAGGGCATCCTTGCTGGTTTCCAAGATCTCTCAAATAGTACAATTTTTATAAGAATGAGTTTCATCTTCCTAATTTTCATACACTTCCCTAATTGACTCTGTAACTGATCTTGTGCTTTATTCTGTCTCATAGCTAACAACAGGAAGACAAATAGTAACAATACTGATGTTCACTTATACACTCACTCTACCAATAAATACTTATTTTTATATACATAGACTTAGGTTGAATAAAAAGCACATTGTTCCATTAGATGTCTTACTCTCCATGTTTCTAACAGCTTGTTATTTATGTCTGTATGTTTCACATCAGTGAATTCAACCAATAAAGGATACTTGAAAAAATTTCCAAAAAAAGAAAAACATGGGAATTTGTCACATGAGGAATATTACAAATTTACACAAATAAAATAATGTATATGTGGTGGATTAGATAGTACATTCAATTCTGAAAGAATTTAATGGGTGCAATTCAATGTGTGCAATTTAATTTCTGTGCAGATACTACTCTTTATGTCTAAAAATGTCTTTATCCCAGAGATCCTGAATCCAGTGAGCAATTATATCTGTTTATTATTTAAAATTTCATGCTATGCTACTATATAAAATTAATGTTTGGTGTAGATAAAAATAGATGAAAATCAATGACTCAATATAGTTGAAGTTTATATAATTTGTTACTAATAATTTCTATACTATTTCAATTCAGATTAATTTTTAATTACTTTTAACAAAATTTCATGGTCACAAGAAAGCTAATTCTATATTCAGTAGTGTAGAAAGTAAGATAGGTAATAATTATAATGAGAAAAAATATGTATAGAAAGAACGAAAGCGCATGTTTAAACAGAAATTTTAATCATTATCTTCTTCTATCATTTAAAGTGTGATGGTCACAGCAACTCTGTGATGTAAGCATTATCTTCAATGTCTAAGTGAAGATGTTGAAGCTCAGAGTTCAAAGACCCAGATTAATACATGGTAAAGGTAGAATTTAAGTTCAGTTGCCTTTGATCTTAAAACCCAGACTCCTAATTACTGATTATACTTCTCCCCTTAAGAAAGATTCCTTAATTCCTATTTATTTTTCTCATTTTGCTTTCACATTATGCTGCTTTATACATTAGCTAGGTAAGTGTCTACTCTCTCTCTTACATGTACACACGTGTGTGTGTGTGTGTGTGTGTGTGTGTGTGTATGCATATATATGTTTGTGTTTAAGCATTATTATAAATCAAAAGCTATACATTTTTGTTTCTGGTTTAAAGTCATGCTATTAAAGAATAGAGTTCTGAGTATAGTTCTCCAAGGCCACACTGAATAGGGTGGAGAGAGACAGAGGAGAAGACTGGTGTGGCTTAGGAGGTGGGAAGCCAAGAATCTCAATTCTAAGTAAGGGTAGAGATAAACAAAAAATAACATGGCTTGTGAGTATGGACTCAGGAAATAGGACATGTGTGTTTGGTCCCATGTTTGCCAGGAAAGTGTTCTAAGACCTTAGGGAAAACACCCTTTTTCCTCATCTTAAAATAAGGGTAATATCTGCTTTCAATGAAAAGTTCTATAATTCTACAGGTTTGGAGGCTCTTCATAAGTTCACGGAAACAGTGTGCACCTATCTTTATAATTCTATGGGAACTTGGGCTTCCTGTCACAAAGCTAATCCTGTTCCTTCAGCCAATTCAGTCACAAACTGTGCTTTGAAAATAGGAAAGGCATTAGTATAATTTAGTAAAGCCTGTGCTCTGAACGTCCCTTTCTTTGTTGTCTCAGGGGTGGAAAGAGGCTGATTGGTAAAGAGAAGGCAATGTGGACAGTCACATGTAAGCACAACTTCTGGATTGTCCAATCCTGTTCACAGGTAGATGCTTTCTCAAATCACTGAACCTTCTGTTTTATAAAGCTATTTTTTCATGAAAATCATAGCTATGTAAATTATCTGTTGTTTTGTTTGAAGGTTAGTGCATGAAGACAGTAGTAGCACAGCTAAGGATAATAGAGGAAAGACAAAACAAAAGAGGGAGATAACAGACAACAACACATGATAGATTCAAAATCAAAACTTCATAGTACTTACATTATTGTCCAAATGACCAATTTTCATGGTCTTTGCAAAGAGCCTGGCATAAGATTTGCCTAATATACCCACAAATGTACGATGGTGTGTAGCTCTCTGTGAGTCTGCACCACTTTACTGAGAACTCTCAGCTAGACTAGAATGGGTTGGACTAGGCACTTCCATCTCACATTGGAATAAGTGTCATTGTGACTTGTTTTGAGACACAGAGCCAGCTACTCAGGGAAGACAAAAGAGGTACTCCAGAAAAAAAAGAAGTTGAAGTGTTAGAAGCTCCATGGGTATCATACTAGACTTGTTAGAGGAGGAGATCAGGACTGAGGGTGTTGGGAGTTGGGTTTTTTTTTTTTATTACATGCCTCTGCATGGATCCCCTGGCTCTCACTAGTTGGGATTCCCGAGTGTGTCACTGTCCAGATGTGTTGCTATCTCTGGGGAGTGGGACCAACAAGGCAGTGTTTATAATGTTACTGTTGTGGTGGCTTGATTCCAGGAGCCCTGAAGAGGAAGCCCACAAAAACTCAGATATGATCCAGGCAGAGGTGGGTGACTCCCTTTCAGAAATTCTTTAAAATTCAGCCACTTGTTTTGCTTTCATCTAATTAGCCAACACGTTTTGTATTTATAAATATATTTCACAGAAAAAGATGCATCAAGAAAAAAGTTAGTCTGTTTCTACCCTATATATTCATTCCAGGGTAATCAGTCACTGCTCATGTTTGACAGGCGGTACTTTAGACACTTTTCAATGCATAGCTGAACATGTGCCATTACATAAAAATGGGATCATGGGCCTACAGAAATGGCTCAGTAGTTAGAACATTTTTTTTAATTTGCTTTTTCAGAGTACTCAAGTTTGGTTCCCAAAATGCATATGGTAGCTTACAATCATCTGTAACTTAATTTCCAAGGAATCTGATTTTCTGTATGACCCTGTGGCTCCTGCATACATGTAGTACACATGAATAGATTCAGGTACACACAGATACACATAAAAATAAATATTTTTAAAGAAATCTTATTTATAAATGTTTCTTTTTTTCCTCATAACTAAATTTTGAATATCCTATAGCAAAAGCAGACTGAGCTTATTATTTTAAAGATATTTTATAAAAGTTATTTTATAGAAATAATAATTGTTTCCTTACTTATCTTATTACCATTTTGCTAGCTAGTAAGAAATTACTACAGTGAGTATTCATTTTTAGGTAGTTCTGTTGACAGTGTGCTGCACAAATATTCTTGATAAAAGTATAGATACATTCTACACACCTGGCCTTCAACTTGTAGTTCAGGATGACCTTGACCTATCCCCCTTCATCAATCCCCAAGTGTTAGGATGACAAATACACACTATGTCCAAATCCAAGCTTAGTTTCAAGTAATATTTACTTAGGACCTATTCTTCATGGACATCATTAATCCTTAAGCACCTTGTTTAAAATTCTAAACTGTGTGAAGAGAAACAGGACCTGGTTAATAGATTTCACCAGCTGCCCAGCTGATACCTGCCCAAACACTCCAGCCTGTGTTCTTCCTAGGAGATTCTCAATGACTAAAACCACAGGTAAGTATCTCACCCAAATATCAATGCCAGGTGGGACATCCACACAGAGAAGTTAACAGAGAACCTACCTTCTATCTTGTGCCCCTATGCTCTATCTTCCAATCCACTTTCTCACCTGGGACAGAGCAGTGTCCCAATGTCCACACAAACTATATAGCCTGTGAGTCTTCCAGGAGGTCCACAGTAACCAGGGACACAGGAGGCCTCCTCTAACTAGAGACACAGGAGGCCTACATGAATCAGCAATAACACTGCTTGCCTCCAAAAAGACCAGTTCTAACTCAGGTCACAGAGTTCTACCTGCCTCCAAGAAGGCTGCATCTTGTCTGAGACACTCAGGCCAGTTAAAACCAGAGAGAATCAGATGACCTGCAGCAAGCACAAGATCATAAGTGACAGAAACTAATGCAATTTGACACCAGCAGACCCAAGTTCTTCCACCACAACAAGCCCTGGCTACTTTAATATGCATAAAGAGCAAGATAATGACCTAAAATCTGATCTTATAAAGATAATAGAGGCCTTTAAGGAGGAAATAAAGAAGTTCCTTAAAGAAGAAATATTCATCAAAGGGAAATATCCAAGTCACAAAAGAGCACTCATGGTATGTACTCATTTATAAGCAGATACTAGCCCAATACCTCAGAATACCCCCTCTAAAGAAAAACTTCCACAGAACTTGTGAAGCTCAAAAGAAGGAATACCAGAATTTGGGTGATTCAGTCCTTCTGAGAAAAGAGAACAAAACACTCAGCGGAGGAAATACAAGTTCAAATAGAGGAGCAGAGATTGAAGAAGAGATCTAGAGAGACTGCCTCACTTGGAGAACCACAGCATTTGCATCCACCAAACCCAAGCACTATTGCTGATGCCAAGAACTGTTTACTGGCAGGAACCAGATATGGATGTCTCTTCAGAGGCGCTGCCAGAGTCATATACATACAGATGAGGATGCTTGCAGCCAAACATCAGACTGAACACGGGGACCTCAATGAAAGAGCTAGAGAAAGGACTGAAGGAGCTGAAAGGTTTGCAACCTTATGAGAAGAAGAACGTCATCAATCAGCCAAGGAACTGAGGAGGAAAGTGATTGGGAGAGGGAGCACCTCCATGGAAGCAAGTTGAGGGGGAGGATGGTGGGGAGTTGGGGGGGAAATTTATAATATTTGAAATGTAAACACATAGAATATCAAATAAAATTGAAAAAAGAAAGAAATGACTTGATAGAATTAAATAAAAGTAAAGACATATTATATTCAAACTTATAGGACACAGTGAAAGCAGTGTTAAGAAGAAAACTCATAGCAGTAAGTGTATTCATAATGAAATCATAGAGATCCCATAAAAGCAACTTAACAGTACACCTGAAAGCTCTAGAACAGAAAGAAGCAACCAAACCAATGTTGAGTAGACAGCAGAAAACAATCAAACTCAGGGCTGAAACCAACCAGTTAGAAAAAAAGAGAATGATACAAAAAATTAACAAAACTGAGAGCTGGTTATTTGAAAATATCAACAGGATAGATAAAGCTTTATCTCAACTAACTAAAGGGTTTAGGAGACAGTATCTAAATTAACAGAATCGGTAATAAAAAGTGAGACACATAACAACAGAACGTGAGGAAATTTAAAAAAGCCATCAGAACTACTCTACAACTGCGAGTAGTCAGGGTGTAGAGAGGTCTGGACCGAGCAGGCAGAAATCGCTGCTCCCATGGGTTCAGGGGAGCAGGAACTCTGCCATAAGGACTCAGTTTCCACCTGGAGGGACCAAGTGGAAATAAACACTCAGGCCATCTGCCACAGGGAACAGTGGAGATCAAGAAACACAGGCAAGGTACACGGGAGAGACAGAAACCAATCACTGACAAGACCATGCTAATCACAGAAAACAAGATGGCAAGAGGAAAGTAAAAGAACTTACCCAATAGAAACAAAGACAACCTATCAACAACAGAACCCAGCTCGCCCATCACAGCAAACAGCAAATGCCAAACACTCCAGAAGATAAGACTCAGACCCAAAGTCATACCTCAAGATGCCGATAGGCATATTTAAACAAGAATGGGAGGAAAAGCATAAAGAAATAAAAGCTTTTAAAGATGAAACAACAACAACAACAACAACAACAACAACAAACTCTCAAAGAAATCAAAGAACTAGAGGAAAACAAAACCAAAGAGATGAAGGAATGGAAGTAGGAATTTAAAATGGAAAAGGAAACAATAAAGAAAACACTAAAAGAAACAACCCTGGAGGGAGAAAACCTAAAAAAGAAACCAGTAGTCACAGATGCAAGCATCTCCAATAGACTACAAGAGATGGAAAAAAGATCTCAGGGGTCAAAGACAACATGGAAAACATAGACAAAACAGTCAGAGAAGATGCAAAAGCCAAGAAGCTCCTAACCCAAAATATCCAGGAGATCCAGGACACAATGAGAAGACCAAACATATGGATAATAGAAATAGAAGAAGGCTAAGAATATCAACTAATAGGCAGAGTAAATATCTTCAACAAGATCATCGAAGAAAACTTCCCTACCCTTAAGAATGAGATGACCAAGAGCATAAAAAAAAAAAAAAAAAAAATCCTACAGAACTCCAAATGGAGTGGACCTGAAAAGAAATCTCTACAGACACATAATAGTCAAAACAACAAGTGCCCAAAGCAAAGAAAGAATACTAAAAGCAGTAAGGGAAAAAGGTCATGTAACTTATAAAGGCAGACCAATCAGAATCACACCCGGCTTCTCAAGAGAGACTGTGAAAGGTAGAAGATCCTGGACAGACATCATGCAGACCCTACGAGAACACAAGTGTCAGCCCAAGCTGCCATACCCAACAAAACTCTCAATCATCATAGATGGAGAGACCAAGATATTCCAGGACAAAAATAAATTTACACAATATCTGACCACAAACCAAGCACTACGATGAATTATAAGTGAAAAACCAAATACAAGCATTAAAACTATATCCTAGTAAAAACAAGAAAATACCTAAGCAAGAAAACCAAAAGAAGAAAGACACTCAGGCACAATTCTCCATCTAAAAGCAAAAATAGTAGAAAACAGCAACCACTGTTACTTAATATGTGTTAACATAAATGGACTCAATTCCCCAATTAAAAAATGTAGGCTATCAGAGTGGATACATAAACAAAATTCAGCATTTTGGTGCACACAGGAAACTCATCTCAGAGACAAAGACAGACGCTATCTCAGAGTAAGAGATTAGGAAAAAACCTTCCAAGCAAATGATTCCAAGAAGCAAGCTGGAGTGGCCATTCTAATATCGAATAAAGTAGATTTTCAACCAAAAGTTATCAAAAAAGATAAGGAAGGGCACTTTTTACTCATTATAGGGAAATTTTTTCAGGAGGAGCTCTCAATCCTTAACCAACTGGAATTAATAGATATCTATAAAAAATATCATCCTAAAAAGATACACCTACTTCTCAGCACCTCAAGACACCTTCTCCAAAATTGACCACATAATTGGTCACAAAATGAGCCGCAATAGATATAAGAAGATTGAAATACTACCATGCATCCTTTCAGATCACCATGGTCTAAGGCTGGTCTTTAATAACAACAGGGACATAAAACGCCCATATACACATAGAAACTTAACAATGCTCTATTAAACGATAACATGGTCAAAGAAGAAATAAAGACAGAAATTAAGGATTTTCTAGAATTTAATGAAAATGAAAACACAATATACCCAAATTTATGGGATGCCATGAAAGCAGTACTGAGAGGAAAACTCATAGTGCTGAGAGCTTTCAAAACAAATCAGGAAAGAATACACTCCCAATTTGACAGCACAGTTGAAAACTCTCAAAGAAAAAGAAGCAGATATATTCAAGAGGAGTAGATGGCAAGAAATAATAAAACTCAGAGCAAAAATTGACCAAATAGAAACAAAAAGAACCATTCAAAGAATTAGCAAATCCAAGAGCTGATTCTTTGAGAAAATTAACAAGATTGGCTAGGCATTAGCCAAACTAACTAGAGGGCAAAGAGAGAGTATCCAAATTAACAAAATCAGAAAATAAATTGGAGGCATAACAACTGAAACTGAGGAAATTCAAGAAATCTTCAGATCCTACTACAGAAGCCTATACTAAACAAAGCTGGAAAATCTGGAGGAAATGGATGAATTACTAGATAGATACTAGATAGTAATGTTAAAAGAAGACCACGTAAACCATCTAAATAATCCCATAACCCCTAAATAAATAGATGCAGTCATCAAAAGCCTCCTAACCAAAAACAGCCGAGGTCTAGTTGGGTTCAGTGCAGAATTCTATCAGACATTTATTGATGACCTAATACCAATATTCTCCAAACTATTCCACAAAATAGTGTCAGATTTAACCTTACCTAACTCATATTTCGAGGCCACAATAACCACACAGAGACCCTACAAGGAAAGAGAATGTCAGACAAATCTCACTTATGAACATTTATGAAAAATTACTAAACAAAATCCTTGCAAACCAAATCCAAGGAGATATCAAAACAATCATTCAACATGATCAAGTAGGCTTCATACCGGGGATGCAGGGATGGTTAAATATACAGAAATCCATCAATGTAATCCACCATATAACAAACTCAAAGAAAAAAACCACATGGTCATCTCACTAGATGCTGAGAAGCATTAGACAAAGTTCAACATCCCTTTATCTTAAAAGTCTTGGAAAGAACAGGTATCCAAGGCCCATACCTAAACATAATAAAATCAATATACAGCAAAACAAAAGCCAACATCAAACTTAATGGTGAGAAACTTGAAGCAATCCCAGTAAAATCAGGAAGAGAAAAGGCTGCCCACTCTCCCCCTATGTATTGAACATAGTACTGGAAGTCCTGGCCAGAGCAATTAGACAGCAAAAGGAAATTAAAGGGATAAAAATTGGAAAGGAAGAAGTAAAAATATCACTGTTTGCATATGACATGATAGTGTATGTAATTGACCTCAAAAATTCCACCAGAGAATTTCTACAGCTGATAAACAATTCAGCTAAGTGATTGGATATAAAATTAACTCAAACAAATCAGTAGTGTTCCTTCACTCAAAGAAAAAACATGCAGAGAAAAAATTAGGAAAATGATACCCTTCACAATAGTCACAAACAGTATGAAATACCATGGTGTGAATTTAACTAAGCAAGTGAAGGACCTGTATGATAAGGATTTGAAATCTCTGAAGACGGAAATTGAGGAAGATCTCAGAAAATGGAAAGATCTCTAATGCTCATAGATTGGAAGAATCAATATTGTAAAAATGGCAATGATACCAAAAGCAATCTACACATTCAATGCAATCCCCATTAAAATTTCAACCCAATTCTTCATAGAGTTGCAAAGAGTAATGTGTAATTTCATCCGGGATAACAAAAGACCTAGAATAGCGAAATCCATCCTCAACAACAAGAAAACATCTGCCGGAATCACTATCTCTGGCCTCAATCTATATTACAAGGCAATTGTGCTAAAAACTGCCTGGTACTGGTACAGACATAGGCACGTGCATCAACGGAATAGAATAGAATATCCAGAAATTAGCTCTCACATATATGGTCACCTGATTTTTGACAAAGAAGCTGTAAACATTAGTGGAAAAAGGACAGCCTCTTTAACAAATGGTGTTCTTTCAACTGGCACTCAGAATGCAGAAGAATGAAAATAGTCCCTTTTTATCTCCTTGTACAAAGCTCAAGTGCAAGTGGATTAAAGATTTCCATATTAAACCAGGTATACTGAAACTATTAGAAGAGAAGTTAGGGTAAATCTTAGACACATAGGCACAGCAGAAAATTTCCAGAACATAACACCAATGGCTCGTGCTCTAAGGTCAAACATTGACAAATGGGACTTAGTTAGATTGCAAAGTTTTTGTAAGGCTAAGGACACTGTCAAGAAAACACAATGGCATCCAACAATTTGGGAAAAGATCTTTACCATTCCTATATCTGATAGATGCCTAATATCCAAGGTATGCAAATAATTCAAGAAGTTAGACACCAGAAAATCAAACAACCGTTTTAAAAATGGGGTACAGAGCTAATCAAAAAGTTCTCAATTGAGGAATATTGAATAGCCGAGAAGCATGTAAGGACCTGCTCGACATCTTTAGCCATTAGGGAAATGCAAATCAAAACAACCCTGAGATTTTACCTCACACCAACCAGAATGGCTAAGATCAAAAATTCAGATGACAGTAGATGCTGGCGAGGATATGGACAAAGAGGAACACTTTTCCATTGTTGGTGCGGTTGTAAACTGGTACAACCACTCTGGACATCAGTCTGGCTGTTCCTCAGAAAATAGGACATAGTACTACCTGAAGACCTAGTTATTCCACTTCTGGGCATATACCCCAGAGTGTATAATACAACAAACTCACATTCACCACAATGTTCATAACAGCCCTATTTATAATAGCCAGAACCTGAAAGAACCCAGATGTCCTTCAGTAGATGAATGGATGCAAAAATTGTGGTATATTTATACAATGGAGTACTACTCAGCTATCAGAAACAATGACTTTATGAAATTCTTAAGAAAATGGATGCATCTAGAGAATATCATCCTGAGTGTAGTAACCCAGTCACAAAAGAAGAGACATAATATGCAGTCACTAATAATTGGATACTAACCCCAGAAAGCTCAGAACACCCTAGAAACAACTCACAGAGTATATGAAGTTCAAAAGAAAACAACGGCAACATAAATGAAAATGAAAAACCTTTATGCTTAATGTTTACACACCAAAAAAATTTGACTATTTTCAGGTTACATCTTTTTTTACCTGTACTTAATGCTCATTTGATCTAGTATGGTTTTAATGCATACTATAAAACCTTTAAAAAACCAAGTACTGACAGAAATGCATTCATATACCTTTTTGCACATATGTTTTTAAAATATGTAGACTTATCTTTGTTTTTTTAAAGAAAGCTGTTCACTTAAAAAAAAAAAAGAACTACCCTAGCAAACTGGAAAACCTAGATGGAATCTTTTAGACAGATACTATGCAACAAAAATAAATCAAATCAGGTCAACTATACAAATAGTCCAGTAACTCTTAAGAAAATAGTAAATTTCATCAAAAAACGTCCCCCCATCCTGCCAAAATTCCAGCATCAGATGGTTTTAGTGCCAAATTCTACCAGATCTTCAAAGAAGAGGTAATACTGATACTCCTCAAACTATTCCACAAATAGAAACAGAAGGAACACTTACATAATTTATTATTTGAAGTCACAGTTAATTTGATTCAGAAATTACACAGTGACCCAACAAAAATGAGAACTTCAAAAAAAATTTTATGATAATACAAAAATACTGGATAAAATTCTGACTAACTGAATTCAAGAACACATCAAAACCATTATTCATTATGAACAAATTGACTTCATCCCATGGATGATCCAGTATATGAAAATTTATCAACCTAATATAATATAGAAACAAGCTAAAAAAACACCACATGATCAGAGAGAGTGGGTTGTGTCTTTGCCATCAGGACTCAAGATCTGCCCACAGAAGGCTGAGATCCCAGAACAGTCTCACGCTTTTTTCCACTTGAGCCAAAAGTAAGCTGAACATAGCTTTCCGGGGAAGTAATACCGGGATTTCTTGGATTACAGGAAGAATGGTGCTCAGTGGAAAAGTGTCCTTTCCATCCCAGAGTGAGTGCCAGGTCACAGACTTCAGAGTTCAGGACCTACAAGCAAAGGCTGAGCTCCCAGAACAGCCTCACAAGAGATCTCACACCTGAGCACATGAGACAGAACCTAGTCACTGACATCAGAACTCACTGCCTGCCCCTAAAGAGTCGAACAACCAGGAGCAATCTCCCTCCTGAGTCCATGGGCCCTAAGACCCACAGGAGAGGAAAGCACCAGTCAGAGACAACAAGATCACCTATAAGCAGAGACAACAAGATGGTAAGAAGAAAGCGCAAGAATCCAAGCAATGAGGAGGAATGGGATGAAGAACTGTGGGAGAGGAACTGAAATGGGCAACAACTGGATTGTAAATAAAGAAAATATTCTAAATAAAAAAGGTTATATCACAAAACTAAAATGAAGATTTAGCAGAGAAGATGTTCAGGTAAATATTTAGCATTGCAGACCATGCCTTTTACATCGGATAAAATAAACATCTAAGCAACTGTGTCCATCATACTATCCAAGAATCACACATTAAAAAAATGCTACAAGATTCCATGGCACCCTTTTTGTGATGACCAAAGATGAGAACACTGACAACATCTGGTTAGGAAGTGAACAGCCACTTGATTACCGGTTGGATTTGAAACATGGTAAATCACTTTTGAAGTTGTTCTATCATCTTAAAACAAAACTTCACAAGCAAACAGTGTCTTTCAGACATAGCAAGGAAGCTAAAGACATGGAAGACTGTTTCAATACACTCAAACAATCCTTACCTATGGTCCTAGCTCTAGGGCTACCCAATGTACTAAGCCCTTCTACCTTTATGTGGATGAGAACAAAGTCATATCAAAAAGAATCTTTACCTAGTTGACAGGCCCATGGAACAGGCCTGTGGCCTACCTGTCAAAAATACTAGTTCTAGTAGCATCAGGATGGCTACCATGTCTGCAACTCATCACAGCAGCCACTACTCCACTTGTAGAAGATGCTGATAAACTAAAACTGGGGCAAGAACTCTACATCATCTCTGCTCATGCTGTTGAGGAGGTGCTCAAACAATGCCCAAACAGGTGGCTAAATAATGATTGCATGACTCTCTATCAGAACTTATTGCTGAACCATCCACATATCTGCTTCCTACAGATACAGCCCTAAATCCAGCCTCTCTGCTGAATCTGGACCTTGAGGCATCTCTCCACTACTGTGCTGGAATCCTGAGCCAGCTACATAGACTCAGAAAGGACTTTTCCCACCAGCCAATACCTGATGCTGAGGTCATTTGAAACACAGATGGTAGCAGCTACAAATGAGTTGGACAGAAGTACTCAGGGTTAGTGGTAGTATCTGACAGTGAGACTGTTTGGGCTTCTGCCCTACCCAGTTCATCCCAAAGAGCAGAGATGATAACCCTGATCAAGGCCCTTAATCTGGCAAGAATAAGCAGGTTTACATTTAATTTTTACAAATAACAGGTATACCTTTGCCACAGCACATTTTTATCTGCTATATATCAAGAAAAAGGACAGCTTACTGCAGAGGAAATGACTACTAAAAACAAACAAGAAATTTTGAACTTGTTGCAAGCCCTCTGGTTACACAAGAATCGTATATTGCCCAGGCCATCAAAAGGTAATTAGTACAGAGGCAAAAGGGAATCAGAGGGTAGATGCAGCAACCAACTCTGGCCTTCCAGTTGCCAGATTCTGGGCCACATACTCTGCCAGATAAATTTGTATATTTTAAGGATGACAATATTTATGTCATAAATAAATTACCTATGTCTCACAAGTTGAGAGACTGATGGATGACAAGAGATTGCACACTAATCCTGCATGATTCTCACCTGCTCCAACACATTCATCAGATGACCCACTTGGACAAAAGAAAAACAGAAGATCTCATTTGACATGGAAATTAAAAATATTTATTTAAGATCTCTGTTGGAAAACAATGTCTTCAAGTGCCTTACTTGTAAGTTTACCAATGAGGACAACTGTCCAAAGAAATGAGCTGCTGTTAGAGAGGTGCCAAACCAGGTGCCTACTGGGAAACGGACTTCACTGAGGTAAAACCACAAAAATATGGATAGAGGTATTTTTTAGTACTTGTAGATAATTTTTCCAGATGGAACAAGGCCTTCCCTACTAAACAGGAAATGTCTCAGACAGTGATTACAAAGATATTAAAAGATATACTTCTCAGGTATAGTATGCCTGCCATGCTGAGCTCAGATAATAGACCTGCCTTCACTGCTCTGGCACCCTAGAAAATGGCTGAGGCTATGGGGGCAAATTGGAAATTATATTGTGTTTATTTGCCCCAAAGCTTAGGACAGGCAGAAAGGATGAGTAGATCTCTAAAAGAAACACACTGATCATGAAGATTGATGGAGACTAGGTGATTCTTCCTTTTGCCCTCCAGAGGGTCAGGAACACACCTTACTCCTTTGGCCTAACTTTGTTTGGAATCATGTATAAAAGGTCCCTTCTACCTTTCTGGCCCAGAGAGAGGACTGTGTGACCCCAGCAGGACTCAGGACCTGCACAAAGACAGCCGAGCTCCCAGAACAGCCTCAGAGTCTCTCTAAGAGCTGAGCAACAGAGAGTCAGCCACACACCTGCACTGGCTATCTGGGGAGAGATCTCCTGGAATATCTCAGAGTGCAGATAGCGTGATGCACTCTGGGATCGGGTCCTTTTTGGTCCAGAGAGAGGGATGAGTGACCACCAGCTGGCTCAGGACTTGCACACAGACAGCTTAGCTTCCAAAAAAATCTGGCAATTGCTGTAAGACCTGAGCCCACAGTGACAGAACCAAGTCACTGCTATTAGAACTCACTGCCTACCTGTAAAAAGCCAAACACACAAGAGCAATCTCCTTCCTGAGCGCACAGGCCCTCAGAATAAAAGGAGAGATAAGCTTCAATCAGAGAAAACAAGATAATCTATAATCACAGGTAACAAAATGGCAAGAGGAAAGATCAAGAACACAAGCAATGGAAACCAAGACAACCTGGCAACATCAGAACCCTGTTTTCTCACCACAACAAGTAGTGGATATCCCACCACACTAGAAAAATAAGATTTAGACTTAAAATCATACTTCATGATGATGATGGAGATCCTTGAGAAGGGCATGATTAACTCCCTTAAACAGTTACAGGAGAACCATGAGAAATCTCTTAAAGAACTATAGGGAAACATAACCAAAGAGGTGAAGAATTTGAAAATGGAAATAGAATCAATAAAGAAATCACAAAAAGATACAACCCTGGAGATAGAAAAATCTAAGAAAGAAATCAGGAATCATAGATTCAAGCATTATCAGCAAACTACAAGAGATGGAAGAGAGGATCTCAGGGGTAGAAAACAACATAGGAAACATAGACACAACAGTCAGAGAAGATGCAAAAATCAAAAATCTACTAATCCATAATGTCCAGGAAATCTGGACCTAAGGATAATAGGTGTAGTAGAGTTTGAGGAATACCAACTAAAAGCACAGTAAACATCTTCAACAAAATTATAGAAGAAAACTTCCTACCCTTAAAAATGAGATGACAATGAACATACAAGAAGCCTACAGAACTCAAAATAGATTGGACCAGAAGAGAAATTCTTCCTGACACATAATAGTCAAAACACCAAATGTTCAATACAACAACCACAACAAAATACTAAAAGTAGTAAGGGAAAAAGGAATGTGACATATAAAGGCAGACCAATCAGAATTACACTGGACTTCTCAACAGAGACTATGAAGGCTAGCAGACCCTGGACATACATTATACAGACTCTAAGAGAACACAATGGCAGCCCAGGTTACCTCTCAATTACCATAAATGGAGAAACCAAGATATTCTAGGATAAAACCAAATTTACACAATATCTGACCACAAATCCAACTCTACAAAGCATAAGAGATGGAAAATTCAACACAAGGAGGGAAACTACAATTTACAAAATGCAAGAAAACAATCATGCAAGAAAATCAAAAGAAGAAAACTACAAAAACATAATTCTACCTCTAACAACAAAAATAACAGGAAACAACAATCATTATTTCTTAACATTTCTTAACATAAATGGACTCAATTCTCTAATAAAGAGACATAGATCATGAGACTAGATATGTAAACAGGATCCAGTATTTTTCAGCATACAGGAAACTCAGCTCAGAGACAAAGACAGACACTACCTCAGATTAAAATGGTGGGAAAAAAACTTCCAAGGAAATATTTCCAAGAAACAAGCTGGAGTAGTCACTATAATATCAAATAAAATAGATTTTCAACCAAAAGAGAGTATCTAATAAAAAATTAAAATATTAAAAAAATAAAGGCCCCTCCTATAATTCCTAACCTGAAATCAGATGTATTAACAGAGTTTGCTGATAGACATTCTTGATTCTCTTGACACCTTTCTAGAACAAGAGAGAGATAGAGGAGGGGGAGAGGGGAGGTGGCTCTCAGTTTGAACATGGAAAATGGAAAAGAACAGCTTGTTCCAGGAACCAGAACACCCCCAAGCAATATCCACTCTACCCCTGATAATGTAAAAATCTGAGTGCTCAGGGCAAATGACTCAATTTACAGCTAAGTTTATGATGTTAGCTAAAATTTTATGCAAACTATGCTTTCTAAAATGTCAAGCAATCCTGTAACTGCCAAATTGGAAAGATTCTTACCCAAAATGAATTGTACAAAAAGCAAGGCTGATACCAGGTCAGCACATTCTTTCTACTTTGTTGGAGATGTTGGAAGTGTCTGAACTTTAGCTTGAATAAAGACTTTGCTTTTGCATATGAGTTGGACTCATAGTCGTCTTTGGTGATTTGTGGGGACCCTGAGGTCTGGGCATAACAGCCAAACTTGTGGATCCTGAACTATACAGAACTGTGGATCCAGAATCATATAGTTCAAACACACCCATCTGAGAGGCCTGATACACCAGGATCATTGAGGTTAACCCTCTTCCCAATTCCTACTACAACAGAAACATCAAGGACCATCAAGATGGCTAAACACTCTTGAAAGAATACAATTAACAAAAGTCAGGGCAAGATGACAACTTCAAAGGAAAGCTACCCTATTTCAGGAAGCCCTGGCTATCCTAACACAACCAAAAACACAGGAAAATGGTCTTATATCCAATATTATAAAGATAATAGAGGCCTTTAAAGAGGAAATAAATAAATACCAAAGAATGTATTCATATACTTTTATGCAAAAATGCTTAAAATCTGTGCATTTATCTTTGTCTTTTAAAATAAAGTTGTTCAACCAAAAAATACCATTAAAATGATAAATTAAATCCATTGATGTTGAAAAATATTAATGAGTAGTGATTGTTATTTTTTATTATTTTGATGTGGTGGTGTTAGAGTACATGCTTGCATCTCTCTCTCTCTCTCTCTCTCTCTCTCTCTCTCTCTCTCTCTCTCTCTCTCTCTCTCTCTCTGTGTGTGTGTGTGTGTGTTTATGTTACTTATTTCTTTTGTTTTCTTAGATGTAGTTGTCTTCTTAGCATTGAACATTTTATTCCATCTTTTTCATTAGGTTGGAAAATTTTCTTCTATGATTTTGTTGGGAATATTTTCTGGTCCTTTGAGCTGGGACTCTTCACCTTCTTCTAATCCTATTATTTTTAAGTTAGGTCTTTTCATGGTATTTCAGATTTCCTGGATGTTTTATTCCAGCAATAATTTTTTATCTTTAACATTTTGACTGTTTTTAAAATTATTTTTTCTATTGTATCTTTTATACCTGAGATACTCTCTTCTATATCATGTGTTCTGTTGGTGGTGATTTCATCTGATGTTCCTGTTCTCATTTCTAGGTTTTACATCTCTAGGGTTCCCATAGTTTTGTGTTTTCCTTATTGCTTCTATTTCCATTTTTAGTTCTTAAACAGTTTTATTTCCTTCACCTGCTTAATTGTATTTTACTGTATTTCTTTAAGAGATTTATTTATTTCCCCTTTAAAGGCCTCTACCCGTTTGGTTCTATTTTCCTGTATTTCTAAAATAGATTTATTCATTTCCCCTGTAGAGTCCTCTCTCAGCTTTATAAGATTGGATTTTAGGTCATTTTCTTGTGCTTTAGTTGTGTTAGGATATCCAGTGCTTGCTGTCATAGGGTAATTGTGCTCTGAAGTTGTCTTATTTCCCTGGATTTTATTAATTATATTTTGTGAGGGCCTTTAGCCATCCAGGTGGCTTTGGTCATTAGATGTTCCTGTTGTAGGTATTGGAGGGGGTTAATTTGATGGTCCTGGTATGACAGGCCTCTGATGGGTATCTTTTGTCTGTATGATTCCAGATATGAATGTCTGTATGGTTCAGGATACGAAGGTCTGATGAAAGTAGGTGGAGAGGAGGCTGGAGAATGCAGGGCATGTGGGGATAGCAGATGGCTCAGGGCAGCTGGGGGTGGCTCTGGTGTCTCAGCAAGCAGGTAAGATGGGTGGAGGGAAAGGAACATAGCATGTAAGGCTTAGGATTTACAAGTCTGTTGAAGGGAGCAGATGGGTGGTAAGAGAGTGGAGGTCTGCTAGTGATAGTAGTCGGCTTACGTCAGCTGGTGCTGGTGCCTCAGTGGACTCAGAAAGCCAGTGCTCATTGTTTTCTAAGTGATTATGCAGCTATCACGTAGTTCATTGATAACAAAGCTGATGCTTAATTGCAGGCTTTAAACCTCTATCTTGGAATACTCAGTGATTAAGTGTAAATCACTAAAATATTAATTTGTTTTCTTCTATCAGATACTGTGAAACTTGTCTTTAGCTCTTGGGTTAAAGACAGCTTCCTAGGTTGCTTTGTAAATTATGTTGAAGATAGATAGCATCCTTGATTCTTCTATAATTTAGGGCCAAGCAGAACTTTAGCCTTTAATGTTTATTACATAGGCATTCACCTCTTTGCCCTTGTACTTCTGGGAACCTGCTGAAAAAACAAAACAAAACAAAACAGAACAAACTCAAGCTAATGAGTGATGAATAGAATTACTCAGAGTACTTGAACTCAGAGATTATCAGAGATTACTGTTATCACTAGTTCTATCCCTATCCTCAGGTGTAAATATATTTATCAAATGTAAACATTGCAACAAATAAAGTTCAGTTTCAGGAGACTGCAGTAACTGGGTTCTCAAAAACTAATTGTCAACTGGAGGCTCTGAGATGGAGTCAGAACCGTCTGGCCCAGGGAAGAGACATCAGTTTCATTTCATCTCATTTCTCAGGCTGTAAATTAGCATTTCTACACAGAGGTAATCTTTTCACATTTTACTGTATTCAGTTTTAGCAGCATGATGGAGGATGTTAAGATACCATTTTAAAATCGGAGCTTATCAGTGAGATCTCAATATATTAATATTAATGAGTATAGAAATGGGTATAGATCAAATCATCACAAAATGCAGTGCAAATGTTTAGTAGAGTTTCCTATGAGAGATGCAGTAAAAATGTGGTAAGTTACAGTTTATAATATATCTAAAGATAGTGTTAGCATTATGCTGTGGAATAATTTAGGAAAAAAACCTTGTCTTTGACCATATGGATTAGTTCTTAGGTTATCCAGTATACATATCTAGAGACCTATTCTCAAGCTCAGTATGTGTTCCCTTGGAGAAACAACTGGTTCTGTAAACATGCCAATTATATAGTTTCATGTTTGCCTTCCTCTATCACAGGATCATAGTAGTATTGAGAGACATGATTTATTGAACTGGTGCATGTGTACAGTGTGAGGAAACAGAGAAATCAAACAGTGATTGAGAGAAACATGTAGCAATAATTATTACGTAGGTGTATGTGTTCATATTCTGCCTTTGCCACTGATTATCTGTATAATTTCAGAAAAATTATTTACCCTCTAGAAGCCATTGCTTTTTTTCTGTGTAATGAAAAAGAAAAAAAATTAACTCACAAGAACATGCTGAATCTTGTTGATGATAATATATTCAAGTACATGAAGCAAAGCAAGCAAATGCACATGCAAGTGCATAAACATAAGTATTAGTAACATTTAAAATAGAGATTATGTTTTTATCAGCTTTTATTACATGAGAGAATTTTGGGTCAATGAACTGTTTAAAGACTACCTTGGACAGTAAAGCTAGCACGTGCCTTTATGGAGGTTGTAGCAAACTCCTGTTTAGGAATCTTCTCAGGGCACTTGTCATGTCCTTGTTCCTCAGGCTATAGATGAATGGGTTCAGCATGGGGGTCACCACAGCATACATCACTGCTGCAATCCTGTCCTTGCTAGCTGAATCAGCAGCAGATGGAATAAAATACACACCAATAGCAGACACATAGAACAGGCAGACTGTTGAGAGATGGGATCCACAAGTGGAGAAGGTCTTCCATTTTCCGCTTGCTGATGGGACTCTCACAATGGTGGCCACAATGTGAACATATGAAACAATGATTAACAAAGGAATCAAGACAGTTAATGCTCCTCCCCAATAGAGCAGCACACACTGGTTGGCATAAGTGTTGGAACGAGAGAGCTTCAACATGGGAAGTAGTTCACAAAAGAAATGGGGAATAATGTTGTCCATGCAAAAAAATAACTGAGACAGAAGAATGATGTGGGTTAGAGCATATGAATGGGAAAGGAATAGAGATATGGTTACTAGTAGGATTCAGCACTTGGGACTCATGACTAAGGTATAGTGAAGGGGATAGCATATGGCCACAAGCCTATCATAAGCCATCACTGCCAGGAGGAAAACATCTAGTCCAATGAACCACAGGAAGAAATAGATCTGAGACAGGCATCCTGCATAGGGGATGCTGTGTCTCTGAGTTTGGATGTTTACTAGCATCCTGGGGACTGTGGTAGATGATAAACACAGGTCAGTGAGAGAGGGGTTGGCCAGGAAGAAATACATGGGACTGTGAAGGTTTGGATCAGAGACAATTGCCAGGATGATTAGCATATTCCCCACCACAGTGACCAGGTATATGGCCATGAAGATGCCAAAGAGGAAAGGTTGCTGTTCTTGATGCTCTGAGAGACCCAGGAGGAGAAATTCAGAAACACTACTGTGGTTTCTTATCATCATAATTCAGTGGGAACTAAAAGAATAAAGAACAACACACCAAGAACTCTTATTAAAATATTGCCTTGATGGGAATAGAGAAGAAATAAAATGTCCTTAGAGTGTTTTGTGGCTATGTGTTCTCTCAATGCAACCTAAATTGACCCTCTTCAGTATCACATGTACCACATTAGCTGTAGTTAGTACTAGAAGGAACAACTGAAACAATCAAACATAGAGAAGTGTTGGGGTTTTGGTCCATGGCTCTACTGTGTTTATGCTTGTGGCATGGTAGTATATGTAGAGCAAAAATGCTCACTTTTGCATAGCCATAGCCTCAGTTTATGACTGATTTGTGGCTCTGATATGAAAGGAAGGAAAAATACAAGGATTCTACAGTTTCTTCTGAAGGCTCCACAACCATTGAGCCCAGCTTTTTAGTTTCCATTATCTATCATTAGGACCAAGCTTATAATACATGGGTTTTCGGAGAACATTTTATATTAAGACAATAGCAATTCACTTATCAAGTAACCAAGTCTCCTGGAAAGCACAGGCAAAGTTAAAATCTTGACAATTCTCACAACTAGAGTTTGTGTTTTTAAGTTTGTTACTTATATATCACTAATGAGATTACCAGAACTAATTCATTCATTCCATGTTTGTTGAATACTTACTGTGTTTCACCTACAACCTGGGTTTTTTTTTCTCATATGGACACTATTTTTGGCAGAGATATTACAAACTCAACAATCACAACAATAGAAAAGAAAAGAAAGATCTCAAAATGACTGTCAAATCCCTTTAGATTCAGGTATTAGCAAGTAACTCAGTGTTGAAGGAAGAGATAAAATGAAGTTAACTAGGTAAGAAACAGATAGGAAGGTTCCAAATGTACCCTAAGTGAAAAGATAAAGAAACACTACTATGGTAATGTGAACATCTATTTAGAGAAGACAGAAGGCAACCATACTTCAAAGGAAGAATTCAAAGGAAAGTAACAGAGGGAAGGTGGAGAAAGAGGCAGAAATAAGGGGTGCATAGTCCTTTAGTGCAGATTAGGAAATTTATATTTTATTCTCAGCACAACACTTGTGAATATGTGTGAGTGATTAAGTAGAAGGTGTTCAATTTATGACATAAAGGATCATTTACTTGTTATATAGAGAAGAATCATATAAAATATCCAAGCATACCTGAAAGCAGAAGCTACATGTGTCTGTAATCCTTTAATTCTGGGGATGGAGGCAGGATGATAACAATGGCATATGTCTTTAATCCCTGAGGCAGGACAGTAGCAAGTAAGAAACCTAGATGGGTTACATGGTGAGACACTGTAACCAACAATGGCAACGAGAGAAAGATTGTAAGCAGCAACGCTATAGAGAAACACATGTAGAACCTAGAGGTAATGTGAAATGGGTGGAAATGGGCTATATTTCAGCTGTCTTTTCTAAAGACCAGCTGTACCAAGAGTCTAGTCTACAAATACCAGAATTCTCTAAAATAAATGAAAAATAATAAGCTATCACATTGTAGCAAGAGAGAAATGAACTATTTGAATGTTTGTCAAATTGGAGAATACATGCAATGTCTTAGACCCCCGAAGAAGTCTGTGGTAAGAAAACATTTGTCAGCAAGTCTAAATAGTTTTCAGAAGAAGAGAGATTCAAAAGGTCATAGGCTACATAGACAATGCAAAGGAGTAGAGATATAATGATCGTGCTGTGTGGGTATTATATCAGTGAGATGTTCATTGCTCCACACAAACTATATATAATATATCTTTTCCCAACATTATTAGATCAGCAAACAGAGACAGAATAAACTTCACTTCTGGAGACAGGTGGCCCCTAAGTTTTCTTAGATGTACTACAAATAGTTGTGAACTATTTGGGAAAAATAATTTTGTAAATAATAATTATATAAAATATATATTTTTTTACTATATGTGTGTAAGCCTGCTCATGTGTTTGCATGAAAGCACACATTTGTGCATATATTTTGGAGTCAGAGAGCAACCCTAGATGTGAGTTCTTGTTTCCTATCCCATTGAGACAGGGTCTGTTATTCTTTACTACATATGCTAGACTGGATGAACTGTGAACTTCATGAGAATTCTCCTGTGTCTATTCCCATCTCTCTGTAGGACTGCTGAAAATAATAGATGCATGCTACTTTGTTTTGTTTTACATGGGTTCTTGACATCAAACTTAGCTTCTCACAGTTTACCTATGCATTCATCTCCCTAGACCTAGATCTAATCTTTAAAACCACTCCACTATGGGTCTAGGACACCATGCTTGTAACTTTTCTTGTGTTTATTGTTATATAATGCCAGAAGTACCCAAGGACACAAAGTATTTAAGGAGAATCCTAGTGAACACAGCCCCTGTGATTATATGGTAACAGGACACTGGTAACAAACAAAACAGGTAAACATACAATCAGAAGCTAGGGTGACCATCGGAAGGAGAACTATGTTGATGCCATTCAAAAGATACATTCACAACATCTATTTTTTTACTTTGGGGAAAGCTTGTTTGAAAAAGTTAAATAAAATTTGAGACCTGAAGAAATAATTACTTATCAAGAGCAGAAGCAACATGTTTAAGACTATAAACTACCCATACCTTGGGGCAGTTCATAATATGGGGAGACACTCATGGTAAGAGACAGTATGAAAATTTTGATAAATTGTATTCAGGTTGACCACAGGTAGCTGGACCACTTGAATGGATATGTACTAACTAGGTTGTTTTATCAGTGAATTTAGATTCTGAAGGTGAATTCATGTAGACCAGCATTCCCACTGGCACATCTTTTAGATGTATCTACTGAGGAAGAGTTAAAAAACAAACAAACTTGATAAAGTAGAAGTAAAAAAATGGTTTAATTCTGTCATCCCAGAAAAACACGGAATAACTTCTCCATGAATTTCCACTTGAATTTTACTCTCAAGAGCTTTTTATCCCTAGTAACAATACATGAAATCACCTTTATTTCAAGCGTGCAGATGTAGGATATACAGCATACCTGAATGTAAATCCTCTGTGTTTGTCAAAAATTAACTGAAGGGACAATGACAGAACATCTGCATGACCACATCTATAGAAGAGAAATTACATGCTCTGACTGTTGGTGTCCTGCTTATCTGTGCTGAAAGTGTTTATACTTCCCGTCAGAATTTTAATTTTTGAAAGAAACTATTTCTCCCACTAAGGAAACTAAGATATGAAGAAGTAAAGTCATTTGTCTAAGTAGGACTCAGCTAATTAACAGAAAAACCCATATCTGAACTGTGGTCATCTGATTTTACACTTACCCAACAGTTTTCATCCAGTCTTTGTTGATATGACATCCTGGGATTCTTTAGATACTGCTCCTTTCTGAAAAGTTCACATTCTAGCCATTTCTAGAGACTCAAGCTTTTTCTCTAATGGAGTGGAAACAACACCCCAAGGTTTGTATGAATGTATCGAATATATTTCTGGAGTCACAGTATTTGAATTTGAAAGCCTGGAGGTGGCACATATGGGAATATTTACCAGGTACTAATGTTTCAGATTCCCATTGGTGAGGAGGGAGTCCAATTATCTCTGAACTCTCAGGGACAGAATCATACTGCAGTTGTCAAGTGGAATTTATGTTTCTCCTATAGATTGTCAGAGAAGTTTTTTTGTTGAGTGGTGTAGACTACACTTATTTGTAGGTATAAGAGCAAATATTTAGATTGTTGGTAAAGATTATTCTACCTTAGTAAATTAGTGGTTGTAGACTCTTCTATATCCATGAGTTCACTGGCACTGAGTACTTAGATTTCTAGCTGAGAAAGGGAGAAATAGTATTGCCCAGAGGAACAAATTGTCAATCTTGAAAACATACAGGCAAATAGCATTATACAGACCAATCAGGTTGTATATAAGCACTGTGCTAATCTGGTCCTGTGTGTCTACTATGCTCTGTCACTGGCTAATCCCTGGTTATATAACAGCTTAAAAGAATGGCTTTGTTTAACAATTGATAGATATCAGGTCATTATATATCTAGAGACACAAAGGCACTGTGCTATGTATGTGTGTATATATACATGTATGTATGTCTTAGCCATTAATGAAAAAGAGGCTATGAACCAAAAAGGGCTATGTGAGAGAAGAGTGGATATAGAGTGGAGAAAGGGGGCAGTTATATAACAGTCTAAAATATTAAAGTATTAGTTAGAGAAAATAACATATTAATGGCACCCCAGAGGAGTTTTACAATTTATATTCCTATTTGTAATAAGAGTGAGTTTTGACGATACCAAATACTTAGACAGTTAGACTTTTAAATTTTATCCACTTATTTTATTTCTGTGGTGCTCAGGATGGAATTCAGGCATACTATGAAAATAGGCTGCCACTGTGCTGCACCCAGCTCCTTATCCTCTGAGTATATCATGCTCTTTTAAATTAATATTACTTTGCAGGATATTCACTTTGAGCATCTTATATATCATAGAGCTAGTTAGATAGCTCCTTGTGTAAATTAAATATTCAAAAAATTTCTTGTTTTGTTGCATTTTCTTAATTTTACATCAATTTGAAATGTTTTATATGTTCTGATTTGATTTCTGAGATAGATGATAAACAGACACATAGGCAGATAGATAGGCATATATTGATGATTTCTAGATAGATAGATAGAATCGTTTGTGAGATGCTTTTTCACCAGTCTATATTCTTAGATGAATAATGATTGTTAATGATTATGATTATATGATTAAAATAATAATTATTAATTATTCTAATATTTATTAGTCCAGTTTTGGGTTTTATGGAGGTTGTCTGCACATGCTAAAAATTTCTTTTCATTCATGAATTGACTTATTCACTTTACATCCTGACTGCACCCTTCCCCATCCCTCCTCATATACTTTCATTATCCCCCACCCCCTTATCTTCTGAGAAGGGTGAGGCCACTGAGTATTACCCAGCCCTGGCACATCAAGTCACTGCAGGACTAAGTACATCCTCTCCTACAAGAGCCAGACAAGGCAGCCCAGTTAGGGCAACAGGATCCACAGTCAGGCAACAGATTCAGAGACAGTTCCTGCTCCAGTTGTTGGGGGGCCCACATGAAGAATAGGATGCACATATGTCCAGGGGATCTGGACCCAGCTTATGTCTGTTCTTTGGTTGAAAGTTCAGTCTCTGGGATCCCCCATGGGACCAGGTTAGTTGATTCTATTAGTTTTCATATGGAGTCACTATTCCCCCCAGGTTTCTCAATCTTCCACAAGACTCCCCAAGCTTCATCCAGTGTTTGGCTGTGGGTCTCTCTGAATCTGTTCATTGGCTGCTGGGAGGAGCTTCTCAGAGGACAGTTATGCCAGGATCCTGTCTGAAAGCACACCAGAGTATCATTGATAGTGTCAATGGCTGGTTCTTGCCCATGGGATGGGTCTCAAGTTGGGCCAGTCATTGGTTGCCCAGTCTCGCTGCCTCTGGTCCATATTTGCCCCTGAATATCTTGTATGCAGAACACATTTTGGGTTGAAAATCTTGTGGTAGGTTGGTGTCCTTATCCCTTCATACTGTCTGTTTACTTCTAGGAGTTTCAGCGAGAGACACTCCATAGATCCCCTGGAGCCTCCCCCACACTAGCTCTCTGGTACATCTTAGGGATGTCCCCTTTGCCTGATGTTAATTTCCATTCTTTCTCCTCTACTCTCCCTACTCCCCATCCTTTACCCTGTTCCCCTCTCCATTTCCTTTTCCATACACCTACCCCAGTGTCTATTTTATTTTCCATTCTGGGTAAGACTCAAGTATCCCACCTTAGGTCCTCCTTGTTATTTGCAACTTTATTTGTAATAACCAGAAACTGGTAATAGCACAGATGTATGTCAACTGAAGAATGGATAAAGAAAATGTAGTTCATTTATACAGTCGAGTATTACTTAGCCAAATAAAACAAGAATATCATGAAATATGCAGACAAATAGATGTAATTATAAAATATTATACTAAGTGAGATAACTCAGACCCTAAAAAACATGTATAGTTTGTACTCACTTATAAATAGATATTAGCCACAAAGTACAGGAAAATCATGCCACAATGCACAGACCCTGAGAAGTCAAACAACAACAACAACAAGAACAATAACAATAACCCTTTTATAGGGTCCTTTACAAAACAAAACAAAACAAAATCAAACCAGACCATATAAGACTAGCTCAAACCAGCACATTTAAAACTGGTTCAAACCAGACAAAATCTCAGTATGGAGAAGAGGAAGTGCATCCAAATTTCAAGCTCCAACAAAGAAGCTATTTGCAAATGATACTCACTAAAAAGGGAAAGATCATTTTCCCCCATATAGAATATCACTGTGTTTAACATCGGCAATCAACGGCAAGCCCCAGATGGTCAATATAACACAAACTCTAAGCTTTTTTTTGTTAGTTTGTTTTGCTTATTTTATGAGTGTACTGTATTGGGTTTAGCTTTAATTTACTTAGTTTTATTTTTCTGAGAGAAAGAAGCAGCATGAACTTGAGTGGTAGGGAGTTGAGAAAGATCTGGAAGGAGTCGGGGAGGGGAAAGACTGTATTATAAATGTATCCCATGAAAAAGAAGAGAAAGGAAAGAAAAGGTTTGTACAGACAAATGTGGACATGTTTCTCCTACACTTTCTTCTGGAATTTTCATATTTTCTATTTGAGTTTTTGATTCATTTTGAGTTTTTTTAAAGTGAGAGATAAGGATCTAAGTTTTTAATCTGCTTCTGGTTATCCAACTTTTTACTTAATAGATATCTTTTCTGTTTGTTGAAATGGATTACTATTATGCATTGGACTGTCCTGGCACTCACATTCCTCCTGTGTTGGCCACCAGGGCCTTGAGATTGTATGTGTGTTAACATGCCTGGTTCACTGTGAAATAGCAAAACCTCTTCACTGTACCTTTAATCCTAACTTCTCTGTCAAGTAGATCAGAAGGTCAAGGCTAAGATATGTAATTATAGAACTCATAGAAGATGAAGGCAGTGCTGGGGACATGGTGGGAAGGCAATAGGACAATGTGACATGAATGTGGAAGGGAGACTCTCAGGGCTGGTAGAATATGAGAGGAAGCAGTGCTTGGAGAATCAACAGATTTTGTTTGTAGACTAGCATAACGAAAGCTAATATGCTATGAACTAATTAAAATATTCTTTAACTTGTTAATGCTATCATGAGAATAAAAGCATAAGGCAAATACTGAGAGATATTTATATAAAATGTTATATAGGGCTATTATTCATAATACATAAAGAATTCTTAAAGCTCCACAATAAGAAAGTAAACCCAACTGAAAACTGAGCCAAACATGTAGGCAAACATTCCACCAAAGAAGATGTACAGTTAGTAAAATATGAAAACATGATCTAGATCAGGTGTCACCAGAGAGATATAAATTAGAGAAATAAATCACACAACTGTTAAAACAACTAAACAGAAAGTTGATCCAGGAGAAGGGGGTTGTGGTGATCAAAATACAGTCTAGAATATTCTCAAAGGATTAATAAAATAAGTAAATCCCTAAATATAAAATATCTACCCACATACATTTACATCCTTAATAATCATTGCCCTTTAAATACTAAAATCAAATTGAAATATGCTCAGATTAGCCTCAACATCTGAAGGAAGTCTCAGGGGTTCCCTGTCCCCTTGGAGTCATCTTTGCTAATTATGATTCAAATTCTTCTTATGCTAGAGCAATCACAAAACAAATACCCATGAGAGGTGATCACATAGCAACTGCTGTCATAAGAAGAATCCCAGAACCAGATTTAACAAAGCTAAGACCACAAGACCTGAAAAGAACTTCTACAATCAAGAGCCCTTTTCTCTGGAGTCAGGGCATCTCTGTCTTTGCAGATGAGAGATGAGAAAATAGGATCACATTGGGACCCAGAGATCAGCAGGAAAGCAGGGTATTGAGGCCAGAAAAGGGAGATACATTATTCTTTGAGCAGTTTGTTAGTCCTGCCTTTATTCTTTGTTCTTTTTCTAGCTAACCAGCCAGAGTCAGGGGAAGAGAGTGAAGCTGAATGCTGGTATGAATGAGGCTGAGTTGGGCATAAGTTGCAGATGTGGAGAGTGTCAGCTTCTGGAAAAAGTTAGAAGAAAGGACTTTGGATGTGGAAGTGAAGCTTCCAGAGAAACCTTCCAGAAAGAAAGCTAGAAGCAGTGATTTTACATGTAAAGGTGAGCTGGAAGAAGTTGCCTACACACCTGACCACTTCACAGAGACTTACACTTCTTTCTTTTCTCTTATAATTTCAAACATTTCTTGAATTAGAAATACCCAAGATCCAAGAGTTTTGGTTTTACGACCATCTACTTTGATTGTCCAGTCATCAACAATACAGGCTTTGGAGAGAGCAAAATCCCTGGCATTACCAAAAGAACCATCACATTTTCATCATCATACCCCAGATATGATTATGGATTAAATATGGATTGAAGCTTCACTGGGTCCTCAAGATTTGAATCATTGAACTAAATTAGGTAACAAAGCTTCTTGTATATAACTGTATCCAAATCAATGGAAAGAGATAACCAAACCAATATTGTCTCTGAGTTCATTCTCCTGGGACTCTCCCCTCGGCCTGAGGACCAAAAGCCACTCTTTATCCTCTTCCTCACCATTTACCTGGTTACTCTAGCAGGGAACCTGCTCATCATTCTTGTCATCCGCTCTAACCCTCATCTTCAGACTCCCATGTATTTCTTCTTGAGTTTTTTGTCTTTAACTGACATTTGCTTCACTACAACTATTGTTCCCAAGATGCTAGTGAATTTTCTGTCAGAAAAAAAGACCATCTCCTATGCAGGGTGTCTGACACAAATGTATTTTCTCTATGCCTTGGGCAACAGTGATAGCTGTCTTCTGGCAGTAATGGCCTTTGATCGGTATGTAGCCATCTGTAACCCCTTCCACTATGTCACCATCATGAACCATCACCGATGTGTTCTACTAGTGACCTTCTCTTGCTCCTTTCCTCACCTCCATTCACTTCTGCACACACTTTTACTTAATCTTCTGTCCTTTTGTGACTCCAATGTTATTCACCACTTTCTCTGTGACCTCAGTCCTCTGATAAAATTGTCCTGCTCCTCCACATTTGTTAATGAGATTGTGATAGTGACAGAAGGAGCTCTTGTTTTGGTGACCCCCTTCCTATGCATTGCCTTCTCCTACGTCAGAATCCTTATTACAGTTCTCAAGATTCCTTCTGCTGCTGGGAAACGCAAAGCATTTTCCACGTGTGGATCTCATCTCACTGTGGTAACCCTCTTTTATGGAAGCATCTTCTATGTGTATTTACAGCCGGTGTCGACTTACACTGTGAAGGACCATATAGCAACAATTGTCTACACAGTTTTGTCATCTATGCTAAATCCTTTCATCTACAGCTTGAGAAACAAAGAACTAAAGCAGGGTCTAAGGAAGCTCATAAGCAGAAGGAGCATCTAAGTAGTATCTCTTAACAAACTCACAAGTCTGTTCCACTTGGGTCTGGCTTGTTTCTGCTGTCCTCAGTAAACAGTGTCAGTGGTTAGCATTTTTAATGTATATATGACAAGGCTATGGGGGACATTTCTATCCACTGGTGGAATCCATAATGGCTGTCAGCTATTCCTGCACCTCTGTAAGTAGGATGTTCTTATTCTCCATTTCTTCCCCTTCTCATTATCTGTATTATCATCTTCCAAAACTGCTTTAAATTAGTCCTTTTACTCTCAAATATTTCCTGAGTCAGTTTCTCACTGTTTATTAAACTGATCCTTCAAAATTACACACAATTGAAAATATCCTTTAAAACTGCATAATTTGTTGAATGCCTTTGAAACATAAGGACGAAACAAGAATGAAGTATAATGAAGAGAATGATAATTACATTTTAATTATTATTTTTTTTGCATTAGAAAAATTCCATTTTTTCTCACTAAAATGTTTCTTGCCTACATTTGATTTTTGTTTGTAACCTTTTATCCTATCTTCTCTAAGCTATATTATTAATTTTTTTTTCTTTTAAACTTTATACTTTACCATTCAATTAAAAATGCTAGTAGAACAACAAACAGGAATAACAGCTTGGAAATTATCCATTCCACTTGGAGGATATATGAAACAATATATGTAAAATATGTTGCTTATTTTGGAAATTTCTATTCATAGGATTATAATGTGGCATTATCATCAGAATCAAATACTGAAAAATACTGCCATAAGTATGTTCTAAATACTAGAATATTTAGATATATATATATATTTTTTCTGACAACTTTATTTTTAAAAGGGGTGAATACATATACATATTTTTAAAGGCATTTTGACATAACACTATATGAATATTTTTATCAATACTTAATTCTTTTAGAGATTTGATAGCATGCATTGAAATCCCACTAGTTACCATAAGCATGAAGTACATGTAGGACAGAATGTAACATGGAAACAGATTTCTTGGTGAGTATAGATTAAGCATAATGATCTGTGAATGCCAAAAAATGCCACAAAACTATTTATTATCTTAGCTCTTGGATTATTAATGATTTAAGGGTTTTTATATATTTTATGAACCCCAGTTTCAATAGAAAAAATAACAGCAATTTAAAGTTTTATTAATTAAGAAATAAAAATGTGGTTAATTCCATAAAATGCTATCATATACTGCAAATTCAAAGAGTTTAATGCATTCTTATTGCTGCCTTGAAAAACTATTGAGGAAGATCAAGATGTACAGCAATGCAGGGTGTGGGGGTGCATACCTTTAATACTGGTACCCACAAAACAGAGATAGGTGGATCTTTCTGAGTTTGAGGCCAGCAAAAGCTATTTAGTGAGATTCTGCCTAAAAAAATAAGAAAAGATAAAAGAATAAAGATGTAAAAGGAAATGAATATGTATATGAGTAGTGTGTGAACAACAAAGTAGGGTACTTATGCTTTCATGTATCCATTCATAATATTTCAATGTGTTCAAATAAATGTGTTGTTCCTGGAATTTTAAATTATCAATATCTAAGATGGTCAATGCAATGGTGAGAGACTAATAATTAACAGTTGAAAACAAGTGTTTCAAGTGCTTGTGTATCTGAAAACATTTAGCACACCAGCTTCAGGAAGAAAACTTGATAACTCAACAAGATAAAAATATTAGAGTCAAAACTTGTCTTTGGAATATTTATTTTATTTAATTTATTTTAAATTTATTAAAATGGTTAGTTTGTTTCTTAGGAAGTTCATCACATATGCATTTTGCTTAAATCAAATTCAATCCCACTGTCCCAGTACAAGTCTTCCCAGACCACACCAATTCCCAATATCATTTCCTGTTTATATAATCCACTGAATTCAATCAGTGATGCCCATATATGTGTAAGTCATTCTCTGGAGCATGAACAACCTATCAGAAACCACATCCCTAAAGAAAGCAGACTCTCCTTACGGCAGCCTTCAATTGCTAAAGGCTTCATTGCTAGAGATAGGGCTTTGTTAACCCATCCTCTGTTTGTACTAGAACTTGGGACTGGTTTGATCTTACAGACAATAGCTCCTGTAGGATCATGAGTTTAGCAGCTTTGTCATGCCTAGAAGACAAGGTTTTATATGAGTCTTCTCTTACAATCTTTCCATCATCTTCTCTGATGATTCCTTAGCCTTGTGGAGAAGGAGTGTAACACAAATCTCCTGTTTAGGGTTAAACAACAACAGTCATTTATGTTTTGCCCTCTGACAAGCTGTGAGTCTCTGTATGAATTAATTTCTGTCCACTGTAAAGTAAAGCTTCTCTGATGAGGTCTGAGAGCTCCACCAATCTTGTCTATAACAGTAATTATTTAGGATGCAAGGTTTTTGTTTATTAAATTGAACAACTTTATTTTAAAAAAAAAAAATGTACAGATTTTAAGCATTTTTACATAAAAGTATATGAATACATTTTTGTCAGTACTTGATTTTTTTAAAGATTTGATAGTGTGCATTAAAATCTAACTAGTTACAATGAGCACAAAGTACATGTAAAACAAGATGTAACCTCAAAATAGTCAAAGTTTTCTTGGTATGTAAAGATTAAGCATAATGGTTTTTCATTTTCTTCTTCTTTTTTTTGGTCTTTGTTTTTCTTGAACTTCATATAGTCTGTGAGTTGTTTCTGGGGTGTTCAGAGCTTTCTGGGGTTAGTATGCAATTATCAGTGACTGCATATTTTGTCTGTTCTTTTGTGGCTGGGTTACCTCACTCAAGAGGGTATTCTCTAGATGTATCCATTTTCTTAAGAATTTCATAAAGCCCTTGTTTCTGATAGCTGAGTAGTACTCCATTGTGTAAATATACCACAATTCATCTACTGAAGGACATATGGGCTCTTTCCAAGTTCTGCCTATTATAAATTGTGTTGCTATGAACATTGTGGTACATGAGTCTTTGTTGTATGCTGGAGCTTCTCTGGGGTATATACCCAGAAATGGAATAACTGGGTCTTCAGGTAGTACTATGTCAATTTTTCTGAGAAATCACTAGACTGATTTCCAGATTGGTTGTACCAGTTTACAACCCCACCAACAGTGGAGAAGTGTTCCTTTTTCTCCACATCCTTGCCAGCATCGGCTGTCATCTGAATTTTTCAACTTAGCCATTTTGGTTGGTGTGAGGTGGAATCTCAGGGCTGTTTTGATTTTCATTTCCCTGATGGCTAAAGATGTCGAGCACATCCTTAGAAGCTTCTCAGCCATTCGATATTCCTCAATAGAGAAAGATTTGTTTAGCTCTGTACCCCATATTTTAATAGGGTTGTTTGATTCTCTGGTGTTTAGCTTCTTGAGATTTTTGTTTACCTTGGATATTAGGCCTCTATCAGATGTGGGGTTGGTAAAGATCTTATCCCACTCTGTTGGCTGCTGTTTTGTTTTCTTGACAGTGTCCTTAGCCTTATAGAAACTTTGCAATCTTTTTAAGTCCCATTTGTTGTTATTTGACCTTAGAGCATGAACCATTGGTGTTCTGTTCAGGAAATTTTCTCATTTAGGAGGCAAGATTTTTAAAAACTAATGCACATGTGTGTGTGTGTGTGTGTGTGTGTGTGTGTGTGTGTGTGTGTGTGTTAGCACAGTGCATGTGTAGAGGTCAGATGACAACATGCTTAGGCCTTAGAGTTTGTGTATACTCTAGATATTAGAGTCCTTTGTCAAAGATGTGGTCAGAAATATTTTGGCATTGGTTGAAGGTGTCAGTTCTTTTTTTCCACCATGTAGATTGTGGATATCCAACTCAAGTGTTAATCTTGGTGACAAGAGTTATGCCATTAGTTATCTTAGGAAATAACTTTTAGGTATTTAAAATATACCTGTATCATCCTATTGCATAATACAAAAAGGATGAGTTATTCTACTACATGTTCATCTCTAATGGTCCATCCTCTCTCTGTTCCAAACATGGGTATGTTTACATTGCATAGGCCTTGGGAGGCAGGTCCTGGCTCTGTTTTACTCTACATCTGAGTTTGAAGCCTAGTCATTGCTATTGACTGTGCCCTTTTTCATGAGTGTCTAACTTTAACTAAGGGTTAGTAATACATTAGGGAAACAATTCTTAGATCTGGCAGCAAAAGCAAACTGCATGATCTAGAAAATTGATTCAAGATAAATTGACCTTCATCAAAAATATTTTACATGTTTTCTGTAGAGGATCCTGCTAAAAGGACAGAAAAGTGAACTGTACACTGAGAGAAATATTTTCAGATCCCATATCTTATAAAGGGTTTGCACATAATGGTCACACAGACCCCTCAACAATGAACACTGAAATGATTCAGTGAGAACATAAGCAAAACTATGAGAAGACATTTCACCAAAGGAATGTGGATGAATGTGAGACCCCCCAAAAGATAAGCACTATTAGCTACCTAGGAAATACAAATTAAAACAGTGAAATTTTTACTACATACCCATGAAAATGGCCACAATTTTTAAAAATGTGATGATACCAAATGCATATTAGGATTCAGGGACACAGGGTATTCCTCCATTCCCTGGAGGAATAACAAAATAACAAAGCACTCTACAAACCACAAAAACCAAGCATGCAGCTACTCTACAGTTCAGAATTACATTTATCACAACAGAATTTAGATTGTATTTTCATACAAATATTCACTTTTTTGAATGTATGCTGGGACAAAACCCAGTGCCTTGTGTTTGTTAGACATGTGTTCTAGCACTGAGTTCCTAACTCAAAATATGCACATTTTCATTCATAGTAATTAGGATAAAATTAGGATACATAGATACTCTCTGACAGCTTAGAGATTAGCTTGAGAAACCAAGCATCTAGTGTATTTACATGTAAATGTCCAGGACAAGTATATTAGGTTCTTCTTTTGCTGACAGTATTAGTTGGATATTTGAGTAGTTTGAAGTGGGTCTTCAAATGTTTGAATGCTTTATTCTCTGCACAGTTCACTCCAAATGAAAGGCTTTCAGTAACATCATCTTATTTAGAAAAAAATTAATATATCACCTACATACACGAAAGGCAAAATAGATGAAAAAATATGGACCATAATTCACAACAAATGCATATAGTATATTTTTAACAAACGGGGGTCTCTGAAATGAATGAACACGGAAACATCTAGAATGACCACTATGGCGCAAGTGAACTGTGCCACCTGACAGAAGAACTGGTAAGGTTGACTGAGCTCAAACCCTGTGAAACTCAAAACTTAGTGTGTTAGCCATGGGGCTAGTTCTCTGTATCTAGTTCTATGTGTTCTGGAATGCAAAACTATGACACCCCATTGAGAGGACCATGGCAACAAGTCACATAACACAAAAACATGTAGTTATTCATACTAATGAGGTACGTAAATAGGCCCTGAGTGTTCAGCAACCTATAGTGCAGGAAAAGGCCTTTTGTCTTCCAGCCAGCCTCTTGTGTTCTCAGTATTCATACTGAACCTGACCCATCTCTGCTTTCTACTTCCTGCCTGATGTGTGGGCTCCCTGACAGAAACTGTCTACTGATGACCCTGGTTTCTGACTCTCAGCAATATCTCATGCACAGGAGATTGGAAACGACATATTCTTAGACTCTGCTGTTTTCTTCCCAGGGAAACACAGACTGAGGGTCCCCATTATAGACTTCATTATGGCTTACCTGAGCAGCATGTGGGTACTTCTGTCAACCCAACACTGAGGCAGACACACATCCCTGCAGACCACCTTTTCACTAGAGAATATGCTCAGAAATTTTTTTTCTTCTTTGAAAATTTCACATGTGTATACAGTAAAATATGATAATATATACTCCCCAATTTCCCTTCCAGCTCTCCACATATCCCCTTCTAACATTTAAAAATGGTGTGTATAAGTATTTTACCTGCATACATGTTTCTGTACCACATGAATTTCTGTTACCTCAGAGGCACATGAATATCATGGAACTGGAGTTAGAGAGGGTTGTAAACCCCTGGTCGGTGCTGAGAATTGAACATGAGTCTTCAGAGAGAACAAAAAATACTCTTAACCATGAAACCCTTAATATTTTTAAAGCTTTAATATATATATATATATATATATATATATATATATATATATATATATATATATATATTTAATGTGTGTGTCTATGTGTATATTTCCTCTGACAAAGGAATGGTTGCAAACTCCCCAAATATTCAACTACAAAATAGTAATTTAATACAGGGTAAACTGTTGATGTAAATAACCTAGTCAAATCTTTAGAGAATGACACTAAGTGGAAAAAGTCAATGCTCTAAAATGTACACACTATATGATTTAATTTATAGCACATTCTTGAAATTAGAAGATTACATAAGCAGGGGTGTGTGTTTCAGTGACAAGGTTAAAGAAGAGGGTTGAGAGTGAAAACAAGAAAGAAATGGATGTGGCTGAGAATACGCAATGTAAGGGAACCTAAAAGCTGCATAAATATTTTGTATCTTGACTTGTAAATGTTGGAAAAATAATTGTGATAATTATTTTGAAAGGTTATCTTCAGAGTGAAACTCTCTATACAGTAAATGATATCTCTCTATATAATTTCTTCCAAGTGCACCCTAATGTGCAAATGAATAATTGTTTTTATTAGTTAAGCTTTGTTACACCAGCAATTCATTTTCCCCTTCCCGACCCCCTCCTTATTTGAATAGTTCCATTCTCAGTCTCTTCCATGTCTGGATTCATGTTACCTGCCTTGTGTTTACTGTTCCCTAAGTGCATCTACCAGCAGTAGTCCATGCATTGCTTCCCAGTTTTTACATAGAGCACAGGTTACACATATAGAACAAAAAGGTCAAAGCTAGAATCTTCACTTGAGTAAAAACATATAGTGTTTATCTTCCTGAGCCTGGGTGACCTCACTCAGCTTAATTCTTTTACAGTTCTTCTTATTTGTAGATTTTTTTTTTTATAGCTGAGTAATAGCACATTATGTATATGCAGCAAAATTCCTTATTCATTTATTAGTTGATGGATATTTTGGTTGATTCCATTTTCTAATTATGCATTGAAATTCAATGAACATGGATGTCAGGTATCTCTAAAGTATTTATATAAAATCCCTTTTTATATGCCAAAGAATGACATATCCAAATCATAGGATAGTTCTACGTTTGGTTTTTGAGAAACATAGCAGGGTCATTTCCTCAGTGGCTGTACTAGTCTACATTACTACCAGCAGAGTATGAGGCCCTTATTTGCCAAATCTTTGCAAGCATTATGGACATATGTATTTATCATTTTGGCTTTCCAAGCCAAGAAAAAATCAATTAGAGGACACTGTAGAACACAGGTGACAGGAAACAAGGAAGTTATACTTTGTGTTGTGGGTTTGATTGGGAATAGGGATCTTGAGAAGAGGGTAGTAGGATTACAGAAACCAAGAATGTATGAAGAAGCCTTATAAAAACCCCACCAAGGTTTTATAAGCCAATTAAACACACAAACACACACACACACACACACACACACACACACACACACACACACACACATTTTTAAGGAAAATGTGAATGAAAGTAACCTGCATGAGTGGACAATAAAAACATAATATGTTAAATGAAAGTCTCAGGTATAAATATCTTACAATGAATTAGTGATCACAGAGTTTAGAGAAGCACACTATAGTAGACCACTATAACTAGATGGTAAATCCTATTGTTTGGCCTGCTCCCTGAGCTGGACTGTGCCAAAGCTCTCTGTACCCATATTCTGCTAGGAGAGAGCAGGACTCCCAGAAGTGCTAACACACATGAGACCACAGGTAAGATCACTACTTCTGCTTCGAGGTACCTGCCTGGAGTCCTTAGGACACAGAAACTAAGGAGCATTCTGGGACAGGATCCTTCTGGTTTGTGTCTGTGCCCTGAGCTGACCCTGAGCTACAGTTCTCTGTACATAGATCCCTCTGGGAGAGAACCAGTCTTCCAAAAGTGCCGGCATACCTGAGAGCACAGGTGAGACAACCACTTCTGCTCAAATTTATGGACCAAAAGAAACCTGCCTGGAGCCCTCAGGACACAGGAACTGAGGAGCAGTCTGGGACAGGATCCATCTAGTTTCAGCCTGCACTCTAAGCTGGCCCTGTGCTATAGCTCTCTGTACCCAGATCCTGCTGGGAGAGAGATGTTCTCCCAGTAGCGCAGACACAATGGTTTACAGGAGGGTAAAGCCACTGTCAGAAACAGCATGACCTTCTAACACCAGAGATAAGCAGATGGCTAAGAGGCAAGTGCAAGAGCCAAATGAACAGAAACCAAGGACACTTACCATCATCGAAAGCCTATTTTCCTACCACAGCAAACCCTGGACTTCCCAACACACTGGAAAAAGCAAGATTCTGATATAAAATCACAACTCATGGTGACATAAAAGGACTTTAAGAAGCACATAAATAACTCCCTTAAAGAAATATAGGACAACACAGGTAAACAAGTAGAAGCCCTTAAAGAGAAAACACAAAATACACAAAAATCCTTTAGAGAATTACAGGAAAACACAATCAAAGAGGTGAAGAAATTGAACAAAACCATCCAGGATCTAAAATGGAAATAAAAACAATGAAGAAATCACAAAGAGAGACAACACTGGAGATAGAAAACTTGGAAAAGAGATAAGGAGTCATAGACACAAACATCACCAACAGAAAACAAGAGGTAGAAGAGAGAATCTCAGGGGCAGAAGATAAAACAAAACATGAACACAACAGTCAAAGAAAATATAAAGTGCAAAATGCCCCTAAGCCAAACACACTATCAAATACACAATGAGAAGATCAAACCCAAGAATAATTGTTATAGAAGAGAGTGTAAGATGGAACCTCAAAGTTGTTTTGATTTGCATTTCCCTGATGACTAAGAACTATGAACATTTCTTTAAATGCTTGGCTATTAGAGATTTCATTGTTGAGGATTCTCTGTTTAGCTCTGTACCCCAGTTTTAAGTTCAGTTATTTGGGTTCTTGGTGTCTGACTTCTTGAGTTCATTGTAAATTTTGGATATTAGCCTTCTGTCACATGTATGATGGATGAAGATCCTTCCTAATCCTTCTGCTGCAATTGTGCCCTATTGGTAGTATCCTTGGAACTAAAGCCTTTTAGTTTCACGGGGTCTTACTTATCAATTGTTGATCTTATAGTGTGAATCAGAATACAGAAATTTTCTCCTGAACCAATGTGTTCAAGGTTATTTCACACTTTGTCTTCTATATATAGTGTATCTGGCTTTATATTGAGGCCCTTGATTAAAAAAATCATAAATTGTGCATGCCAATGGATGGAATGTGAGAATTACATTGTGGGTGAGACACCCCAGTTTCAAAGGCTATACATAATATGCTGTCACTTGTAAGCAGATATTAGCCATAAAATACAGGTCTGTTGCTACACTCAACAGACCCAAAGAAACTAAACAACAAGGCTCAAAGAAGGAAGCTTGAATCTCACTTAAAAGGGTTGATAAAATAGTAATAAGAATCAGATGGAGGGAGGGATCTGGGGGGGATGAGAAATCAAATGGGGGGTTTATGGTGAGATCTGGGGAAGGACAGAAAATATAGCTAGATGGCCATGAAAATGAATGGAAATCTGCAATTAATTGGTTTATAAAGTTTGGGGCATCTCCTGGATGAGACAGAGAACTGGGATAAGGGAGACACGCAAGAATCAATGGGGGTGACCTTAGCTATGACTCACAACATTGAGGATATACTATCAAAAGAGGTTACTTTCTGTTACCAGGTAGGAACCCCAGGGGATTAATAAAGACACCAAACTATTCACAAATCTTTAAACTAAAAATTTAACCCAAAATTTATCCTGTCTACAAGAAATGCAGACATAGGGTATGGAGGAGAGACTGAAGCGAATGCCAACCAAAAACTAGCCCAACTAGAGACCCATCCCATGGGAAGCACCAATACTAGACACTATTAATGATACTTTGTTATGCTTGCAGACAGGAGCATGTTGTCTTCTGAAAGGCTCCACCTAGTAGCTGACAGACATCCACAGGCAGATACAGACACCCACAGTCAAACAGTAGATGGAATTTGGGGACTCATATGAAAGAATAGGAGAAGCGATTGTAGGCCCTAAAGGGGATAGGAACTCCACAGGAAGATCAAGAGAATTAACTAACCTGGATTCTTGGGGCAGGCAGAGTTTGAACACCAATCAAAGAACATAAACTTTCTCAGCTCTTATGTATCATATGTGCAGGTTGGTCTTCATGCAGGTCTCAAAAAACATGGGTGGGGGCTATCTCAAAATCTGTGGCCTGCATATAGGGCATCTTCTTCTAGCTATGCTGTCTTGTCTGGCCTCACTGGGAGAGAAAATGCAGCCTAATAGAGACTTGAAATGCCAGTGTTGGGGGATACCCAGGGAACCTCCAACCTGCTCAGAAAAAGGAGAGGTGGGATAAGGAAAGGGTTGCTTGAGGGGTGTATGTAGTGGGGGGTCAGTGAGCAGATGTCAAGTAAATAAGTAAAAAATTAAATTAAATTAAAAATATATACACCAATGGGAGTACTTAAATGGAGAGAGAAAAGAACAAATTTTAAAAAAAGGAAAATAAAAGTTAAGCATGTCATGTAGGGAGAAACACATGAACAGGTTAAAATCAATGGCTAGTATACCATGAATACAAAAGTCTTTAAACTTTTGATAGGATATAGAGGCTGAGCAACTGCGATTGGGAACAGAAAATTAGAACTTCTGTTTCCACCCGGAGGCGACTTCCGGACGCAGAGCAGAGCCTGGCCTACCTGCCTGCAGAGCAGCGGCTCATAGAGGCTGAGCAACTGCGATTGGAAACAGAAAATTAGAACTTCTGTTTCCACTCGGAGGCGACTTCCGGACGCAGAGTGGAGCCTGGCCTACCTGCCAGGCAGAACTGCGGCTCATAGAGGCTGAGCAACTGTGCCTGATCCAGCAAACAGAAACAGAACGTTGGAACTTCTGCTCACACCCGACGACTCTGAGGCATAAAACAGGGCTTGACCCATCTGACACCTCAACCAGTGGAGAACCAGGGACACAGACCAGATACAAGGGAATGGTAAGAACATATCACTGACAACAAAATGGCAAGAGGAAAGAGAAAGAGTATATCCCAAGAGAAACAAGACAATCTAGCAACACCAGAGCCCAGCTCTCCCATAACAGCAAACATCGGAACTCCAAACACTCCAGAAAAAGAAGACACAGACCTGAAATCATGCCTCAAGACGCTGATAGAGTTAATTAAACAAGAAAGGGAGGAAAAGCAAAAAGATTCAGAAGCTTTTAAAGAAGAAACAAGAAAAACACACAAAGAACTCAAAGAACTAGAGGAAAACAGAACCAAAGAAATAAAGGAATGGAAGAGGGAAATTAAAACAGAGCTTGACACAATAAAGAAAACACTAAAAGAGATAACCCTAGAGTCAGAACACCAAAAAAAGAAATCAGGAGTCACAGAAGCAAGAATTTCCAATAGATTACAAGAGATCAAAGAGAGAATCTTGGGGGCAGAAGACAACATTGCAAACATAGAAAAACAGCCAGAGAAGATGCAAAAAACAAAAAGCTCCTAACCCAAAATGTCCAGGAAATCCAAGACACAATGAGAAGACCGAACCTAAGGATAATAGGAATAGAAGAGGGAGAAGAGTATCAACTAAGGGGCACAGTAAATATCTTCAACAAAATCATAGAAGAAAACTTCCCTACCCTCAGAATGAGATGACAACGAGCATAAAAGAAGCCTTCAGAACTCCAAATAGGTTGGACCAGAAAAGAAATACCTCCCGACACATAATAGTAAAAACATCAAGCGCCCAAAGTAAAGAAAGAATACTAAAAGCAGTAAGGGAAAAAGGTCAGGTAACATATAAAGGCAGACCAATCAGACTCACACCCGATTTCTCAACAGAGACTATGAAAGCTAGAAGAGCCTGGACAGACATCATGCACACCCTAAGAGAGCACAAGTGCCAGCCCAAGCTGCTATACCCAGCAAAACCATCAATCACCATCGATGGAGAGACAAAGATATTTCAAGACAAATCAAAATTCACACAATATCTGACCACAAACCCAGCACTACAACGAATTATAGGTGGAAAACCCAATACAATGAGGGGAAATACAGCCTAGTAAGAACAAGAAAACTCCTAAACAAGAAAACTAAAAGAAGAAAAAAAAACACAGACACAACTCAACCCAAAAAAGCAATAATAGCAGGAAACAGAAACAACTATTCTTTGATATCTATTAACATAAATGGTCTCAACTCCCCAATAAAGAGACATAGATTATCAGACTGGATAAATAAACAAAATCCAGCCTTTTGCTGCATACAGAAAACTCATCTCAGAGACAAAGACAGACACTATCTCAGAGTAAAAGGGTGGGAAAAAAACTTCCAAGCAAACAGCTCCAAGAAGCAAGCTGGAGTGGCTATTCTAATATCGAATAAAGTAAATTTCCAACCAAAAGTTATCAACAAAGATAAGGAAGGACACTTTTTACTCATTACCGGGGAAATCTGTCAGGAGGAACTCTCAATCTTTAACATATATGCTCCAAATAAAAAATCACCCACATTCATAAAAGAAACCGTACTAGGCTCAAAAAATACATTTCAACCCACACAATAATAGTGGGAGACTTTAATACCCCACTCTCACCAATGGACAGATCAGGGAAACAGAAACTGAACAAGGACACTGCAAAACTAGCAGAGACTTTGAACCAACTAGAATTAATAGATATATACAGAACATACTATTCCAAAGTAAAAGAATACACCTTCTTCTCACCACCCCATGCACATTCTCGAAAATTGACCACATAATTGGACACATAACGAGCCTCCATCGATATAAGAAGATTGAAATACTCCCATGCATCCTCTCAGATCAACATGGTCTACGACTGGTCTTTAACAACAACAAAGACAACAAAAAGCCCACATACACATGGAAACTTAACAATGCTCTGTTAAAGGATAGCAGGGTCAAAGAAGAAATAAAGAAAGAAATTAAGGATTTTCTAGAATTCAATGGAAACGAAAACACAACATACCCAAACCTATGGGATGCAATGAAAGCAGTATTGAGAGGAAAACTCATAGCCCTAAGTGCTTCCACAAAGAAACTGGAGAGAGCTCACATCAGCAACCTGACAGCACAGCTAAAAGCCCTAGAACAAAAGGAAGCAGATATACACAAAAAGATTAGATGGCAAGAAATAATCAAAATTAGGGCAGAAATAGACCAAATAGAAACAAAAAGAACCATTAAAAAAATCAACAAAACCAAGAGTTGGTTCTTTGAGAAAATCAACAAGATTGTTAAACCCCTAGCCAGACTAACTAGAGGGCAAAGAGAGAGTATCCAAATTAACAAAATCAGAAAGGAAAGTGGGGACATAACAACTGAAACTGAGGAAATTCAAGAAATCATCAGATCCTACTACAAAAACTTATACTCCACAAAATTGGAAAATCTGGAGGAAATGGACGAATTCCTAGACAGATACAAGGTCCCAAAGTTAAACCAGGACCAAGTAAACAATCTAAATAACCCTATAACACCTAAAGAAATAGAAGAAGTCATCAAAAGCCTCCCAACCAAAAAAAGCCCAGGTTCAGACGGGTTCAGTGCAGAATTTTATAAGAATTTTATTGAGGATATAACACAAATACTCGCCAAACTATTCCAAAAGATAGAATCAGATGGAATATTACCCAACTCATTTTTTTGAGGCTACAATAACCCTCGTACCTAAACCACACAAAGACCCTACAAGAAAAGGTAACTTCAGACCAATCTCTCTTATGAACAGCGATGCAAAAATACTCAACAAAATCCTTGCAAACCGAATCCAAGAACACATCAAAACGATCATTCATCATGACCAAGTAGGCTTCATCCCTGGGATGCAGGGATGGTTTAACATAAGGAAATCCATCAACGTAATCCACCATATAAACAAACTCAAAGACCAAAATCACATGGTCATATCACTAGACGCTGAGAAAGCATTCAACAAAATCCAACACCCCTTCATGTTAAAAGTCCTGGAAAGAACAGGAATCCAAGGCCCATACTTAAACATAATAAAAGCAATATACAGCAAACCAACAGCTAACATCAAACTTAATGGCGAGAAACTTGAAGCAATCCCACTAAAATCAGGGACTCCACAAGGCTGCCCACTCTCCCCCTACCTATTCAACATAGTACTGGAAGTCCTGGCTGGAGCAATTAGACAGCAAAAGGAGATCAAGGGGATACAAATCGGAAAGGAAGAGATAAAAACATCACTCTTTGCCGATGACATGATAGTGTACTTGAGTGACCCCAAAAATTCCACCAGAGAACTCCTACAGCTGATAAACAAGTTCAGCAAAGTGGCCGGATACAAAATTAACTCAAACAAATCAGTAGCCTTCCTATACTCAAAGGACAAACATGTGGAGAAAGAAATTAGAGAAAACGTACCCTTCACAATCGTTACAAAAACTCTGAAATACCTTGGATTGACTGTAACTAAGCAAGTGAAGGACCTGTATGACAAGAACTTCAAACCACTAAAGAAAGAAATTGAGGAGGATCTCAGAAAATGGAAAGATCTTTCATTCTCATGGATTGGAAAGATCAACATCTTAAAAATGGCCATCCTACCAAAAGCAATCTACAGATTCAATGCAATCCCCATCAAAATTCCAACCTAGTTCTTCATGGAATTGGAAAGATCAATGTGCAATTTCATATGGAATAACAAAAGACCTAGAATAGCGAAATCCATCCTCAACAACAAAAAAACATCTGTGGGAATCACTATCCCTGACCTCAAGCTATATTACAAGGCAATTGTGCTGAAAACTGCATGGTCATGGTACAGAAATAGGCATGTGGATCAATGGAATAGAATAGAAGATCCAGAAATGAGCCCTCATGTATATGGTCACCTGATTTTTGACAAAGGAGCAGTAAACATTCAATGTAAAAAGGACAGCCTATTCAACAAATGGTGCTGGTCCAACTGGCACTCAGCATGCAAAAGAATGAAAATAGACCTGTTCTTCTCTCCTTGTACAAAGCTCAAGTGTAAGTGGATTAAAGATCTCCACATTAAACCAGATACACTGAAACTATTAGATGAGAAAGTAGGGAAAACCTTAGAACACATAGGTACAGGAGAAAATTTCCTGAACAAAACACCAATGGCTCAAGCTCTAAGGTCAAATATTAACAAATGGGACTTAATGAGATTGCAAAGTTACTGTAAGGCTAAAGACATCGTCAAGAAAACAAACGGCAACCCACAGAATGGGAAAAGATGTTTACCAACACCACATCAGATAGAGGCCTAATATCCAAGGTGTACAAGGAACTCAAAAAGCTAGACACCAGAGAATCAAATTACCCTATTAAAAATGGGGTACAGAGCTAAACAAAACGTTTTCAGTTGAGGAACACCGAATGGCTGAGAAACATCTGAGGAAGTGCTCGACATCCTTAGCCATCAGGGAAATGCAAATCAAAACAACACTGAGATTCCACCTCACACCAGTCAGTTTGGCCAAGATCCAAAACTCAGATGACAGCAGATGCTGGCGAGGCTGCGGAGAAAGAGGAACACTTCTCCACTGTTGGTGGGGTTGCAAGCTAATACAACCACTCTGGAAATCTGTCTGGCAATACCTCAGAAAATTGGATATAGTACTACCTGAAGACCCAGCTATTCCACTTCTGGGCATATACCCCAGAGACACTTTAATACACAACAAAGATATATGCACCACAATGTTCATAGCGGCTCTATTTATAATAGCCAGAAGTTGGAAGGAGCCCAGATGTCCTTCAGAAGATGAATGGATACATAAATTGTGGTACATATACACAAATGGAATACTACTCAGCCACCAGAAACAATGACTTAACCAAATTCTTAAGAAAATGGCTGCATCTAAAGAATATCATCCTGAGTGAGATAACCCAGTCACAAAAGAACAGACATAATATGCAGTCACTATTAGTGGGATGCTAACCCCAGAGGTTTGCACTCCCCCAGAAACAACTCACAGACTGTATGAAGTCCAAGAAATAAAGAAAACAAAAAAAATACATATATTTACAAACAAGAAGACTTTGACTGTTTCCATGTTTCGTTTTGTTTTTCATGTACTTTACGCTTATTGTAACTATTGGGTTTTCAATGGGTACTGTCGGGCCCTTGAAAAAAATCAAGTACTGACTAAAAAAAATATATTCAAAAAAAAAGTTGCCTGAGTATAAAAAATCACCTAACTTCTTTGAACCATATCAGAGCCAATGAGATAATAAAGAACTGGTAATATATATATATATATATGAACTTTTGATAAGAGTGAAACAGTCTTATAAAATAAAGATTTGCTGAACTGAATCTAAATAATTTGGATTAGTTTTCTGAATAAGGATATATAAAATATTAGAATGAAATGTATACTCTCGAGGGTAGTGCAATAATCAGTAAGTGATTATAAATATTGTGGAAAGTGTGAAGCCAACACCCATGTCCAGATTTTAAAGCTACTCTTGCCTGGAAGGCATTTTGTAAACCTTGAAAAATAAAACTTGGGTTACTTAAGTAAAAACTCCTAATCCATTTAGATGAGTTAGCAAGAAGCACGTGTTGATTTTAAGCATACATTGAAAACAGTAAATTCATTAATCAGGCTTTTACCTAAAAAGACTGGAGAAAAAAGAAAAATAAATCTAGTGGAAGAGAAATAGCAATAGTTAGAGCAGAAATCCAATTAACTGGAACAAGACATCACATGAGGGCCAATGACACCAAGAGCTGATGCACTGCAAAGGTCAGCAAAACCTACATTTTTGGGAGACAGTGTTTTGTTATACAAGACAGACTGTCTTTGAACTCAGGATCCTGAAGCTTCCATAGGCTGAGATTTTAGGCATGAACCACCACAACTCAATCCAGAAATCAATAAAACAATGTCTCTAGCAGAAGAGATACACATAGAAAGGACAGATGAAGAAGAACAGGAAGGGGAGGTCCTAAAGGAAGGGGAATTAAAAGCTGAAATAAGAAGTGGTTAAGGGGGATTTCTTACAGAGCTATGAATACTGAAACATATAACAAAGGAATACTGTAGAAAACTGCATGCCCACAATTTTACTAGATTAAATGAACTAGACAAATTTTTTGTAAGTAACAGTCTGCTTAAACCCACACAAGAAGAAATAAACTAAATCATTAGATCTATATTTATTAATTAAATAAATTAACAATGAATGACTTTCTGAAATAGGATGGACCAGGCCTCAACAATTTCACTGATATATACCAGTTGTCTATAATATCTTCCAATAAACAGAAGCCAAGGAAACATAATGTTACCATCACCACATTGCAAATTACTTGGAAAAAATAGTATAAGAAATGAAAACCCCTAACCAACATCTCACATTAAATTTTGTACAAAATCTTCCATAAAATAATGAAAAAATTAAGTTCAAGACTAAAACAGAAATGACAAAGTGGTTTTTAATCTTAGCATTGTAAAGCTACTTACAATTAGAAGAAAATTATTATAAATTATTACATCAACAAAGTAAAGAAGAAAAAGTCACAGTATTAATATTAATAAAACTATCAGATAAATTTCAAGTCTCATTTATAAGTTACTAATAAAAACTCAACAAACTGGAAACAGAGTAAATGCCTACATTGGATAAGCAATGTTCCTGACAATCTTAAGAATAAATATGTCATGCTTAGTGGCTAGCAACTAGCTGCCTTCCTATGAATACTGAAAACATGCATATTTTTTTACCACAATTATTAAACGACATTCTGGAAATTTTAACTAATGGAATATGACAATAGAAGATAATAAAACATGTACAGATTGGGAAGAAAAGCACAAAACTGTCTTTGTATGCAGGTAACATGATGCAGAAAACTTAAGAAACTCCTAAAGAAACCCTCGAACCAGTAAGAAATTCCACCAAGTTTTATAAAAGGCAATATACGGAAGTTCAGTTTTCCTTTTACTAATTTTTTAAATGAGGCAAATAATTTTATTAACCCTTTCCAAACTTTTCCCAGGCATCTTCAGCTTAATTTGTTGCAAAGAATGAATTAGGCATAAACAAAAACTGAAAAGAGCTACAGTATCCAAAGAAATTGGGGTAGAAAATATTAGAGATCTGGATTCTTATCACATCCATAAATGAAAGAATTTTGAAAAGCAGTCATGATGTAAGACATCAGATCCAATAACTTCTGCTAGTGTCACCTTTTCCACAAGTTGCTTTCATGAAGTCTTTCTAATTCTTAGAAGCCTCATCAAAATTCTCCACTATATCTGGATCTTCATCATTATCCTCATCGCCATCAGCAAGTGGTGCTTTCCCACCCACAGATTGTTTAGGCAGAGCATCACCCAATCTCCTTAAACTAGACAGACTGCACAAAACGGGCTTACAATGCTGAGAAGCATTTCTGTCAGCTACTTTGTTTTAGCATGGCTTATAATGGTGAAGGTGTTTGCTGCCAGAAATTCTTGGACTTTAGGGTTATTAAAATGTATCACTTTCCCTTGCTTTATAAACATGTTCACCGCTTCAATACTAGAGACATTGTTTATCCCTAACTTTTATAAGGAGAACTGCAGTTTTTTTTATCCTTGAGAATATTCATTAAAATGACAAAAGATAAATAAATGTGCAGAAAAGACATACCATAACTACTTTGTATTACTTTGAAATTTGTCTCTTAGATGGCAACTCGACAGTATGTGTGTTCTTTTGAAATGTTCCTTGTTATTGTTAGCACAGCATGTAGAAGTCACAAGTCCTGGACCCCAATCTACTTTTGTTTTGAGAAAATTATCTACATGCAAGGGTATAGTTTCACACCTCTGTCACAAAACATTTAATATGTTGAACAATGAGTGACTGACAATGTGAATGGCCAGCAAATGTAGTTATTCTTGTCCCTTTGTCTCATGGCATGGTTGCTTCAGTGACTCCAGGATTGACAACATGCAACTCAGTTAATTCTGGTTGATATTCTGAGGACCAGAGATAATATTCTGTTGTCAGCAATAGTAGTCAGACTGAGGTCAAGAATAATGAAGGTAAAAGATCTCATTTTTCTGTAAGACAAAGGACACTGTCAATAGGACAAAACAGCAATCAACAGATCTTTATTAATCCTAGATCTGATAGATGGCTAATATATAATATATACAAAGAACTCAAGAGGTTAGACTCCAGAGAACCATATATTCCTATTAAAATGGGGTACAAAGCTAAACAAAGAATTCTCAGCTGAGGAACATCGAATGGCCAAGAAGCACCTAAAGAAATGTTCAACATCTTTAGTCATCAGGGAAATACAAATCAAAACAAACTTGAGATTCCACCTTAAACCAGTCAGAATGGCTAAGATCAACAACTCAGGTGACAGCAAATGCTGGCAAAGATGTGGAGAAATAGGAACACTCCTCTTTTTCTGATAGGACTGCAAGATGATACAACCACTCTGGAAATCAGTCTGGTGGTTCCTCAGAAAATTGGACATAGTACTACCTGAGCACCCAGTTATACCACTCCTGGGCAAACTCCCAAAAGAAGCTCCAGCATCTAACAAGGACACATGATCCACTATGTTTATAGCAGCCTTATTTATAATAGCCAGAAGTTGGAGAGAAACCAGATGTCCAGAACAGAGGAATGGATACAGAAATTGTCGTAAATTTACACACTGGAGTACTACTCAGCTATTAGAAACAATGACTTCACAAAATTCTTAGGCAAATGGATGGATCCCGAGTGAGGTTACCCAATCACAAAAAACACCCATGATACACAGTCACTGATAAGTGGATATTATCCCAAAAACTTGGGATATCCAAGATAAAATTTACAGACTATATAGAGCTCAAGAAGAAGGAAGGCCAAAATATGAAAACTTCAGTCCTTCTTAGAAGGGGGAACGAAATACTCAAGGAAGGTAAGAGGTGGGAGGGACTTAGGAGGAACAAAGGAGGGGGAGGGAAAAAGCAGGAGCAGAATCAGGTATGAGAGGATATGGGGATGATACTTAGAGGATCAGGAATTTGAACAGAATTGTGTAGCAATGGGGGATGGGGAACTTGGGATAGACACCATCAAGTCTCAGATGCCAGGAGAACAAAAGGCTCCCAGGACCCAACAGAGATGAGATTAGCTGAAATGCTCAACAAAAGGGAGGGACCCTGTAGAGACCATATCCAGAGGTTAGGCAAGGCCCCTGGTTAGGAGGTGGTATCACCTTCCTTTCTCAAAGTTTTAACCCTAGATTGATCCTATCTAAAGAGTGGATCATCTTTGTCCCTGAAGGAAAGGCCATCCAGAGACTGCCCCATCTGTTGATCCATCCCATATGCAGACACCAAAACCAGTCACTATTGTTGATGCCAAGAAATGCTTGCTACATGAGCCTGATATAGATGTATTCTTGAGAGGCTCTGCCAGAGCCTGACAAATACAGAGGTAGATGCTTGCAGCCAACCATTGGACTGAGCACAGAGTTCCCAATTGAGAAATTACAGAAAGGACTGAAGGAGCTGAAGGGGTTTGCAACTCCACAGGAAGAACAACAATATCAAACAAGATGCCCCAGAGCTCCCAGGGACTAAACCACCAACTAGAGACTATACATGGGGACCCATGGATTCAGATACATATGTAGCAAGGGATGACATTGCCTGACATCAATGGGAGGAGAGGCACTTGGTCCTGTGAAAACTTGATGCCCCACTATGGAGGAATACCAGGACGGTGAGGTGGGAGTTGGTGGGTGGGTGGGGGAGCATCCCCACAGAAGCATGGGAAAAAGGCATGAAGAGGGGGAAACCTGAAAAGGGGATAACATTTGCAATGTAAATACATAAAATATCAAATAAAAAAGATAAAAAGATCTTATTTCAAATCAGCCTAAATAAGTAAATGCCCATTTTGGACTGTTTAACTCAGAATGACTGGAGTAATGAAAGGCATGGTTTGATCAGAGTATTAGGATTAAGAGTTACAGTAAAAATACTGCTTTTCCACCACCAAAAAGTTTGCCCAAAGCTTTTTTCATGTCTCTATTCCTCAAGCTGTAGATGAATGGGTTCAGCATGGGGATCACAATCATGTAGAGAACAGCAGCCCTGCTTTCCCTCTCTGTAGAGTGGGTTGATGGGGGAAGTAAATACACACCCATCAGAGATCCATAGAAGAGCAGAACAACTGTAAGATGTGAACCACAGGTAGAAAAGGCTTTCCATCGCCCTCCAGGAGAAGGGATGTCCAGCACAGCCCAGGAAATGCAGACATAGGAGATGACAATCAATGTAAGAGGAACAGCAAGAAACACCAAGCCCATGGTAATGATCATCAGCTCATTAATATGGGTGTCAGAACAGGCAAGTTTCAGCAGAGCACTGGGATCACAGTAGAAATGGGGGATGGCTGTGTGTGCACAGAAAGCCACATGGGTCAGCAGCAGTGTGTGCATGAGGGCAGGACAGTTGGTCAGCACCCAGCAAATGCACAGCATTAATGCACAGAATTGGGGACTCATAGCTGTGCTGTAATGGAGTGGTTGGCAGATGGCTACATAGCGGTCATACGCCATCACAGCCAGAAGGCAGTTGTCAAGTCCACCAAACACCAGTAGGAAATAGAGCTGGGTGAGGCACCCTGAATAGGAGATGCTCTGACTTTGGGTATAAATGTTGGCGAGCATTTTGGGGACAGAAGCAGAAGTGAAGCAGGCATCAGTTAAGGAGAGATTCGCCAAAAAGAAGTACATAGGAGTGTGTAGGTGTGCATCAGAGCTGATGACAAGGATGATGAGTAGGTTTCCCACCATAGTGACCAGGTACATGCCCAGGAATATGCCAAATAGAAGAGGCTCCTCTCCTGGCTCCACAGAGAGTCCCAGAAGAAGGAAGTCTGAAGCAACAGATTGGTTCACTCTACTTGGTTTTTTCATGCTGTGTAGCTCTTGTTGTAACATTCTTTATGTGATTTAATCATTAGATCAGCTCACATATATGAATTTGTATTGCCAGACCTATGTTGTATGGAAAGGGAAAGATATGTGATCCTTGCCCATGAACATGTCTAAGTATCGTTGGAAATAAAACACTCATGAACATTTTTTTTTATAGAAGAGTTAAAATAATAAGCAAATGCAATGTTCCTTTCTGTGCTGAAACAGGTTCTATACAAAAGAGATGAATTTGATTAGAGAAGTCAGCACAGGTATTCTGAAGGAGGTAGAAATTGAGTGTAACCTTGTTGGGAATATTTGAAAAGTACTTTATGTTGGCTCTTTAGAAAGGAATTGTAAATCTTCATTATCTCTCTCATTCTTCTCCCGATATGTGCTCACATACTTAAATACATGCATATACAACCATGTATGTTAAGCTTTTTGTATAGACATTGCAAATGACTTTGATGGGAAAAAAATGAACTGCTTCCTAATCCTAGGACTTAGCCTCATCCATTCAAAGCAGTCCTGAAATTTCCCCTAACTGGAAGCACTGGACATATGGGCTGTTGCAGCTGCTGTTAAGGCATTCTCAAAAAGGCTCTCCTGTATCTGTTCACCCACCTCTCCCTCTCCATCTCCCCCCACCCCCTCTCTTATCTTCCTATGGCAACTGGGGCTTGAAATTTAAAACCATCTTTCTTCTCTGCTGTGGTTTTACTATCTCTGTGTTACTGGAATTTCAACATAGGGAGGAAAATAAAGGTTTTTAGTTCTTTGTTCTCTTTTGTGCAAACAGCTTTGTCTAAAGTTCTTAAATTTAGAGTAGGCTGGTATTACATAGTGTATACAAGGACTTTGGCCTAATAAGATTCACAATGACTCAGTTCTTTGATTTGTGGGTTACAGAGAGACTCAGACTCCATAACACTAAAAAGTTTACCTATTTGTAGGGCAAAGTGTGTGTGTGTGTGTGTGTGTGTGTGTGTGTGTGTGTGTGTGTGTGTGTGTGCATGCGCGCACACACGTGCACAGTCAAGCATGAATGAAGGTAAATATTATCCTTTCCAGGTCCTCACCTGTCACATTGTGCATCAAACTTAAGCATCTTCAAATTTTTAAGCTCTCTCTTCTAGCTGGAAAAATATCAGTGAAAACCTGACAGAGATCTTTTCTGACTTGGTCAGTAAAGCTGACATCCACTGAGTCTAGTGCTCTTTGAGAACACTTAGGGTACATGACTCAATTTCTGCTTTCTTGGACCAAAAAAGGACAAGGGTTTCTTAGAACTATAAATGCTCCTGTCACATCATCTCCCAAAGCACTTGTTAAACCACAGTGTCACTGCCGATCTTGTACTCCAGCCAGCTCTGTCTGGGCCTTAGGGGACCTGAAGACATTCCTTTCCTCAAGGGCTAAGCTACCAGGTACAGGTCTCAAGAGTGCTATTCTGAATCACATGCTGGCATATTCTTTAGTTTGACTAGCTAGCCATCTGTGACTCCTATCTATGTATTGGACAACTCACTTTCTTTTGCCCTTATTAAATGAGATGGGAAAAGAAATTCAGAGTGTAAGTGGTATCATGGCCATCTTTTATTTCCCTAAATAGAAACATATAAATATGAGACACTTCTTCAAGACATATAAAAGTTTTAGGTGAGGTAGGCTACATAAACCATATCAGACATATCAACTCACACACAGCAGCTGCTAGGAAATCTGGGCCTGTCTTCTGTATTTGTGTTAAGAAGTAAACTCTTTCTAGACAGGTCAGTATATGATCACCAGTAAGAAAATAAGCTACAGTATTATCCTTGCAGATGGAAAATAGGTGTCCAGTGAGAATAATGATCTGAGGAGAATCCTCCCAGTGTCTGCTCAGATCTATAAACAATTCCCTTAATCACTGTATGTCATAACACCATATTACTTACTGTTGGGCAACTAGGATTATGTTGGAATCACTAAAAACTTTATAAGTACAAAAGAACCACAATATATCTAAATTTATGTGTATAGCCTCTTACTAGTAACAGTAAACATTTCACATCACTTTCTTTACCAATGCTAGGAAATAAACTCAGGATTTTATACGTGCTATGCAAGTACTTTGTGCTTGAGATATAACCATGGCTTGTGTCTCTTGACTTTGAGAGATATAATTTTTTACCTTAATTTTTCTGTTAGTATTTATCCTTTTTTGAAATGAAGTGTATGTGTCTTTAAAATAGATATTATTAATAATAAGATGAAATAAGCTATTTTCGTTCCAAATCCTCATTTTACATGTAGACTTTTTAAAAGCTATCTTTTCCCTAACTATCTTTATTTTAAAAATCCTGTCCCATTCACTGAATGGTGTAATTCTACTTAATTATTTCTTCTAAATTTTATTATTGTATTATATATTGCTGTTTTGCTTTCATGTGGGTCTGTGTATCAACATGTATGCCTGGTAGCTGCAGTTTAGATGAAGACACCAGATCCCCTGTAACTGGACTTGCTGATGGCTGTAAGCTGCCATGTGGGTCTTAAGGAATAAACTCAGGTCCTCTGGAAGAGCATCAAGTGCTCTTAACCACTAAGCCATCCTTCCACTTCTCTTGTTATTTATTTATTCTTTTTATATACAATACTTTTCAACCACAGCCTCACTTTCCTCTGCTGCTCATAGTCTCCTCCACCTCCTGCCTCCTCTCGATCCACTGTTCCTCTACTTCCCTTCAGAAAAGATCAGGCCTCCCAGGGTTATCAACTGAACACAGCATAACAAGATGCAAATAAGACTAGTTATAAACTCATATTGAGGCTGGACAAGGCAACCCTGTAGAAGGAAAGATCAGGCAAATGAATCATGTTCATTACCACTCCCACTGTTAGGAGTCCCAAAGGAACCAAAACAACCATAGCATGTGTGCAGAGGACCTAGCAATCAGTTTCTGTGAGCCCCTATTAGAGTGCATTCTCTTGGTGGCTATTTAGGCAGTGTCAGGAATGGATTCACTCTTCTAGTGAGGGCCTCCTAAGTCAGGCCAGTCATTGGCTGGCCATTTCCACAAGCTCTGAGTCACCATTGCCTCAGCACATCTTACAGGCAAAACATGCTGAAATGAGAAGTTTTTATGGATGGGTTATTTTTCATGTCTCTCACTAGAAGCCTTGCCTCATGGCAGAAGATAGCTGGTACAGACACTACTTCCTCCATTACTTGGAGTCCTCTCAAGGGTAACCCTTATCAGTCACAGGAAGTTTTCACTCTACTGGATTTCCAAACTTCCCCTTAAATGCCCCTCAATTCCAGCTATCTACATACATAATCTTTCCTTACATCCCTCCCTCACCCACCTAATTTCTTCTGTTCCCATTCCTAACTGACCCCAGTCCACCTGGAAAATCCATTCTATTTTTTCTTCACAGGGAGAAAATAGATCCATGCACCAAATATTGAACCCTCCTTGTTATGTAGCTTCTCTGTAGCATGATTATCTTTTACTCAACAGCTAATGTGCACTTATAAGTAAGTAAATACCATTTGACTTTCTGGGTCTGGATTACTTTGCTTAGGATGACTTTTTTTCCAAGTTGCATCTATTTGCCAGCAACCTTTCACAATGTCATTTTTATAACAATGGAGCAATGCTCCATTGGATAAGTATTTATTCTTAGATTTAGAGACATCTAGATGGTTTCCAGTGTCTAGATGTTATAAATAAGCCACTGTGAACATAATTGAGCAAATTTCCTTGTGGTAGGGTGACATGTCTTTTGGGTATATGTCCAAGAGTGCTATAGCTGCAACTTGAGGTAGATTGATTCCCAATTTTCAAACAAACTGTGATATTGATTTCCATAGTGGCTGGATAGCTCTCACCCCAACCAGCAGTGGAGGAGTGTTGCCTTTTCTCCACATCATGAGCAATCACTGTATTATTGATCATCCATTCTGATGGGTGTAAGATGAAATTTCAGAGTAGTTTGATTTGCATTTCCCTGATGGCTAAGAATTTTGAACATTTCTTTAAGTGCTTCTCAGGCATTTGGGATTCCTCTCTTAAGAATTTTTAATTAAATTATTTAGTTTGTCAATGTCTAATTTCTTGAATTGTTTATAAATGTTGGATATCAACCTTATGTCAGATCTGAGATTGGTAAAAAATATTTTCCCATATTGCATGCTGCCCTTTTGTCTTACTAATGGTGTTTTTTGCCTTAGCTAAGCTTTTCAGTTTCATGAGGTTTCATTTCATATAGAGGTTAGTAATACATTCAGAACTTCTTTTATTGTACAATATTGTTTTAGCTATCCTGGGCTTTTTGTTATTTCATATGAAATTGAGAATTATTTTTTAAGGTCTGTAAAGAATCATGCTGCAATCTTGCTGGGAATTACATTGAATCTGTAGATTGCTTTTTATAAGATGGCCATTTTTGCTAGGTTAACCCTAATGATTCATGATTATTGAAGATCTTTTTATATGCTCAGAAGTGGAATAACTGGGTCTTAGGGTAGGACTATGTCCAATTTTCTGAGGAAGTGACAGACTGATTTCCAGAGTGGTTGTACCAGTTTACAACTCCACAAACAGTGGAGGAGTGTTCCTCTTTCTCTACATCCTAGCCAGCATCTGCTGTCATCTGAATTTTTGATCTTAGCCATTCTGACTGGTATGAGGTGGAATCTAAGGGTTGTTTTGATTTGCATTTCCCTGATGACAAGGAATGTCAAGCACTTCCTTAGGGGCTACTCAGCCATTTTATATTCTTCAGTTGAGCATTTTTTGTTTAGCTCTGAATGCCATTTTTAATAAGATTGTTTGATTTTTCTGGAGTCTAACTTCTTGAGTTCTTTGTATACATTGGATATTAGACCTCTATCAGATGTGGGGTTGGTAAAGATCTTTTCCCAATCTGTTGACTGTTTTCTTGACAATATCTGTAACCTCTACATTAACTTTGCAATCTCATTAAGTTCCATCTTTCTATCGTTGGTCTTAGAGCACAAGCTACTGGTGTTCTGTTCAGGAAATTTTCCCCTGGACCTATGTGTTCTAAGGTTTTTCCTACTTTCTCTTCTAATAGTTTAAGTGTACCTGGCTTAATGTGGAGATCCTTTATTTTCTTGAACTTGAGCTTTGTACAAGGAGATAAGAAAGGTTTATTTATTTATTTTTTTGGTCATTCTTCTGTATGCTGAGTGCCAGTTGGACCAATGCCATTTGTTGAAGAGGCTGTCCTTTCTTTATTGAATGTTTCCTGGTCGTTTGTCAAAAATCAAGTGAGTATCTGTATGAGAGTTCATTTCTGGATCTTCTATTCTGTTCCACCGATCAACCTGACTATACCTGTACCTGTCCCATGTGGTTTTTAACAAAATTGCCTTGTAATATAGCTTGAGGTAAGAGATGGTGATTGCCACAGATGTTTTCTTGTTGTTCAGAATGGATTTTGATATTCTAGTTTTTTTGTTATTCCAGGTGAATTTGAAAATTGCTCTTTATAACTCTATGAAGAATTGGGTTGGAATTGAATCTGTAGATTGCTTTTGGTAAGATGGCCACCTTTACAAAATTGATCCTTCTAATCCATGTACATGGCAGATCCTTCCATCTTGTAATCTTCTTCAGTTTCCTTCTTTAGAGATTTGAAGTTCCTGGATCACTGCTGTTCCTAGTGGCAGATGGCCTGAGCACCTGTTCTGCACACAGGCTCTCCAGTTGGAAACCAAGTCCCCACAGCAAGTTCCTGCTCCCCTGAACCAATCGGGGTTTTCACTTTTCGGGTCCTTGGTCCAGCTACTCGCAATGCAGTCTCACCAGGCCTACGTCCCTGGATCTTTGCTGTTCCTGGTGGCAGATGGCCTGAGCACCTGTTCTGCACACTTGATTTGCTTTTTGTGTGTTCTAAGTATAAAATAACTTTGGTAATCAAGTCAGGTATCAAACTAGGATGAACAAAGGACTGTTATCTTCTCTGCCTTGGACTGTTACAAGAGCAACACCACCAAGGTGTCTCTTTGTACAATGCTGAGGGATTTCCCCTTCTTTTTACTAATTTTAGTTTGAGGTCTAATTTCTTATATATTGAAATGGCCATATCAGCTTGCGTCTTAGGTCTATTTGCTCAGAAGATCCTTTCTAACCCTTTATTTTTAGGTAATGTCTACCTTTGATGCTAAGGTGTGTTTCTTGCATGCATCAGAATGTTGGATCCTGTTTTAGCATCCATTCTGTTCGTCTATATATTTATTAGGAGAATTGAGAGATATCAATATCTATTGATTGTTAATTCCAGTTATTTTGTTGTTGTGGTTGTTGCTATTTGGTAGTGTGTATGTGTGTTTGTGTGTGTGTGTGTGTGTGTGGTGTATGTGTGTGTATGCTTCATTTTTATTGGTTTTGCTCATGTAAGATTTATTTCCTGTGTTTTCATGGGTATAATTATCCTGCTGTGGTAGGATTTTTCTTTCTTGAATCTTCTGTAGGGTTGCATTTGTAAATAAATATTGTTTAAATTTGACTTTATCATGAATATTTTTTTTCTCCCTCTATGGTGACTAAAAGTTTCATGGGTATGTAGTGTGCGATGATTTATGTGTTCTCTTAGAGTCTGCAGGACAAGGTACTCAAGTCCATCTGGCTTTTAGTGTTTCTGTTGAGAAGCAGGTGCAATTCTAATAGGCCTGCCTTTATATGTTACTTGACCTTTTCCGGTGAAGCATTTGATATTTTTCTTTGTTCTGTATGTCTAGTGCTTTTGTTATTATGTGGTTATGGACTTTCTTTTCTGGTCCGTCTATTTGATGTTCTGTGTGGTTCTTGTACATTTAGAGGCATCTTCTTCTTTAGGTTGGAAATTCTTTTCTGTGATTGTGATGAAAATATTTTTTTGTGTCTTTGAGCTATAAATCTTTTTCACCTTCTATTTCTATTATTCTAAGTTTTGGTATTTCCATAATGTCTCAGATTTTCTAGATTTTTTTGACTCAGAAACTTTTAAAATTTAACAGTGTCTTCAATTGATGTATTTATTTCTTCTATCATATCTTCATCTGAGATTATCTCTTCCATCTCTTGCATTTTGTTGGTGATGCTTGTATCTGTAGTTGATCTTTGCTTACATAAATATTTCATTTCAAAATTTTCCTCATTTTGTGTTTTCTCTATTGCTTTTATTTTTATTTTCACGTCTTAATTTTATTTCTTTCAACTGTTTGAATTTTTTGATGTCCTTTAGGAGATTTACTGATTTTTTTGTTTATCTTTTCCTTTATGTTTTTAAGCAATTTATTTACTTCTTCTTTAAGAACCTTTATTGTCTTTATAAATTTGGTTTTAATGTCTTTTTATTGCGCCTCAGCTTTGTTGAGATATTATTGGTTTATATCTCTAATATAAGAGCTATGCTCTGGTGGGGACATATTTACCTAGCTATGGTTGATTTTGTTCTTATTCTGGTATTTCAGCATCTGGGCTTGGGATACTTATAGTTCTAGGTTACCATTTCTATGTTTGTCTTTGTTGGATGGGTGTTTTGAGGTTTATTTTGCTGCTTTTTCTGTTATGGTCTTCTACTCTGTGAGGTCTTGAGTTGAGTAGGGAGTCTCCATCAGGCTTAGGGGCTAGACTTCTTGTGGCAGACAAGATCTCTTATGTGGGCAGGAGGTCTCTATACACATTGTGGGTTAGGATCAGGCATGAGGAAGGGAGGGGAATTTGTAGATAGTGCCAAGGAGAGTGTGCATGGAAAGAGAGAAGGATGTCCTTGGACAGGCAGAATACCTGGTCTTTTGGAAGGAATGGTGTATGTTTGAACAGGTGGTATCTTTCTGAGAGAACAGAAAAAATGGAAAATTTCTGCATGTTCCTGGCCTACATCTTATTCCTGCAAATGTGGCATGAGGTCCTTAAAATTTTTAAAACTATATTTAAATATTTATGTTTAAGTATTAAAACTGTAAGTCAGTTGTGAGAGTGTGAGAAGAAAATAATTTACCTGTACAAATAGCTATTTGCATTAATAATTTCATTAATCCATGCATTCAACATTTTTTAGATCTGAATATGAATTGCTGGTGTTGCTACAACCCTAAGACAGTTAAGAGTTGGACATTAGGGCTCTGAAAGCAAAGAGCTTCGAAGAAATTATTCTAAAACATATAATGGAAGCTCAATGATTTTTAAGCTGCAAATTATAGCTTGTGTAAATCTGGGAATCATGCTTTACCTGCCTTTTTGTTGGAGTGGAAACATAAATTACAGTTATGATATTTGTAAAGTAAATGTAAACAGAAAGAAGTTCAGGATCCTAAATTTAGAGATTTCTCCAAAAGTCAATCAAATTGAGTACTACATTCAGGCTCAGTGTATTATCTAGATTCCAAATTTCAAATTTTTGTGCCTTTGAAAAGAACTTCTCCTCTAGTAATTATGATTGGAGTCAGATGTATGGACTTAATATAAGATCTTTATACATAAGCATGAAAATGCTTCAAGAAAAGCATGACCTTGTGCAGAAGTGGACACTGGTAGAATTGGAATTCCTTTAGGAAAAGCTTAGGAAGAGGGACCATGTTCAACAGTTATAGATTTACTTTAGTACAAAGCACATTTTACAGTAACTACCTTTATAATTCAAAGCAAATAGAAAAACAATTTAATATTAATACAAAGGAGAAGAAATAGACAACTGCTTTTAGTCACTCTGGTGCTATATTAACTTGGTCAGTTACAGAACAGAGGAGAGACATAAGATAATTATCAGTGCTTACATGAACAAGACTCATGGGAACTCTGTCCCTTGGCTCCTTCCTTGTATGTGTAGATGTCCAATGTGGGGTCTGCTCAGCCTCTTCCAGGAATCTTTCTGATGAACTAACATCTCTCTTTCTCTATAAGTTTAGGTTTGAAGCTAAAAATATACATTACTTTAACATTCCTGAATATTGTGTTCAGATGGGATCTGAGCACCATGTGTCCTTGGTCATCTCCAGAGCTCACCTTGTACCCTCTCTTCTCTTGCTGTCTTACTTCCAGTCAGTGAGTGTAGCTCTAACTGCTTCAGACTTTCATTCAGATGTGATCTTTACTAGTCTTTGCACTCCTTTACTAACCCCTCCACTCCTTATCTGGGACCTTAATATACTTTGCCTCTGACATACATTATAAAAATAGAATTAAATTGTATTTTAATCTAAGTTTACTTATGTGATTTCTGGTCACTTGTTATTTGTTTTTATTAATCATGATTCTGATCCCTAATTCAAATTAGTATCTCAAAAAGTTCATCAGGAAGAATTTGAGCCTTCTTCTTGGAATTAATGGAGCAGTTGCACTGCATTCTTTTCTTTGACAAGTGTAGAAGTGAGAAAGGGAACTGGAATTAAATAGCTTGTGCAAGTGCTACTCTGTCTATCATCCTTGAGCAAACACTTATCTACTTTGATTAACATAGTAAAAGAAGAAACTGTGGTGGTAAGTAAAATCACTTAATCTTGGATGTCAGAAAAAGAGAGAGAGAGAGAGAGAGAGAGAGAGAGAGAGAGAGAGAGAGAGAGAGAGAGAGAGAGAGAGAGAGAGTCTTGCTCAAGCTAAAAAAATATGATTTTATAAGGCCACAAATAGTAAAATGACAATAAACATTTCCAAAGAAAGGATGAAGCAAAGGATACTAGTACCAAGTGCTTGAAGAGAATAACAAAAGGAGAAAGTAAAAGTTAGGATTTAGGTGTACCAAAAAAATTTGAGGGGGTGACTTCTTTCTACACTATTTCATACCACAGACTAAAGCACTTCTATATAGCAGCATGGTCATGAAAGCATTTCATGCAGGCACAGCTAACCCAATATTCACTGTTCATTTCTAAAATGATTTAATATTTATTTTAAAACACTCAATAGAAGTTAATGGGCTTCCAGCTGAACAAATGGTATCTGCTAGCTTACATCCCATCATCTTGATGATGGTACAATCCATTGGGTCTTAAGACAATCTTTTTCATTTTAGTGCATGATTATGTGTTACATAACAGATTTCATTTCTCAGATGGCATGTAAATCTTCATCACAAAATCTTGTAGGGAAAGAAACAGCTTTCAACTCTTTCTAATCTCTCAGGAATGTTGTATAGTTCTGAAATGTTAACTAATTCAGTTTTTATAGGAGCAGAAGAGAAATTGTGTTTTAGGTCTGCAGTCTTACTAAAGAAAAGTGGAGGCAATTGTGACTTAATAAAACACTAATTTGAGAGTCCCATACCATACCATACCATACCATACCATACCATACCATACCATACCATATCATACCATACCATATCATATTACTTAGTCCATATAGTCTTTAAATGCATAATTAAAATTTTCAATCACCTTACATTTTAGCTCATACTCATTTAACCATGACTCAGACATATGTTAAACTAAACAAATATAATTAAACACAGTTGAGCATCAGAATACTTGAGAAATATTTAGTTTGCAAGGATAGTGCCATTCTTTCAAACCATATTTTAGAGAGTATAAATTAATAGTTGTGAAAGGAAGATAAAATTTTATATTTTAATAAGCTTTTAATGTGGTTTTGATAAACTTATCTACTGCCAAAGACTGCAAATCTTTTTGCCAGCTGATCTTTCAAATTTCACGCAGTTCTTGAACTTCATCTTTGTTCTACTAAATCAAGAAGACAAAATAGCAAGGACCTGTCACACAAAAGTTGGCAAGCTAAGAATCATGGTAGATTAAATATAAATGAGGTTAAAAAAAATCACTGTTTTGTATTGGTTAATGATTGCCATCCAGTGCTATTTGTATTTGTGACTGGTAAATACTTATAGAAACCACTCAAATACCTCATAACCTAAACTTCCTGGTGTTATAGGTAATGCCAATCTATGTGTCTTAGTGTTATTTAAGGATGAAGAGAGCCTACATAAGTGCTTAACAGTACCCAATACTTAACAAGTGGCTAGTAAATAAAACCTAAAGGAAGATAGTGATCATTATGGCAAAACTCATTGCTATAGGAACACTTGATTTGATATTTTATATCAGGACAAGGGATGAAATATAAGTGGACAAGAATTATTCAAATAATTCAAAAACCCTTTAGTATAAAATGATGCACTATTTATGTGCATACGTGAGTGTATGTGTAGTGTGTGTGTGTGTGTGTGTGTGTGTGTGTGTGTGTGTGTGTGTGTGTGTGTGTATGAGTGTGTGTGTGTTGGATAATCTCAAAAATATTATAATTATTCTACCTCAGCATATTCATGAATACATCATAGTGTACTAATGAAAATGAAAGAAGCTGTAAAGATAGATGTGTTAATATCAGAGACAACATACCTTGAAGAACATGTAGAGTATATAGTATCTAATTTAGAGAAGAGGGTTTATAAGAGTACACAGAAGGACACAAACATAAAAAAGTGGCGTCATGATGGAAGTAAAGAAAGTAAATTTAAATACATATGAAGGTGTGGATGGCTCAGAAGCCAGCGCCTGCATCTGGAGAATCATCTCTACATTCTGACTATCTTTTCTGACTTACAGATGCTCTAGACTCATGGAAAATCAATCCAGTGTCTCTGAATTTTTTCTACGAGGACTATCAGGTTTTCCAGAGTACCAGGAGCTACTCTATGGAGTTTTCCTATGTATGTATCTTGTCACATTGACTGGGAATGTACTCATCATCCTGGCCATTGGCTCTGACCCACACCTTCACACTCCTATGTACTTCTTTTTGGCCAACCTGTCCTTTGCTGACATGGGTTTAATATCATCTACAGTGACCAAGATGTTGTTTAATGTTCAGACTCAGCGTCATACCATTTCCTATACTGGTTGTCTCACCCAGATGTACTTTTTCATGATGTTTGGTGATCTGGACAGCTTCTTTCTGGCTGTAATGGCCTATGACCGCTATGTGGCCATCTGTCACCCTCTTCACTATTCCACAATCATGAGTGCCCGACTCTGTGCCCTGATGCTTGCCCTGTGCTGGGTTATGACTAATATAGTTGCCCTGACTCACACTCTTCTCATGGCTCGACTGTCCTTCTGTGTTGCTGGGGAAATAGCCCACTTTTTTTGTGATGTTACTTCTGTCATGAAGCTTTCATGCTCAGACACCCATGTCAATGAGTTAGTGCTTTCTGGCTTTGGAGGTACAGTGCTCATGGTACCCTTTGTAAGCATTGTCATTTCCTATGTCCACATTGTACTTGCTGTCCTTAGGATCCAGACATCTGGCGGAAGTTCAAAGGCCTTTTCAACTTGTAGTTCCCACCTCTGTGTGGTGTGTGTTTTCTATGGAACACTGTTCAGTGTCTATCTGTTCCCTTCCTCTGTAGAGACCACAGAGAAGGATGTTGCAGCTGCTGCAATGTATACTGTGGTCACTCCTATGTTGAATCCCTTCATCTATAGCCTAAGGAACAAGGACATGAAAGGGGCCCTAAAGAGGCTCCTATGTCATAGGAAAATTTTATCTTCTTAGATATAACAAGAGCAATGTTTAATAAAATGACGGGTTGAGTGAAATAAGTAGCTTTCATTTTGGGGATGATTACTTGCTAACAAAGAGATTATTGTCCCACTAATCTTTTCTTTAGCTTTAATCTTTTCATATATAAAATTAAGACAATAAAAATAGAGCTTCTTTATAAGTTGTATTTTTTGTTGTTTTCTGTTCTTGTATGCTATGTAGCTCATGGTAGTCTGAAACTCAGGATTTTTTGGTTTTCTAAGTTTTGAGATTACAGACATGCAGTAATTTAGTTAACTCAATATTTTCTATTTAATGTGTTGCAGGATTAAGTAAAACACACCATGAAACACATTTATTAGTAATAAAATTGCAAATAAGAAATAGTGGGTTTTCAAAAACAATGATGTTGCTGTTGTCACATTTAATGTCTCCCTTAACTCAAAAGTAATAATTTTTCTCAAATTCATTTATTCAGGAAGTATTTACAGAGTAGTAACTATATTCCTGGAGCTAAGCTCTGGCTCTCAGATAGCACTGAATTGGTAAAATCCATGCTTTTTTAACATTTCATTTTAGGTTATTAGTCCAGAGATTAATCAAAATTAAGAAGTGCTCATCATGTTTATAGTAATACTTGCTGGTTATAAGAGAATTAAAAGATTTTAGTTACATTCCAGGAGATGCAGAACAGAAATTCAGTATTTAAGTTTCTGTGCTGGTTGTTCAGCTTTCCACGATCTGCCAAGGATTCAGCAAGTGTGATGTTAGGACTTTTCCAATGCTAAACAAAATGGCTCAATGATATAGCTTCCTCAGACCACTGGGTGAGAATCATGAAAAGAACTTCCTGTGTCTGTTTGAGATTTGTCTCTATATGTAGAATGTATGCTAGTGGTTTGAAATAACTTACAGACAGAAAAGTATATGATAGCTAAATATACATGAAGCAAGTATTTCTGTCTCTGAGGATCTCAGACATACTATTTTTTAAAAAAAATATAGACCATATAATTTCCATCATTATATTTGGTATGACCACTATTCACTGTATACCAATGCATCCCTTTTTATTGCTGTGCCTCTATGTTCAAATTTGTGTCTTTAAATGAAGAGCGTTGGATCAGCACATGCTAAATTGGTTTACTTATTTATTTTACAGAGGGAATGTAATAACACAGTTATACACAACTTGGTGTATCCCCTGTCAAGGCATTCTCCTGTGTTTTAATACAACTAGGAAAATAAAGAACTAGCTGTATTATTTAGCAGTCCTTTCTCTGTAGACATTTAGATGAATTTTATTTTCATATTTAGGAGTCTACAGAAAGCAAAGAATGAAAACACCGCACTTAAATTAGTGGATTTATTTAAGGGCTTAATCTCTGACTAGGAAGTAAAATGTTACAGCAACTCTGAAGAATTAGGTGTCCTTTGGGAGATCAAGGTAACCCAGTAATTTACCATCACTGCAGTTGATTTTGACTAGGCTCAGTAAAGACAGCGTCAGGATGTCTCTTGTTGAAAATTATGATGAAAATTCTCTGAACGTGTTATTACTTTGCTCAACACTGATCAACCTGTATTTACATACTGGATTCATAAATGAAAAGTGAAAAACAAATCTCAAACTTTATTATTCTTTGAGATCTTTCTTAATACTGAGTCCTGACATTTATAGCTATAGAATGAATCTGTGATGAAGTTCCAAGTCTTTGGATCTTCCAAAGTGTCCCAGGACCCTCAAGAATGCTGATGCTACAGAACAGTGTTCTCTTTCTCCAGACTGACTCCTGGCCCACCAATAGTGTAATACAGATCTTAAACCACTTTGGATTGAATCTATTTTCCACAAACCCCAAACCAAGTAGGAGGGCTAAAAGTGTGTTGACTTTTATTCTCCCCAATATAACTGTGTCAATAAGGGACTGTGGCAGTTCAGCGTATTCAGCGGACCACCAAAGGATGCTGCTGACTATCATTATGTGTTAATCTAACCTTTAAATTTACCTCAGCCAAAATAACTATCACTACATTTGGAGTTTTAAATTCCTTCTTTAATAGTGTTTAAAAATCTATCCTACTCAAAGCCATCTACATTTTTTTTTCAGTGTGTGTGATGAAAGGTTATAGGGTAACAATGGAAGAGATGGAAGAGAAAGTCTTAAATGGGGTGGGGATAGAAAAGCAGGGGTAGAGAAGGGGATACACTGAGAGATAACTAACATTAAAACGGTTCAGAAAAATCATATGGAAATTTACTATTACGGAAGCTTACAAAATATCAGCATATTCCTGTGTAAAAATAATTTTAAATGTAGTTTCCCTATAGCCAGGTAACAAATACCTTCCTAGACACTGCAGTATTCCAGATAAAAAACCCAGTGCTAGGGATAGATTGCCTCTTTTGTTGTTGTTCAGTGAGGTTTCATAGACCTGTAAACATTATAGGCTATAACCAATGCTCTTGTTTGCCCTACACAACTTCACATTAGGACCTTATTGCTAAAGATATCAAGTACTTGAAGTCATGAAAAAATCAAGATAGTGTTTACTTGGAAGATTCATTTCTACTGGCTCATGTTCGTAGTGCTAGGAGGTTCTATGCATGCTACCAGAACCAATAATCAATAAAAATAATCATTAATATTATATATCTGTGAACATTATTGTAGTGACATGGCAAGACATATCCATTACTGGAACAGTGACATTAATGTCATGGGGGTAACCAATTACTTTTAAAAACTGGGTGTATAGTCTGTTCCACAAGTTGAAATCCGTCATACCTGACACTATTTTTGTGGCCAAGTCTCTAGGGGGATATCCTACTTATTATTAGTCTGGTAAATGGCTACAGTATTAAATTTATCCCTAATGAATGAATGAGTTATTATTATATCTGTAAATTAATGCATCTTTAAGTCCTTGTCAGTGTAGCTTAATTTTGAAGTAGTTGGTGTTGAACACGGAGACCCACAGTTGGCCAAGGTCCAAAAAATAAGAAACTGTAGAATGCTTAGCCAAACTATGGGATGTATGGATCACTCCAGTTCCCAAGAGATCACTGTATAAAAGGTATTGGAAAGACTAAGAACAAGGGAAAATTCATATTATGAATGCATAGTTGTTGTGATAATATGCACATGACTTTTATAAGCTCATTTCAGACCAAATGCCAGCTTTGAAGTGGAAAGTGTTCCTGATGTCATACTCTTAGCTAAGAAGCTATTGGTACTGGTTGCTAGACAGAAAGAGGCAGTTTCGTTTCAAGATGTGGTCCATGAAAAGATACCCATGCTTTAGTAGATAGCTTAATATCTATGTGTATATAGGTAGCTGAAAACAAACAGTATATTTAGGGGGAAAATGAACCATGTAATTAGGAGAGAAATGTTTGAGGAAGATAGGCAAGATGTTTCAGGGTATGGAATAAAGTGTAGATTTGTTTAAAACCTATTACACATGTATAAGATACTCAATATAACTTTAAAAGTCTATTGGGTTTTATAAAACAAAATTTATTTTAAAACAATTCTTCATTGTTCATAATATTTTATCATTATTTAAGACTAAATAAATAAAATTTACATGCTAATGAGATATATGTGCTTGTTTGTATAATACAGAGCAATATAAACATTTAAATTTGATACTTACATGTTGAAGTATTATGGTAGGAATGTATTAAGTCTTTGGTTTCCACAATTAGACCATTACAATTCTATGAAAAAAGCAATTTATAGCAATTTATGATGCAATGCATGACATATAGCAATCTTGAATGTGGGCTAAATTGCTTCAGGCAGTGTTTGCTGGAATGTGTGGCATGGAACCATGCACTCCACAAAGAATGCACATATGTTGTGTTCAATATCAAGACTGCAGTGCAGCTGCACAAAGTAATGTGAGTAAGGCACTGACAAAGATCCTGAGAGCCACTGCCCACTTGGTTTTAAATTAAGTTTTGATTATTGCACATCTAGAGACTTCTAACTGTCACTCAAATTTTCATCACCCTAACCCTTACTTTTGTGACCTTCCACAGTTTAAGAAACTATGCTTGAAGTCATATTGAAGAGCATAGGATTATTTAAATCAGCACCAGTACAATTTCTCATGGACAATAAATGTTTAAAGGACTGTATGAAGTGGGTTCTATTGATGGCTGCCAAAGCCCATACTACTAGTATCCTATTATTTTAACTTCTGTTGCCATTTGACTTAGTTTTGTATCATTTGGTATTAATTAACTAAAAGGACATGTATTTTACTTTAGGGAGTCAACTGAGTTTTATTTTTCAAAGAAGTAAGCATTTTCTGATCATTATAAACAATGTCTTTTACAGCTAAATTGTTAGTCAAAAGTTGTGTGGGTGTGTAATTGATATATTAACATCTGTGATTAAAAGGCATTAATTCTGACAATTGTGACAATGTCACAATTATATTGTCACATGGGCCCTGCTGTGACTTTTAAAATAACAACTCTGTCTTCTTAGTACAAAGGGCCATGTCTAGTAATGAAATGTCCATAGCAAGTTTTATGTATTTGTGCATCCCTGATTAGAGTTTGGTAGTGCATGTTTTTAACACAGCACTCCAGAAGAGAGATGATGGAGATCTCTATAAGTTCTATCTGCATGGTGGGTTTCAAAGCAGATTGGTTTACAACAGTAAAATGTTCCTCTCGAAGGTTCTACTCTGCTATCTCTCTACACTTTTTCTGTTGTCACATCCCTTCCCTATTATCTAGAAAACAGAATGACAGGATGGTTGAAAGTTTCAAGGTAATTACTAGAACTATCCTATTAGAATCATGAACAGTAATTATAAATAAATGCATCAACAATTTAAGCTTATAAAAAGTAACCTTAAATTAGATAAGTAACTGAAACTTAGGTATTGATAGTAACAAAATAACAGTCTTCAAACAATGGAGTCATTTTTTATATATATATATATATATATATATATATATATATATATATATATAGAGAGAGAGAGAGAGAGAGAGAGAGAGAGAGAGAGAGACAGAGACAGAGACAGAGAGAGACAGAGACAGAGAGAGACACACAGAGAGAATATACTAAGCAAGTTTTCAGATTTTGTAAAAATTATCTACAGTGCAGTAAATGAAAGAAAAAAGCACTTTTATTTATGTGCATAAAGAAAACAATAAAAATGTAGCATTAATAATAGGTTCTGGGATGTTTCCATTGCCTTCCTGCTGCTCAACCTCCTTCACTCCTGATGACACCTTCCAGGTCCAGGAATATCCAGAAACACCTAGAATAGACCCTGCCCCACATATCCTTTGCCTGCCAAGCCTGGAGCATAGCCAGCAGAAGTGAGCTGTATGCTGCCTCAGTCCCCCAAACTCCAAGGTCTTCTCTCCCCAAAAGGCTTGCTGAGCCACAGGAAAATGCAGGTCAGTGGAACCCCGGGAATATCCATGTTAGACCATGCTTCAACTAGGGAACATACAGCAGAAATGATCCATGTGCTTTGTTTCATAAAATTTATTGTTAGGCTTTATACTCTGCCTGCCTTCCCAAGGTGTTGTGTTGGCATGATGAACATCCAGCTAACACCAGGGACAACCAAATGGCTAAAGGCCAGGATAAAAGCACAATCAAGAAGATTCAAGGTAATATGGCACCAATAGAGCTCAGCTATTCTACTATAGAAAGTCTTTGATATTCTATCACAGTTAAACCACAAGAAGTTAACCTTAAATTCAGTCTTACAAGAATGATAAAGACCTATAAAGAGGAAATGAATAAATGCCTTAGAAAGATAAAGAAAAATATAATCAAACGGGTGAAGGAAATGAATAAAACTGTTCAAGATCTGTAAATGGTAGTAGAATCAAGAAACTAAGTGAATCCTGGAGATGCAAATTCTAGGGAAGAGAACAAGAACTACAGACTCAAGTGTCAGCAAGAGAATATAACAGCTAGAAGAATAAATCTCACACATAAAAGATACAATTGCAGAAATCAATACATCAGTCAAAGAAAATGTTAAATCCAAAAACTTTCTGATACAAAATATCCAAGAAATCTGGAACACTACAAAAAGACCAAACATAATAACAAGTATGCAATAGGGTGACCATGCATCTCCATAGCCCAGAAAATATTTTTAACAAAATCATAGAAGAAAATTTCCACAACTCACAGCCTAAAGAGATGCCTATAAATGCACAAGAGGCTTACAGAACACAAAATACATTGAAACAGAAAAAAAAATTCTCCTGTCACATACACTAAATGTGAAGAACAAAGAAAAAATATTAAAAGCTGAATGGGAAAAAGAACCAGTAACATATAAAGGCAGACTTATCAGAATTACATCCTACTTTTATTTCAAGATACTTAATTCTCAAGTGGGTCACAACATATGCTTTTGATTCATTCTCCCAATGTAAAAGCTACAAATGCTTGCTCAGCAGCTTAGGGGCACTCATTAGTATCATGTCTGAAAAGTGAATAAAAATTTACATAAAATATTCAAAATTTCCATAGGAACACAGTAAGTGTGACCCCCATCTCTTAGACTTCCATATTGCATTGGTGCCAACCCTACTCTTACAAAGACATTCCAAACTAGCAGTAATTAAATTAAAGGGTTCCCCCAAATGCCTTAATTCAAGCTAAACTTGCAGGTGGGAGCTACAAGAATGATATCTATATATTGATACTAGCAGAAGCACAGACTGCAGAGTGATGGTCCAACCCACTCTCCTGGGCACAAGATGTGGGCAGAGTACCAACATCCTGCTTCTCCACTTCTGGAATGAAGCTATGGCTCTGGATCTGCTTCATGTGTTGCCACATTGCCCGTGACATTATATAGTAGATGTTTGGACCCTGAAACCCATTGAAAGTAGAAGCAGCAGCAACAGTATATGCACCATGTTCTCAGACAGCATTCAACTGCCCACATGCATTTCAGACAGGTTACATCACTCAACAATCTGATCAAAGCCACTACATGTTTGTCCCTTAGATGCTGGATGAGTAGTACTTCTCATCTGGGTCTCTTCTGCAGCAGTGCCATCACATGTGCGTGCATGATCATAAAGAATGTAGTTAAATGATCCATACATGCCATCATTCACATACTAATAGAAGTTTGCTCATTTGACTCATCTTCATTGTCAGAGCTGGGCTGCTCCTTCCAATATATTTTTTTAAGCAGTGATAATCACTGTAAGTGTGAAAGCTGACACGGCATAGTATCTGTCTGGCTCAGCCATATTTCTCACTTCAGAGTCTGATGGGAAGTACTTGTCCTGATATGGGTTGATTACACTGGTGATCTGTTCAAAATTAAGTTTTGTATCCAGGAAAACCACCACCGATATCAAGCAGATACATGCTGAAACCAACTTCTGTTCCCATGCCAAAGACAGGGCATCTGACACTACTTGTACAAAGGTCTCAGGGTCAGTAACATAGAAGCTGACACCAATTACATCAATATTTAGCTCTTTTGCTCATTTCAAGAGAAGTCTGCTGGTTTTGGGTGTGGCAGCAAACTTAACACTGAGGCAACAAACTGCTTCAGAATCATCGGTGGCAATCTTCAAAACCAACTTTGCCTTGGAATGTGCTCTACAGACTTTTCATCAATTCACTTTCATTGTCAAATGTCATCAGTGGGACTCCAACACCGGCAGCATACTTGACCTGAGACACTTGCTTACAGGGATCTGAATAGATAGTCCTCTATGGAGGCAGGCACCCCAAGTCCCTGAACCAAGTGTATTTCAGTCTTGCTTGCACAATCACATCCTGTCCTAATGGTAGCTAGTGTGCTCACTATGGGCTCTGCTGTCCTTACACTTGACTGCATGAAAAGGGAGTAACTTGGGAAAGAGCTTTTAGCCACCTCAGATGCTTCTTTAGTATGTCTCCAAGGTCTGCAACATAGAAAGCATACTTATCGTCAGAGGAAGAAACTTCATTTTTTTTTTTTTTTTTTTTTTGGTCCAGAATGTCTTTACCAATAAAGCCTTCATAGAGAATATGGCAGGCAAACTCTTCCTTAGTAAACCTGCTCATGGTTCTTGATGTGACTATAGAAAACCTAGAGGTGGAATTAAATTATTGACAGCTCTCACAAGAACAAATTATCCAAGAACTCTCAATGCTGTCTCCTAGGATTGGTGGAAACACTCACAGCACAGGGACATGACCAGCCAGACCCACAGAGAAGGCACTGCTGAACCCGGAGGAACACCCAGCCTTCAGCCGCTCCTGCCCTATCAGCCATCTCATTGAGCCTGTCTCAGACACGGACCTGAGGTGGCACAGAGCTGAGGGAGGCAGTGACTGCAGGGACTGACCATACTCTACTATTTAAAGGAGACTCTAACAGCCAGCATGGACTAGGCAGATATCTTAAGAGGGCTATACCCAGCAAAACTATCAATCACTATAGATGGAGAAAACAAGATATTTAAAGACAAACCTGATTTAAACAACATCTATCTACAAATCTAGCTCTATACAAGATACTAGAAAGAACACTTCATGCAAATGGGGTTGATTACATTTAAGAAAACACAAGAAATGATTAAAAACTGTTAGAACAAGAAAAAACTCTCTCTCTCCCTCCCACCACCAATATTACAATGAGAAGAATGAACAATCATTGATCATTAATATTTCAATATCAGTGGCCTCACTTCTCCAATAAAAAGACACAGGCTAACAAAATTGATGTAAAAATAAGATTTATCATTTGGCTGCATATAAGAAACACACCCAAGCAATACAGAGAGTCATTACTTCAGAGAAGGGCTAGAGAAGAGTTTTCCAAGCAATGGGGCCCAATAAGCAAGTGGAGATAGCCATTGCAATATATACTAAAATAGATTTCCAACCAAAAATTCATCAAAAGAGATGGGGGAGGACATTTCAACAACAAAAACAGCAGACAGCCTAAAAACTCATGGAAACTGATCAACTTTTTACTCAATGACTACTGTGTCAAAGAAGAAATGATGAAATTAAAGTCTTCCTAGGATTCAATAAAAAATATAGACGCAACATACCCAACTGTATGGGACACAATGAAAACAGTTGTAAGAGAAAAGTTCATATCACAAATTGCCTTTTAAAAAAATTAGAGAGATCTCATACTAAGAATTTTTAAAGCACACTTAAAAGCACTAGAATAAAAAATAAACACATCCAAGAGAAATAGACCTTAAGAAATAATCAAACTCAGGGATGAAATCAATAAATGAGAAAAGAGAAAACAATACAAAACATAAATGAAGCCAAAAGCTTGTTCTTTGAGAAAATCAGCAATATTGACTCTTAGCCAAACTAACTAAAAGAGAGAGCAACAGTATTTAAATTAGTGAAATTATAAACTAAAAGGGGGGCATAACAACGGACATTGAGGAATTCTAAAGAATTATTAGGTCTTACTAATAGGTCTTACAAAAGCCTGTAATCCACAAAATTGGAAAATCTAAATAAAATGGGTGATTTCCTTATGAAAATGGAATTCCAATAAAAAATTGGATACAGAGTTAAACAGAATTCTCAGGAGAGAAATTGCTAATGGCTGAAACGTACTTTAAAAAGGGCTCAACATACTTAGTCATCAGAGAAATGTAAATCAAAATGATTCTGAGATTTCATCTTATACCACTCAAATGTCTAAGACAAAGAGTCAAATGAAAGCACATGCTGGCAAAGATGTGTGTGCAAATGTGTGCAACCTCTTTGGAAATCTCTTTGGCAGTGTCTCAGAAAATTGGGGATAGTTCTATCATAGGACACAGCTATACCACTCCTGGACATATATCCAAAATATACCCTGTCCCACCACAACAACTCTTGCTCCATTATGTTCACAGTGTAATAGTAAGAGCCTGGAAATAACTTAGATGTTTCTCAAATGAAGAACAGACAAGAAAGTATAGTACATTACACAATTGAATACTACTTAGCTATTAAAATCAAGGATATCATGAAATTTGCAGGCAAATGAATGGAACTAAAAATATCATGGGTGAATCCTAATCTAGAAAATATTATCATGAGTGAATCCTAATCTAGAAAGACATGAATGGTATGTACTCACTTATCAGTAGATATTAACTATAAAATACAGTAACCATGCTATAATCTATAGACCAAAAAAGCTAAGTAATAAGGAGTATCCAAGGGAGAATGTATGAATCTCAGAAGGGGATATAAAATAGACATTGGAAGTGGTTGGAGAGAGGGAACAGGGTGGGAGAGAATATAGGAAGGGGAAGAGGAGTGGAGATAGAGGGGGTGTAGTAATGAGGCTGGGAGTAGAAGGGAAATCAGTGGGAGTGCATCTCTGAGACAATCTGGGGACTTGGGATGGGGAAGGTTCCTTTGCTGAGACCCCTAGAATCTAAGAATATGGAGCCTGGATGTCCACGTTCTGTCACCAGGCGGGACTTCTAGTTGAGGAAGGAGGACACCAACCCAGCCATAAAACCTTTGTCCCCAAATTTTCCCTGTCTACAAGATATGTAGGATAAAAATGGATAAAAGTTTGAAGGAATTACTAACCAATGATTGGCCCAGATATTGAGACCTACCCCATGGGACAGAGTTAACAAATGACTATTAATTATATTCTTCTATGCTTGTAAGCAGGAGCCTAGCATATTGTGAGAGGACTGAGAAAAAAGACAACAGCATTACAAAAGGCCATGGCCATGTGTGTCATAGATACTGTAGCAAGGAGGGTTGTTATGAGGCTACCTGGAAGTAGTGGTCTGCAATTACTTTATCGAGAAAAGCATATTAATTTGATCCTATCCATAGAAAATATAAATGTTTTCTTGAAGTTCTGATAATAGCCTGGGATGGTTGCACAATCCTGCAATCCCAGTACTTGGGATACTGTGGCAGGAGGATTGTCCTAAGTTCAAGGCCAGTCTTAGCTACATAGTAAAAGCATGTTTTTCATGGTTATACAGCATGGCCTTACCTCTAAAAATATAAAATAAAACACTTCTTGGGAAATAACATGCACTTCTTACAAGGTCATGACATTTAGATAATGGTCTATTGTTAGAAGATACTGCAGGTGAATCCTCAGGCCATATAACACCATGTGCCATGTGGGGTGAAATCTCTAACAGTGAAGGAATTGGAATTCAGAGTTTTACCCACTAGCTATATACTAGGAATAAATAAACATGAGTTAAAATGTATTCCTTTATTACTCATCAGGGAAATTAAAATAAAATCACAATGAGATACAATTTGTGGTTCACTTGAAAATACTTAAGTTCTTTAATTATCAAGTGCTGAGTAACAGACAGAATAATACACATGATCATATATTGAGAGGCTTAAATTAGAATGTGGTAGATTGTGTTTCTTGAACAGTTTTAGACTAATTGAAACAGTTGAGGAGAAAGTGTGCATATGTGTCTTTCCTTCTATCCATAGCCAAGATTGTAAGTTTTGTTAACTTTTGATAACTCAAGTCTAGAGATTGCTACAGGAATATATTACTCAATTATGGTATTTCAAATGTGGTCACCAGTTACAAATATAAATGTAGAAATATTGGGACAATCTAATATTATCCATAAATGCATACACTTTACTGCATGTGCTATACATATTATTTCTTTCCAAGTTATTTTTTATAAAAATTGAAGTAGAAGTATGGGTAAAGTGAGTAATTGGGGAAATTTTGAAAATATTCATGAACTGGGATTTAACTTTATACACACAGTGGCTTGAGTTTCACTCCTACCACATATTGCTAGCTTTGTAGGAATTTGTAGGAATTCCTCTCAATTTGAATGTCTTGTACTATAGAAGCTTCTAGAACTAGATAAAATAATGGATATGGAGAAGTCTGTCACTTAACTTTTTAACAGCGGTGAATTTAAGAATTATTTTCTTCCATAGAGATATTTTCTAAAGAACAACATCTGTTTTACCATTTTTGGTGGAAAGAAGCAACTACATCATGGTGACTGAGCATATAAGTACAATTTCCCTACTGCATAATAAAATATAATTGGACTAAACTAAACCCAAGTCCTGAATAAATTCTTTCCAGGTTGTCTAGGCTCCTGCATTTTTTCATGTCTTATTCAACATCCACACATAGGAACCTTACCTTGGCCTTTTTAAAATCAACTCCTTTTCTACAAGGATAATTAAATTTGAGGAAGAGAAAGTTGTGCATTTCTGTAATCCTTAGACTAGTGTGAAAGGCTTTGTATTTTTGTTTTGAGCAAAATCAATTTGAATAAATTGGGAGAACATAAGGCATAGGAATAGGAAAATGTTAGTCAATGGATACTAGTCATGGAGGGAAATGTTTTTTTATTATACTACTTAATAATGTGATAATAAAAGTGATAACAAACTATATTTTAATAGAACAGAAGATATTTTGGGTATTTTCACCTGAAAGTAATGATAAGTATTTGAGGAACTACACTTTCCCTGATTTGAGCATCTCAAAGTGGGTATACTTATATAAACATCATGCAAAACCCTGAAAATGAATACTGTTGTTTTATGTGTCAAAAGAAATAAACAATACAATTTGAAAATGGTGGAGGGATTAAAAAGCAAAACAAATAAACAAACAAACAAAAAACATAGAGCTAGAGAGATGGCTCAGCAGTTAAGAGCAATGGCTGTTCTTCTATAGAAACCAAGCACATTTTCCAGCACCCAGACAGTGGCTCACAATCATTTGGAACACCAGTTTTGGGGATCTAGTGTTTCTTCTGACCAGGCATGTATGTAGATACATAGTACAGGCAAACAAAGTAAAATAAAATAAATTAATCTGCAAAAACAATAAAAAATAAAGCAACTTTAATTTCCAAGTTTATTTATAAAAGTAAATACAAAATCTAAAGTGTGAACATCTCAGAGCATACTTTTTGTTATCTGGAAAAAGAAAAAAAATCCCTTTTTAAGAGGTTACAGACTCTTCAAGGAAAATGAACAAAAGTCAGGATCACATGAGGATTTTAACAGTCTGTAAATCATGAGTACTATACAAAGGAAAAAATAATATACTTGTGTGTTTAGAAAAAAAATTTTTAAGACTTTAAAAACTGACAGCAATTAGATAGGAAGAAAACTATTAGGGAAAACACAGACTCCAAAAGAAAACCTCACTAAAAAGCCCTTGGTTTAGGAATTCAGAAAGGCAAAGACACACGAGTGGGTGTGAGAGGTCTTGTGTAAGTCAATAAGAAAGATTACCCCCTCCACTGTGAACTTGCTCTCCTATTCAGCACATTTCTCAGGGCTTCTTTTATGTCTTGATTCCTCAGACTGTAGATAAAGGGATTCAACATGGGTGTGACCACAGTGTACATCACTGCCACTATGACATATTTATCATTAGTATTATTGGAGGAGGGAAATAAATATAATCCAATAATAGCTCTGTAGTACAGAGAACCACAGAGAGGTGAGAGCTGCATGTAGACAAGGCTTTGAAGATTCCCTTGATGGAGTGAATTCTTAGGATGGTGGCCCCAATGTAGCCATAAGAAACCAGAGTACATATCAATGGCACAGTTATGATCACTACTCCTACAGTTAAGATAAGCAATTGGTTGATGGTGGTGTTTGAGCTAGACAGATGAAGCAGTGCAGAGAGGTCACAGAAGAAGTGGGGTAGAGTATTGTCTCCACAGAAAGAGAGACAGGCAAGCAGAAGAGTATGTGAAATGGCACTGGTAAAGGATAAGACCCAGGACATAATTAACAGTACAACACAGAGACTCTGACTCATAATGGTGGTATAGTGCAGAGGGTGGCAGATGGCCACATATCTGTCATAGGCCATGGATGTCAGAAGAAAGCTGTCGAGATCTGCAAAAAATAGGAAAAAGTACACCTGGGAAATGCACCCAGCATATGAGATGGACTGACTTTGTGTCAGCATATTCATGAGCATCTTTGGAGCTGTGACTGATGAGAAAGAGATGTCTGTGAAGGCCAAGTGTCTGAGGAAGAAGTACATGGGGGTGTGGAGGTGAGAGTCCAGCCTGATGAGCAGGATGATGAGCAGGTTCCCCAGCACAGTTGTCAGGTACATGGCAAGGAAGAGGGCAGAATACATGCCATTCAGTTCTGGATTAATAGGGAGCCCCAGGAGAATGAACTCGAAGGTGATACTATGATTATTGCTTCTGATACAGCCCATTTTCTCCTTTTCTGAAAGACAAATGAAATAGAAAAGTGAAGAAGAAGTGGCCGTGGCTCTTATGCAACCGCCCCCACCCATCAGTTTAAAACCAGTCTGTTCATTTTACCCCAACCCTAAAATGTTTGTCAATACTAACAAAGTAGTGATCATCTGGTGTCTAGGCACATCAACCCCATAATCTTTGTAGAAACTAGAAAGTAATGTTTTGGGAGGATATCGTAGAAACCCGAGGTTAGGTAAGTATGACGTAAGGCCAAAAGAATCACTCGTGTTTGGTGACAGTGTGAGTAGAGCACATGAAGTCCAGGCAGTTTGAGCAGGTTCAGCCTGGAAAAGTATAAGGTTGAAGGATTACTAGGAAGGTAGATTATTAAAACTATTTCCTGTTTAGAACATTAGTTCTAGTCTCAGAGACGTAGAAGGTGTTAGTGGACCCAAGAGAATGTTTAACAAAAGAAATAACCTGATGTCTAAATAACTTGTCTGCTGATGTGGAGAGCAAATTTAAGAGCAGTGTTGCCCATAAAAACCTAAATTAATTCAACAATTTAAACATAACTCACTTGCTTATGCTTCGATTATGGCAGCAAACAACAACCACAACAACAACAACAAAACAAAATAACATTGAAAGGATGTTTTTTGGAAGGAAACTCAACAACATCTACCAAGAAATGAAGATAAGCAAAAAGAGATATTTTTTCACTCTTTACTCAGGAAGTAAGCATGACTCATTTTCTATAAATTGTTAATGTACATTTCTTTTTATGGTACTATATCAAAATATAGATAATCAGTTAAAGACAAATTTCCAAGTTACTGAGATATATATTAAGCACAGAAATCACAGATAATGATACACTGTGGAATGCAATGAAACACACAGATACTTCAAACATTTCTCAGTGTACATTTCCATACCTGATTCTATATGATCTCTTAGGTGATGAGAATGGATACTTCCAGCTAAAAGTAAAATAATAGTAAAATTCTTCTATTTATTTCATGATGACAATGATGTCAAAACAGATTGGATCTCTAAGGACATCCATATCATATGCTTCAGCAGACAAAAGAATTATAAACTAATACTCAAGCAAGATAGAGATATCAATATACTTTTAGTCAGAACTGCTGAAAACTAGCATGAGTTATGTTTTCAAACTTCCAAGAGCACCCAAGGGGCAATGTGCCCATTCCCAGATCAAATTAGAGAGAGTGTGAAAAATAATTGCTTTATTCCTTAGGGCCCTTCTGGGAATGGAGCTACTTGTTGCAGCAGACATAAGGATAAACTCTTGAAGAATGCCTGCTGTTAATGAAAAATAATCAGCAGGAATATGGCGGCTCACAAAGATTTTTACTTTTCTAGTCCCTGTGAAGAAAATATGGTTCAGAGGGAGGGAGGGAAGGAGGTTGGGAGGGAGGAAGAAAAGAGAGAGGGGAAGGGAGAGGGAGAGGGTCTTAGTTTCCCTTTCGTTTACACTGGTTTCATATCTAGACAAGCTTTCTTTATTGTGAGAAAATTGTCTTCAAGTACAGGAGAATATTACTAATAGTGTCAGGGGTGGGCTCTTTCTTATGATATAGATCTTAAGGTGGGCCTGTTATTGGTTGGCCATTCCTTCAATTTCTGCTCCATCTTCATTCATGCATATATCTCCACTTATTAACTTATTTATTTACTTATTTATTTACAGCTCAATTGCAGGTACCCCTCAATAGCTCCCAGTACCACCTCAATAGTTCTTCTACCAACCATTCTACCCTTCTCTGACAACCCACTCTGGTACACAAACTAACTGCAGCCCTAGATACATCCTCTCTCACTAAGGACAGACAAGGCAACCTAGGTAGGGGAACGGGATTAATAGGCAGGCAACAGTCAGGGACAGCCCTGGTCCAGTTGTTTGTGGCACATCTGCTACATATATGTATGTGTGTTGGGGGGATAAATCCAGCCCATGCATGCTTTTTAGTTGAGTATTGAATCTCTGGGAGCCACCAAGTTAGTGGCTCTGTGCTCTTCTTGTGTAGTCTCTATCCCCCTGGGTTCCTGAATATTTCTTCAAACTAGTTCACAAGACTCTTGGAACTCTATGTAATGTTTGGCTGTGGGTATTTGCATCTGTCTTTGTTATGTGTTAGGTAGATGCTTTAAAAGGACAGGTATGCTACGTTTCTGTCTGCAAGCATAACAAAGTATAATTGATAGTGTGAGAGATTGGTTCTTGCCCATGGGGTGAGTCTCAAGTTGTGCCAGACATTGGAGTGCTTCATCTTTGTCCCTGCACTTCTTGTAGGCAGGGGAAATTTTGGGTTGAAGATTTTTTTGGTTGGGTTGTGGTCTCCATCCTTCTACTGAAAGTCTTAGTTGGCCATAGGAGGTGGCCATCTTAGATTCTGTATTCTCTATTTATAGGTGTCTTAAGTAACTTCATCCTCATACATTCCTGGGAATTTCTATGGTCTTAACTTTATAGCTAATTCCAGAGATGCCCTGGAAATGCTTCCAGTTCTCTGTACTTCAGTGTCCCCAACACTTGGTCCTCCTGTTACCCTCTGAATCCCCTCCTCCACACAGTTTCTTCTCCCTCACCTCTAATGTCTATTTTATCTCCCCTTCTCAGAATCAAGTATCCTCCTTTGGTCCCTCTTCATTACTTAGCTTCTTTAGGCATGTGGAATGTAGCATAATTTTTCCTGTACTTTATGGCTACTATCTACTTATAAGTGAGTACATATTATGTTTATATTTATGGGTCTGGGTTTTCTCAGTCAAGATTTGTCTTTAATATTTCTATCCATTTGCTGAAAAATTCATGCTGTCTTTATTATTAATAGCTGAGTAATATTCCCTGTATAAATGTACTACATCTTCTTTATCTATTTTTCAGCTGAGGGACATCTATATTATTTCTAGTTTCTAGCTTTTATAATTAAAGCTGCTATGAAAATAGTTAAGCAAGTGTCCTTGTGGTATTTTTCAACATTATTTGACAATATGCCAAGGAGTAGTATATCTAGGTCTTGAGGTAGAACTATTCTCAATTTTTTAAGAAAGTGTGGTTCTCCCTTTTCTTTGGGGGATTGTTGGCCAATGGGAACATAGACAAAGAACCAGGTTCTACAGCCTGTGAGTATGATTGAATGGCAAATTACAGAAATTAGCTTCAATAATGCAGCTCAACTTTCTTCCAGGGTGAGAGGAACATATAGGCCACTAGGTGGTGAGAGGTGTTGATATGCCTCATTTACATTAGGCTTCACCTTCCTCTCATCTGCATGGGAGCACAAAACCCCATTATCATATGGGCATCGTGGGTAATGCTCTTGCAGGGAACTACATTGAAGGTCATGCTTAAGATAAGCCCCACAACAATGCCTAGAGATATCTATCAAATAAGGTCAGTCAGAGTGTAGGAAGCCCCAATGGAGGAAAGGAGTCTTCCATTTTTATGCAGAACTCAGAGCTGTTCAGACATTGTGGACTGCAACCTTCAGCAGTAGGGCCCTCCAACAACAACAACAACAAACCACATAAAATTGCTTCCCAAAGTGGTTATAAAGTGTGCACTTCTACCATCAAAGGAGAAGTGTTCCCTTTGCTCCACATTTTCACCAGCATGAACTGTCACTTGAGAGTTTGTTCTTGTGGTCCAGGCTAGCCTCTGCCTCCTTCAGTAAATCCTTCCAACCTGCACCACCAGAACCTGCTAGGGGGATTCCAGATGAGAAACTGGAGAGAGACAGAGAGAGAGAGAGAGAGAGAGAGAGAGAGAGAGAGAGAGAGACAGAGACAGAGAGACAGAGACAGAGACACAGAGAGACAGAGACAAATAGACACACACACACACACACACACACACACACACAGAGAGAGAGAGAAACAGAGAGAAAGAGAAAGAGAGAGAAAGAGAAAGAGAGAGAGATTGATTTTATTCATTCTGAAAGGTGGAATCTCAGGGTAATTTTGATTTGCATTTACCTGATGAATAAAGATATTGGACATTTCCTTAGGTGCTTCCCAGACATTAGAGTCCGCAGTCAAGAATTCTGTTTAGTTTTGTACCCCACTTATTAACTGAATTTTTTGGTTTATTGATGTCTTAAGTTTTTTTTTTTATATTTTATATATCAGCTCTCTGATGCATGTAGGGTTGATGAAGATCAGATAAACAATTTAAATAGACCCATAACCCCAAAAGAAATAGAAGCAGTTATTAAAAGTATTCCAATTTTAAAAAAGTTCTGAACCAGATGTTTTTAGTGAAGAATACAAATAGCTAATAACAATATTTCTCAAACTATTCAACAAAATCAAAATAGAGGGAACATTGCCAAACTTATTCTATGATGTCACAGTCACTCTGATACCTAAACCATACAAAGACTCAACAATGAAAGACAATTTTTATTGGAGAGTTTAATGTATTTACACTTCAAATAGTATACCATTTAGAAATTCACCTGTCTTCCATTCACCCTCCCCATGTTTCTATGAGAATGCTCCCCCTCCCACCCACCCACTCCCACATGCCACACTGACATTCCCATACAACGAGGAAAGAAGCCTTCACAGGTTGAAGAGCTTCTATTGATGCCAGACAATGTATCTGTTACATATGTGGCTGGAGCCATGGGTTCCCCCCCCCATGTGTACTCTTTGGTTGGTTGTTTAGTCCCTGGACGCTCTGGGGGGGTCCTTAAAGACAATTTTAATGTCCAAATTTTTAAAACCTTATTAAGTTTTGCTTCTATGTATATACATTTAGATTTTTACCATTTACTTGCATGTGTTGAATCTACCCTTGAAGAAAACAAAATTCTTCCTCTTTTATAACCTACCATTTCCCAACAGTTCCAAATGAGACTTCATATCCATCCCTGTCACCAAGTCTTGGATTTTGTATAGCTTAAGCTTACATAGGTCCCGTACATTTTATCTCAGCTACTGTCCATTTATATGTAATTGTCCTATTGTTTTAATAAGGAACTAGAGACTATGGATGACAGCAAACAAGTTAACTTTCGTGTATATGTACTTATATGTATGTATGTATGTATGTATGTATGTATGTATGTATGTATATATATATTTCTCATGTATATGCAGGAGTAAGTGGAGTTCAGAAAAGGGTATTGAATACCCTGAAAACAGAGTTAGAGTGGTTTTGAGACATCACATGGGTACTGAAAACTGAAGCTGGGTCCTCTTTAAGAGCACCATATGCTTCTAAGCATGGAGTCATCTCCCCAGTCCCAAATTATGTTTCTGATGTTTAATGTTTTTCAAGCATCCTAAAGTAAACAGAGAGGTGCTCAAAAGCCAATAGCTGGGTAAAGCATCTAAAATTTGGTACAGATAATGTAAATATTTTGGTTCACAGATTCATCTGGCTTCCAACTTGAAACATTTTGTTATTATTATGACTCTTTTCTTTACAAGTTTTGTCCCTTAAAAATCTCCTCTAGAACATGATTGGGTAAGATAAATTAAATAGGTGCTTTGTATCTTTACTCAAACACAGGAGAAACTTTCAAGAAAAGTGATATAAAGTTTTAAATTTTGTTTGTGAAGGAGCTTGTAATCAAAGGGACCTTTTTGCAAAAAAACCAGATGTGTCATCCTAGAAAGCATATTTTACTATAGATTAGTGGTGCTCAACATTCCAATGCTGTGGCCCTTTATGGCATTTTTCATGTTGTGGTGACCCCAGCCATAAATTATTTTGCTGTTACTTCATAACTGTAATGTTTGCTAATTATAAATTATAACAAAATATTTATGTGCTACACAGTTTGAGAACTGTTACTATAGATTTTTATTGTAAAACAATATAGGTAAAAAAGTGTTTTGTGTTATGCATAAAAAAACAGTAAAACACCTCAACTTTAATGGCACCCAGTGCTGCAGTAATTTTGTTTGTTCTAATAGAGACAGGGGAATAAGGTATCATAACTGTTCACTAACAAGGCTCTGGGGGACCATGTTCCCTTATTTCTTGTGTCTATAGGCATTGAAAGTAGAGTTTGTTCAACTCTTTTCTAGGGATTATTAGTCTGATGAAACAGCAGCCCTGTATCAGTCAGGTCAGGCTACAAACTGAAAACGTAAAACTTCAAAATTTCTCAAAACCTTGTCTAAGTGGAATCATAAGTTCTGTATCAGATTACTAAGAGTTTTCAGCAAAGAAACACATTTCTCTCAATTTTCCTCTTCAAGCAGACGAATGAAACTGTGACTGCTGCAGCTTTGCATTCAACTATGACCTTGACTTGTCTTCGTGATCCTTTCCTTATTTTGTGGACCCCTCTTCATCTAGAACCCTGACATTTCTTCCTCCAAGGTTCTAACTCTTCTACATAGTGTTTCATCTTCAGTGAATGATGTGATTTTGCCTCAGTTTGTTTGCTGTTTGTATCTAATATTCCTTCTTTAGAACCCTGATTACAGTCAATCCTTTAAAAATATTGTCAATAAGATTATGAGTTTTTCTTTCTATATGAATACTTTTGTGTAGCTTTCTTCTCGGTGAACAGGGTAGCAGTGAGCATAAGAACTTGACTTAACAGGACACCAGGCCCATGTTCTGAAGTACTCTTACCACGAGCATCATCTGTCTCACACTTGACTGACACAATAGATGAAGAGGCAGTGGTGGTAAGTAAAGGGACTGCTTGAATTGGAGGACAGGAAGTAAACCAGTTCATGAAAACGCCTCACTAATGTCTCAAAGCCATGTTAAAATTACTGAGATAATGATTCTGAAAAGGATGACAAAGCTTTTCGAGGAAAAGCAAAATAGGAAATAGAGCAAAAGGTGTTAATTTAAAGTATTGAGCAGAATAACAAAAAGGCAGAATGTAACTAAACAATCTCTAATAAATAAATAAACATTTAAATGTCCCAATTTAAAATAAAATATTTTATCTATTTACATTCTAAATGTTTCCCCCCTTCCCTGAGTCTCCCACTCTTTTAGATAGTAATAAGATAATGGATGCATTTTATGTTCTCCTCTAAAATAACATTCAAGCCCTGTGAAATACAGAGAGGAAACAAATATTTATGTGAAAAAAGAGAGGATCTAGAAGTCAAGGATTCGTGGAATTATCACACAACCAGCATTCTTCTTTGTCTTAAAGGAATTTAAAAGTCATTGGGTCTTAGTAGAGCCTTTCCTCTGAGAATATTGAACGTGCTTAGTCACTGGAGTCTAACTTTTTGAGGCATCACATTTCTGTCATGATTAATTATGATTAATTAATTAAGCAAGAAACAAAATTGGTGGTAACTACTTATTTCTCATGAAAATTTTGAAATTTTGAGATGTGTTAGTCAATTCATTTGTGTAAATTTCAGAGTTTCACAGACATGTCATCATTCTCAGATTTTCCTCTTGGAAAAGTTTGAAATTTTAACTTAGAAATCTAAACACTACTTCAGAGAATCCTTTGGTTTGCAGATAAAAATTTCTTTAGGTGTGAACTCTGAAAAATCAAAAACATTTATGGAAGATGAAGATGTTGTCAAAAAATGTCCCAAGGCCTTGGTGTCTTTTATCTGAAGAAATGATCAAATATTGAGAGAATAAATAATTCAACTGCAATTTATTATAAAATGGGTTAACATGAAGGTTTATTAAAGGTGACTCTTTTTGCATGTTTTTAGATAGTCTCCAGAAAAGATATATAATTTGGATCACTTTAAGGACATTCTAGTGTGATAGAAGAACTTATAGGCTAGACTATGAACATGCCTCTGGAAGATGACCCTCACTGGAAAAATGCTTCTTGTATCACAGACTGCACTGTGGAAGAGAGGAGAACAGTAGAAAGCAAGGAATTGTTCAGGAGAGAATGAAAGGAATTAAAATCCAAGGGTGGGAACATTTGGACTAAGAGTAGTAAATTTAAATATAGATGTGAATGTTGAAGGCTCAAAGCCTAGTGTATGTATCTTGAGACCCGGCCCTGCATTCTAATTATCTTTTCAGACCTACAGATGCTCTAGACTTATGGAAAACCAATCCAGTGTCTCGGAATTTTTTCTACGAGGAATATCAGCATCTCCAGAACAACAGCAGTTACTCTATGGACTTTTCCTATGTATGTATCTTGTCACATTGACTGGGAATGTACTCATCATCCTGGCCATTGGCTCTGACCCACACCTTCACACTCCTATGTACTTCTTTTTGGCCAACCTGTCCTTTGCTGACATGGGTTTAATATCATCTACAGTGACCAAGATGTTGTTTAATGTTCAGACTCAGCACCATACCATCTCCTATACTGGTTGTCTTACTCAGATGTATTTCTTCCTGATGTTTGGTGATCTGGACAGCTTCTTTCTGGCTGTAATGGCCTATGACCGCTATGTGGCCATCTGTCACCCTCTCCACTATTCCACAATCATGAGTGCCCGACTCTGTGCCCTGATGCTTGCCCTGTGCTGGGTTCTGACTAACACAGTTGCCCTGACTCACACTCTCCTCATGGCTCGACTGTCCTTCTGTGTCGTTGGGGAAATAGCCCACTTTTTCTGTGACATTACTCCTGTCCTGAAGCTCTCATGCTCTGACACACATGTCAATGAACTAATGGTTTTTGCCCTAGGTGGTACAGTGCTCATGGTCCCTTTTGTATGCATTGTTATCTCCTATATCCACATTGTGTTTGCCATTCTTCGGGTTCGAACCCCTGGTGGTGGTACAAAGGCATTTTCTACCTGTAGCTCCCACCTCTGTGTGGTGTGTGTTTTCTATGGAACACTTTTCAGTGCCTACTTGTGCCCTTCCTCTGTAGTATCTACAGAGAAGGATGTTGCAGCTGCTGCAATGTATACTGTGGTGACTCCCATGTTGAACCCCTTCATCTATAGCCTAAGGAACAAGGACATGAAAGGGGCCCTAAAGAGGCTCCTCTGTCATAGGAGAATTTTATCTTCTTAAATACAAGAGTAATGTTCAGTGTAGAAAACTAGTCTATGTCAAACAAGTTTCTTCTTATTTCAGTGGAAGCTAAGAGAAAATAAAGGATAGATGTTATAATTCAAGAAATCCAAAATAAGTAAAAAATTTCCCTTCATTTAATTTAACATTTATATTTCTGTGATGGTTAAAAGACTTTCTGCAGTTTGCAAGGTTTTCTCAAGAAATGTTGTTATATTTCTTCACACTGTTCTTCCCATTGCTGCTCAGATATGTTCAAAGTTGAGGTTGGAAAGATTCCTCAGTAGATAAGATCACATGTCCTTCTTTCAACGGACCCAAGTTCAATTCCCAGCACCCAGCCCAGGCAGCTCACAACTATCTTTAACTATCCAGCTCCAGGATATACAGCACCCTCTTATGGTCATTAGGAACACATGCAGGCACATATGCATGTTCATACAGAGACACACATTCATATAAGTAAAAATACATATAAATATAAAATATTTTAAAATAACAGAATAAAAATACTCCTAAAACAAATAAAAATGGTTCAACCGCACTAGCATTCTAGTGACCACCAAATAGAATATAGAAACCTCTTTTCTTAATTAATTGTAAATGTGTCTTCAGATCTAAACTGGGCTTTCTGTCCTTCAAGAAAGAAATAAATGTTAGAATTTTGAAACATGTAAAATGGAATTTAATTCTAACATTCGACTTGACCATTGTCTACCATCTACATAACAATCAAACTTATTAGGATATCAGAGTGTATATTCACTTTGATTTCCCCAATGTTTCTGCAGCAGTAAGAATTTAGGTCAGTTCAGCATATAGAAAACCCCCAAGGTCTATGATTGCTTCTCCATGGCTCACTGTCTAACAGTCTTAGATTCCACCCAGCCAAGCTAGGTTATTATTGTATTAAAAAATTGAAATATATTTCTTTCTTAATATAATATAAATTTATTTCTGGCCACAAAGTTTAAATTTCTATCTCCTACAGTCACCAATTCCTAGTGTGTTGTTGGTAATTCAATGATTTATACCACAGTAGAGATTACAGTTAGGTCTTTGCATCTTGATTGTGCAAAGACATTTTTCCTGGGATCAAATATGAGTGATGATCAGTTTGCTTGTGCATCATTTTTATTTAAGGTATCCACTTTTTAATTGCTTTGTAAAAGCTGGGTGTCTTCAAGTTACTCCTTAAATTATTTAAGGTTATTTATTCACCATAATCAAAATGATCACAGCCACATAGGTTTCCATTCTTAAATATCTGTTCATAAAGCCAAAAATCAAAGCATTCCTTATATGTTCTGCAGAGTGCTGCTTTCCTTCATTACTATGACATGTGTGGAATGCCTCCAAATTATTCTCTTTCCATCCTCATATCATAATATTCACCCAGGCACCTATTGTCTGTTACCCAACATGCAATGTCTAATTTGGTCAATTGCCAAATATATGCATTGGCTATCCAAGTACCTAAATTACTTAATATGGCATCTTGCCTACTGCATAATAAAACACTTATCTACCTGCCTAGATTAATATATGATGCCCTCTTGACTCTTAAATATTTGTGCTTTAGCCACACAACCCCCTTTTAATTTCCTTAAACTTACTATGTTTTTGTAACACCTCTAGTTTATTTTATCCTTCTGTTTAGAGTATCACTTAGCCCATGCATATCAATCCTGCACACCCTTCAAAACTGTTGAAAATTTTCTTCATCATTATATTTTTCCATAGTCTATGCAGCATTTTTTAAGTCCTCTCTTGTGATACTTTTTGTAATTAGGCCATTAAATTAAACCTTAACTATAAAATACATGTACTGACTTGTTTTTTCATGAAATTATTATGAAGACCAACATAGCACAGATATAAGACACTATGAACAAATTCAGCCTATAAGACTGAATCATGAATAAAAAAGCATAAATTTTATTTTTATAGTAACATGTTTTTTGTACTCTGTTGGGTGTTTGTTTTTTTCTTGTTCTATGTGGGTAGACATAGACACACTGCTTGCTATAAAATAGGTAATTGCTAAATGTCTACTAGCTACATGATAAATTAAGTAACATTCTAAGTCTTTAAACAAAGATATATACATTAATGTATATATGTGGTAATCTCATTTCATTTACAGCTTCTTTCTTAAAAAATGTGTGTGTGCATGTGTGTGTGTGTGTGTGTTTGTGTGTGTGTGTGTGTGTATTATGTATGCACATGGAACTGGCTGGACTGAATTTGTTGGTAACATGATGTCATGCCTGTAGCTTAATTATGGAGAGGTTTTTTTTGTTTTTGTTTTGTTTTGGTTTTTTGTTTTTTTTTTTTTTTGTTTTTTTGACACTGTTATCCAATCAAAAAGCCTTGAGTGGAGCAGCTGAACTCACAACTGTGAGTTGTTAGAGAAGGTATTAGAGAAGACACAAAATATTTTTTCTTTCAGCTCACCTTTATTATAACTATTTTTATAAATGAGAAATTTATGGTATTAGAGGCAAAGGAAAGATATGATACTTATTTTTAATGTCCACTTTTGTAAACTTTCTACACCAATGTTGTGATCTTTTAACAATTCTTATGAACAAACATATTTCCAGGAAATTAAAGGAGTGCTTTAAATTATTCTAACACTTATTTGCCTACCAAGATTCAAATATGATGCCCTCTTGACTCTTACATATCTGTGCTTTAGCAATACAAAACCTTTTAAATTTCCTTGATTTTAGCATGCTGTTTTAATATCCCTGATTTATTCTCTCCCTATGTCTAGACTGTTATTTGTCTTGTTGCACATCAATCCTGCCTACCCTTCAAAACTCCAACACTGACTTTTTCAAATCAAAGGGCAAAATAAATTGACAAGGTTAACACAGAATTCACTTTTTATGTTAATGGGATGCAAGTAAAAAAGAAAAGAAGTATTCAGAATGTAGTCTGAGAAATGAAATATTTACTAAGTACATGCTTCATAATGTGACCACAATCAGAGGTATAGTATTTGGAGACACATGAATATATAGGTTTATTATGAGGATATTAAATATGTTATTAAGTTGAGATTGCTACCCTGTTGAGGAGCTTCTTCAAAGCCTCCTTCATGTCTCTGTTCCTTATGCTATAAATGAAGGGGTTCAGCAGTGGAGTGACCACTGTGTACATCACAGAAGCAACTATGCCTTTGCCACTAGAAGTGTTGGATGAAGGTATAAGATAAAGTCCAATAATAGCACCGTAATACAGAGATACCACAGAGAGGTGGGAACCACATGTGGACAAAGCTTTGCAGATCCCTTTCTTAGATGATACTTTCAGAATGGTAGCCCCAATGTGGCCATAAGAGATCAAGATGCATATTAATGGCAGGGTAATGACTGCTGTGCCTAGTGTAAAAATGACCAGTTCATTGAGGGAGATGTCTGAGCATGAGAGCTTCAGCAAGGCAGCAAGGTCACAAAAGAAATGAGGAATGGTGTTGTCAGCACAGAAGGACAGCCGGGCTAGGAGGAGTGTGTGAGATAGGGCACTGACACAAGATAGGATCCAGGACATTGCTATCAGTAAAATACAGAGCTCCTCTCTCATGATGGTGGTATAGTGCAGGGGATGACAGATGGCCACATACCGATCATATGCCATTGAAGTGAGGAGAAAGTTGTCCATATCAGTGAAGAATATGAAAAAATACATTTGTGCTATACACTCTGCATAAGGAATGGATGGATCCTGAGTATACATGTTACTTAGCATTTTGGGTACAGTGACAGATGAAAAGGAGATGTCTGTAAAAGCCAAGTGGCTGAGGAAGAAGTACATGGGGGTGTGGAGATTGGAGTCCAGCCTGATGAGCAGGATGATGAGCAGGTTCCCCAGCACTGTAATCAAGTACATGGCAAAGAACAGGGCAGAGTACATGCCTTGTTCTACTGGCTGGATGGGGAGCCCCATGAGGATGAACTCAGACACAGTACTCTGGTTATCCATTCTCATGTTATTCTTCTCTTTGCTGGGAAAAGAGAATATTAAAGAATGTGGAAACAAGCAGATACTGATTTTACAGCAGGGCAATAAATGTATCATTCATATTTTTATGAATATTATATGCTGGTATTACACAGAGATTTAAAGTAGATTGGACATGAAATGAGAGAATTTGCCCCCCCCATGAGTGTAATAAGTAGCATCATTGGCATTCAACAGCATCTGGGGACAAAGCAAGTGGGACCACATGATGACTGGCAGCTGCAGTCAGAAAGTACCTACACTGTTTTAAGAGAGAACTTAGCACCTTCAAATTGCAGTGTGGAGTTTTGAAATGTGACCTAATTTACATTAATAGTTAAAGTATAAGGTGGAAATTTTAGTGTTCAATAACAAACAATTCAATAAGACTGACTCAAAAACAAACTTCTGGGGATGTACACTGGTAGATCACTCATTCTGCATGCTGGAGGCCCCAAGTTCAATGCCCAGCAAGGCAAGAACAAATGGCTATTGCAAAATATGAATTGCCAATTTTTTGTTATGTATGAAGTTGATGAGAAGATATCTGCTAACTATGAAATCAAGTATAAATATTTCACTTACTTGTATTTTTTAGATAATTTTCTAATCTCATCCTGATTCAATGACCTCTCTTTGCCTCATGAAAACACATATCTCAATATAGAAAGATCATTTTGTTTGTTTTGTTTCTAATGACAATATTAAAAAATCACAGCTGTTCATCTTTGTCCTTCCTAGATTCTTTGGACTTCAGCATCTAGACCAGACCTACCCATTTATTGAGCAACCCTCTCATCAGGAATGTGTGTGTGTGTGTGTGTGTGTGTGTGTGTGTGTGTGTGTTTGTGTGTGTGTGTATACATGTGCATGTATCTCCTTTCCCTAAAGCAATTGTCTTATCTTAGAAATGCTCTAAAACATGATTTAGAAATGCTGTAATGCTGTAGGAAATAGAGTTGATGATCTATGTCCTAAACTTTCAAAAGCTCATTTAAAAGATCCCCCACCCACCCACACACACATACACACTCCACAGCTGCAAATTTCCACTCATGTTACTGGCCCTCTCTCCAGTCTCTCCTCACACCTGATTCTGCCCCATTTCCCATCCCCTCCACTGTCCCAGGGAGCCTCATGGTAGTCATTGTGTTGACCTTATCCAGAATACCTAACAGTGAGGATATGGAACCTGAAGAGGCCATCTCCTGTAGCCAGGCAGAAATCCCTGTGGAGAAATAAGAACACCAACCCACCCACAAAACTTTTGACCCAAAATTTGTCTCTAAAAGAAATGTAGGACACACACAGAGCAGAGACTAAAGGAATGGCCAACCAATAACTAGATCAACTTGAAACCCATCCCATAAGAACTAATCCCTGGCATTATTAATGATACTTTGTTATACTTACAAACAGGAGCCTAGCATAACTGTTCTTTGAGAGGCTCTACCAGCAGCTGATTGAAACTGACATGGACACCCATAGCCAAACATTGGATGTAGGTTGGAAAATTCTATGGAAGAGTTGGGGAAGAAATTGAAAGCACTGTAGGGCATGGGAACTCCACAGCAGGACCAGCAGAGTCAACTAACCTGAATATCTGGAAGCTCTCAGAAACTAAGCTACCAACCAAAGAAGAGACACAACAATTAAGAACGTGTGCTAGGACTAAGTCCCTGGTTCATATCTAGCAGGTGTACAGCTAAGCTTCTACATGGGTCTCCAAACAACTGGAGAAGAGGCTCTCCATATAACTGTAGCCTGACTGTGGCATCCATTTCCAAGAAGGTTGCCTTGTCTGGCCACAGTGGGAGAGAATGTACTTACCTAATCCTGCAGAGACATTGTGTGCCAGAGCAGGGGAATATCTGGGCTGGGCACTCTCTCAGAGGAGAAAGGGATGTAGGATATGGGAGTATTTCTGCATGGGGAGAATAATAGGAATGGGCAGCATTTGGGATGGAAAGAAAGAAAGGAAGGAAGGAAGGAAGGAAGAAAGAAAGAAAGAAGCAAAGAAGGAAGAAAGAAAGGGAAAAAGAAAGGGAAAAAAGAAAGATGGAAAGAGAAATTAAGGTGTGATACCAGAATCTCATTGTAGTTCTCAAGCACAGAAAGTGCTAGAAGAGCTGACTTAAGTGTCAAAGTTTTGTTTTACTTTAGACTTCATTCTAGTTTGAGCAGCCTCTGTTCCTGCGTCAACACAGCCTCTCCCTTTGGCCCTCACCAAAGAGTAGAGAAATAACAATAAGGAGAACACCAAGTGGTCAAGAAGGCAAGAATGCCTGGTCTCCAGGTTCTTACTGCTCTCAAGTGAGGCTGCTTCACTCTGTGGTCTGAAGGATGAAACACTATGGCTGAGTGCAGCATTGTACATTTAGGTCAGCATGGCAAAAAAAAAAAAAAAAGTATGTACACCAGGCTTGGTTACAGTTTATCACTACAGTGTGACCTATAGGTAACTGTTGAATTTGTGAAGCAGTCATTTTTAAAATTTTTAATATTTTACAAATTCATTTACAAGGGCATATTACCTTATGACATATCATTCTACATTTTGATTGGCTTCTCTCTCATACACACCCTCATCTCTTGTTTCTCATCTGAGACTAGACCCTCCATTCCCAATATTTATTTCCCTTTCTTAAAAATTAATAAATATTTCAATAAACATTTTAAAAGAAAATATGTTTTAATGAATATTAAATGGCTAATTTATAACCTAGAAATATATGAAATTAAAACATCAGTTAAAAGGAAAGTTTGATATGAAAAATACCAAGGTGTTGATGTTAATGATATCTTGGTATTTGATTGCATATAGTCACTATTTTCTTAAATCCTTAAAACATATCAATTTCCAGGATATGATAAAATATATGGTATGACATCCTCCAATAATAAGTAAAAACAAAAATTATTTTTCTATTTTCTCTGTAAATGCTTTTTATTTTTATCACCAATAAACAACTTCTCCATTCTAAAAAATATTCTAGAATACCCTTATGGCTCAAAAGTATCAGACTGTACCAGGAAAGGAAGGCAAGGAACCAACAGATTCTATCAAGAAGCTGGGAAATGAGGACTGTGTTTAGTAAGTTGGGCTTCCTAACTAGATATATTCTGAAATTACAATCTCAATACCAACTAAATAGAAGACATTGAAGAGAAAGATTGTACTAGACTGGTCATTCACTACCTATTCTAAATAAACATACATCATGATACCAAAAATCATAAACCATGATATCAGGCTCCCAGAGAGGCTATGTAGACAACTATCTCCATATTTCTTCTTCAGCTACTAAGCATTTGAGGTGAAACAAAATGGAGTTATTGGCCAATGCTGATTGCTACATCTCTGTCTCCTGGATCTAGAAGGAAGCAATTAATTCATTAAGAGCACAGTGAATTGCTGAGCACCTGGACACACACACACACACACACACACACACACACACACACACACACATACACACACACATACACACACACACACACACACACACACACACACACACCCCTCCATCCTTTCTCTAAATTTTGTGCTCAGGGTATCTAGCTCTCAGGAACTTCCAAGCTCACCTCTAGGAGATCCAATACATCCTCATAGTCCAAGCTACTCATTGACAACAAAGAGAAATATCTCGAACCTATATCTTAACCTTCTAAATTCACTGGTTTCAGAAACACGGTTGTGAAGACTCCACTCTGTACTCCAGAGAAAAGACACAAAGGACTAAGAAACCAAGATTTAAGCTAGAGAAATCTGTTAAAGATATATTGAATTCAAAGTTTCCTTCTGACTCCCTTCAGGAAGATGCCCTAGGGCAGTGGTCCCTAAAGTTAGATATTCAAGAGAATTACCCAGGGAACTTGTTAAAGAGTGCAATTCCAGAAAACCTCATTCATGAGAGTTGCGGTCAGGTGACTCTTAGACATGCCCTTCTAAGGGCAGACTTTGAGAAAACACTGTCCTTAGGAAACATGCCAGCTTGCTTGTGAATGTTAGCTCTAAGAGATGTGTGGAAGCCTTCTCAGCCACATTCAGCTTTTCTCCCTCTAGAGCATAGTTAGAAAAAAATTTCAAATGGAGAGGCTCTTTTGAGTGTACTTGTTTGTTGCTTAGAAAGTTAATTTCCCTTTTCTACCACAAATCTAGATAAAACAGACATGAGGACAACCTTTCTATTATGGATTTACTAATCCAGCTAAATGGATTTTTTGTTAATAAACAAATATGTGTATATAAGTGGAATTTATTTTACATTATTTGTTTTCTATAATAAGTTAATGTGGTTATTTTCATTTACACACACACACATTATTATACCTTTAAGAATATTTATTGATCATTTATGTGTGTTCTTTTGAACTATGAGTTTTAATGAGTAACAATTTTGGTTTGTATTGTTTCATTTTTGCAAATCTTCACATATTCTTAATATTAAATCCTATTTAACTGAAGTACCGTTGGCAAAATTCTGAACCCCAGGATTGAAATAAAAATAAATTTAGTTTAAATTTGCTGAACAAAAGATTTTTTAGAATAAATTTACAATCCAGTAATTGCTAGGAATATTGGAAATATTTCAAATGAGGTAGAATAATACATTCCAAGGCACAGTCATATGGGAATAGAAAGTTTCACAACACAATAAGCTTTACATAGACTATGAAAACTTAGAAACAAAAGAAATAATAACTAAATATTACTCTGATTAGACAGTGAACATTGCATTCATGTATTGAAATGTCAGTGTACTCATATGTAAGTATAATTACCATTTACTAATAAAAATAAAAATGAAACTATTAAAATCATTTATACAGTATAGCACTGTTTATTGAGCTCTCATTAATTATTTACATCCAGTTTATTATTGTTTAAGAGCTTGAGGACAAAAAAATGTTTCATAAAACATTCAAATTTGAAGTCAAATACATGATGTAAATAAAAACAGGGTTTTGCTGAAAATATTCAGATATTACTGTGAAAAAGCTCATACATGACAAGAATATCCCAAGTGCTTCTTTGGTATCCCTGTTTCTAAAATTGCAAATAAAGAATTAACATGGGTGTGACATTTGTTTACATGACAGCTACGATGATATCCTTGTCTATCATATTGCTTGATGCTGGGAAAAAGTACTTCCCAAATGGTCCCATAATATTGAGATATCACAGAGAGATGGGAGCCACATATACACAATGCTTTACAAATCCTCATGGTTGAAGGGCCCCTCAAAATGTTATCCAGAGTTTACCCATAAGATACCAATATACATATGTGAAATAGTGACTGCCATCCTGACTGAGAACATGACCAGTTCTTTGTGGAACAGACCAGTTTGATCATGGCATTTAGGTCTTAAAAGAAGCATGTCATCAGCACAGAAGAGCAGCCATGTAAGAAGATGCAAGAGAGGGAGCTGGCATTGTACAGGATCAAAAAACACAGCTTCTAATATTCACTAAGCTCTTTTCTCATGATGGTGGTATAGTGCAGATGTAGTGGATGTACATTATTGATGTAATTGGGAAGCCATTCAGGTCAGTAGCAAATATGAAGACAAGCATATAACAAAAGCATACTCTAAAGGAAATGAAGAATAGTGTGCATGTCCATCAGCACCTTAGGTACAGAGATAGATAAGAGAAAAAGATTCTTGTGAAGGCCAAGTGCTGAAGACGAAGTACAAGGGGGTGTGGAGGTGAGAGTCCAGCCAATGAAAAGGATGATGAGTATGTTCCCCGGCATCATGGTCAGATACATTGCCAGGAGCAGGATATAATACACATCTTGGCATTGTTAGCAGTCATATTAAAAGTACTCATGTTCTGGAAAAATTAAGCTGGTGCTGACCTGGAAGCTTTATACCTACTTATTAGCTGTCAAGTGCTGAATCAACAGGAAAATAAGTGTTCCTCAGGTTACCCAGTTTTGACACCTGCCAGCAACAATAATGACCAGCTTAGCACGATATGCCCATTGCTTTGATAATGGCACGATTTTCATGCTTTCTTTACATTTGCTTCAAAATCACAATTAAACACTTAGATTTTCGGTTCTATGACAAAATAGGCTTAGGAAGGCAGTCAAAGTAAAATGAACACAAATTAAAAAATGACCAAGGTGAACAAGAATGCCATGAAGTGATACATAAATTTAATTGATAATTTACTAGAATCACTAAGTCAGTCATGAAAAGCAGATGGTGGATGAGGAAAGTGCACTTAAGCCACAGCATTATGTTTCTGTGCTGTCTTACACATTGGTTCAGCCTGACTGTAGGGTAAAAGGTTTGAGCTCACTTCCAAGTTTGGAAACCTAACAAAGTACACTGATTCTGAGCCTGAAAATGCACTAATTCCAGAGCACAAAATCACCCCAGTCCCTGAGCCTGAAATCTCATCATTTACTGTTTGGCTTAAAATCCTGCAGATTTCCACCCTGGAAATCTCCACCCCAAAAAACTCCTCTCCTAAAAAAGCCTATATGCGCCTGGGGAGAGAAGACAGTAATAGGTAACACAAAGGTTAATTTCTTTGACTTATAGCTAGGAAGTTCAGGTGCAATCAGAGCATGCACAGAAGGTGCTAATCTTTGAATAGTGTTGTATAATTTTTTTCAACAAGTACTCAATGGGCACAATTGAAGATCACAGTTGGTGACTCAGACCCCTGAGGTTATATCTTTTTCTGTAACCTGCAGAAAAGTTTACAAAAAATAAAGTGATAAACTAAGTCCGGACACTGTAGGGCCAGGGCCTGGAGAAGGGTCTCCTGAAGCTTATGAAAGGTAGGAAATGGTGCAAAGAAGTATTTGTGTTAGGGCCAAGAACTAATTTTTCATATAAGTGGGCAAGAAGAGAAAAAAATGGAATCCGAGAGCACAAGAAGCCAACACCCATCCCCAGGAAGAATAGAATTTTATGCTTTGTGGTAGGGCCTAAAATTGACTGGATTAGATGTTTTTTTTATCTAGGGTAATGGCTTTGTTAGACTAATATTTAGACTCAGATACATTTTTAGAGGAGTGAACAGTTGAACCTTACAAAGTAAAACCATATATCCCATGCTGGACTGAAAGCTTAATAAGGAAAAGGTGTCAGCTCGGGTAATTTTCAGGAATGGACTACAAAAGGGAAACTTACATTTTAGAAGAGGCACAGAATAAGTCAGATCCATGGCTAGGTAGATTTGGGATGATCTGGAAACCCTGGGGCAGGATGGTTCAAGTGAGTTGGGTAGAAAAGTATGTCTAAGACAGTCCAAGTAAAGGCAAGGCTATTTTGTCACTAGGGGGTTCAGAGGAACAGACAAGAAGACATCCTTGATGTCTAGAACAGAGGAATTGAAGGTCTTTGTGTGTGGAAAGGAGAGTATATGGTTGGGTATAACTGGGTGAGGGGAATCATTGCTAAGTTGATATGTTTGATATGCTGAACCAAGTGGTTATTTCCATTGGGTTGTTCAACTACAAGTATGGGATATTAGATATGGAAGATATAAGGTGTAGAAGATTTTTTTTCCATAAAGGTTGGAAGTAAGACACTTAAATCTCTTGAACCTTTGGTGAGAAGGTATTGATTGAGTCTAGGTGATATATCTGGAGAAATTTTGTCATTGAATATTGAGAGGAAAATGATAATTTTTTTAATAAAGGGGTTTTGGGTATCCCATACTCACAGATCCTTTTGGAAGATCAATAAGGAAAAAGGTGCATCAGATTGTGTTGCTTGGAGGACAAAAGGATGAATGATGAACATGGAGGCAAGTAGATAGGGAAAGAAAAGGAGAGAGAAGGTCTCATTTGAGCTAAGAGGTCCTGTCTCAGTAAGGGCATGCATATTGATACTATAAGGAAGGAGTAGTTAAGGGAGATACCACTAAATATTAAAGATAAATGATGGCTTTTGGTGATTCAGGTAAACCTGTCCCTATACTAAGACAATAGAAGACAGGAGGGAGAGTTGGGTCCCCACAACTCCATCTAGATTGAATGAGTAATCCTGATGTCCAGAATTCTGTGCTGGCTACCTAGGGCTTCTAGTCAGAAATTGTGGTAGTTAGACCAAGGGAATCTGGGCCCTCCTCAGACATCCATAACCAGACTTAGAGGGTTGGATAGAGAGGAGTCTGGACCTGATTCTCAGTGTTGCAAAGAACATGGTAGCCATCAATACTTCAATGTTCCTCTTGGTGGAACCATGGTAATGATCAGAATGGTTTTCAACGCTTTGATAGATCTGGGTCCAGTGATCCTCCTAACCACATTTTAGGCAAGGACCTGGATGTTCTCAGGCTTTGGGAGCCTGGGAAGCTGCTATGGCCAACTGAATGGGTCTTCACTCTCTCAAGATGTTTGTTCCTGCTGGCTTTGCCACCTACCACATTTGGTTCCAAAATCTCGAGGCTGACTCTTCAGCCACTTGTTTCCTCCACCTTCTCTGTCTCTCCTCACCTACTTGGTAAGATTTCCTGATCCTGTTAAGCTCCCCAGGGCTCTGCCATGTAGGCAACTCTAGTTATTACAACACTTGCTTCTCTTCTTCTGTTAAAACCTTCTATGTTTCCTTGCCTTCTCTTCCTAGGAGCTACATTTGTATCTGTGACCCTTCCTCTAAACTTCCATGAATTCTGGTTTTATTAAAGCCTTGCTCTATTACTATAGATAGCTTGGTCTCTGTATAGCTTAATGTTTACAACTGGCATTCTCAATTTTCAATGATGGCAACTTTCTCCCCCTGCACAAATCAATGATCTGAAAATTTTTATACCTAAACTTGCTATCTCCTTTCTCAATTTTTTTTAAATATATAGGCACATTCCGGGTAACTATTACATTTGTACATCAATCATTCAAGATAATCTACCTCTAAACAACAGCATGTCCTAATAAGATTGGAAAATTGCTCTAATCAGGCTGTCAAAAACTGATTCAGTTCCCTATCAAGTTCCTTATCCATCTTGTTTTTTTATCTGGGAATACTCCTGTGCCTTTTTTCTCTATAACTAAAAGGAATATTTCTGTAAATAGTACCTAAAACGTATTGAGGTTGCCTGTATTTACCCAGCAAATACCATGGGACAAGTCTTGGCTCTCCTAAATGAATATCAGCTCTTAAAAACACTCTGTCTGGCTGCTTGGAAGAATGTTGGTTGTGTGTCCCTATTGGGTCAAACTCACTACTATCATTTGTGCCCTTCTCACTGGATTATTAGACTCTCTATTTTGCTGCTTATTAACTGCTTTGAGCCAAATATACTACTATCACCCTTATTTCTTCCATATCTCTCTCTTTGGTACCATAGATTGTCTAAATCCTCAGGGACATGCTTTATGAGCACACTGGATTCCTTGGACTATAGTGATACCATGACATTGAGCCCTGCCTCTCAGATGTTATATTCAAATGTTCACAATGCCTCAATCCTTGGTGGCTGCCAAGTGCACTTCTGCATACCTTCTGGGTGGCCTGACACATATATCCTGGTACTCCTTTTACCCAAATTAGGAGTAATACCAGGTGTAAAATCCTTGCTGGTTCCTAACAAAGGGCTTATAGAGATTAAGCATGTGATTAACAACTTATGCGTTCTTGTAGTCCAGGGCAAAAACTGCTGGTGTTGCAACTGGAGCAGCAGAATTGATTATCTCCCTAACTCTTTTTATCCAGGATCTCCACCAGGTGACTCAGACCCTTCAGGGCCAACTAGACTTTCTAAGTATTGTAGTACCCTAGTACTATAATACTATAGTACTGTAGTACTATAAAAGTTAGTGAAGATTATATTTACTAACCACAGAAGAAGGTAGACTTTGTCCATTTTTCTCAGAGAGGAATGTTGCCTCTGTGTTTGCAAATCATGTGTAGTTAGATACAAGATCTCACAACTACAGATGAAACTCAAAAGTGTAAGCAACAGTTTTATGGTGTTGTATCATTAACAGTCCATTATAAAATTGAATATTGTCTTTCTTAATTTACCTTCCCCTTTTCGTAATTTTACTAGTGATAATGAGCCTTATAAACTTCTTATCTTAATTTTTTTCAACAAAATTTTTTCTAACCAGACTTTTAATTATCTGATATTACAAGATTATCAAGCCCTGTCTAGAAAAATAGAAGTGTATGGCCCCCAACTACGCCATGATGGTGAAGGTCAACTTTACCCTAAAGAATCAGATGCCCCAAATTAGATGAAAGTAGTCTAATGCTGATATTGTCACCTTTTCCAACTACAGATTGTTTAGAACAGAAAAGAAGGAATACAGGGTAAAAGGCCCCAACCCACTTCTGGCTTTGAAAACCTATTCAAACCCACTAATCCGTGAACATGAAAACCCACTAATCTCTGAGCACATAAAGCACACCAATCCCTGGGATTGGCTTGAAATCTCACCAATCTCCACAAGGAAATCTCCACCCTGAAAAATATCCACCCCTAAGAAAGCCTATATTAGCCTGTCTCTGGATCTATTCCCTGCTGCTTCTTACCCTAACAGAGGCAGCCACCCTCTTTTGTCTCTCCCAATACATCTCTTATATGAGGTTTGTTGTATGGTATGACTTTGTAGATAGAAGAATATCATTAGAAATCATTTTAAATTTCATTTCTCTGGGATATCTATTATCTGGGTCCTAGCACTCTAGGCAGTGTCATTTGAGGACTCCCTCTTATGGGATAAGCCTCAAGTTGAACCAGTGATTGGTTGGCCACTCCCACAAGTTCTGTGCCATATTTACCACAACACATCTTGCAGAAAAGACAAATTGTATGTTGAAGGTTTTGTGATTACATTGGTGATCCAGTCCCACTACTAATGGTCTTGCCTGAATACAATTCAGGCTCCATATCTTTCATTGCTAGAAGTCTTAGCTAGGGTCACTCTCATAGCTTCCTGTGAGTTTTCATTGTCTTAGGTTTCTAGCTCATCCCAGAGATGCCCCTGATTCCAGGTGTCTCTCTCAGTACTCTCTTCCTTTTCCTTCTCTGCCCGACCCTATCAACCTGATCTCTGCTGATAATATTTCTACTCCCCCTGTACCCTTTCTTTCATCTACCTGAAAGATGTATTGTATTTCCCCCTCACAGTGAGATTTATGTATCTCATCTTGATCCCTCCTTGTTTATCTCTCTTGGACCTTGGATTGTAGCATGGTTCTGTTTTACGTTATGGCTTATATCCACTTACAAGTGAGTACATATTATGTTCACCTATAAAGGTCTGGCTTATCTTTCTCAGTATGATCTTTTCTACTTCTATTTGTTTATTTACAAATTTCATGATATTGCTTTTTACAGCTGAATAATGTTTTGTTATGTAAGTCTACCATATTTTCTTTATCCATTCTTCAGCTGAGAGTCATCTAGGTTGTTTTAGGTTTCTATATATTAATAAAACTGCTATGAACATAGTTGGACAAGCATCCTTGTGGTAGTTTGAATTATCCTTTGGGTACATGTGCAGAATTGGTATAGCTGGGTCTTCAGGTAAATCAATTCCCATCTGTTAGAGAAACAACCATATGATTTTATGGCTTTCCAAAATGACTGCACAAATTTGCAATACCACCAGCAATGGAGGAAAGTTCCCCTTGGTCCATATCTTCACCAACATGACTATCACTGTGTTACTAATCTTAGCCATTCTGACAGTATAAAATGGAATCTCAGAGTTATTTTAATTTACATTTCTTTGATGGCTAAGGCTGATGAACACTTTCTTCGGTGTTTCTTGGTCATTTTGGATTACTCTATTGAGTATTCTCAGTTTAGATCTATACTACATTATTTATTTATTTATTTTTGATTTATTGATGTCTAGTTTTTGGAGTTGTTTATGTATTTTAAAAATTGACCCTCTGTCAGCTGTGGGGTTTGTGAAAATATTTTCTCATTTTTTAGCCTGCCATTTTGTTCTTTGCCTTACAAAAGCTCTTCAGTTTCATACATCTAATTTATTAATTGTTGATTTTAGTACCTGCACAGCTAGTATTCTGTCAGAAAGTTGTGTCCTATATTAATGTGTTTAAGGCTTTTCCCAACTGTCTCTTCTATCAAGTTCAGTGTATCTAGTTTTATATTAAGGTCTTTGATTCACATGGACTTGAGTTATATGCAGGGTGATTTTAAAGGATTGCTTTAGTTATCCTGGGTTTTTGGTTTTCTATTGGATATAAAACCATGTCAAGAAGTTTGGTAAGTTAGAGCAGGTATAGATTCAGAGACTTGAAGGGAACATACCTGAGGCTTAGGTGACTCTCAGTTCCCTGAAGACTCCTGACTTGGAATACATGCAATGTTTCTCACATAAAAGAGACCTGGCCCATGGTCACATAGGCTCAAGACAGAATCTCCATGCCAATGAGGTACCTAGAGGCCTGGAGGGCTTAGACAATAAGCTTTCTTTCCCAGACATTACTCTGCTAAAAGGTATTTAATCTTAGGTGAACCCTGAGAAGTAGGGTAGGGACCATGACAATAAACTGGAACAACAAACTGTCTCTTTTCATCAAGATCATCTTTGTGGAGCTATGGAGAAGCCTTCACCTACAGAGCTCCAGATTAGTCTCTTGTAGAAGACCTCACTGCACTCCCAGCCACAATTACCATCAAGTCTGCCACTGTCAAGCCAAAGACTATCACTGTGAGACAATCAGGGTTTCTTTCTGTATCCTCCTGGGCCTCAGGCTAGGTGCTGTCCACAGCACATGGGCTTCTGACTCTGTTCTCAGCTTCTTTCATGACTCCAAGCAGTGTTTGGATGTCCAAGAACCTGAGAACACCATGACACCAGCCTTGTCGAAGATCAGGGAATCCTACAAACAGCTCTGCCTTTCCCACAACCAAGACTGTGCTTTTCCACCCTGGAGTTCCACTGATTTGGGTCTGAGGGGTTTGCCAGCTGGGACATGCATCAGTAGGAAATGGTTTACACTCTATAACCAGTTGTGAGTCTGTGTTCCAACCTGCCGCTGGGGTATAGGACATGCTGCTGCTTGGATGGGTAGAAAACAAAGGAGCCAGATGTGGGGTCTAAAATTGCACTGATGCTTTCCTACAGGACAGCCATTCTGTGAAGAAAAATGGGGAGAGTGCTTGACTGTGTCTCCTTGTACTGCCACAGTAGATTTCTGGACTTTAGGGAAGTGCCATGACACTAATCAGGGGATGGAAAAATACAGTCAAAGGTGGAGGAGGTCATAGTTGGGTTTTCTGACTTTCAAGCCTCCAATTGCCACTGAAGAACTGCACAGAGAAGTCTAAAATGAAGTGTTAGTGGACCAGAGTCTTTGACAAGGCTGGGACCGGACACTACCAAACTCATGTGCAACCAGGCTTTTCTGAGTTTTGAGGAGTTTAGAGCAGAGTTGGGGGTCCAAGAGCTGAGGATGACATCTAATCTGGGGCCAGGGGAAATGAGATCTTTAGCTTAGCTTAGCTTGGTAGCAGTTTTCTGGAAGATTTAGATTGTGGCTTTATAGGCAGAAACCTTCTCCATGCTTCTCTTCAAGGTTTTGAAGGGAAAAACAAACCATGTTTATCTATAACTTTTATTGACTATTCATGGTGGAAAATAGATGCATACCAAATACTCAGGGTGTACTAGAAATTAAATACCTTTTGCAGTAAGGAATGTCCAGGAAGGGAAGATATTGTCAAAACTTTAAGGGCTTCCAGGTGTCTCTAACATGGTGAACTCTGTTTTGGGATATGGGACCAATGTGGGGAGTATGCCATGTGTTCCAAGCCAGGAACCTGTCAGGAAGCAGGAACCACCTACCATCTCAGGTGGATGCCTAGGTGCTGGGGACTCAGACCCATTCTACCTCATCATGTTTTCTGGCAATGTGTACTGTCACACACATCTTGATTTAGTCAAGCCTCAAAGGTCCCCATAGTTGATAACAGTATTAACACTATTTAAAATTTCAAAGTCTTTTCCTGAGATTCATGCAATCCCTTAAGTGTAATCCCCTATAAAATCAAAATAAAGAACAGATCACATATTCCCAACATATGATGGCACAGGATACATAGTACAATTCCAAATGTAGGGAAGGGAGAACAGTGAGAAAATACTGAATGAAAGGAATTAGAAAACCAGCTGGAAAAACTCCAAACTGTGCATCTCCATATCTGATGTCGAAATGTTCTTCATAATTCCAACTCCTTTCAACTTTGTTAACTGCAACACACTTCTTTCTCCTGGGTTTTTCCCATTCTCTGTTAGCAACTCTCTTCAGCAGTTGTCTTACATCTCTGATATTTCAAACATCTTGCTCTTTCCAAGGCAATGTAGACTTCACCTTCAGAGCTTCACATAATGGCCTTTTAGGGCCTCCATCAAAGGACACCCTTGATAAACACATGGCTCCAGGGTTTTCCTTAGCTGCAGAGGGAGATTCCATAATCTCTTTCATCTATCCTTGACTCTAAACTCAAAACCACATGGCAGAAACTGCCAAGTTATGCTGCTTGCTGGGGAAGGAACAGTCTTCATTTAATAACATCTTCCTTAGCTTTTATACTTGTTTGTTTTTTTAATATTTATTTATTTGATTTATATGAGTACACTGTAGCTATCTTCAGACACATCAGAAGAGGGTATCAGATCCCATTACAGATGGTTGTGAGCCACCATCCCATAGAGAGGGTTGCTGGGAATCGAACTCAGGACCTTTGGAAAAACAGTCAATGCTCTTAACTGCTGAGCCACAGGATTATATTTTTCTTCCTTAACTTTCTGACTTAGGAGTTTTCCTTCACTGCCTAAGCTTGGTTGTTCAGAAATTTCCTTTGTAGATAGGGCTGGCCTTCAACTCAGAGATCTACCTGCCTCTATCCCCAGAGTGCTTAGAATAAAGGTATGTACCACCACACTTAGCTCTAATCTTTTCTATTATTTTTAGTAAGTTAATTACTTAGCATGGTGGGTTATTTCTCTGAGGTCACACTCCCTTTATTCCATTTAACATCTGTCTTTTCTTTCATATATTTATCTCCTTGAACACACACAGGCTTTAGCTCCATTTTACATCCTAAGTCCCCCTTTCACCTCAATATGTACATTTTGTATTTTTACTTCCATAACTGTCCTCTGATAGGCTCCTCCCAGCAGTTAGTGGAAACAGATACAGAGACATACACATGCATATTAGGTGGAGCTCTGGGTATTTTGAGGTAAAGTTGGGGGAAGTATTGAGGAGACCCAACAAAAACAGGGTCACAATAGAAATACTAACAATGTCAACTAACCTAAACCCTTGGGGACTCCTATACAATGAACCACCAACTAAAGAGCATTCATGGGCTGGACATAGGCCCCCTGTACAATGTGTGCAACTTGTTCTTCATGTGGATTTCCAACAGCTGGAGAAGGGGCTGTGATTGATTCTGTTGCTTTCCTGTGGATCCTGTTTCCCTAACTTGGGCAATTTTGTTGGCCTCAGTGGGAAAGGATGTGCCTATCCTCCAATGACTTGATTTACTAAGGTAGGGTAAAACCCAACTTACCACCCTTCTCAGAGGAGAAGGGAAGAGGAAAATGAAGGGAGTATCTGCATAACAGGGACCAGAATCATGGCAAGCACTCAGGTTTAATTAAAGTACCTTTTTATCTATCTTGAAAGACTATATAATTCTATACCTGACTTATATTTTGGTTTTAGGTTGTATGTCATCTGAAAGTTACCTTTTAAAATCTATATTAACTTTCTTGTTGCCAAACAACTGGTTTGGCTATGAGGCTACCAGTCTTCAACCACATCAGAAATCCCAGAATGACTAATATTACCTGATATATGAAAAGCACAAAACACAGCTTCCAAACATAGCCAATATATAGTTCCTCCAAGTGATCAGCGCCCATTATTAGATTCTAAGAAGAAATTGAGCATCAATGGAGTTGCTCCAGTTGTGGTAAGACAGCCACTAGGCAATAATTGCCTCATTCATCTACAGACAATACTGTCCAGAAAGGGACACTTTTGCAAAATAGTTGACTGATATTCTTTGCCAAGCCAAAATTAATAGCTCTTCAGTTTTCTGCATTAAGAAAGGGTACTGTCAGGGGCAGACAGGCCTCTAGTCAAATGATCTTTAATTTAAAATGTGTATAAATATCATATTCTGTGGACTTCTGACTCTTTTGAAGATTATCTATCTAAATAAAGCATCTCTGAACTGTTAAGCCTTGACTACTCTTGGCTATATTTAAGTGAAATTAACTTAAAAACACCCTTCTAATGACTCAGAACCATAAGTTTGTTATCTAGTCTCAACTAGTATTGTTTAACCAACTAAACACAATGTATAAACTTTAAATCTGTATTAAGTCAATTCTTTAGTACTGTAAAAATGATAACTTTGTATCAATTAGAAAGATTTTTACCAATGAAGAGATGACTTTAGCTTAGTTACCAAAATAAGATTATGATTGTCTAATCAAATCTGGCTAATTCCTACCTGTATTATTATGGCCATTTTTAAATTCTTTATAAAGACAACTTTACAATAGCCCTTTTCATCCCCCAAAGTTCAGGGAATCAGGCGATGACTCATCTTGGCTTCTTCAAGCTGAATATATGGGTATTGAGAATTTAGAAGCAGGGAGGGGAATGAAGAATCCAGACAGGCCTCGAGAGGGAAAGCCACACTGATTGTTGCTGTAGTCTCTGATGTCTAGAATCAGGCCAGTTCAGCCTTCTGATAAAAAGCTTTATCATAGCTGTACATTCTGTAACATATATAAAACTCAACAGAAAACATTTTAGTATCAAGAAATATTTTGTTTGATCTTTTTGAATTTAGTTTTTAAGGTGGTCTACCTGTATCAAATCTGATGTGTATAACTCTGGAAGGCACACAGAGCCTAATCACACCTCTTAAAAACACAAAGACAAAACCTTTCTCCCAAAATAGCATGTCCTTTAGTTGGCAACTAGAGTATCTTGTATTTTGTATTCTCTTCCAGACAAATAATATAAACAGAAAACTCAACATCATATCTATTTTGAATTAAGATAATTATAAAGTCTTGCTAGAGGGCATCTGATGAGCCATGTGGCCTTGGTGAGATAATTCACAAAACAAATTACTATCACTAAAAAATCAATAAGTAAGTAATTTGTAAAACCAAGACATTAGTTTAAAGTATTTTGACCTCTCTAGCTCTCAATCTGGACTGTCAGATCTTTAATTATTAATAACTTTTCTAATATATGTCTGTATACACTCTTTGTGGTGCACAGATCTCTATCAATGATAAATATTTAACATGTAAAAATCACCCCCCTTCTCTATCTATCTATCTCTCGGAGTCAGTGACTAATATTTCCTATCTAATTTTGAACCAAATTTTCATATATTTACTACACAATTCTGTAAATCTTGGTCCTTAGCTTAAAGTATTTTGATATGTCTTTCTCTCAGTCTAGAGAATCAGATATTCATTATTAATACCTAACCTAATATATATCTGTATTTATTTATTTTTTTTGATGTACAGACTTTTATCTTAGTTCTGAACTACTGGTGAAAATTTCCAGGTGATTCACATAAATTCTGTACTCTATTCTTCTACGTAGAAAATCAAACTTGACTTGAATACCAATTCTTTATACCATCTTAAAACAAATAAATAATCTTTATCTTTTGAAAACAATTTTTAAAGAATCAAATAGTTACTAATCTCTCTCTATATATATCTCTTTATCTCTTTTTTGCTCTTTATCACTATCTCTGTGTGTACCTGAATTGCCTGCTTTTTAGCCACAAGACACTACAGCCTGTCAGCAAAGCCTATCTCTTTAAGGTTCCGACACTTGAGATATCATATGACTCTATATGGCACTAGCCTCCTCTTACTCAAAAAATAAAAACATTTTAACTAACTCTTAGGCTGATAGCTGTAAACCTTTTAGTGGATTCTTGCCTAACATGTTGGTTTGCCACTTGTTGCAGTAAATATTAAAAAATAAATAAAGGCTTATCTCTATCAGCTCTGCATCTCACTCAACAGGCCTGATATTAGTACGGGGCCCCACTCACCTCTGCTGCCCAGTCTGAGCCACCACCAAGGTCTCACTCTGTTCAAACAACTCCCTTCCCTTGGTGGTTTTTCACCCCACCACCTGTTTTCAGCCTATATTCTGGGGTGTTTCTTTATCCCCAAACTCAACACAAACATAACTCTATAGCCTGATAACTTTTTATACAGATTTATGTATACAATTCCCAATCCACAAACCCTATACACAACAAGATTACATCAAATAGACAAAGATACAAACTTCCCTTCTATATGAAATATTAGACATATAAAATCCTTAAATGTTCATAGCTATTTAATACCAATTAGCCCCCACCTGAATATAGCTCATTTTTTATGGAGGTTCATCTTAGAACTTCTCTTTCATCAGTTTCCCTCCTCTGACCTCTGACCTCTCTTTCTCTCCACCTTCTGGTACTTAGTCACTGGCTCTCCTTTATTTCACTAATGAAAATGAGAAGGTTCAAATGAAGTCACCTTGTGAGGATGTGACTAGGCAGCCCTTCTTGGGGAAGTAAAATTAACATTAAAATACGAACAGCTTCAAGATAATCTAGAAATTAATAAATGGAAAAAACAAGGTATAGGGCTAAACTGAGAATTCTCAACAGTGGAACCTGGAATGGCAAAGAAACATTTAAAGAAATGTTCAATGTCCTTAGATATCAGGGAAATGTGTTCAAAACCACTCTGAGATACCATCTTATACCCATCAGAATGGCTAAGATAAAAAACTCAAGTGACATCACATGCTGACAAGTATGTGGAGCAATGTGAATACTTCTCCATGGTTAGTGGGAGTGCAGACTTGTACAACCACTTTGGACATCAGTTTTATAGTTTCTCAGACAACAAAATATAGTTGTTTTTTAAACAAATTTATTTTAAAAAACAAAGATAAATGTACAAATTTTAAGCATTTTTGCATAAAAGTATATGAATGCATTTTTGTCAATGCTTGGTTTTTTTTTAAAGGTTTGATAGTGTGCATTAAGATCTTACTAGTTACAATGAACATAAAGTACGTGTAAAACAGGATGTAACTTGGAATTAGTCAAAGTTTTCTTGGTGTGTAAAGATTAAGCAAAATGATCTTTTCTTTTTTTTTTCTTTTCTTTTCTTGAACTTCAATATAGTCTGTGAGTTGTTTCTGGGGTGTTCTGAGCTTTCTGGGGTCAGTATCCAATTATCAGTGACTGCATAATATGTCTGTTTTTTCGTGACTGGGTTATCTCACTCAGGATGGTATTCTCTAGATGCACCCATTTTCTTAAGAATTTTGTTAAGTCATTGTTTCTGATAGCTGAGTAGTATCCCATTGTGCAAATGTACCACAATTTTTGTATTCATTCATCTACTGAAGGGTATCTGGGTTCTTTCCAGCATCTGGTTATTATAAATAGAGGTGCTATGAATGTTGTGGTAAAATAGTTGTTATAGCTAGGACCCTCCTGGTAATATACCCAGAAGATTTCTTGCTAAAGTACAGGGACCCTTGCTCAAAACTATTCCTGGCAGCATTATTCATAATGGCCAGAAACTCAAAACAACCTAGATGTCTCTCAACTGAAGAATCAATAAAGAAAACGTGGTACACATACAAAATGAAATACTTCTAACTTTTCAAAAATAAAGACGTCATAAAATTTTCAGGCAACCTGATGGACCATCTTGAGTGAGGTAACCCAGAAAGATGCATATTATGTATATACATTTATAATTGGACACTAGCCATAAAGTTCAGGATAACCATGGTTATACAATCCACAAACCCAAAGAAACTGAGTAATAATGAGGTCCCAAGGGAGGATATGTGAATTGCACTCAAAAGAAGAAATAAAATATCCTGAGATATGAATAAAGAGAGAGGAAACAGGGTAGAAGAAAGGGCAAGGAAGGGTGTGAGGATGGCAGTCAGACATGGCAAGAGGGAGTCATGGGAGGGCTGAGAGTGAAAATATCCACTTGTTGGTGAGGGTCATCTCAGGTACCATCTGGAGAACTGGATTGAGAGATGCTCTGTGGTGACTATGTGGGTGACCCAAGCTGAGATCCTACCAGCATGGGATGTAGAGACTGAAGTGGCCAGCTCATGTGGCTAGGCAGGCTAATGGAAGGAGGGGAACATCAACCCCACCCACACAGAATTTTCAACCCCAAATTTGTCTTGCCTATAAAATATGCATAAAGATGAAACAGGATCTGAGAAAACAGATAACCAATGCCTTGCCCAACTTTGAGAACCATTCCATGAGAGACAACCAACACTTGACACTATAAAAGATACTGTGCTATGCTTGCAGTCAGGAATCAAGCATAAGTGTTTCCTGAGAGACTTCATCCAGTGGCAGATAGGAACAGATGCAGAGCCATAAGGCCAAACGTCAAGCAGAGTTGGGGCTGTTTTGTTGGAAGAGCCAGCCAGAGGGGTCAAATACACCACAAGCAGACCAACAAATATAGCTAACATGGGCTCATGGGGGCTTATAGGAACTAAACCACCAATGAAAGAGCCTGTTGGGGCTGTACCTAAGCCCCACCCCTTATGTAGGTTCCCTAAGAATTGGAGTTGGGGCTGTCTCTGACTCTGTTGGGTGTCATTGGATCCCCTTCCCATACATGGACTGCTTGACTGGGCCTCAGTTGGCCAGCAGGTGCTTAGTCATACTGGGAATGGATGTCCCAAGGTTCAGTGGTACCAAAACTGATTTTCATCTTCTCTGAGGAGTAAATGGGTTAATGGGAGAAGGGATTAGCCAGGGTAGCTCTGGAAGCGAGGAAGGAGGGGAGCTGCAATGGGGATGTAATATGAATAAAATTATAAATAAAGGAGAAAAATTAAGTATTTTGTCCTTAATATGCATATTTTGCATCCATTCCTAACAATAAAAGATATGCATCATTAAAATATATTAACAATTAAAGGCAATAAAGAGAAAAAAAGTCCTTACACTTATTCAAACGTTTCTCTAGTATGAAAAATTTCTGTCTTTTTGGCAAGTGTTTGTTATCCCCTATGGACTAGTAGCAGTTCTCCTCTCAGTTCCATATTGAATGTAGGAAGTTTGATTTCAGATGTTATGGAGCCCACTGCTAAAGTTGAGTTAATCTGTTTCAAAGGTGTCTACCCTTTCATTTGGAAGTTGGTGGTCAGATTTGAAAACGCACGTGAGTGTTCTTAAACCATTCCCAAGCACAGTCCACCTCAAGAATTGTTGTGATGGGTATGACTAAATAAGCACACGGTTACAACAAGAGGTAATAAGTAAATTAATCTGCAAATGATTAAGCACATATCTATATTCCCAAAGGGGCTGGTTGTCTTTGTATCTAGCAAAAATGTTCATGTCCATAGAGAATATTTAAAAGAACACAGTAATTGCTCCCTAATTGTCTCTCACTAGAAACTCTGTCAGTGCTCTCCTGGGTTCACAAACCAACTCTAAAAGAGGAATCCTTCTGTTACTGCCTTGGAGCTGGTGAAAAGAGTCTGCCACTTTCTCAGGGTAGGCATATTATGACTACTCTGTCCACTCTGGCTCTAAGGTGTTTGAAGAACATAAATAACAATTTCACAAAATTGGCAACATTTGATTATCTGTCACTGAGCTTGGTAAGGACAGTATTTGTTAGGGTCTACCCAAGGACTTTATGTTGTGTGTGTGTGTGTGTGTGTGTGTGTGTGTGTGTGTGTGTGTGTGTGTGATCTATAGTTAGTCATAAAGACCTTTGGCAAAAGGTGGGGTTAAAAAGATAAATCAGTGTTTCAGGATCAAAATCATCTGTAATTCCAGTTAAATTTAAATTTAAAATATATGTGGGTGTGTTAATGATCAGTTTTAAAATCTAGCACATGATTAATATAATCAAACAAGAAACATGTTCTGAATCTCAAGTAACCTCAGTAAACATAATGATTCTTTGAAGTTTATATTTTTCTGTCATAATGTTTTACTATTTTCCACTTGTTATTAAATATTTGATTTGCATCCCAGTTGTAAGACCATTAATAATTAATAATCTGAATTTTACATAGGTAAATATATCAACACATATTTTTCTGGGACATACTTTTACCACAACTTTTCACGTATTTACTTTAGTGACTACATATTGCTTCCAGTGAATTTACATTGGTCTTAAACTTATTGATGGAAACTAGGTAGCTCACAGCTAAGTGTAACTCCAGTGCCAGAGGACCAAACATCCCCTTCTGATTCTCATAGGCACTGTGATTATGTGACATACATACAAACAGATATACACATACAAATACAAATTAATAAAATATTTTCAATTGACCAGAATGTCATCTCCTTTGGACTGGATATCAGGAAATTTCAGCTCTCAGTCATCACAAATTATAAGTGAAGCAGTGAACATCTTACACTCGTGGATTATCTCAATGGTCTATTAAAGATTTGTAAAATGCATCAATCCAATGGCTTTATTAAAAAGGAGTCTTTATACTATCATTGTACACTGTTTAAGAAGTTATCTAGCATCAAGGTTGGGAGCATGGATTTTTTTTTTTTAAATCAGACTATTTTTGGGTTAAATACCCTTCAGTTTTTTCCATGGCATATGGGCTTATGTAACCTATTTATACACTCTCATCCTCGTGTTATAATCAGTAAGCTAAAATTGTGCATTTAAAAGTTTTAAATTTTATCTTATATATGTGAGTATTTTTCATGCATGTATGTTAATGTACCATTTGCCTACCTTGTGCCTAAAGAGGCTAAAAAGTGGTGTTGGATCCCATGAAACTAGGGTTACAGACAGTTATGAACATTTATGTGGCTGCTGGGATTCAAGTACAGGTCTTCTGGAAGAGCAGGCCCAGTGTTTTTGCCCTCTAAGATATCTCTCTGATTCTCACATATTTTGTGTAGCCATGTTAATCTGCGATAGAAAATATGTGTCATATAAGCTGTTCTATATTAAGCAACAGATTATATAATTAATGAATAGTTAACCCAGTTTATTAGTATTATTAATATCATCATCAAGGCATAAGTCTTGAAATCACAGATTTGTGGCTGAATCTTAAATTCTCTAAACATTTCTTGGAATTCTTTAGTGTTATTAGGTGGCAATTATTATCTTACTTATGGATGTGGTTACTGAAGGCTTTTGATGTGAGAATACAGGTTGTGAAGACAGTCCTGGAATTGCAACGCAGATTCACTACAGGCTCTTGCTGTAATATTATGCAAGAAGAAATTCCCAGTGTTCTTTTTGGACCAGGTGAGTAGGAATTAAGTAGAAAACTTAGTGTAAACTAAGTGTTATATTTTATCATTATCACAGCTGTTCTCCAGCTCAATTCTGTGGCAAACATCTGAGACAAACTGAGATGGTAAATTTGTTCTGTCTGTAGCTCCTGCTTTCTTTCTGCCTGTAACCTCTGCCTTCCTCTCCACTCTGTTTACATTGAGAAAAGCAGTTCTGTTGTTATTCTGTCCACGTCTCTCCCCCACACGTCTGACACACACCACTCTCATCTATTCCATCTCAGAATCAATGTGGTTATATAAGCTTGCTTCTCTCCACAGAATATTTGCTTTAACCTTAATCTTAACTTGGAACTTTAAAATGATTTTTTTATGTCTGTTAAAAGAATTTTGCAAAAGGACATCCTACTGCAATGGACTGGAATATGGAAGTCTCAAGGCTGCAATTGAAATTACACTACATAGGGGATGATTTTGCATGTTTATTTGAGGGAGAAATCAGACTCATCAGAAGAACTGGAAGAAACATAAAGAATGCTCCATTACTCATTCGACAATCTCTTAAGATTCTGCATCCAGATTTGGGTCCTAAATGTCAGAATCTGTACAGAAAGTTTTTAGGCTTTAGGAGAAAGTGAGAGACTCACGTGTTTCTGGGAGACTAAATGGGACTGTTCACACATACTTGGACTTAGTTTCCAAATGGTATATTGACCCTGTTGGCTATTTCACTGCTGTCATTGGGACTTATTCTTTTGACATAAATTTTTACTGGCTGAAACATGTTGGTTCATAAATACACTCTTCCTTTTGGCCATAGCATAGGGAACCAGGATACTGTTGAGTTCAGTTGACAAAGGAATGGCAGCGCCTCTAGACCTCTGAAATGTTTCTTCTCTACACAATGTTTTAACCTATCTGGGACTTTTGTATGGGGTGAGGTAAAAAACTGTGTGTATGGTGTGTGGATAGACATCTGCCTCAGAACCACTCACAGAGAAGTCCATTCTTTATTTACCCACTGACCAACAATATAATTTTTATCCACTGTAAATTCTTTATTATAAGCCTGTCTGGGCTTAGGCTCCCTCTTCCCCTTCACTGCTTTTCTGGTTTACCTTTGTAATTACCTTTTTAAAATGATAACTGTAGGGTAATAATGTGCTTTTATACACTGTCATAAACCCTTTTCTTCTTTAAAAGTATAGATTTTTATATTTATATATGTTACAAAACAAATCTCAGTTATTTTAGAGATACTAAAATATTAAAATTTGTTTTAAATTTTTCTTTTTTGTGTGCAGCTATTGCCTTTTAATACATAGGAGTGGAGGGCTATGAGAGTCATGTGGCACACCAGTATAGCCATTTCACGCACACACACTCCCTGCCCACAGTTGGACTGAAATAAAAATCACAAGAAGGCTTCTCTTGTAAATAACATTATAAAGGTTATTAATTTTTATTTTAATAGCCTATGAGAATTTTCCCCTTATGTCTAGGTGAAGGAAGGCAAAAAACAAGGTTCCCTTATTTGCTAAGTGCTTTGTGTAACTATGTCAATTTCAGTTAAAAAAATCTGTTTTTGAAGAAGGCTTTTGGACCAAGTTAAAAGTCTTCCTCTAGAGCTCTCAACTCGTAAGTAGCTGATATGGTGGGTGACTGCTCTCCAGTTATCCTGTGGACATTCCAAAAAGCTAACACAGTTCTCTTTCCCATGAGAGGGTCAGTCCTGAAGAACGGCACATGAGTGACTTCAGAGAGCCTTCATGTTCAGAAACTGTTATCTGGGTGAGATGCTGTGTCTGGAAAAGGGAACAGAATTCCTGAGGGACTGGAAAGGGATGGCTGAGGATGTAGGGGATCTCTTGAAGCTGCATAGGTCTCCATTGTGTAGCCTCCACAGCAGCTCCTCATTGTCCATGGACAGTCTCTAGTTGACCGTTGACTTCTTCTCAGGGGACTCTTGCAGTGTTGCTTGCTCTATGCAGAGTTGCCTTGAAATTGCCATATTTTTGTCCATTCAACTTTTTAACTCCTTGTTTTCCTGATGGAGTTTGACAATTGTTCCAGCTTATCAACCAATGCTGTGTTGTTGTTCACTAGTTTTTCCATCTTTACTAGCTCCGTGTCTTGCTGGTGTAGCTTCTCATTCTTGACCGCTTACACAGATTCAGTGATTTCTAGTTCTTGCTCCAGATGCATGACTTGAGGGTTTTTTGAATTCACTTTCTCTCTCGACAGTCACTTTTGTTCCTCTGACTTCAACCCCTTGTTGAAAGCATTGTTCTCACTCTTCTAATCATTGATTTGTTTCTCTAGTGACTCCTGCTTCTCATTAAGCAGATTCTTCAGTAACCTCTTTGCTATTTCATGTTTTTTCTTAATTTCTGAAAGAGAGGTTTCATGGGTCTACTTCAGTAATTCTACTTTCTTTGAGTGTCCAGTTTTGATATCCAGCTTAGAGGTTTCAGGAATGGTGTTTAAGTTGTCACACTGCTCTTGCAGTTGAGTTTTATGTTTTTCTTTTGGACTTTTATTGGAGTTCTTTGCAACTGGGGGAACGGGTACTATTAGGAAGGTCAAGCCTAACTGCTGAACTTGGTGTGTGTAAGCATTTTACTAAAGCTACTATAGTAATTTTACTTGGGTGTGATAGCTGTCTTATCAAGCAGTTGGTGTTATGTATGCCCTAATTATATGTACTACAATTTGGACCACAGCTAGTAAGCAAATAATTACTAATTATAGGCATAGTGACATAGGACTTATAGAAGTAAGAAAACCATCACAAGCTGAATTATGAAGGGTAAGTTGATTTTGACACTAGATAATGGTTTTGCTTCAGGAGAACAAACTAGGAGTTAAAAATCATAAATTCACAACCCCTACTATTTTTTGTACTTTGGTGGATAAAAGACTGTTTTTATTTAACCACACCTTTTGTACAGTAGAAATGGTAACAGTGTATATCTAAGTCAATTATTTGCAACTATTGAATGTGTTAGTGCACACATAAGGTTAGAGCTGTATATAAGAAAAACATTTAGTAACTATTGACTGCAACCATCACTGTTTATAGATACTAGGATCAGACTGAAAAAGTGGCTTCATACCTTTAAGTTTTTATCCCCCACAATATTTGCAGCAAAACATATAAAAATGTTTTTTAAAAAGCATATAAAGAAATATATTCCCTAGGTCTAATAAATATATTTATTATCATATGCCACAATTGTTTATTTCTTCAGCTTTCCCCAGCAGTGGATGTACCCAGCTAATACACAAGTATGAGGCTCAAGAACCATAGCGGTGTGTCTGAGTTCCTTCTCCTTGGGCTTCCCATCAGACCAGAGCAGGGGGCCATCTTCTTTTCCCTGTTCTTGGCCATGTACCTTGCTACAGTACTGGGGAACCTGCTTATCATCCTGCTCATCAGGCTGGACTCTCGCCTCCATACCCCCATGTACTTCTTCCTCAGTCACTTGGCCTTCACAGACATTTCCTTTTCATCTGTCACTGTCCCGAAGATGTTAACAAAAGGGCAGAGCCAGAACATATCCATTACCTATGAGGGATGTGTTTCACAGACATACTTCTTCATATTCTTTGCTGATTTGGACAGTTTTCTTATCACTTCAATGGCCTATGACAGGTACATGGCCATCTGTCACCCTCTCCATTATACCACCATCATGAATCAAACGCGTTGTGCCATGCTAGTAGCTATATCCTGGGTCATAGCTTTTGCTTGTGCTCTTTTGCACACTATCCTCCTAGACCAGCTTTTCTTCTGTGCTGATTACACTGTCCCACATTTCTTCTGTGACCTGGCTGCCCTGCTCAAGTTGTCCTGTTCTGACACATCACTCAACCAAATGGTAATTTTCACAGCAGGTTTGGCTGCCATTATGCTTCCATTTCTATGCATCCTCATCTCTTATGGCCATATTGGGTTCACCATCCTACAAGTTCCCTCAACCAAGGGCATCTGCAAAGCCTTGTCCACTTGTGGGTCCCATCTCTCAGTGGTAGCTCTCTATTATGGGTCAATTATTGGTCTCTACTTTCTGCCTCCATCCAACAGTACAATCAACAATAACATAGTTGCTTCAGTGATGTACACAGTGGTCACTCCCATGCTGAACCCTTTTATTTACAGCCTGAGGAATAAAGATATGAAAGGGGCTTTAAGAAAACTCTTGAGTAAGAAGACAGAGTTTCACAACTGATAATATTTTTGCTTCTGTATTATATTATATCTTCAATAATAGAAATTTGTATTAATAAAAGTATATCTCACCAGATTTTCTTCTACTGCCCTCCCCTTAGAATGCTTTGCTGACATTATTTATGTACATATGTGAATACGAAAACAGGACATTTTATGATTTTATTATATTAGATTATTGGATATTGGGATTGGAAAATATTGGGGCTAGTATCTCTAAATGGGAGCTGTTGTGATTAGTTCTTCCTCAAATGCTTAAATTTATTATAAAATGTGCCTGGATTTTCTGATATCACTTGAAAATTTTATGAAGTATGGCACCCTTTGCACTTAAGCTCTACAACTCTCCAAGAATTTTAATTCCAATTACATAATAATTAGTGCACAGCTTTCTCTTTTCTTGGGAATATAGGAAATGTTTCTTCACGTGTGTATGAAGTTATTTAGTATCAAATGCCATCTCAGTTGTCTTGGGTTTTGTCAACAGTTTAACATGCAGTGAAATCATTTTATTTTGTCCAGACAACAATGTTCAGTGGTTGTTTAGGAAAGCTCAAGTTCAGAGAGGTAACAAGCAACTCATGACCATGAAGTTAGTAAAAGGAAGCTTGAACTTTGGTATTCCAAAGCAATTCCTTGGAGCAAGGCCTATAACAGTTATGTAGAAATCTATTCTAAGGAAGAATTACCAACATATTATGGTAGAAGAGAATATAAAAGCATTCTCAGGAATGTGTATTTTACTTGTATTTTAAACAGGAAATTTTCAGACACACTAATTTCCATTTTTCTGGTGCTGATCTGACCATGGCACCATAAGACAGGATCGACTTATATACAAACATGACTCAAGATTGCAATACTCAAATTAAAGATATTGATGATAAATGAAAGGTAATCCATTATTCGAATCTTGAGTATTTCAATTTAATAAACATATAAAAATACTTGAGCATTGAAGTAAAACAGTCTTGTGAACTGATTTCTCTTGATAAAACTGTGCTATGAGCCCCGACTCCTCCCCACAGGGAAGGGGTTGCTTTCCTTCTTATGTCAAGCTATATAACAGAGGTTTCAAAAGAAACACCTAAACTTTTTGATGTGTTTTTTCCTTTTATGAAATAAAAAAAAATGATGGTAAGAGGGTGGCAGAGAGTATAATGGACTTGTGTTCAGGTATCACTTTTACTTTACATTGAGAGTAATACAGTTGTAAAACATACTTGTAATGCAGAAGGAGGCTAAGAGTGAGGGTGCCCAGAGAATATCTAATGCTTGCCAACAAAGAACTTTGGGAAGTCTAATGATGTTCCAGGAAAAATATGAGGTGGTGACATGGAATCTAGACTTGTGAACTTGGGAGCTCTTAAGGGAAATAGCCACAGTAAGGAAAACTTCTTGTTCTATATCATAGGGCTATGAAGAGGCATGCTAGGAGGCTGATTATCCTTGATCAACATGCAGTGCAGGAAAGAGAATTATTTGTTACTGTTTATTTTGATTTCAGTTTAGGTAGCACTGGTGAATGAATCTAGGGTCTCAGATATGGTGGCAAATACTCTACTGGAGTTAAACCCATAGCTTTTCTTAACCAGATTAATGACCAATCAATATTTTATTTTAATAACAGGAACGTAAGAGTAAGTAATATAGAAGTTGATGTCAGGAGAAACTGTGGCTAAAAAAAAGATGCTTTGACAGGCTTTGTTAAGGTTTTACTGCTGTGAACATACACGATGACCAAGGCAACTCTTATATATGCATGTATGTATTTAACTTTATATATGTATGTATTTAATTTTAATATTTGTTTATACTTTAACATTTTTAATTGAACAACTTTATTTTAAAAAACAGAGATAAATGTACAGATTTTAAAAGCATTTTTGCATAAATTGTTTTGTAATATAGCTTGAGGTCAGGGATGGCGAATCCTGCAGAAGATTTCTTTTTGTTGAGAATAGATTTCACTATTCTAGGTTTTTTTGTTATTCCAGATGAATTTGCAAATGTTCTTTCCAACTCTATGAACAGGGATCTTGATGGGGATTGCATTGATTCTGTAGATTGCTTTTAGTAAGATGGCCATTTTTATTAGTTGATCCTTCTAATCTATGAGCATGAATTATCTTTCCATATTCTGAGATCTTCTTCAATTTCCTTCTTCAGAGATTTAAATATTTTTATACATTCACTTGCTTAGTTAGGGTAATACCAAAGTATTTCATATAATTTGTGACTATTATGAAGGGTATCTTTCCCCTAATTCTTTTCTCTGCATGTTTATCTTTTGAGTAGAGGAAGGCTACTGATTTGTTTGAGTCTATTTTATATCCAGCCACTTTGCTGAAGATGAGGATCTCTAAAAATGGAAAGTTTTACAATGTTCATTGATTAATAGGATTAACTTGGTAAAAATGGTCATCCTACCAAGAGCAATATACAGATTCAACATATTACCTATCAATATTACAACACAGTTCTTTACAAACATGGAAAGAACAATTATCAATTTCATATGGAAAGACAAAAAAATCAGGCTAGCCAAAACAATTCTTAACAATAAAAGAACTTTTTGGTTAATCACTATCCCTGACATTAAACTGTACTACAAAGCAGTAGTAATAAAAACTGGATGGTACTGGTACAGAGACATACAAGTTTATCAATGGAATAGATTTGAAAGCCCAACAATAAGCCAATATGGACACTTGATCTTTGACAAATGAGCCAACAAATTTACAGTGGAAAAAAAAAACACATCACAATATATGGTGTTGGTATGACTGGCAGTCTGTGTGTAGAAAATGTAAATAGACCCATATATGTCACTGTGCATAAAGCTCAAGTCCAAGTGAATGAAGGACATTAACATAAAACTAGATACATTGAATCTAATAGAATAGAAATTGTGAAAGAGCTTCAAATTCATGGGGAAATTTCTTAAGCTTTGGTCCAATGGCTCTGGCTCTAGGATCAAGAATTGATAAATGGTACCTCAGGAAACTGAAAAGGTTCTGTAAAGAAAAAGACACAATCAATAGGACAACTTGGCAACCTACAGATTGGGAAAATATCTTCACCAAACCCACATCTGACAGAGGGCTAATATTCAGGGCAGGCAAATGGATAGAACTAGAAAACACCCTGAGTGAGATAATACATACACCTTTATGTACTTATTAATAAGTGAATTTTATGCCCAAAGTACAGAATACCTGGTATACAACCAACAGGACTTAAGAAGTTTAATAAGCAGAAAGACTAAGTGAGAATGCTTCATTTGCACTTAGTAGGGGAAGATAAATAATCATGGGAGGAAGAAGGTGGGAGTGACTTGTGTGGGAGAGGAGAGATGAAGGGGAAAGGGAGAACAGAATGAGGTATGGAGGAGACTTAAGACATAATGCCTGGATTGTAGACAAATAAAATAATAAATAAAAAATAAATAAAATAATAAATAAGACAAGTACATCATGAATTTTTCAGGAAAATGGATAGTACTAGAAAATACCATCTTGTGTAAGATAACCCAGATATAAAAAGACATGCATAGTATTACTAACTTCTAAGTAGTTATTAGTCATAAAGTTCAGAATGCCCATGCAACAATCCACAGTTCCAAGGAAGCTAAATAACAAGATGTGCCCAAGGGAGGGTGCTGCAATCTCACTCAGAAATGGAAACAAAAGTCACCAAACATGAATGAAAGAAGGGCACTGAGTGGAAAAAGGAATAGGGATGGGGAAGAGGGACAGGAATCCGGTATAGGGATAACAGAGGAGAGTGAATAAAATTGGTGGTAGGCAGAGGTAGGCACCTCTCTCTAGAACATTCCAGAAACCTGAGATCAAGCAAGCTCTAGCATGTCTATAAAGGTGACTCTAGCTGAGACTCCTAGCAGTATGGGATTTGGAGCCTTAAGTGGTCATCTCTTGTAGACAGGCAGGACTGCCATTGGGGGCATAAGAACAACAACCCATCCACAAAACTTTCGACACCAAATTTGTCTTGCCTACAGAAAATGGAGAGACAAAGATGACTAAAGACTGAAGAAATAGCCAACCAATGACTGGCCCAACTTGCATTCCATCCTATGCAGGAAGAACCAATCCCTGATACTATTAGTGATACTCTGTTCTGCTTGAAGACAGGAGCCTAGCATAACAGTCTTTGAGAGGCTCCCTTCAGTTTTTGACTAAAATAGATGTAGATATCCACTGCCTAACATTGGAAGGTCAGATATTCTAATGAAGAGTTGGCGGAAAGAATAGGACCCCAGAGGGGATAGATATTCCACAAGAAGACTAACACTGTAAACTAACCTGAACCCCCAACCAAAGAGCATACATGGGCTAAACATAGGAATGTCTGTGTATGTAGCAAATGTACAACTTTGTTTTTATAAAAATCTCCCAACAACTGGAGCAGGAGCTGTCCCTGACTCTGTTGCCTGTGTGTGGATCCTGTTACCCTAACTGATCTCTCTGCCTTGTATAGCCTTAGTAATAGAAGATGTGACTGCAGTAACTGGGGTGCCTGAGATGTCTAATTTTTCAAAAACTTTGAGAAAAACCCATGAGACAATGTATCAGTAAACTGTCCTGAATTAGAGAAAACAGAATACAATTGTTACATTGTCTCTGGATCCTCCAGAAGCCTCCCACATTGGCATAGATATGGGAGAGCTTATAGTCAGAGAAATTATAGTATAGCCACAATGATTCCAGACATGTTGTCTCATGAAGGTTTTTGCTTTCTAGTTTTTTTTTGGTGAAACTATGGTTAATAGTTTATAATGAACCACATTGCAGGTTTACTGTGATGACCTAAGTGTCTTGTTTCTGAAGTTCATTCTATTTAAAGAATTTACAAAAGACATCATAAAGTTGGGTGGAGATATGTTGAGTGAGGGCTACAGGAAGAAATTGAAAGGTAAGTTGAGGTAGATATGCTCAGAGTATGTTGTATCTGTGTATAAAATCCTCAAAGAATAAACAAAACTATTTTTAAATTGTTGACTACAGAGCTAAAATTGTTTTCAGTTTTATGATCATCTTTTACTTTTGTGGCTAGCTTATTTTTTATCTTTTCTATTAAAACTTTAAAATATATTCAATCATTGCATTCTTCATGTTCTAGATTCTCTCCACCTTGACACCCATCCAACTCCATGGCCCACTAAAAGAAAACAATCTCGCAAGTAAAAAAAAAAAAAAAAAAAAAAAAAAAAAGAAAAAATTAAAAACACACACAGACAAACACATTATAAAAACACCTGAAAACTATAGTATATGAGCAAAAGATCAGTAAGATAAAACAAAGTAACATTTTTTTAAAAAAACACCATTGAGTTCATTTTGTGTTGGTCATCTATTCTAGGAATGGGCTCTACCCTTAAGTGTGGTTTATATGACCAGTGATATTCCAATGGAGAAAAATGACTTTTCCTTTGCCCAAAAACATTGTCACTTGGAGGTATATTTTTAAGAGAAGTCTGATTTGTTGCAATTCTTCCTTTTTATTTTGAGGATTTTACAACTGAGGTATCTCAGTATTTACCATAGTGAGTACAAATATAAATACAGAGGTTCAAACAGAAGCTAAAATATTGTCGGTTTCTGTCATGATATTTGAAAAATGGTTGAGGTAGTTCTTGTTGACCATGATATTTGTGACTAGAAAGTTTAGTTAACACTTAATAGATAAGCAAAGTGACATTATTATTTACCACAAAAATGTGAATTGAAATGGATCATGCAGTTCTGATGTCAGATTGCATGTGTCTAACAGGTGATGTAGATTACAATGATCATGGAACTATTATTAAGGTTGAAAATGAAAAAAGATAGTAATAAGATAAAAAGATTAGGCATAACAAAAGACATAAACATAAAATATACATTTTATGGATGACTGTACCAAACCTAAAATTTATATAAACTATTAATGTCTAATAATTAATGCTAAATGAAGTCATTCATACATCACTAGATGTTAATGATGCCATAATGATGGTGCACTGATCCAATAGGATTAAGGTCCTTTAAGAAGGATTATTTGCTTGTTCTGTCTCTGTCTCTGTCTCTGTCTCTGTCTCTGTCTCTGTCTCTCTCTCTCTCTCTCTCTCTCTCTCTCTCTCTCTCTCTCTCTCTCTCTCTCTCTCTTTCTCACTCTCTCTCTGTTTTTCACTAGCTTTCCCTCCCTCTTTCTCTCTGTCATTTTTTCCTGCTCTCCATTGAACTTTATATCATCTGCTTCCTGGTATATAAACATATAGAAAGAATGCAGTTATTAACATTTGTAAACTATGATGAAACCATATAACCATAGACTTCTATATCCAGAGTTATATGTAATTAAATTTCTGCTGCTTACGACACCCAGTTTCTGGTATATTGCTACAGCATCCTCAAACAAAGAAGTCATGTGTATTAATTAATAGATCTATGTATATTTTAGAGGTTATTACATATAAGAATACAAAGTTTATTATGAGGAATAAACTAAGTTAAATAGATTATTTTTAATGCAGCACCACTATTTTCGTCGTTACAAAAATACACTATCCTTACTATGGTACTCATCATACCATAGTAATGATCTATCTAGCACCTAGATGACCTCTATCAAGTTTCAGATCGTGGTTTAGATAGAACTGTTGCAATTCTACATCAGTCATTGTACAGTATTTTACAGAAAATCCATTTCAATTTGTGATCAAAATAATTGTGCTTAAGAGAGTGGGGGAAAGTCATGTGCTTGGTTACTGTGTCTTTTAAAATAGCAAAAGCAGCAGCAACAAAACAGATAAAAGTGTGTTCAATACAATGATTCATCAGGAGAAAAGATACTTTCCTGCAAGCCTCATACCTAAGATTTAGCCCCAGGGCCCACAAAATAAAAGGACAGTAGAAATTTCAACATGTCTGACTTGCAGACATAAGTACACACACTAAACAAACAAATACATGTTAAATAATTAAAAATAACTAAAAATACATGCCAAGAAATGGTAAACATCTTGAAAGAAGAAAGGAAAGCTGTAGAAAAGTTACTAAGCAGCTGTGAAGTCTATTAGACAGCAAGTCCACTGTCCTGGTTAGGGTTTAATTTCTGTGATAAGACTATGACCAGAAAGAATGCAGGAAGAAAAGGGCCTGTTTTATCTTACACTTTCAGGTAACAGTACATAACTGGAGGAAGTAATGGTAGGAACTCAAGCAGGGCAAACAGAAACCTGGTGGTGGGTGTTGATGTAGATACCATGGATGAGAGTTGCTTAAAGTCTTACTCATCATGTCTTCTGCATTTTGAATTTTTATAGAACTCAAGACTGCCAACCCAAGGATGGTCCCACCAACAGTAGGCTGGGCCTTTCCACATCACTTATGAATCAAGACTCCACAATCCTCCCTACAGGTCAATCTTCTGCAGATATTAATTAAGATTCCCTCTTCCCAGACAAATGTGTGTTTGTGTCAAGTTGACAAAAGGCAAGCAGCACAGTGGCCAAACATAATTATGTGTTGTATGCCTCAAAGAAAGCAAAAGATAAAAGTATTATTAATATTTCCTATGAAGCAAGTGAAATAATAGAGAAAACATTGTACTTACCTTTATTTGAATAGTACCTAACATACATACATAGAAACTTGAAAATCTGTGTCATTTTCTTCATTGTAATTTTAAATTTAACTTGTTATAAATAACTTGTCATAAATAAAATGTCATAAATATAAGTAATGCATTTGGTCATATTTACCTTCTCCCACTCTTCCATTCCAATTTCCATAGGACACGTTATCATGTCTACCCCCAATTCAATGCCCTCTTTTTATATTTTATTAGTTTTATTTTTAATATACTAAAATCAAATAATGTTTCCTTTTGTGTGTAGACATGGGGTCTTCAACTGGAAAATGTGGAACACTTTAGTGGCCATACTCCTGAAGAAAAGTTACTCTCTCTCCTCTAGCAACCATTAACTGTCAATAGCTCACCAGCTAGGGGTACACTATATAAGCACCTCACCTTTAGTACAAGATATTTTTTACTCTCTTGATCTTATAAGGCCTTGTATTGGTAACTATGGCTGCTGTGAATTCTTGTGTGCAATAGGCACATCATGTTCAGAGTACAGCATTTCACAGTCATTTCTCTCCAATTTATAGTTCTTACATTCTTTCATCTACCACACATCCTCGGTTTTAATTAACACATTTCCACCTCTCTTTTCCCTTCTCCTTCTCACCGTCTGTTAGCCCTTTATTTCCAAGTATTTTCCCCTGTTCTTTCATATTACATATGTTCAACTACCCCTTCTTATTAGAATTAACTTGGATTTCAAGATCACATGTCCCCTAGTACTGTCTTCATGCACAATTCATTTAGGCTAAATCTATTCCTGGCCTCCATTCCCCTATACTTTTCACTCCACTAAATGTTTGAAGACTTATGTCCCCAGTATCCCACGTCATCACTTTCAGTTCACATATATTCTAATACCTCTTTCCCTAAATGCATCCTGAGCCAATGGGTCATTTCTAGTTACTTAATTTCCATATGTACTATATGCTAAATATGCAAAAATGTATAAATCTAGGATATGAAATTTCATATGAAAGATAACATGAGGCATTTGTCTTTTCTAACTTGGATAACTTCATTGAGTATAGTTTATTACACATTTATTTTCATACATTTACCTAAAAATATCACAATTTTGGTTTCTTTCACATATATGTATCACATTCTTTTTGATTTTGAACTTTTAAGTTGATAGATTTCTATGTTGATTCTGTTTCCTAGATACTGTGACTATAGCATCAATGACTATGAATATGAAAATGTCTCTGTAATGAGATATAAAGTCCTTTGTATATATTCCCTGGAAACACATGCTGGGTTATATGGAAGATCTATTTTTAGTCTTTGAGAAACACTCAAATTGATATCCCAAGAGACAGAACTATTATTATTTTTTATACCAATTTAAGTTTTTATAAACAAAACAAACTTGATTTTGAATGAGTGTTCCTCATGAAAATAATTTATAAATATTTTATAAAATTAAAAATATAATCAATATTTATATGATCAAATAATATATAGAAAAGTAATGTTTGTTTTTTTTTGAGGAATAAAACAATATTTCATATAGAAATCCATAAGTTTAGATAATAATAAAAGGCAAACTAATAACTGGTCTGAGAAAAAAATTTCATGTACCTAAAGCTATGGTCCTATGAAAAAAGAAAGTAGTGTGGAAATATTCAGAAAAAATAAAAACCTTCCCCCAAGGTGAGCAAAACAATTACAGAGAAACAAAATGCAAGGCTGAGATAAAACAGGACGGAAATTTACAACCCAAAGACACAATGAAAAGCACCAAGTCATAGAATCACGTACAGGACTGAAGAGTTACCAAATACAGAAAGAAGGAAGACCATGACTATCAGTATGAACACAGTTGCCTGCTGAGTATATTTCTCAGGGCTTGTTTCATATCCCGATTCCTCAGACTATAGATAAAGGGATTCAGCATGGGTGTGACCACAGTGTACATCACAGCCACTATGACATCTTTATCGTTAGTATTATTGGAGGAGGGAACAAAATATAACCCAATAATTGCTCCATAATATAAAGAAACTACACAGAGATGAGAACCACACGTGGACAAGGCTTTGCAGATACCCTTGATGGATGGAGTTTTTAGGATAGTGGCTCCTATGTGGCCATAAGAAACCAGGATGCATATGAATGGTACAGTAATGACCACTACTGCCAAAGTGAGGATGACTAGTTCATTGATGGTGGTATCTGAGCTGGACAACTTCAGCAAGGCAGAGAGATCACAGAAAAAATGGTGGACAGTTTTGTCTCTAAAAAGAGAGAGACGTGCAAAAAGAAGAGTATGCACAAGACCATTAGTAGAGGAAAATACCCAGGACACCATCACTAGCAGAACACAGAAGCTCTGATTCATCATGGTGGTATAGTGCAGAGGGTGGCAGATGGCCACATACCTGTCATAAGCCATGGAGGTCAGAAGAAAGTTGTCAACACACCCAAACAGTAAGAAAAAATAAATCTGGGAAACGCACCCAGCATATGAGATGGACTGACTGTGTGTCAGCATATTCACAAGCATCTTTGGAGCTGTGACTGATGAGAAAGAGATGTCTGTGAAGGCCAAGTGACTGAGGAAGAAGTACATGGGGGTGTGGAGGTGAGAGTCCAGCCTGATGAGCAGGATGATGAGCAGGTTCCCCAGCACAGTTGTCAGGTACATGGCCAGGAAGAGGACAGAGTACACAGCTTGGTCCTCTGGCTGGATGGGGAGTCCTAGGAGGATGAACTCAGACACAGTGCTTTTATTAGTCTTTATCATGCTCTGTCTTTAGCTAGATATAAAAATAAATGATATGGAAGAAGCAGTGGTCATTATATTTATTACATCATAATAGCACAATTTTAATTAACCAGTTTCCACTTTCTAACTGGCATATCTCAAGGTTCTTGCCACATTTTTGGGTTCATAATTTTATGGTTAAATTTCTACTAAAATGTGTTATTTGTTTGCCTTTGGGCAAAAAATAGAAAGTACCAAAGTGACCATATCTCTTCAGGCTCATAGGAAACAGCAATCCCTGAAAAAAAAATCTTAGATATCAAATGAAATCATAAAGCCAAGTTCATAAGAAATGAATAGAAATCTAGCAGATGACTTCTCATAGTTGTTGGTGTGACCTAACCTCCAGTGAGACCACCAGAACACTTCTCAGATATGCTTTACTTCTATATACTTAACATGAGCATAACAATTAGGTGTTTGAAACTTCAAAATATTAGAATCTAGAGATTGTACGTGAATGTGAATCTCATAAGCTGGTGACATACATGAGATATTCTATCAATTCTTTTTTTAAGACAGTTCTCTCTTATTCAGCAGTTCAGTTTTCTATCTCCCTGAAGAAATTTGTACCAGATATAGGGAAAAGTAGGTGTGTATCTCTTCTAATGCACACTTACAGAGTCTTTTTTATATAGTCCCTCAGTTCAAGATGAACTGCTCTTATTCAAGCCTGTAGAATATCCAGATATTTTTACTTTTCCAGCCACATTAAGAATCTACCAAAGAAAAAGTTGATTGTTAATATCTGTCTGACAAAAACAGGTAATAAATACTCTTTACCATGATTCATAAGCTTTGTTTTACAGTAATAATTCTTAACAAAGTTTTTGTCGTATTCTAATATTTTTATAATTTGAAAATATCTTTATTCATCTTTCTCATTCAAATCTGTTAGATATAGACCTATCTATGGTCATAATCATTTTATATTTGAAAAAGAAAACATGTGAAACATCAAATAAAATCCAGACTACATATTCTCTCAAAAGAGTTATTCACTCTGAATATGGTGGGTTTTTTTTGAGACTTACATAATAATCTTATCTACTATTTTTTTGAAGAGTTAACTAACAATTACAGTAAAATATACATATAAAATATAAATTATTTCATCATGATTGAGGTATGTTTAAAGTTCACCCATTATTTATTCTGTTATATTAAAAGTTCTTTAAGTAATGCTGTTATAGAATTGGATTACAATTTTTGTTACCTTTTTATAATAATAAATCTAATATATCTTAATTAAAATGATACTTAGCTATCTTCTAGATATGTGGGTTGTTACTAGTAGTTCGTTACATGTCAATAAGTAATATTTGTAAGTTTTTAAACTCTTATGTACACTAATATATGTATCATATGTGTGCAAAATTAATTTCTAAAAATGAAAATTGTCCAGGTATGAAAACATGTTGTGACAAGGAACTCCATTTTATGTGTTTGTATTGCAATTTTAATGTAAGAATCTATCTCATGAAAGTTTTTTAAAAACCTGTTTGGAGAGCACAGAATGAGGGCATACGAAGAACAGAGAAAATTCAAGAATATAGTTAACTGGAAACGATATGGTTTAGAGATCTCTATGGAAGGCTGCATACAGAGAATCTTTTCTACCACATTAGAAATCTCCATTCTATTCTCAGTAACAGGACCAAGCAAGCGTCTAAGTAAAGGTTTTTAGGAGCTGCTGGTAGTAATTAAAACAGAATCAATAGAAATCCAAATAGTTAGTGTAGTGACGAAGCTACAAAATTATTCCACTTTATGTGTAAATTATTGCAGCACAAAATAATCGAACTATAGTGATTTATTGAAAAATCTGAAAAACATGCCCAAGAAAATGATGGAAATTGAAGAAAAGCAAAAGAATATATGCTTTAGCTTTTCATCTCGAAATTAGATATAATAGTCATAGAGAGTCCATCTGAGTACAAATTTGCTGTCACCTTACTTTTTCAAATTTTGGATAGGTGATCGAAGAAAGTTATTTTAAGGATATGTCAATCATAGGGTGTCATGATGAGGATTAGAAATCCAGGTTAAACAATCATCCCACCTCGTGTAAATTCCATTTCAAAAACATGGGTCTTTGATGATAAGCAGAGATACCTTGGCCTACAAGATGTGGAAGCTTCTTCCAAATTTTTATGAAATGTAGAGTGCATAGTAAAACTGGCAGAGTCTTCAAGGAGTTTAGTAGTCCACTGTGAACAACAGAAGGGTTTCAGCATGTAACCTACTATGATAGATATATGTATATATGGTTATTAATGGCTCTTAGAAATCAGTGTGGGTTATAATTTTCCAAATCATGTTGAGGGTGATTCATATTCATATGTTTGGATCATTACCTCAGCTTTCTCCTGGGGTAGAACTATTTGTTGAAGAAGACACAAGAGAGTTCATCCTTTGGAGCAATTACAATAATTAACTATCACGTGTCATTTGCAGGGAAAATATAAAATTTGAGGTTTCTTTTCTGCTATGAAAAAATATAAGCAGAATGCCTAGTATTGCGCTTACTTTCCTCTGTAAAAATTGGAAGAAAAGGGCATCCTGAAATTTGAAGACAGTCTTCTAGGGAAGAAGCAGAGTGAAGATGATAAAAGAAGAGAACAGAGAAGACTGGCTTGATTAAGTGCTTCACGTGTATTTAAGACAAAGTCACAATGAAATCCACTGTTTTGTACACTGATATGGTTCATTTTTAAAAACTTTTTATTAATTCTTTATGAATTTCACATCATAGAATCCAATTTCAATATTCTTCTTGTTCTTTCATATCCACCCTCCTCCCTTATAACTTTTCCTCCAAAGAAAATGAAAAGTAATTAATTTGTTTTAAAGTCTGGCTTTGAAAGCTATAGTGTATCACATTGTGACACAGTTTACCCTTTTGTCCCTTTTGTCACTGCAATGAGTCATTATTCTGGTTCAAATCCTCTGGTTTCTCCTATACCATCAATACTGGATTCTCACTGGTTCTTCCTTCAGACATCTTGCAATTGTCATAGATCATAGATCAATGTCATAGAGATCATGCAGCTTTAGCTATGTAGAAACAGCTCTACCAGTTCATAGATGCTGTAGATGTTGGTTTGGGCCTACTAAAAGCTCTGAATCTGGGCCTGGGTGGTCAGTGAGTTGGTCAGCTGGCCAGTTTTAGGGCACCCATTCCACCAGGGCAAGATCTCCAGCCCTGTCCCATCTAGCTCAGCCAGTGTCATGGCTGGCAAGAGGCTGGAGCAGCTCTCCTGCTCTTATGTTCTCTGGCCAGCTCACCCTCACCCATAACACCAAAGCCAGCTCTTTTATGCTGCCAGGGTGGGTTCAGACCTGTTTTCCCAAGTGCTGCAGCCTGTGAGGGGCAGGGACAGCTCTCCCACTTTTATGGCTTCAAGGGAGCTTCCCTGAAGTGGCAAAAAGAAAAATCTCTCCCTCATTCACATGATTGCATGTCAAACAAAGGGTGCACACTCACACCCTTGGGGTCCCCTGCCATGAGGGTCATTTCTTTTGTGATCCCCAGGCATATACATCTCTTATGAGAGATGAACTCACCAGGACCCACTTCTCTGAGCGCTGCAGCCACCAAGGAGCAGGGTCACCTTTGTACAGTCTTTGAACATCGATATGGTCTTAGGTGGCAGCTCAGACCAGGGATGTCCTCATGGCATTTGGTGGTAATATTAAACATGGACATCAACACAAACCCCTGCTGTTGTGTAACTATGGACCCAGACATAGCTTTCAGCATGGGCCAGGATTTCATCCATGTCCTCAAGTGGCAGAGCAGGTTACTTACTCACATCAGTCTATTCCTCTCCCCACTTGCATCTTCAGTTCTGCTTCTATTTATAGTGCTCAAACCATCTTACTTCTCTTTCTCTTCCATATCACTACCACTGACATTATACTAACTCTCAGTGAAGGTGGGAAATGTGGTTGTGGGCCAGCCTCTCTGTGTCTTGCTCCTACCCATACAATGGAGATAATTTAATAGTTTAACGAAAATGTGTGTGTTGCAGCAGTGCCCTCATAGAAATGAAGTTGAACACCTTTGCCTTGAGCAAATGTAGTTTTACAAGGATTAAAATTTAAGATGGGTTATTTTGAATGGGCATAGAAAGCAATGCATTTGTGTGGAGGGCAGAGAATTATCTTTTTCATTTTAAAATTCATGTGTGACTGTTGGGTTATCATACATCTCAGCAGGTTTGAATCAATTCAGATTACCTAGACTTTCTAACATCCTGCTAACCAGAACCCATCTGAAGAGGCTGAATTTCACAACTCAAACAGAGTATGCACAATTGCAAAACTCTATGGAATTCCTTCAGGATAGCTCTCACTACTGTTTCACAGGACTTCATCTTTCCAGAACCTAGAGATCTCCAATAGTAGTTTTCTTCGCCAATTTGATTCTGATTTGTCTGTTGTGGCCTTTTACATAAATCTAATCTTGTGTCAATGTGAGAACAAGCTCATACACTTGGAGGGAAAAAAGTTATGTACTAGCAACATTCACATTAATACAGTTAAAACCCTTTAGAAATGGAACAGAAGGTACACATAGAAGGACAGAGTCAGAGGAAGGTTGGTGATTGGGTAGAAAATGGTTAAACTGAAAAATTACTTCTGATTACATAGCAGGATGGTGATTCTGGATAATGAGAAGATGTTTTCCAGATGAAAAAAACAACAATTCTGAGTATTTTCACTATAACATATGAAAATGAGGAATTAAGCATAACCTACATGATTTGAACATATGAACTCTATGCATGTAAGAAAACAATACACAGTAAGCAGTAGTTATACACCATTTGATGTAAATTGAAATTAAAAATAAATAGTTGGAAATTTATTAAATTAAAATGAAAGCTACAGTTTGAGTTAAGGCTATTTTTTAAAAAACTCTAGCTAAATTATAAAATTAAGCACAAGTAGCATTATTAATTATCCGACCTTAATATTAACATCTTTAAGAAAGGAGAAAACAATCTTTGTGCAAGACTACCCAGATCAGCAAGACAAAAAAAAGGACAGAAAGAAAATTAAAGAAATAAAAGGAGTTATTTAAAGCTGTATATAATGTAAAGTGTGCCAGACAATGCCTCAAATTACTAACAACCAGCATTTCCCAGTGAAGAGGAGTCTTTAGACAGTGGAGAGATTGTAACTTCCCTTAGTGAAGCAGAAAAAACTAATTACATGGAAAAAGTTGCTCTTGCAAATATATTTTTCAAGGCTCCTTTCATATCCCGATTTCTCAGACTGTAAATAAAGGGATTCAGCATAGGTGTGACCATAGTGTACATCACAGCTACAATGACATCCTTATCATTAGTGTCATTTGATGAGGGGACAAAATATAGCCCAATAATAGCTCCGTAATATAGAGAAACCACAGAGAGGTGAGAGCCACATGTGGACAAGGCTTTGCAAATTCCCTTGATGGAGGGAGTTCTCAGGATAGTGGCTCCAATGCGTCCATATGAAATCAGGATGCATATGAATGGCACAGTAATGACCAGTGATCCTACAACAAGGATGACCAGCTCATTGATGGAAGTGTCTGAGCTAGACAGCTTAATTAAGGCAGACAGGTCACAGAAGAAGTGGTGGAGAGTGTTACCTCTAAAGAAAGAGAGACGAGCTAGAAGAATAGTGTGCACAAGGGCACCAGCAAAAGATAAAAACCAGGATGCAGAAACTAATAAGATGCAGACACTCTGACTCATGATTCTGGTATAGTGGAGGGGATGACAAATGGCCACATATCTGTCATAGGCCATGGATGTCAGAAGAAAGCTGTCAAGATCTGCAAAAAATAGGAAAAAGTACACCTGGGAAATGCACCCAGCATATGAGATGGACTGACTGTGTGTCAGCATATTCATGAGCATCTTTGGAGCTGTGACTGATGAGAAAGAGATGTCTGTGAAGGCCAAGTGGCTGAGGAAGAAGTACATGGGGGTGTGGAGATGAGAGTCCAGCCTGATGAGCAGGATGATGAGCAGGTTCCCCAGCACAGTTGTCAGGTACGTAGCCAGAAACAGTGCAAAGTACATGCCTTGCTCTTCTGGTCGGATGGGGAGCCCAAGGAGGATGAAATCAGATGCACTGCTCTGGTTCCTTGTACTTTTCATCTTCTGCTTGAGATGAAAAAATATCAAAGCAATGTGAGAATGGGAAGCATTATGATTAAGGCAAAATGATGTCAATGTTTTTAATTAGTGTATTTATATTTTTAAAAAATGTCAAACTTTTAGAATGTTAAATGGAGGTTGATTTTTTAGAAACCAATCCAGCATATTTTTGAGGAACCTGAAAATATCACAATTACTAGAGAAGAAAAGATTAGCTTTGAGAAATCTAAGAATCTATAATAAAATTCTGAGATACAGATTGAGGTGACAATTCAGATAAGTCATTAGTTAATAGTAATGCTATCATTCATATAGAATAGTTTGCTAGCCTCTTGATGCTAACCTTAGTTCTAAAAGTGTATCAACCAATGTTTTATGTTTCGGTCTGTACTGGAACTCAAAGAACCTGGTAGGTGGCAATGATGCTCCAGTGTATGATTTAGAGATGTAAAAACACAGACCTATGTTAACATCTTGAAATATCAGATGATAGGCCTTGTACATGCACTTTACATCTCCACTTTAACATTTCCAAATTTCTGTCACTTGCACTCTCTCTCTCTCTAAACAGGTTTTTATTATACATATATAAAAATTCCACGTCTCAAGTTTTCTTCTGTATTCTCAAAAAAAAAAAAAAAAAAAAAAAAAAAAAAAAAAAAAAAAAAAAAAAAGGCAATGATGCCTTTTAAGGGCTGTAGAATGACAGGAAACATTTGGCTTCTCTTTTTAAGGTAATTAAATAGCTTTCTCCATTTTTACTGGTTTTAATCCAGATTTCTTTTGCTAATGAGTCTTAAGTTATTTTCCTTTTGTCGTATTTCTAACATTTCATTTATTATTTCTTTCTCTTTATCAGTTGAAATTGGAACTATTCATGTAGACAATAACAAATAATAGTAAATAAAACATTGATTTGTATATTCAAGCAGAGATCTGTGTTCCATAAATGAAATTAATCTAAATGTCATTGTGTTTGAAAGCTGAGAAAGCCTCAATCTTGAATTAGTTGCTCATTGGTGGGGTTGGTAGGTAAAGTTCTTATTACTACTGCCATCTTTATTGAGATTATATTTAACAATCACTACATTGTACAGTTCACTATCTTAAATAGCCTTATTTGGTTTTGTTATTAGAGGTTAATTACACATTCAGTTATACCACCCATCACAATGTTTGTAATAGTCAGCTTATCATAATGAAGAACTAATTAGCAAATTTTGAATGTTGAGTTTCATTAGTATTTGATAGTATTATTATTTCCAATGTTATAATATGCAGAAGTATTCACTACCTTTTTACACACAAGTATTATTATTATTAATATTATAATATACAGCAATATTTAATACCTTTTTATACACACACATACATACACATAGGTAGACAGACAGACAGACAGATGATAGATAGATAGATAGATAGATAGATAGATAGATAGATAGATAGACAGACAGATAGATAGATGACAGATGGGATAAATTTTCAGAAATAGAACTTGATGGTCTGTATTTATGGTTTTGATAGACAGCCAAATACAAGAAGCTGCAGTTGATAAGGAAGCCTATTTTTAACACTATGTGAATAGAGTCATGATAGTTAAGTGTTTAGAGAGGGCAGAATATGAGCACTAGGAGAACAGAGGAAATTTAAGACCATTGTCAATCTAGAAAAAAATCTATGGAACAGGAATATTACTGAAGAGTCAGGGTATATAAGAGCATTTATGCTTGAATAGAAAGTTTTAATTCTCTGTTCAAAGTGCTTGTGCATACAAGAAAAGATTTGAAAAAAGAAGTGCTAGCTTTAAGCTCTGTTTAGTGAGTGGAAGAGAGCAAAACCAGGTATAGAAGGGAGCTAAGCAGCAGTCTGCAGCAGTTTCAACACAATATACTCACTGGAAGACCCGAGTGCATCAGTGGATATGGACATGGTTAGAGATTTGCCATATAATTTGAAAGAAACCTAGCACGACTTAATGGAAGTTGAAGACAAACTATTTATCCCTCTTTTATCCTGTACTAAGTATTTTATGAATATGAGAGAGATTGTTCAACATGGAGATACAGTACTATTCTATCCTCTCAAACTGTAAATACTAAATTCATGATAAACAACTGAACACAAGACTATGGTGTGGGAAAGTAGAGCTTAAGGATAATATACAATGAACTTAATACACTAAAGTACATACACTCATGACTAAATGGAAATTCTCTTCCTACTCCTGCTTTTGACATACCCCCTTAGATGATAAAATCAGATACCTTCAACTTCAAGATGTGAGAAGGTCCCTCCATTTCTCTCTAGAAGGCATGGGAGACAGTATAATATGTAGGGTCCCTAAGGGACAAAACATTCCATGGTGGCAGCCAGAAGCTTCATCAGCTCTGAACAAAACAAGGTTAGATATACTGGTAAACATTTGCCTGAAGCTCTTGAGAATTTGGTATAAACTCTAATTTTACAAAAGTCAGAGAGGACCCCAGGGGATAACACTACCATCTTGAGTCTAAATTAAAGGCATGTGATAACTGTTAAGTTTCCATTGTCTCCTTGGAGAACACAATCACCTGTTGAAGCAGTAAAGGAGAGATTTTTTCTTTATCCATGGAGGCATAAAGGTTAAAACAAGGAGCCACTAGGAATTTTATGATTCACAAATCTCTTTAGCATCTTATTGATCTTGGGGGAAATATGACTGAGAGTCTATAATGAGCTAAGCTTGTGGCTGAGTGTTATAACTGAAGTTTGGAACCCCATGGCACTGTAACAAGGACAGAAATACACTAAAATTATCACTCTGGATAGAAAAGATGAGATGCTTATATATCATCATCACTCAGACCAAGGGGAATAGAACCAGTTCCTATAAATCTCAGTCTTTTCATCAAAAACAGTAGGATAGGTGTTATGTGGATACATACCCAGAAGACAGCTATCAGTAAAACTTTCTATTTAGCCTCATACAAAGTTTATTCCAAATCATTCCTTATATTCAGTTCATATCAACAGAAACATGGAAACCTAAGTTCTATAAGGAGTGGAATTATACTCAAACATACTTTTTATTTTTTATTGATACTTTGAGAATTTAATAATGCATACTATATATTTCGATTATATTGGTGCCCTCTCAATTTCTCTGCTCTAGCTCCTCCTAGATTAAGTTCCACACTTTTTTACTTTGTGTCCTCTGTTTTTATTATTTTTATATATCAGGTCCAATTTGAGTTGTTCATGTACTTCTGTGTATTACCTCATCCACTGGAGCCTAATGGGACAAACAGTAGAAACCACACCCTTAACTCACTTTACCTTGATTTGCCCTCCCACTGAAGCCATCAAATTTCAATAGCTTCTCATGGGCCTCATGACAATAAATTTGGGGAAGCAATTACAGGCCACCACAAGCATGAATTGGAGGGACTATAATTATATAATACAGACCTGATGCATTAAAGCAAAATAAAACAAAACAAAATAAAACAAAAACAGTATATTTTTAATGGAATTTGTGTCCAGTACTTGAATTTATATATTATACCCTTAAACATCACTATAGTTGCATTTGTTTGTATATGAAATGTCTGTTACTAAGACTAATTGTTAATGGTTTTGTCTTCAGGTTGCTGAGCCAATGACTGAGATACAATTGTATCATAATGGCTGAGACTATTAGTGGAAAAATCATAACATGAATAAGCCTTGGAAAGTTGTAGAAAGTGGAGAAGGTGCATAATTTGTAGGACACTGTAGGAGTACCTTTGAAGAATATGATTCATTCCTTGGATTTATAATCTCTCGGCCTCCCTCACTTTTTCCTCCCTTCCTCCCTTTCTCTGTCTCCTTCCTGGATGTGAGCTGCTTTCTTATCATGTCATACAGTATGTATTACCTTAGCCTTCTCTTCATTTATTTTTAGTATACTGTTTCTCGAGAGCAATACATTGGATCTGTCTTGTAAGATCTGTGAAGTAACAAAATTCTGATTCTTGAATACTTTTGAGCCTTCTTTTTTTAAGGGCTTGCTGATAACATATTGGCAGAAGCCTTCTTCTTTAGAAAGATTGGAAAACTTTAGGATTCTGCTAACTTTTGGGCCCCAAATGCCAATACACACTAGTATCTGTCAGCCCAGAATCTCCATCTCTACTCATTTTTAATACAGTAACCAGGTTGGCATCCACATGCACCTTTAAATAGAGTTGTACTTCCTTTGTCCACATCTCTTTGATATATAACAAGAATATCCAATACTCAACAGCAAGTACAATATGCTATGGGTCAAGACACAATGCTCGATGGGGTAATCTCATATTTGTTGTTCATACTAATTATTTGGACTACATAATTCTTCTTATCTTCACCCAGAGCATCAGCAGCTCCTTCTGTTGACATGTGTTTATTGTAGAGAGTATGAAACTTGCATACATGATCCACTTCAATGAGTCTCTGACATGGAATGAATAGAAAGAAGATATTTAGCTTCATCTTGATACAGGTGACCACCTAGAAAGTACCTCAAGAAAGAATATACTTTTGTTTTAAATCCAGGTGTGGGGTATGGAGCTGTTTCATATTTTCTAGAGCAGCTAATTATTTTATTATTACTCTAGCAAGGACATGCAATTTCTATGATTGTGTTATGGTTGGGAGCTTCAGGATATTTTAGAGGATATATAAATGCTAGGGCCCCCAATAGCAAATTTGGTTGTTTTTAGAGTTTTAATTGTGGGTATTTTTGAAGTTGTTGGTTGGTTGTTGTTGGTGTTGGGTTGTTAAGTCATCATACATAAAGAAGAAACAAAAAGAAGAATTTAGATATTCTGATGGTGACAATCAAAAGTCCTAAGAAATGTGTGTTGTCCCTAAAGAGCAGGGACAAGTAATGATAATGTTGTCCCCTTTCTGATCACATAATTTATTTAGGGACATCTTTATTTTCATATCTATTAATTTTTTTCTCTCGTATCGCATGTTGGGGGCTGAAAGGGTGGAAAGGTGTGGAGAAAGATGGAAAAAAATGTACAAATTAGGCAACAACAAACTACACAACACGCTCTTCCTCAGTTTCCCTTAAAAAAAAGCAGACCTCCCAGAGACATAACTGAAGTTAGGGTAATAAATTAGAATAAGACTGAATAAGACTGGGCACATACCTTCATATCGCCATTGGACAAGGTGACCCAGTAGGAAAAAAATGGTCCCAAGCATAACAAAAAAAGGAGTGAGAAATATATTCCACTTCTAGAGTTAGGGGTCCCAAAAGAACACCAAGCTATACAACACTAAGACATAAGCAGAGGACTTAGCTCAGACCCATACAGGCTCTCTGATGGTTGGTTCATTGTGTGTGAAACCCCATGGGTCCTACTTTGTTGATGTTGTGGGTTTGTTTGTTTGTTTTGTTTTTTTACTCAGTTCCCCTGGCTCCTGAAATCCTTCACCCTCTTCTCTTGGATTCCCTTGGCTCCACCTAGTGTTTGGTTGTGGGTCTTTGCATCTGTTCCTATCAGTTATTGAAAAATGCCTCTCTAATGAGGACTGGGCTAGGCACAGAACTAGCACTATAGCTGAATCATTAGAAATAATTTTATTGATTTTTTTCTTGCCAAACATATTTGGATACATCCTGAGTCACTGAGCTGACCAGACTGTTTCCTGGCCTCAAGATGAATGAATGTTTGTTTGACAATTCACACAAGTTCTTTGCCACCATTACACCAGCATATCTTTCAGGAACAAAGGTTTTCAGGCTGGGTTGATGTTCCTGTCCTGCAGCTGAGAGACTCACCTTCTTGTAGAATATGGTGAGTTTTGGCCCTGTATCCCCCAGCGAGGACATTTCACTAGGCTCACTCTCACAGACTCCAGGGCATTTCTACTGTAGTAAGTTTCTACATCTCTCCCCAATTTCAGCTGTTTCTCTGAGTACTCTCTATCTCTCCATTATTCCCATCATTAGATGAACACTCCTGTTCCCATCTCTAACTAGTCTCCTGACTTCTAGTTCACCCACAAAGTCTTTCCCTTCCTAAGAAGATCCATGAATCACTCTTTGAGCCCACTTTTTAGGTAGTATCTGTGGGTCTTTAGATTGTAGCATGCTCATCCTTTACTTAACAGCTAAGATCCATTATAAGTCAATACATGCCAAGTTTGTTTTTCTGGGTCTGGGTTTCCTTACTCATGATATTTTCTCTAATCCTTTTTTTTACCTTAATGTTGTCATTGTCTTTAACAAGTGAAAAATACAATATTGTATAAATGTACCATATTATCTTTATCTATTCTTTGATTGAAGGACTTTTAGGCTATTTCCAGTTTCTGGCTATTATGAATAAAACTACTATGAACATAGTTGATCAAGTGTCCTTTTGGTAAGATGGGCCATCTTTTGTGTATATGTCCAGGAGTGGTATAGCTAGATCTTGAGGCAGATGGAGTACCAGTTTTCTAAGGAAAATCTATATTAATTTTCATGGTGACTGTGCAAGTTTGCAACACTCCCCTCACTACACATCTGTACCAACATGAAATGTCAAATGTATTTTCAATATTAGCCATTATGACAGGTGTAAGGTGTAATCTCAAAGTATATTGATTTGTACTTACCTTATGGTTAATGATGCTGAATATTTTAAAATGTGCCTGTGATGGTTTGAATATGCTTGGCTCAGGGAGAAAAACTACTAGGAGGTTTGACTTTGTTGGAGCAGGTGTTTGACAGTGGGTGTGGCCTTTAATACCCTTGCCCTAGCTGCCTGGAAGCTAGTCTTTTTCTAGTAGCTTTCTGATGAAGATATAGAATTCTCAGCTCCTATGCACTATGCTTGCCTGGATGATGCTATGCTCCTGCCTTGATGAAACTGGACTGAACTTCTGAACCTGTAAGTCAGCCCCAATGTTAAATGTTGTCCTCATAAGAGTTGTATCTGTCATGTTGTCTGTTTACAGCTGTAAAACCTTGACTAAGACAGTGACTCAACAGTTTGAGATTACTCTGTTGAAAATTCTCTTCTTAGATGTGCATTTTTAATTAGATTATTTGATTAGAATAGATAGAAATCTTTACCCATTTGGTAGACTGACATATTATCCTGATTACAGTGTCCTTTGCCTTACAGAAACTTTTAAGATTCATGATGTTCCATTTATTAGTTATTGAAAACTTTTTTTTGACATCTAGGTAAATGAGAAAGCTTTTATTAACCAAGCACCACTATATGGTCACCTGATTTTTGACAAAGGAGCTGAAAACATTCAATGGAAAAAGGAGAGCCTACTCAACAAATAGTGATGGTCCAACTAGCACTCATCATGCAGAAGAATGAAAATAGAAACTTTCTTATCTCCTTGTACAAAGCTCAAGTGTAAGTGGATAAAAGATCTCCATATTAAACCAGGTACACTGAAACAATTAGATGAGAAAGTAGGGAAAACCTTAGAACACATAGGCACAGGAGAAAATTTCCTGAATAGAACACCAATGGCTTGTGCACTAAGGACAAAGACTGACAAATGGGACTTAAAGAGATTGCAAAGTTTCTGTAAGGCTAAGGACACTGTCAAGAAAACAAAACGGCAGCCAACAGAGTGGAAAAAGATTTTTAACAGCCCACATCAGATAGAGGCCTAATATCCAAGGTATACAAAGAACTCAAAAAGCTAGACACCAGAGAATCAAACAACCCTATTAAAATGGGGAACAGAGCTAAACAAAAAGTTATCAATTGAGGACCATCGATTGGCTGAGAAGCATCTAAGGAAGTTCCCGACATCCTTAGCCATCAGGGAAATGCAAATAAAAACAACCCTGAGATTCCACATCATACCAGTCAGATTGGCCAAGATCCAAACTCAGATGACAGCAGATGCTGGTGAGGTTGTGGAGAAAGAGGAACACTTCTCCACTGTTGGTGCGGTTGTAAACTGATACAACCATTCTGGAAATCAGTCTGGCGATTCCTCAGAAAATTGGACATAGTACTACCTGAAGATTCGGTTATTCCACTTCTGGTCATATACCCCAGAGACACTCCAATATACAACAAAGACACATGCACCAAAATGTTCATAGCAGCTCTATTTATAATAGCCAGAATCTGGAAAGAACCCAGATGTTCTTCAGTAGATGAATGGATACAAAAATTGTGGTACATTTACACAATGGAGTCCTACTCAGCTATCAGAAAAAATGACTTAACAAAATTCTTAAAAAAATGTTTTTTTATATTTTTCTTGAGAATATTATCCTGAGTGAGATAACCCAGTCACAAAAGAACAGATATAATATGCAGTCACTGATAATGGGATTCTAACCCCAGAAAGTTCTGAACACCCCAGAAACAACTCACAGACTGCTTGAAGTTCAAGGAAAAAAAAAAACAAAAAACCATTATGCTCAATCCTTACACACCAAGAAAACTTTGACTAATTTCGGGTTACATCCTGTTTTACATGTACATTTTGCTCATTGTAACTAGTAAGACCTTAGTGCACACTATCAAACCTTTGGGAAACAAAGCCAAGCACTGACTTAAATGTATTTGTACAATTTTTTGCAAAAGAAGCTTAAAATCTGTTCATTTATCTTTTTTTTTAAAATAAAGTTGTTCAAAAAATACTAATACCTAAAAAAGAAAACAAACAAACAAAAACAAAAACAAAAAACTCCAGAGTATTCAGAGATTAAGAGAAATATCTGAGAGAATTATTGACAATGGCATAGAAAATGTTTAATAAAAGATAAAGTATAGAAAAGACAGGTAAAAGAGCAAAAGCTCTTGATTCTCTGGAGTCTACTTTTCTGAGTTATTTGTATATATTGGATATATGAATGACATGTAGGATTGGTAAAGATACTTTCCCAATCTTTAGGATTCTGTGTTCTCTTCTTGAAAATGTACTTAGCCTTACAAAACCTTGTCAATTTCATGAGGTCTTATTTGTCAGTTCTTGATCTTAGAGCATAAGTCATTCATGCTCTATTGAGGAAACTTTCCTCTGTGCCTATGTCTTCTAAGCTGTTCCCCACTTTCTGTTTTTCTTTTTACAATTTTATTGGATAGTCTCTGTATTTACATTTCAGATATTATACCTTTTCCACCACTACCCTCTTTTCTTCCCCTAAACTTGCATTCATGAAGGTGCTTCCTCTCTCAATCACCCCGCTACACCTCAGTGTCTTGCCTGGTTAGTGATGTTGTTTTTTCCATGAGGATGCAAACTTTGCCCACTGTCTGTTCTAAAAGTTTCAGTGTACCTGGTTTTATGTGGAGGTCTTTGATCCATTTTCACATAAGCTTTGTATAAGAAAATAAAGTGGATCGATTTGCAATCTTCTGCATTATAACTGCCAGTTGAACCAACACCATTTGTTGAAAAGGCTTTCCCTTTTCCATTAAATGACAAAGACCAAGTGACCATTGGTTTGTGGGTTCATTTCTGGGTCTTCAATTCTGTTCATTTGATCGACCAGACAATCTATGTACCAATACTATGTGGCTTTTATCACAATTGCTTCATCATAGAGCTTCAGGTAAGGAATGGTGATTTCCCTGGAAGTTCTTTTATTGTTGTGGATAGATTTTGTTTTACTAGGCATTTTGTTATTTCTAATAAAGTTGCAAATTACTCTTTCTAACTCTATGAAGAATTGAGTTAGAATTTTGCGGGGATTGAATTGAATATATAGATAGCTTTTGGTAACATGGCCATTTTTACAATGTTGATCCTTCCACTCTATTTGCATGGGAGATCTTTCCATCTTCTGAGTTCTTCTTCAATTTCTTTCTTCAGAGATTTGAAGTTCTTGTTATACAGATCTTTCACTTGCTTAGTTAGGGTCACACCAAGGTCATTTTGTTTGTGACTACTGTGAAGGGTGTCTTTTCCCTAATTTCCTTCTCAGTCTGTTTTTCCTTTGAGTAGAGGAAAGCTACTTATTTATTTGAGCTAATTTTATAACCAGCCACTTTGCATAAGTTGTTTATCAGCTGTAGGAGTACTCTGGTGGAATTTTGGGGGTCACATAAGTATACTATTATATCATCTTCAAATAGTTATATTTTGAGTTTTTCCTTTCTGGCTTGTATTTCTTTGACTTCCTTTTGTTGTCTAATTGATCTGGACAGGATATCCATTACTATATTTAGTAAGTAGGGGGAGAATGGAAAGCCTTGTCAAGTCCCTGATTTTAGTAGGATTGCTTCAAGTTTCTTACCATTTAGTTTAATGTTGGCTACCCATTTTCTGTATATTGCTTTTACTGTGTTTAGATATGGGCCTTGAATTCCTGATCTTTCCAAGACTTTTAAAATGAAGGGGTCTTGAGTTGTTAATGGTTTCTCAGCATCTAGTAGGTTATTTTCCTTTGAGTTTGTTTATATGATGGATTATATTGATTGTTTTCCATATATTGAATCATACCTGCATCCCTATAATAAAGCATACTTGATCTGGTGAATGGTGGTTTTGGTGTCTTCTTAGATTAGGTTTGCAAGAATTGAATTGAGTATTTTTGCATAGATGTTTATAAGAGAAATTTGTCTGAAGTTTTCTTTTTTGTAGGATCTTTGTGTGGTCAGGTGTGAGTGTGATTATGTCTTTGAAGAATGATGTCTGTTTTTATTTTGTGGAATAGTTTGGAGAGTATTGATATTAGGTCTTCTGTAAAAGAATAATAAAATTCTGTCCTGAACCCTTCTGGTCCTGGCCTTTTATGCTTCGGAAACTTTTGATGACTGTTTCTATTTCTTTGGGTGTTATGGGATGGTTTAGATGGTTTATCTGTTCCTGATTTAATTTTGATACCTGGTATCTGTCTAAAAATTTGCCCATTTACTTTACATTTTCCAGTTTTGCTGAGTATAGTATTTTGTAGTAAGATATGTTGATTTCTTGAATTTCTTCATTTTCTGTTGTTATATCTTGTCTTTCATTTCTGATTTTGTTAATCTGGATTCTTTCTCTGTATTCTCCAGTTAGTCTGGCTAAAGGTTTTTGTTGACTTTCTCAAAAAAAAAAAAAAAAAAAAACCAACCAAAGAAACAAACAAAAAAACACCCCCTGGCTTTGATGATTCTTTGTATAGATCTTTTTCTTTTTACTTGGTTTATTTCTGGTCTGAGTTTGATTATTTCCTGCCATCTATTCCTCCTGGGTGTATCTGCTTCTTTTTGTTCTTGAGCTTTCATGTGTGCTGTCAAGTGGCTAGTGTAAGCTTTTCAAGTTTCTTTTTGAAGGCACTCAGTGGTATGAGTTTTCCTCTTAGTACTACTTTCTTTGCAACCCATAAGTTTGGCTATGTTTTGCCTTCATTTTCATTTAATTCTAAAACATTCTTAATTTTTTAATTTTTTTCTTGACCATGTTATCATTGAGTAGAGCATTGTTCAGCTTCCTTATATAAGTGGGCTTTTTTTTTTTTTTTGTTATTGAAGATCAGCCTTAGTTCATGGTGATATGATGTTATCCATTCTGACCATTCGTAATTCCTTGGATGAGAATTTTTGTTTAGCTCTGTACCCAGTTTCTAATAGTATTACTTGGTTCACTGGGATCTAACTTTTTGAGTTCTTTGTATATTTTAGATATTACACCTCTATTGAGTATAGGGTTGGTAAAGATCTTTTCCCAATCTGTAGGTTGCTGTTTTGTTCTATTAACAGTGTCCCATTTTTCTTTCAGAAAATTTTCAGTTCCATGAGGTCCTATTTGTCAATTGTTGATCTTGAAGCTAGGCCATTGGTATTATCCTCAGGAAAATGTTCCCCATTCTAATGTTTTTAAGACTGTTTCCCACTATCTCTTCTATTAGATTCACAAAATAGAAATAGAAGGAACACTATTGTCTTAGGATTTTATTGCTATGAACAGACACCATGACCAAGGCAAGTCTTATAAATTACAACACTTAATTGGGGCTGACTTACAGGTTCAGAGGTTTAGTTCATTATCATCAAGATTAGAGTTTGGAATCACCCAGGCAAGCATAGTACAGGAGAAGCTGAGAGTTTTACATCTTAAAGCCAGAAACAGAATGAACATTCTCAGGCAGTTAGGAGTAATGTCTTCAAGCCTAGCCCCAGAGTGGCACACTTCCTCCAACAATGCCATACCTTCTAATGATGCCAATCCCTGGGCCAAGCATAAGGAAACCATCACAACTATTTAATCCATTCTATGGAGCCACAGTTACACTGATACCCAAACCACAGAAAGACCCAAGAAGAAAAGAGAACTTCAGACCAACTTTCCTCATGAATATTTCTGCAAAAGTACTCAATAAAATTCTCACAAACTAAATCCAAGAATATGTCAAAACAATCATTCAACATGATCATGTAGGCTTCACCTTATGGATGCAGGAATAATTCAACATTTGGGAATACATTAATGTAATCCACTATATAAACAAACTCAATTAAAAAAAAAACACATGATCATCTCATTACATACTGAAAAAGCCTGTGATAACATACAGCAGCCCTTCATTATAAATGTCTTGGAGAGGTCAGGAATTCAAGGCACATGCCTAAACATAATAAAAGTAGTATACATCAAACCAATAGCCAACATCAAATTAAGTGGAGAAAAACTTGAAGCAATCTCACTAAAATCAGAGTCAAGGCTGCCCACTCTGTCCAAATTTATTTAGTATATAGTACTCTACATTCTTTCTGTTGTTGTTGTTACCATCCAATTTATTTATTTATTTTTAAATTGAACACTTTTTTTTTTACATTTCAGATGTTATCCTTTTTCAGTTTTACTTCCAGAAACTGTCTATTCTACCCACTCCTTCCATAGGGATACTCCCAACCGCAACCACCCACCCACTGCCACATCCCAAACCTCTTGTTTCCATATACTGGGGCATTGAGCTTTCATTGATCCAAGGACCTCCCTTCAACTGATATCAGATAAGGCCATTCTCTGCTAAATATGCAACTGGAGCCGTAAGTTACTCCATGTGTTCTCTTTGGTTGGTGGTTTGGCTCCTGTGAGCTCTGGGGGCTCTGGTTGGTTGATATTTTTATTCTTCCTATGGTGTTTAAAACCCCTTAGCTCCTTCAATCCTTTCTCCACCTCTTCCACTGGGGTATTAGTGGTCATCCAATGGTGGGCTGAGAGCATCTGTCTTTCTTTTTCTCTGGATCTGGAAGAGCCTCTCAGGAGACAGTTATATCAGGCTCTATCAGCAAGTATCTCTTGGCATCCACAGTAGTTTCTATGTTTGATGTCTGTTTACAGAAGGGATCCTCAAATGGGGCAGGCAATCTCTGGATGGCCTTTACTTCAGTCTCTGCTCTACAATTTGTCTCAGTATTTCCTTTAGACAGTTTCCAATCTGGTAAGATTTTGGAGATAAGTGGGTGGCACCATCTCCCAACCAGGGCTTTTGCCTAACCTCTGTATATGGTCTCTACAGGTCCCCTCCCTCTTTGTTGGGCATTTCAGCTAATCTTTTTTTTCTATTATTATTATTTTTTAAACGACTTTATTTTGCAAAACAAAGATAAATGTACAGATTTTAAACATTTTTTGCTTAAAATTATACATTTTTGTCAGTACTGTTTTTTCAGACATTAAAATAAATTTTACATAGAACCATGTGAATATATTTTTTAGTCAGTACTTGATTTTTTTCAAGGGCTTGACAGTATGCATTGAAAACCTACTAGTTACAATAAGTGTAAAGTACATGCAAAACAAAACGCAACATGGAAATAGTCAAAGTCTTCTTGTTTTGTGAATATATGTATATTTTTTGTTTTCTTTATTTCTTGGACTTCATACAGTCTGTGAGTTGTTTCTGGGGGAGTGCAAGCCTCTGGGGTTAGCATCCCACTATCAGTGACTGCATAGTATGTCTGTTCTTTTGTGACTGGGTTATCTCACTCAGGATGATATTCTCTAGATGCAGCCATTTTCTTAAGAATTTGGTTAAGTCATTGTTTCTGGTGGCTGAGTAGTATTCCATTGTGTATATGTACTACAATTTTTGTATCCATTCGTCTTCTGAAGGACATCTGGGTTTCTTTCAGCTTCTGGCTATTATAAATAGAGCCGCTATGAACATTGTGGTGCATATATCTTTGTTGTTTATTAAAGTGTCTCTGGGGTATATGCCCAGAAGTGGAATAGCTGGGTCTTCAGGTAGTACTAAATCCAATTTTCTGAGGTATCGCCAGACAGATTTCCAGAGTGGTTGTATTAGCTTCCAACCCCACCAACAGTTCTTGTTAGGTCCCAAGAACCTCTTGCTTTCCTGGAATCTGGGACTTGCTGCTGCCTTCCACCAGTTCCACATAGCTTATTGCTACAAACTTTTGGGCTCTTTGTATATATTAGATATTAGCCCTCTATAAGATGTAGAATTGGTAAATATATTTTCCTAATCTGTTGGTTGACATTTGTCTTGCTGACAGTGGTTTCACCCCAGGGATACAAGAGTGGTTCAACATAGAGAAATCCATTAACATAATCCACTATATAAGCAAATTCAAAGGGGGGGGGGACACATGTTCATCTCATTAGATTCTGAGATAGCATTTGACAAAACTCAACACCTCTTCATGTTAAAAGTATTAGAAATATCAGAAATTCAAGACCCATACCTCAAAATAGTAAAGACAATATACAGCAAACAAGTAGCCAACATCAAACAAAATGGAGAGAAACTTGAAGCTATTCCACTAAAATCAAGAACTAGAGAAGGATGCCCACTCTCTGACAACCTATTCAATATAAGATTGAACTTCTGGCCAGAGCAATTAGACAACAAAAGGAGATGGAATGGATATAAATTAGAAAGGAAGAAGAAAAAATATCACTATTTGCTCATGATATGATAGTATATTTAAGTGATTCCCCAAAATTTCACTAGAGAACACCTAACAGTGATAAACAGCTTCAGCAATGTAGCTGGATAAAAAAATTAACGCAAACAAATCAGAAGCCTTCCTTTATTCAAAGGATAAACAGGCTGAGAAATTAGGAAAACTGCAACCTTTACAATACTGTTGTGACTCTAACCAAGGAAGTGAAAGATTTGCATGACAAAAACTTGGATTGGAAGGATCAACATAGTATAAATGCCCATCTTGCTGAAAGCAATCTACAGATTCAATATAATCCCCATCAAAATTCCAACTCAATTCTTCAATGAATTTGAAAAAGCTATTTACAAATTTATTTGGAATAACAAAAAACACAAGATAGCAAAAACTATTCTCAACATTAAAAGAACTTCCAGGGGAATCAATATCCATAACCTCAAGCAGTATTACAGATCAACCATGATATAAACCACATTGTACTGGAACAGAGATAACCAAGTAGATCAATGGAACAGAATTGAAGACCCAGAAATGAAACCACAAACTTATGGTCACTTGACACTTGACAAAGGGGCTAAAAATATTCAATGAAAAATAGAGAGCCTCTTCAACAATTGGTGTTGAACAACTAGCAGTCAGTATGCAGAAGAATGCAAATTGGTCCATTCTTATCTCCTTGCATAAAGTTCAAGTCCAAGTGGATCAAAAACCTTCACATAAAACTAGGTACACTGAAACTATTAGAACAGAAAGTAGAGAAGAAATTAGAACACAGACACAGGAGAAAATTTCCTGAACACAACACCAATGGCTTATGCTCTAAGATCAAGAATCAACAAATGGGACCTCATGAAATTGCTAAGTTTCTGTAAGGCTAAGAACACTGTCAAGAAGACCAATAGTAGCTAACAGATTAGAGAAGGATCTTTACAAATTCTGCATCTGATAAAAGATATATACAATATATTCAAAGAACTCAAAAGTTAGATTCCAGATGATTTAATCTTATTAGAATATTGTGTACAGAGCTAAACAATGAATTCTCAACTAAGGAGTAGCAAATGGCAGAGAAGCACCTAAAGAAATGCTCAATATCCCCAGCCATCAGGGAAATGCAAATTAAAACAAACCTCAGATTCCACCTCATGTCAGTCAGAATGGCTAAGATCTAAACCTCAGGTGACAGCAGATGCTGGTGAGGTTATGGAGAAAGAGGAATACTCCTTCATTGTTGTTGGGGTTTCAAGATGATACTCTGGAAATCAGTCTGGCAGCTCCTCAGAAATTTGAACATAGTACTACCTGAAGACCCAGCTATACCACTCCAGGGCATATATCCAAAAGATGTTCCACATACAACAAGAACACATGTTCCACCATGATCATAGCAACAATATTTATAATAGCCAGTAGCTGGAAAAAAACCAGATGTCCTTCAACAGAGGAATGGATACAGAAATGTTGGTTCATTTACACAGTGGAGTACAACTCAGCTATTAGAAACAATGATGCTATAAAAATTCTAGGAGAATGGTATTATATATTAGAAACTATCATCCTGAGTGATATAATCCCATCACAAAAGAACACACATGATATACACGCATTAATAAGCTGATTATAGCCACCTAAAGCTCTGAATACCCAAGAAAAAATCTACAGAATTTATGAAGGTCAAAAAGAAGGAAGGCCAGAATGTGGATGTCCTAGTCCTTCTTAGAAGAGAGAACAAAACACTCACAAGGGGAAATACAAGGTCAAATAGAGGAGCAGGGATTGAAGAAAAGATTATCCAGAGACTGCCTCACCTGGGGATGTATCCCACGTACAGTCACCAAACTCACACACTATTGATGATACCAAGAAGTGCTTACTGGCAGGAACCAAACATGGATACCACTTTAGAGGCTCTTCCAGAGTCATACAGATACAGTTGAGGATGCTTGCAGTTAATCATCAGACTGAATACAGGGACCTCAATAAAAGATCTAGAGAAAGAATTGAAGGAGCCAAAGGGTTTGCAACCTCATGGGAAGAACATTACTAACCAACCAAACTCTCCAGATCTCCCATAGACTAAGATACCATCCATTGAGCACACATGGATGAGACCCATGGCTCCAGTTGCATATATAGCAGAGGATAGCATTGTCTGGCACCAATGGGAGAAGAGGCCTTTGGTTCAGTGAAGGTGTGTTTTCTCAGTGTAGGAAAATGCCAAGGCACCGAGGTAAAAATAGTGATTAGGAGATGGAATACCTTCATGAAAGCAAGTGGAAGGGAAAGGGGGAATGAGAGGTGAGGAGTAGGATACATTTTTAAATGTAAATACAGAGAATATCCAATAAAATATTAATAAAAAATACAAACAAACAAACAAAAAAGAACTCCAAGTCTGTAAAGTAAGAAATTGAAGAAGATCTCAAAAGATGGAAAAAATCTCTCACGTTCATGGTTTGGCAGGAATAATATAGTAAAAATAGCTATCTTGCCAAAAGAAATCTACAGATTCAATGCAATCTTTATAAAAACTCCCACCCAATTCTTTATAGAGTAAAAAAAGCAATTCTCAAAATCATTTGGAATAACAGAAAACCTAGAATAGGGAAAACTATTCTCAACAATAAAAGAACTTCTGAGGGAATTACCATCCCTAACCTCAAGCTGTAATACAGAGCACCAGTTATAAAAACTTTATGGTACTAGTACACAGCAGTATTAATAAAATATATGGTATATGATATACAGGCAGGTATATCAATGAAATAGAATTGAAGACCCAAAAATAAACCCACACACCTATGGTCACTTAATCTTTGATAACAGAGGTAAAATCATCCAGTGGAAAAGACTGTATATTCAACAAATGGTGCTTGTTCAACTAGCAGTCACCTTGCAGAAGAGTGCAAATTAATCCATTCTTTTTTTTCCTTAGCTGTTCTTTATCAGAAACCCCTTTGAACAAAAACAGGTGTGAAATTAGGGGAATTTGATGAAAATTAAAAGCTAATCAGAGTACAAGGCCTTTAAAATATAAAAACACTATTAAAAGCTGAAACAATATGAAAAGCATAGTTGTCTTGAAAGTAACATCTTGGTCCACAAACATAAAAAAAGAACACCATTCTCAGATCACAGCCAAATCAATACAATCCCATAAAGTGGTGTAGCTGAGCTAATGAGTAAGCAGGGTGAAAAGCTGACCTACTTTTTTTTCTTGAGCTTTATACAGTCTGTGACTTGTTTCGAGGGTGTTCAGAGCTTTCTGGGGTTAGAATCCCATTATCAGTGACTGCATATAATTTCTCTTCTTTTGTGACTGGGTTATCTCATTCAGGATGATATTCTCTAGATGCATCCACTTTCTTAAGAATTTCATAAAGTCATTGTATCTGATAGCTGACTAGTACTCCACTGTGTAAATGTACCACAATTTTTGTATCCATTCATCTACTGAAGTACATCTGGGTTCTTTCCAGATTCTGGCTATTATAAATAGAGCTGCTATGAACATTGTGGTGCAAGTGTCTTTGTTGTATATTAAAGTGTCTCTGGGGTATATGCACAGAATTGGAATAGCTGGATCTTCAGGTAGTACTATGTCCAATTTTCTGAGGAATAGCCAGTCTGATTTCTAGAGTGGCTGTACCAGTTTACAATCCGACCAACATTGGAGAAGTGTTCCTCTTCCTCCACATCCTTGCCAGCATCTGCTGTCATCTGAGTTTTGGATCTTGGCCAATCTGACTGGTGTGAGGTGGAATCTCAGGGTTGTTTTGATTTGCATTTCCCTGATGGCTAAGGATGTCAGGCAATTTCTTAGATGTTTCTCAGCCATACGATATCCCTCGATTGAAAATATTTTGTTTAACTCTGTACCCCATTTTTAACAAGGTTGTTTGATTCCCTTGTGTCTAGCTTTTTAAATTCTTTGTATACCTTGGATATTAGGCCTCTATCTGATGTGGGGCTGGTAAAGATTTTTTCCCACTCTGTTGGCTGCCGTTTTGTTTTCTTGACTATGTCCTTAGCCTTACAGAAACTTTGCAATCTCATTAAGTCCCATTTGTCAATCTTTACCTTAGTGCACGAGCCATTGGTGTTCTATTCACGAAATTTTCTCCTATGCCTATGTGTTCTAAGCTTTTCTCTACTTTCTCATCTAATAGTTTCAGTGTACCTGGTTTAATGGGAGTTCTTTGATCCACTTACACTTGAGCTTTGTACAAGGAGATAAGGAAGGGTCTGTTTTCATTCTTCTGCATGCTGAGTGCCGGTTGGACCAACACCATTTGTTGAATAGGCTGTCCTTTTTCCATTGAATGTTTACAGCTCCTTTGTCAAAAATCAGGTGACCATATACTTGGGGAGTCATTTCTGGATCTTCTATTCTATTCCATTGATCTATGTGTCTATTTCTGTACCAGTACCATGCAGTTTTCAGCACAATTGCCTTGTAATATAGCTTGAGGTCAGGGATAGTGATTCCCACAGATGTTTTCTTGTTGTTGAGGACGGATTTCAGTATTCTAGGTCTCTTGTTATCCAGATGAAATTGTGCATTGCACTTTCCAACTCAATGAAGAACTGGGTTGGAATTTTGATGGGGATTGCATTGAATCTGTAGATTGCTTTGGTTAGATGGCCACTTTTAAAATGTTGATCTTTCCAATTTATGAGCATTGGAAATCTTTCCATTTTCTGAGATCTTCCTCGATTTCCTTCCTTAGCGGTTTGAAGTTCTTGTCATACAGGTCCCTCACTTGCTTAGTTAGAGTCACACCAAGGTATTTAATAGTTTTTTTGACTATTGTAAAGGGTATCTTTTCATTAATTTCTTTCTCCACATGTTTGTCCTTTGAATATAGGAAGGCTACTGATTTTTGTAAGTTAATTTTTATTCTTATCTCATTCTACAAAACTCAATTTCAATAGATCCAGGACCTACAGAGAAAGTTTTCTTTTATGATTTTGTTGAAAATAATTTCTGGACCTTGGACCAGGGGCTCTTTATCTTCTTCTATTTTTATTATTTTAAGTTAGGTCTTTTCATGGTATTCTATAGTTTCTGAATGTTTTGTTTTATGATTTCTTTTAATTTCACATTTTTTGACTGATGTATCAGTTTCTTCTATTTTATTTTGTACATCTGAGATTTTTCTTTTCAATTTTATGAGTTCTGTTGGTGACACTTGCACCTCTTGTTCCTGTGCAATTTCCTACATAGATTCTCTGAATTATCTATATTGTTTTCTTTTTGCTTACATTTCAATTTCCAGGTCTTAAGCAATTTTATTTATTTTCTCACAAGTTTAAGTTTATATTTTTCTGTATATCTTTAAGGGGTTAATCTGTTTCCTCTTTAAAGACTTCTACCTGGTTGATTGTAGTTTTCCTTATTTCTTTAAAGGATTTATTCATTTTCTCTTTAAAGACCTGTATCATTTTATAAGACTGGATTTAATGTTCAGTTTTGTGCTTTGGTTGTATTAGGATGTATAAGACTTGTTGCAATAGGGCATTTGTGCTCTGAGGGTGGAATATTTCCCCATCTTTAGTTGATTGTGTTCTTTGAGGGACCTTTAGCCATATGGATGGCTTCATTCCTTTGATGTTCCTGTTGTAGTAAGTATTGGGAGCAGGGTTAATTGGTATCGTTTTCGTGCTGTAGGCTTCTGATGTGTAGGTTTGGGCAGTTTGGTTCTGATTCTGCATGTCTGTGTGGTTCAAGAGCTGTAGGTTTGATTATGGTGAGCAGAAAGTAGGAGGAAGAATGGAGGTCTGCCTGGGCTAGGTGGCTGCTCAGGGCAGCTTGTTTTCATTCCATGATAAAAGTACAGTGACCCTAATTTTAGTGGGATTGCTTCAAGTTTCTCTCTTATCCTTGATTTTATCTTTTATAGAGAACAGTTTCATTTTAGTTAGTTTATTTAGGCCATGCAACTGTCAAAAAATACATTTAATTGGTTGCCACTACACTAATACAAATTTTAAAAATTGAGAAAAATGGATAAGATTACAAATAAAATCATAAAGAAAAATGGGCCTACAGTGGTCACAGGGTACTAAATTATGGTTAGTTAGAAAAAATAAGTGTGTTACAGGCTGAGCAACTGGTGAGTGGGAGACCTAGGCTGCAGGGGAGCAGAGAGATCTCTGCGGAGTACACACGGAAAGTGCACACCCTGCTCAGCCTTGCCCAATCCAGAGATTGGGAACAGAAAATTAGAACTTCTGTTTCCACCCAGAGGCGACTTCAGGACGCAGAGCGGAGCCTGGGTCATCTGCCACCCGAAACGGCGGCTCTTAGAGGCTGAGCAACTGGTGAGTGGGAGAAATAGGCTGCAGCGGAGCAGAGAGATCTCTGCAGAGTGCACACGGAAAGTGCACACCCTGCCCTGCCTCGCCCGATCCAGCAACTGGGAACAGAAAATTAGAACTTCTGTTCCCACCCGGAGGCGACTTAAGGACGCAGAGCGGAGCCTGGGCCATCTGCCACCCGGAATGGCGGCTCTTAGAGGCTGAGCAACTGGTGGGTGGGAGACTTGGGCTCCTGCGGAGCAGAGAGATCTCTGCGGAGTGCACACAGAAAGTACACCCCCTTCCTTGCTCTGCCCTGCCTTGCATGATCTAGCAACTGGGAACAAAAAATTACAACTTCTGTTTCCACCCGGAGTCGACATCAGGACACAGAGGGGAGCCCGGCCCATCTGCTACCCGGAACGGCAGCTCGTAAAGGCTGAACAACTGCAACCAGATACAGAACGTTGGAAGTTCTGCAAACACTCAACGACTCTGAGGCATAAAATAGGGCTCAGCCCATCTGACACCTGGACCAGTGGAGATCCAGGGACACAGACCAGATACAAGGGAAAGGCAAGAACATATCAGTGACAACAAAATGGCAAGAGGAAAGAGAAAGACTATATCCCAAGGAAACCAAGAAAATCTAGCAACACCAGAACCCAGCTCTCCCATAACAGCAAACATCGGAATTCCAAACACTCCAGAAAAAGAAGACACAGACCTGAAATCATACCTCAAGATGCTGATAGAGATACTTAAACAAAAAAGGGAGGAAAAGCAAAAAGACTCAGAAGCATTTAAAGAAGAAACAAGAAAAACACTCAAAAAACTCAAAGAACTAGAGGAAAACAGAACCAAAGAAATAAAGGAATGGAAAAGGGAAATGAAAACAGAAATTGACACAATAAAGAAAACGCTAAAAGAGATAACCCTAGAGTCAGAACACCAAAAAAAGAAATCAGGAGTCACAGAAGCAAACATTTCCAATAGATTACAAGAGATCGAAGAGAGAATCTCGGGGGCAGAAGACAACATTGCAAACATAGACAAAACAGCCAGAGAAGATGCAAAACACAAAAAGCTCCTAACCCAAAATGTCCAGGAAATCCAAGACACAATGAGAAGACCAAACCTAAGGATAATAAAAATAGAAGAGGGGGAAGAGTATCAACTAAGAGGCACAGTAAATATCTTCAACAAATCATAGAAGAAAACTTCCCTACCCTCAAGAATGAGATGACCACGAGCATAAAAAAAGCCTTCAGAACTCCAACTAGGTTGGACCAGAAAAGAAATACCTCCCGACAGATAATAGTAAAAACATCAAGTGCCCAAAGCAAAGAAAGAATACTAAAAGCAGTAAGGGAAAAAGATCAAGTAACATATAAAGGCAGACCAATCAGACTCACACCCGATTTCTCAACAGAGACTATGAAAGCTAGAAGAGCCTGGACAGAAATCATGCACTCCTTAAGAGAGCACAAGTGCCAGCCTAAGCTGCTGTACCCAGCAAAACTATCAATCACCATCGATGGAGATACGAAGATATTTCAAGACAAATCAAAATTCACACAATATCTGAAAACAAACCCAGCACTACAACGAATTATAGGTGGAAAACCAAATACAATGAGGGAAAATACAGCCTAGTAAAAACAAGAAAACTCATAAACAAGAAAACTAAAAGAAGAAAAAAACACAAACAGAACTCAACCCAAAAAAGCAATAATGACAGGAAACAGAAACAAATATTCCTTGATATCTATTAACATAAATGGTCTCAACTCCCCAATAAAGAGACATAGACGATCAGACTGGATACATAAACAAAATCCAGCCTTTTGCTGCATACAGGAAACTCATCTCAGAGACAGAGACAGACACTTCAGAGTAAAAGGGTGGAAAAAAAACTTCCAAGCAAAGAGCTCCAAGAAGCAAGCTGGAGTGGCTATTCTAATATCGAATAAAGTAAATTTCCAACCAAATGTTATCAAAAAAGATAAGGAAGGACACTTTTTACTCATTACCGGGGAAATCTGTCAGAAGGAACTCTCAATCCTTAACATATATGCTCCAAATAAAAAATCACCCACATTCATAAAAGAAACCCTACTAAACCTCAAAAAATACATTTCACCCCACACAATAATAGTGGGAGACTTTAATACCCCACTCTCACCAATGGACAGATCAGGGAAACAGAAACTGAACAAGGACACTGCAAAACTAGCAGAGACTTTGAACCAATTAGAATTAATAGATATATACAGAACATATTATCCTAAAGTAAAAGAATACACCTTCTTCTCACCACCCCATGGCACCTACTTGAAAATTGACCACATAATTGGATACAGAACGAGCCTCCGTCGATATAAAAAGATTGAAATACTCCCATGCATCCTCTCAGATCGTCATGGTCTGCGGCTGGTCTTTAACAACAACAAAGACAACAAAAAGCTCACATACACATGGAAACTAAACAACGCTCTGTTAAACAATAACAGGGTCAAAGAAGAAATAAAGAAAGAAATTAAGGATTTTCTAGAATTCAATGAAAACGAAAACACAACATACCCAAAACTATGGGATGCAATGAAAGCAGTATTGAGAGGAAAACTCATAGCCCTAAGTGCTTCCAAAAAGAAACTGGAGAGAGCTCACATCAGCAACCTGACAGCACAGCTAAAAGCCCTAGAGCAAAAGAAAGCAGATATACCCAAAAAGAGTAGATGACAAGAAATAATCAAAATTAGGGCAGAAATAGACCAAATAGAAACAAAAAGAACCATTGAAAAAATCAACAAAACCTAGAGTTGGTTCTTTGGGAAAATCAACAAGATTGATAAACCAGTAGCCAGACTAACTAGAGGGCAAAGAGAGAGTATCCAAATTAACAAAATCAGAAAGGAAAGTGGGGACATAACAACTGAAACTGAGGAAATTCAAGAAATCATCAGATCCTTCTACAAAAACTTATACTCCACAAAATTGGAAAATCTGGAGGAAATGGATGAATTCCTAGACAGATACAAGGTCCCAAAGTTAAACCAGGACCAAGTAAACCACTTAAATAACCCTATAACACCTAATGAAATAGAAGAAGTCATCAAAAAACTCCCAACCAAAAAAAGCCCAGGTCCAGACAGGTTCAGTGCAGAATTTTATCAGACTTTTATGGAGGATATAACACCAATACTCGCCAAACTATTCCAAAAGATAGAATCAGAAGGAATACTACCTAACTCATTTTTTGAGGCTGCAAAAACCCTCATACCTAAACCACACAAAGACCCTACAAGGAAAGAGAACTTCAGACCAATCTCACTTATGAACATTGATGCAAAAATACTGAACAAAATCCTCGCAAACCAATATCCAAGAACACATCAAAACGATCATTCATCATGACCAAGAAGGCTTTATTTCTGGGATGCAGGGATGGTTTAACATAAGAAAATCCATCAACGTAATCCACCATATAAACAAACTCAAAGACCAAAATCACATGGTCATATCACTAGATGCTGAAAAACCATTTGACAAAATCCAACACCCCTTCATGTTAAAAGTCCTGGAAAGAACAGGAATCCAAGGCCCATACTTAAACATAATAAAAGCAATATACAGCAAACCAACAGCCAACATCAAACTTAATGGCGAGAAACTTGAAGCAATCCCACTAAAATCAGGGACTCGACAAGGCTGCCCACTCTCCCCCTACCTATTCAACATAGTACTGGAAGTCCTGGCTGGAGCAATTAGACAGCAAAAGGAGATCAAGAGGATACAAATCAGAAAGGAAGAGATAAAAACATCACTCTTTGCCGATGACATCTTAGTGTACTTGAGTGACCCCAAAACTTCCACCGGAGAACTCCTACAGCTGATAAACAAGTTCAGCAAAGTGGCTGGATACAAAATTAACTCAAACAAATCAGTAGCCTTCCTGTACTCAAAGGACAAACATGTGGAGAAAAAAAGTAGGGAAAACGTACCCTTCACAATCGTTACAAAAACTATGAAATACCTTGGTGTGACTAACTAAGCAAGTGAAGGACCTGTATGACAAGAACTTAAAACCTCTAAAGAAAGAAATTGAGGAGGATCTCAGAAAATGGAAAGATATACCATGCTCATAGATTGGAAAAATCAACATCTTAAAAATGGCCATCCTACCAAAAGCAATCTACAGATTCAATGCAATCCCCATCAAAATTCCAACCCAGTTCTTCATGGAATTGGAAAGATCAATGTGCAATTTTATATGGAATAACAAAAGACCTAGAATAGCGAAATCCATACTCAACAACAATAAAACATCTGCGGGAATCACTATCCCTGACCTCAAGCTATATTACAAGGCAATTGTGCTGAAAACTGCATGGTGGGGGTACAGAAATAGGCATGTGGATCAATGGAATGGAATAGAAGATCCAGAAATGAGCCCTCATGTATATGGTCACCTGATTTTTGACAAAGGAGCAGTAAACATTCAATGGAAAAAGGACAGCCTATTCAACAAATGGTGCTGGTCCAACAGGCACTCAGCATGCAAAAGAATGAAAATAGACCCTTTCTAATCTCCTTGTACAAAGCTCAAGTGTAAGTGGATCAAAGATCTCCACATTAAACCAGATACACTGAAACTATTAGATGAGAAAGTAGGGAAAACCTTAGAACACATAGGTACAGGAGAAAATTTCCTGAACAAAATCCCAATGGCTCAAGCTCTAAGGTCAAAGATTAACAAATGAGACTTAATGAGATTGCAAAGTTTCTGTAAGGCTAAAGACATCATCAAGAAAACAAAACGGCAACCAACAGAATGGGAAAAGATCTTTACCAACCCCACATCAGATAGAGGCCTAATATCCAAGGTGTACAAGGAACTCAAAAAGCTAGACACCAGAGAATCAAATAACCCTATTAAAAAATGGGGTACAGAGCTAAACAAAACGTTTTCAGTTGAGGAACACGGAATGGCCGAGAAACGTCTGAGGAAGTGCTCGACATCCTTAGCCATCAGGGAAATGCAAATCAAAACAACCCTGAGATTCCACCTCACACCAGTCAGATTGGCCAAAATCCAAAACTCAGATGACAGCAGATGCTGGTGAGGCTGCGGAGAGAGAGGAACACTTCTCCACTGTTGGTTGGGTTGCAAGCTAATACAACCACTCTGGAAGTCTGTCTGGCAATACCTCAGAAAATTGGATATAGTACTACCTGAAGACCCAGCTATTCCACTTCTGGGCATATACCCCAGAGACACTTTAATACACAACAAAGATATATGCACCACAATGTTCATAGCGGCTCTATTTATAATGGCCAGAAGCTGGAAGGAACCCAGATGTCCTTCAGAAGATGAATGGATACAAAAATTGTGGTACATATACACAATGGAATACTACTCAGCCACCAGAAACAATGACTTAACCAAATTCTTAAGAAAATGGCTGCATCTAGAGAATATCATCCTGAGTGAGATAACCCAGTCACAAAAGAACAGACATAATATGCAGTCACTGATAGTGGGATGCTAACCCCAGAGGCTTGCACTCCCCCAGAAACAACTCACAGACTGTATGAAGTCCAAGAAATAAATTAAACAAAATAAATAAATAAATAAATAAATAAATAAAACCAAAAAAAAAAAAAACAAAACAAAACAAAGACCAAAAAAAAAAAAAAAAAAAAAAAAAAAGAACACTTGATTATCCTGCAGATGACCTGGGTTCAGTGCCCAGCATTCACAGCCACCTGTAATTCTAGTTCTAGTATATCTGATGCCCACTTCTTGCCTCCTCAAGCATTGTACTCATGTAGAAAACATATAATGATACAAATAAAAAATTTTTAAATGTATTTTTAAAGATATTTGCAAATGGCTTTTATTTTTTATTTTTAAAACATTCATTAAGTATTTCATACAAGCATATCTTATGCAGTGAAATAAGATCATTCACATACATATTTTTCATATTTGGCTCTTTTTATTTTTTCCCAAACAAATGCCTCCCCATATTTTTTCCTATTACATCTTAATAATGTGATATAATCTGATTAGTGTTGTTTGTATGTACATAGGTGCAGGAACATTCAGTATATCTTAGGCAATTTCTTAGTGGTCAGTATCCCAAAGAAGGATTCTCATTTCCCCACAGTCATCAGCTTCCATTAACTCTTCATCTCAGGTATGGTCTTGGTAGCCTCTCCCCACCTCAGTGCTAACTGTCATTTTGATTTTGTTCATAAGTTACTCAGAAGCCACTGCTTCTGTGCATTTGTGACTGTATCAACTATGTCATGTACAGAAAACAGGATCCCACTGCACTCCTCCTTGTACTCTGGTCCTTACAATCTTTCAATAATAAAAGACAATTGCAATAGAAAGTATAATGAAAAAAAAGATTACTTCTCATAGTACATGAAGTTCCTGATGAAGTCCACAATACATTATGTAACAAACGCCAAATGGGAAAGCATGGAAAAATGTATGCATGGATTTCACATACACAGAAACTCTGTAAAATAATAATAAAAATTACAGTTGCTCTAATGGTCCACCATTTTCTTGTGATATCATGGATTTTTTTCTCTGTATAGGAATACAGGAACCAGGCTTAATAATCTCCAAAATCAGCAAGTGATACACATGCTTTTTTATAAACACACTAGGAAAGAACAGTGTCTTCTTACCTCCAACAATATTACCCCTACCTGCATCTGTACTATTAGGATAGGAAATACGAATAAAAGTGAGTCAGCCACCTGTATCACAAATAGTCAGTAGGTGCCTTACCTTATTAAATAACCAGACTATAGTAAAAGAGGCAAGCAGTTATTGCCATTTGTTGATTTTTAAAACCAAAGTAGAAAATTTACATTTACCAAGTTTCACTCAAAAGATGACATTAGAATTCCCATACACTCTGTAAAGTTTTCAATTAGTACAGCTTTCAAAACTTATAATTATTTTAAAGAAGTTTCAGATTTCTGAAACATTACATAGTATTCTTATAACTTTTTGAAACACATACCATATTCCCCCTGTGATAGTTTGATAAAAATGGTCCCTAGATGCTTGCATATTCAAAAGGATTTTCACCAGTTAGTGGAATTATTATGGAAAGATTAAAAGCTATAAGTTTGTTGGAGGCTATTGTGTCACTAGTCTCTGAAGTTACAAAAGCCATTGTCAGGTCTAGTGTCTGAATCTCTGTCTTTGGATTAGCATGTAAACCAGTCAGCTCTGGTACATGACATTATGACCATGGAGTAATTACTTAAAACTGTAAATAAGCCCTTAGTTACATACTTTCTTTTATAAGATTTGCCTGGATCGTGGTCTCTACAACAATACAACACCACTATTGATTGCTTGTATTGGTATAGTACATTTGTTCCATTTTAACTAATATTGTTTAATAATCATTTACTAAACCTTGCATTATATTCAATATTGCATTCTACAGAGTTGTTTGCATTTACTTCTTGTTTGTTTACTATTCTGTCTTAGTTTGAAAATTGTATAGTAATATTTAGCCATAGTTGCAAAATCACATACAATGTGTTTACTTTCTTAAAGTCCATTTTGCTCAACTTATTCATGCCTCCCTCTCTCTATTATAAGGTATTAGAGACCACTGATCATGTCTATTAGCTTTACTATTTTTCAGATTTTGAGTATCATAAAGCTAAACCCACAATTTTTAATACTTGCTTCTATTAAACTCCCTTGTAGACAAACTTAGCACATATTGGTTAAACTGAGCATACACAGTTGCAGATATGCACACACTCATACTAGCTGAGGTTCTGTTAAATGCTACCCAAGCAGCATTTAAATAGGCATTAAGCTCTCTCTCCTCTGCTACTTTGTCTACATATCTCTAATAACATTGACTACTATCAACTGAATTAAATCCCTGTGCTCTCACAAAGAATGATTCACATGGACCAAAGGCAAAATCATTTCATGGGATGTGATATATTTGTAGTTGAGCAAGAAGCTGTTTATCTTTTCATAATAAAATATATTTGGATTAAACAACTCTTCAGACTTTTTAAAACTCTTTTAACTTTGAAGAGTTTGATATTTCCTGGTGTCCATCTATCCATTCCTCATCACCCACACAGAAAATCATAGTCTCCTTAGGAGACTCTGCAGATGATCACAGCACCCTCTGCACCCTGGATTTCCATGTCAAAGTCTCAAAAATAGGTGTGATGACTCAATTCACTTCAGCTTACCAGGACCTTCATGCTCCACACAGGGCTTGTCCTTATTCTTGGCTATAACCTTTACAGAGTACGCTGTGTTTTTACTTAGTTAGTGACCAGGGAAATACACTTATCAACAAATTGAATACGACTACACATACAAATCATGAAAATTATTTACAAAAATGGACAAGATTACAGATAAAATAGGAAACAAACATGGTCATAGGTTGCTCAGTTGGTATTGAATTATGGAAAGAAAAACAAATGTTCTCATAGCTTTCACTATGCAGTGATTATAAACATATATTATCCCAAAGCCTAGAATAAATAATTTCATATTAAGACATGGTAAATATTTGGGTAAATTAATATACTGTCTTTGATAAAAATATTATGCACTATTTACATATAGGAAAGCAATATATCATACTAAATAAAATTCTGCCAATTTTGAGTGTCAACTGCAAAAACTAAAATTTAAACATAAGGGGCAGAAAAGATTGCTCACTAATGATGAGCACTGATTGATCTCCCACGGGCCTGAGATTTTATTTCCTTCATCCATAGTAGCTCACAATCATCTGTATGCCCAGTCCCAGAGGATCGGACACACTCTTCTGATGTTTTTCAGACCATAATCACATACATAATACATATACATACATATGGACAATGCACAAATACACCAAATTAAATAAGTAAATGTGATTAAAGTTATTGAAAAAAATCAGAGTATATGATCAAAGATAAAAATAAATCACAAATCTAAGAGAAGAAATGGTTCTGCCATTTTCAGAGAAGAAAAGATACAAACTTGTCTAATAAAGAAGAGTTGCTAATGACTATATAAATAAGTAAAACGTTTGCAAGCCAAACAAAAAGGATGAGTCTTATAAGAAACCTTCCCAAGATGCTTAGTATCAGTAAAATAGTATAACAGATAAGGAAATTATTCAAGGAGAAGTACGTGAAGGAAAGAGAGCCATGTAAAATTTCTCTGACAGAATAAAAAATGATGGAGAAAAGGAGAAGGAAGTAGAGATACTAACAGTGAAGACCATACCCATCACTGTGAACAAAGTCTCCTGCTGAGGACATTTCTCAGTGCACCTTTCATATCCCGATTCCTCAGACTATAAATAAAGGGATTGACCATGGGTATGACCACAGTGTACATTACAGCCACAATGGCATCCTTGTCATTAGTGTTATTAGATGAGGGGACAAAATATAGTCCAATGATAGCTCCATAGTACAAGAAAACCACACACAGGTGAGAGCCACAGGTGGACAAGGCTTTGTACACTCCCTTGATAGAAGGAGTTTTCATAATGGTGACTCCAATATGTCCATAAGAGACCAGAATACATATGAATGGCAGGGTAATGACCACATTACCTAAAATAAGGATGACCACCTCATTGATGGTGGTGTCTGAGCTAGACAGCTTTAGCAAGGTAGATAAGTCACAGAAGTAGTGGGAAATAATATTGTCTCTAAAGTGAGATAGTTGAGACAAGAGAAGAGTGTGCACAAGGGAATTGGCAGTAGATAAGGCCCAGGATACTATTGCTAGAAAAACACAGAGGTTCTCACTCATAATTTGTGAATAGCGCAGGGGATGGCAGATGGCCACATACCTGTCATAGGCCATTGATGTTAAAAGAAAATTGTCAAGATCAGCAAAAAATAAAAGAAATATACCTGGGAAATGCACCCAGCATATGAGATGGACTGACTGTGTGTTAGCATATTCATGATCATTTTTGGAGATGCAACTGATGAGAAAGAGATGTCTGTGAAGGCCAAGTGGCTAAGGAAGAAATACATGGGAACATGTAGGTTAGAGTTCAGCTTGATGAGCAAAATGATGAGCAGGTTTGCCAGCAATGTGGTCAGATACATGGCCAGAAACAGGGCAGAGTACATGCCTTGGTCCTCTGCCCGAATGGGGAGCCCCAGAAGTATGAACTCAGACACAGTGCTTTCATTATCTTGCCTCATGCTTTTGTTCTTCTGCTGTTAGTGAAACGAAAAAATGGGAAAGAAAAGTAATTTTGACTATTATATTGTAGAAATATTTTTTGAATTATAAGTACTGAAAATAACATTTGTTAATCCACTTAGTACATCTGTTTTAACCTTAGTATGGAGATATTTGTCACAGCAATATAGTAGTGATAGTTAGCAAGTGATATAAATTGAAAACAACGGAATGTGTTTTAGAGAGAAACAATAAAACATCGTAACAATTAACAGATGAGACTCAATTCCAGATCAAGATGTCTGGATTTAACGAAGATAATATTTTATTTTTTTTTAAATCAAAAGTTATGATGACTTTATTTTAAATCTTAATACACCAAAAATATTTTTTCAATGCTGTAAGATAAGCACTTGAAAATAAGAATTCCAACACTGCTGTGATTCGCTGTGAGGCTTGATAGTGAATTCTCCCTCTGAATATGGGCTTAGGCCTAAGAAGCAGAATGCCAGTCATTTTCAGAGTAGCAGTGAGCAAAGCCCAGCCCAATCATGCTCAGATCCACACTTAACTGAAACACATTCACACTAGTAGGAGGCACCACCACGCGACATCTTGATCTTTGTCAACCAGGAGAACAAAAGTCTTAAGTGTCACCAAGCATTGGGAAAATATTGTTTAGATGCTAGTGAGTCAGGCTCTTTCTAATGTGTCCCAACTGGGTTGCAAACATGGTTGCATTTTTATCTGATGGACCAATAAGCTAGGTACTCCAGAAAAACTGGACTGCAATGCAATTATTTTGTGGGTGGGTGTGGATGACAGGTGAGTGACATAGAAAATATCTGGATTTGGTGTTGTCTGACCTGCAATCAAAGTAGAGTTTCCAAGACTCGAAACAACCCAGAGGGCTTTGCAGCCATCGGAACAAGAGTAGCAAACGTTTGTGAGAAACAAAGATAATATTAACATAAGATGTGGGTGTATAAATTGAAATCAGAAAATAAAGAAATCAGCATATCTTCGATGATTTTATGTTTTAAGAGGATTTTTTGAACATACTTGCCCAGTTATATCTTTCTATCAATTAAATCCAGATAGAGAAACCCATGGAGCTATATTAGATCTGTGAGATAACAGCATCTGAGGAGTAACTGATAGCAGGATGTGCAGATGTTCAGAGCATTAAGAATATGAATATGTGCCAATAATACAAAATACCAACACCAGCTTGCAAGTAGCTATAAGTTCTTCCCATAATATCAGCCAAAGAAATACCTTGTGTTTTATTCTAGCAAAAGCAAATGTCGCATTTTACTCTATACCTGAGTTTTTAAGCCAAAAACTGTTATCTACCCATTTACAGAACTTTTTCTCTATTGCTAACCTGGCATTTCTCCCATTTTCCTTCAATCATGCCCTATCAATGTGAGAAATCACTAGACAACAGGAAAAGCAACATGATAAAATTAAAATTGATATTTTAGCTACTGAAAGAGTTCTGTAGTTATATTCTATTTGAATACTTGTTTAGTGTCCAGTTTGATACTCTGACTGGCCACCATTCATTTGCTTCTTTATTCTTTCCATGCTTTAACTAGAGTTAATGTATGAATTCTCTCAACTTAGTCAAGACCATCTTTTTATGTGACTATACTTCAGCCATCTCAATCTGTAAAAAGAAAACACAGTTAATGCGACATTGCATGAAATTAATTATACTATACTTTTACTTACTTTTGTGTTAGTTGTAATTACTTTATTACAATGAAAAATGTGAACTATCTATCTGTACATGGGTGGACTATTTCTAAAAATTTTTATATTTTGACCAATATATCAATAAGCAGTATTGTGCTTATGTTATTTTAGATACTGTATATGATATATTCAGAAAAATGAATTGAGAGAAACAAGCATCCCTGGTTTTCCATAATTTCGAGTCAGAAAAAGCCAAGATTGTTAGAAAGCTGATATATGCTTTATGAAATATCCTTAGTGGAAGATACTACATGGAAGAATATTATAAACATGAGTCTATAGGTAAGTGTTTGGAATTAAATTGTTAGAGGCTTGGAAAAAAAAGAAAAAACCAAAGGCAATAAATAACCAGTCATAAAAATGTAAATATTGGATAACATATGAGAAGCAGGCAGATATTATGTTTAATTTGCTATGATAAAGTTTACATCTGCTCAAGAAATGTAAAAAAAAACCCATCTAAAACAAACAAACAAACAAACAAATATGATGTGGCAAAAAAAAGCAGGATGGAGAAGCCAAGAATACTAGCTGGAATGTGAATATCAGGAATAATTATGGACAAATCACAGAGATTCTGGAAGAAGTTGGAATAAAACAATAGAAATTGTGTTTAAGTTAAATGTGACCAGAAAGAATTGTTTTCTTGCTTTGATTCAAAAAAACATGAGTTTAAGAAAAATATTTTAAGGAGCATTTTGAGGGAATTCTTTTATCTCAAAGTTTACGCAGTTTCTCAGTGCAAGGTTAATTATTGTATAGGGTACTATATGTCAGTTCATGGTGTGAGATGAGAAATGCATGTTGAACAGGGAGAGAGTGAATAAAGACAGGCACAGAAAGAAACATGGGAAACCAAAACACATGCAATGATGCAGAAAAATTTATATTCTATACCTGTTGTGACAAGCAAACTACAGATAACCAGCAAAAAAAAAAAAAAAAAAAAAAAAGGATGGAAAAGCTTTTATATTTCTCTTTAGAAGAAACATCTGGATCACCTGATGCAGTCATTCATCCATTGCAACAAACAGAAGAGTAATGAGTTCAGAATCAGATATAATAGCTATGTGAACATATACATTGTCTACATGTACTGTGAAGTTCACCTGAGCTCTAATTTTGAAAGTCATGTAAAGGACCTAGAGTGCAATCTTTGTCCCAAGATCCAAATTAGAGGCATACAGAATAAAATTGCTTCATTGTCATTGACTCCCATAGGAAATGCACTTTCCTCAAGCAGGCATGAGAGTCACTTTACCCTTGAGAACTAACAGTATCAACCATAACAAGATTCTTCATCATTTTCTTCTCTTTAAAATATGACTCCTGAGACAACATGACAAGTAATAACACAATATTCTCATACACAGACACAAAAGAGTTGAAAATGGACTCAAACATAATTTGGGGAAAAATAATTTTAAATAGGCTCATTAACACAGTGACCTAATACCAATACTCTCCAAACTATTCCACAAAATAAAGTCAGATGGAACACTACCCAACTCATTTTTTGAGACTGCAATAACCCTCATTCCTAAACCACACAAAGACCCTACAAGGCAAGAGAACTTCAGATCAATCTTCTTTATGAAAATTGATGCAAAAATATTCAACAAAACTCTTGCAAACTGAATCCAAGAACACATCAAAATGATCATTCACCATGATCAAGTAGGCTTCATTCCTGGGATGCAGGGATGGGTTAATATACAGAAATCCATCAAGTTAATTCACCAAACAAACTCAAAGAATAAAACAACATGGTCATCTCACTAGATGCTGAGAAAGCACTTGACAAAATTAAACACCCCTTCATGTTAAAAGTCTTGGAAAGAACAGGAATCCAAGACCCATACTTAAACATGATAAAAGCAATATACAGCAAACCAACAGCCAACATCAAACTTAATGGTGGGAAACTTGAAGCAATCCTCCTAAAATCAGGGATTGCCGACTCTCCCTCTACCTATTCAACATAGTACTGGAAGTCCTGGCCAGAGCAATCAGACAGCAAAAGGAAATCAAAGGGATACAAATTGGAAAGAAAAAAGTAAAAACATCACTCTTTGCAGATGACATGATTGTGTACTTAAGCAACTCTACAACTTCAACCAGAGAACTCCTACAGCTGATAAACAAGTTCAGCAAAGTGACTGGATATAAAATTAACTCAAACAAATCAGTAACCTTCCTCTACTTAAAGGACAAACATGCTGAGAAAGAAAGTAGGGAAAAGATACCCTTCACAATAGACACAAATAATATGAAATACCTTGGTGTGACTCGAACTAAGCAAGTGAAGGACCTGTATGAAAAGAACTTCAAATCTTTGAAGAAAGAAATTGAAGAAGATCTCAGAAGATGGAAAGATTTCTTATGCTCATGGCTTGGAAGGATCAAAATTGTAAAAATTTCCATCTTACCAAATGCGATCTACAAATTCAATGTAATCCCCATCCAAAGTCCAACTCGATTCTTCATAGAATTGAAAAGAGCAATTTGCAAATTCATCTGAAATAACAAAATCCCTAGAATATTGAAAATCCATCCTCAATACTAAAAAAAATACTGAGGGAGTCACAATCCCTGACCTCTAACTATATTACAAGGCAATTGTGTTAAAAATCACATGAACTTATATATCAGCTATAGAAGTTCTCTTGTGGAATTTTTGGGGCCACTTAAGTACACTATCATGTCATCTGCAAACAATGGTTTTTGCTTCTTCCTTTCCAATTTGTATCCCTTTGATTTCATTTTGCTGTCTGATTGCTCCGGCCAAAACTTCCAGTACTATGTTGAATAGGTAGAGGGAGAGTCAGCAGTCCCTGATTTTAGGAGGATTGCTTCAAGTTTCCCACTATTAAGTTTGATGTTGGCTGTTGGTTTGCTGTATATTGCTTTTATCATGTTTAGGTATAGGTCTTGGATTCCTGTTCTTTCCAAGACTTTTAACATGAAGGGGTGTTTAATTTTGTCAAGTGCTTTCTCAGCATCTAGTGAGATGACCATGTGGTGTTCTTCTTTGAGTTTGTTTATATGGTGGACAACATTGATGGATTTACGTATATTTAACAATCCCTGCATCCAAGGATGAAGCCTACTTGATCATGGTGAATGATCATTTTGATGTGTTCTTGGATTCAGTTTGCAAGGATTTTATTGAGTATTTTTGCATCAGTGTTCATAAGTGAGATTGGCCTGAAATTCTCTTTCCTTGTAGGGTCTTTGTGTGTTTTAGGAATGAGGGTTATTGTGGCCTCAAAAAATGAGTTAGGTAGTGTTCCATCTGATTCTCTTTTGTGGAATAGTTTGGTGAGTATTAGAATTAGGTCGTCAATAAATGTCTGATAAAATTCTGCACTGAACCCATCTGGACCTAAGCTTTTTTTGGTTGGGAGGCTTTTGATGACTGCTACCATATCTTTAGTTTTTATGGGATTATTTAGATGGTTTGCCTGGTCATGTTTTAACTTTAACTTCTGGTATCTCTCTAGGAATTCATCCATTTCCTCCAAATTTTCCAGCTTAGTTGACTATAGGCTTTTATAATGGGATCTGATGATTTCTTGAATTTCCTCAATTTCAGTTATTATGTCTCCACATTCCTTTCTGATTTTGGTAATTTGGATACTCTCTCTTTGCCCTCTAGTTCATCCGGCTAAGGGTTTATAAATCTTGTTAATTCTCTCCAAGAACCAGCTCTTGATTTTGTTGATTATTTGAATGGTTCTTTTTGTTTCTATTTGGTCTATTTCTGCCCTAAGTTTGAACATTTCTTACTGTCTTCTCCTCTTGGATTTATCTAATACCTTTTGTTCTAGAGCTTTCAACTGTGCTGTCAAGTTGCTAGTGTTTGCTCTCTTCAGTTTTTTTTTTTTTTTTTTTTTTTTTTTTTTTTTTTTTTTTTTTTTTTGAAAAAATCTCAAGGGCTATGAGTTTTACTCTCAGTACGACTTTCATTGCATCCCATAGGTTTGACTACGTTGTGTTTTCATTTTCACTAAATTCTAGAAAATCCTTAATTTCTTTCTTCATTTATTCTTTGACCCTTCTATCATTTAATAGAGCATTGCTTAGTTTCCATGTATATTAGGGCTTTTTGTTGTCTTTGTTGTTATTAATGACCAGCCTTAGACCATGGTAATCTGATAGGATGCATGGGAGTATTTCAGTCTTCTTATATCTATTCAGGATCATTTCATTACCAATTATATGGTCAATTTTGGAGAAGGTGCAGTGAGGTGCTGAAAAGAAGGTGTATTCTTTTGTTTTAGGATGTAGATATCTATTAATTCTAATTGGTTTATAACTTCTGCTAGTTTTACTGTGTCCTTGTTCAATTTCTGTTTCCATGATCTGTCCATTGATGAGAGTGGGCTATTGAGGTCTCCCACTATTATTGTGTGGGGTGCAATGTATTTTCTGAGCTTTAGTAGGGTTTCTTATATGAATATGGGTGCTCTTGTCTTTGGAGAATATATGTTAAGGATTGAGAGTTCCTCCTGACAAATTTTCCCTGTAATGAGTAAAAAGTGTCCTTTCTTATCTTTTTTGATAACATTTGGTTGAAAATCTAATTTATTCGATATTAGAATGGCCACTCCGGCTTGCTTCTTGGGGCCGTTTGCTTGGAAGGTTTTTACCCAACCTTTTACTATTAAGTACTGTCTGTCTTTGTCTCTGAGAAGAGTTTCCTGTATGCAGCAAAAGGCTGGGTATTGTTTATGTATCCAGTCTGATAGCCTATATCTTTTTATTGGGGAATTGAGTCCATTTATGTTAATAGATATCAGGGAATAGTGGTTTCTGTTTCAGGCTATTTTTTTATTTTGGAGGCAGAATTGTGCCTGTGTGTCTTTCTTCTTTTGGTTTTCTTGCTTAGGAGTTTTCTATTTTTACTAGGATGTAGTTTCCCTTGTTGTATTGGGTTTTGACCTATAATTTGTTGTAGTGCTCGGTTTGTTGTCAGATATTGTGTAAATTTAGTTTTGTTTTGGAATATCTTAGTCTCTCCATCTATGGTGATTGAGAGTTTAGCTGGTTATAGCATCTTGGGTTGACCCTTGTGTTCTCTTAGGATCTACATTATGTCTGTTCAGCATCTTCTAGCTTTCATAGTCTCTGTTGCAAAATCGGGTGTGATTCAGATTGGTCTGCTTTATATGTTACATGACAATTTTTCTTACTGCTTTTAGTATTCTTTCTTTGCTTTGGGCATTTGGTGTTTTGACTATTATGTGTCGGGAGGAATTTCTTTTCAGGTCCACTCTATTTAGAGTTCGGTAGGCTTGTTTTATGCCCATGGTCATCTTATTCTTAAAGGTAGGGAAGTTTTCTTCTCTGATTTTGTTGAAGATATGTACTGTACCTTTTAGTTGATATTCCTTGTCCTCTTCTATTCCTATTATCCTTAGGTTTGTTCTTCTCATTGTGTCCTGGATCTCCTGAACATTTTGGGTTAGGAGTGTTTTGGCTTTTTCATCTTCTGTGACTGTTTTGTCTATGTTTTCTATGTTGTCTTCTGCCCCTGAGTTTCTCTCTTCCATTTCTTGTAGTCTGTTGGAGATGTTTGCATCTTTGACTCCTGATTTCTTTTTTAGGTTTTCCATCTCCAGGGTTGTCTCTTTTTGTGTTTTCTTTATTGTTTCTATTTTCATTTCAATTCCTTCTTCTCTTTGGTTGTGTTTCCCTGTATTTCTTGGAGAGTTTTTTGTGTTTCCTTTTTAAAAGATTCTATTTTTTTGTGTGTCCTCCTGTGGTTTTTTAAAGGAGTTATTCATGTGCTTCTCTAAGATCACCATCATCATCATGAGGTATGATTTCAAGTCTGAGTCTTCCTTTTCTGGAGTATTTGTTATTTGGCTGTTTTGTGTGATGGGAGGGTTGCGTTCTGGTGTTGCCAGGTTGTCTTGGTTTCCCTGGAGTATGTTCTTTCACTTTCCTCTTGTCATCTTGTTGTCAGTGATTGGTTCTTGTCTCTCCCTTGTACCTGGCCTGTGTCCCTGGATCTCTGCTGCTCCTGGTGTCTGATGGCCTAAAAGCCTGTTCTGCCTGCACAGGCTGTCTGCTGGAAACACCCAAAGCAGGGTTTCTGCTCCCCTGAACCAATCAGGGAGTACACTTTCTGCATGCTCAACAGATACATCTCTGCTCCTGGCTACTTGGAATGCTGTCTCACTACACCTGTGTCCCTGGTTATTGACTGTTCCTTGGTAATGTACATTCTATGCCAGGGTACATTTTAAGTTTTTAATTCTCTCTCTAATTTTACAAGGAAATTCAGGGAAGAAATTGCTTTGAGTCTAAGAGAAGATTTTGGACTTTCAAACAGTATTGAAACTGTTAATGATGATTAGGGTATTTGTAAGTTGAACTAAATGCATTCCACAATATTGCATGACCAGAAGATTATTATGGAGTCCAAAGAATGTAATGTGGTGCTTCAAATGTTGACTCCCTCATCCCATAGTCTCAAGCATTTAAATACTTTGTAATATACATTTAACTAATACATTCCACAAATGTGATTTCAGTCATGTTAATGTCAATTCAAAATGCCCACGCCAGTCAGAGAAACTCTTAATGTACTTAAAGTCAATGTACTACTGTTATTTTTTTAAATAGTCATGTTGTCAGACTGCTTTCTAAATATTTATGCTTATACCCCAAAACTTATACTCCTCTAACCCTTGAACAGAGAATCTTTCTTCAGTATAGTGGCCAATGCAGAGCTTTGAAAAGGCCCAAATCCTGAAAATGGCTTTGAAATCTCACCTATAAATATGTATCTACATCAAACTCTCCTCAGTCTGGACTCATAGAATATTACTAAAAATGGGGCAGAAATAATATAAGAGCCAGAGGAAGATACAGAAAGTTATGGAATGCTATCTTCTAGATTTCACATGGCCATGGCCTAGTAGCTGTGGTTAACTTATCTACACAAGGCTCACACAAGATCAATACAGGTAGGATCCCAATATAAAGGAGGGGTTTCATGGGTCCCACTCTTGTCATAGTAGCTATACACAGGTGCTAATTGATGAGGAAGCATCATGTTTCTTTGCATGTCTTGCCATTAATAAGTTCCACAGGTCACAGTAGATGGTCCAATAACCTTGTGCACATGAACAGTATTAACAGGATATGTCTGTGATAGAAACATGTTTCTTTCTTCTCTAGATGAACTGGAAGTAGGCAGTGGGTGGTTGGTAGGATCAAAGTACATTATAAACATATGAAATGTTCAAAAATAAATTTAAAATATCATTCAATATCAGAGAAAATATTCAAATTCTCATTAATAAAGAATGAAATGAATAGAATTGGTGATTATTGTGTTACATAGCTTATATTTGCAAAGATAAGTTTCACAAACTTTCTGCCATTTGAACTTTGAAAAACAGATGACATGAAAGGAAAACGAGGATATTTAGTAGTGTGGTATGTAAATGGAAGAGTGTAACACAGGTGGTCAGTATCCTCAAACCACATTATTCACCTACAAAGACAATTAAAACTCATCCCTTTAAAAGAAGTATGATGGTGGATATTTTTAATCCCAGCACTCAGGAGAAAGAGGGGGGGGGATTTTGTTATGTATTAAATTATAGTCTGATCTCTATAAACTCCACGAGTCACATGACCTTTAAAAATATATTCAGCCTAGTCACTGTGGCTGTGGTATTCACAGCTTTCAACACCTGTATTCAAGGCCATTTAGTGAGACCTTGACTCAAAAACAAATAAAAATTATCATCACTTTATATGATTATTATACACTGATAAGAAAGAAAATGGGGTAATGACTGGGGTGGAGTGCATCTCAGTCTGTTCCACTACAGGGATTGGGTTTCTCAGGGTAGCAAGACTCTGGAAGTTGGACTACGCTTACCCCATACTGTCGGTTGGCTGGTGTCAGGCTGTGGGAAACGACAGGGCACTGATCCAGGGATGGGGAAGCACAATGTATGGTGCTGAGGATGGTCATCCAGAGCAGGCTTGGAGATCCCTGGGACTGTGTTGAGGCAGGTGCCATCTTCTTTTCAGGTTCTGGGACACCCAGGCACCACTAGATCCCATGGAAGAGCTGACAATGGAGTGGGGGACTGCAATCTGGATCTAGCTCTGGGCTGAGGGGAAAGTGGGAGGATCTCCAGCTGGTCCATTGGAGGGGGTCCTTGGATTGTGAGCAGAGGTTGGCTGTAGGCCTGGGCTTGGTGGTGGCCACTGGAGATTAGATGGCAGCTCTGTAAGCAAATGGCTTCTCTACAGTTCTCCATGGCAAATCGCAATGAAAAGGCAGTCCATGGTTTTAAAATATTTATTCTCATGGTGGAAGGTGGATGAGTAAAACTGTACCCCACTTCTCAGAGTGGGCCTGAGTTTAAATATATATTGCTGGGAGAAGTGTCTGGGAAGAAAAGCTAATTGGCTAAACTTCCAGGCCTTTAGGTATCTCATTATAATGAAGATCTGTCTTGAGCCTAAGTGATCTGTGGTTACTTCCTCTACCAGTGGAGAGGTTTGGGGCATTGCCCTTACATGACTGATGGCTAAGAATTTATGGAGGGCTGTGGATAGAGGCTTGGCTTGGGGAGAAAAGTGAAACTCCTACTATCCCTTTCTGAGTCACCTGGGTCTCGAGCCTCATCTCAACTGGGAACCAGATTGCCTTCACAATCACACAGTGAAGACATAATCTTCAAGAGTAAAGAAGATGTAACTGACAAGGGACCAAAGGAACTTTACCAATTATAGTATTGGTTTCTATCATTTAAGCCTAGTGATTTTTAAATGAATACTTTAATAGCATTCATTAAAATACAACATATGTGAATATATTTAATATATACTATATAATGTAGTATATAATTTATAGAATATATTATATATATAATACAAAGTATATGAAGTATGCACATATGTTTAATTGTGATTGTTACATATATATATATATATATATATATATATAATTTTCCTTAGATGTTATATCAATATTTATAAACTAACATTTGAGTGACAAGAATAATAGCTTGAATTTCAGAAATTTCCAAGTGGTTCAACAGTGTAGGGATTCAACTTCACATAAAATGGTCTAAAAAGCCCATTCACTACAATTGCTAGTTTAGTAGCAGAACACCAAGTTCTCATTACTTGAATTTCTTTCTTCATTATAATCACTAGATATAAAATATTGGTCACAGTAATTGACTAACCTTCATGAAACTAAATATCTTTGTTTTGGAGATATTCCAAGAACAAAACCTCAGGTTGAACATTTCATATAGAAATAGCAGACAATGTATTTATGCAATTAATTGTGGAAATCATTTCATTTTAGAACACAATATAGTTGGATTAAATTTTCTAGCTTAACTTTTTCAGATTTTTATACAAGTATTACATTTACATTATTTCTACCAGTCCAAACACTTGAGTACCCAACCCCTATGAAGAGCAGATGCCACATAACTACAGCAGAAAATAAAAGACAATTTAACTCTTTCTTTCCACTTTTATACATTACATAATCATGACCTTCCTAAACAAGGAGGTTTCAAAAGTCCTTTTCACCACCCAGAACCTGTACCCATTTTGTCTACCTGATATTAATGGACAACTGAGTTTAGAGGAAAAAAAGAAGGTAACAGCATAGTTAATATCAGTCCAAGAGTATATTGTGGGAAAAAATGAACAATGGAGAAAAAAATACTAAATGATAGGCAAACTATGTGGGAAGAAGGAAAACCTGGTAGTACATGTGAAATTTGAACAAAGAAGGACCTGTAGTGTTGACTTCATATTAGAGAGATAAGGGGTGATGATGATGGACTGCATAGTACAAAAGTAGTTCAAGAACAAACTCTCAGTGCTTATACCACAAAACATGACAAACATTTAGGAGATTGTACACTCATTATACAACATACATTATACAACACGGATATGTATTTAAATGTCTCTTCTTGTAAAAATTTATATTTTCATGTGAAAAAAATGAAAAGTGCATTGCAAACTAGAGGAATGAAAATTTTGTGCATGTATGGCAAATTCAGAATGGTGACTCCAATGTGTTCATAAGAAGGCAGGAAACATCAATGTGAGAATAATGAACCCCACCTAGCAATAATTATAACCAGTTTGTTGCTGGTATATAGGCAAAACAGTATTTATTTGAGATTACTATCAGCTAAAAATTCAAAACACCACTGAATTAAATAAGAAAAATAAGATCAAGCTATGCATAGTGGTTCACCTCACTAATCCTAGCACTAAGGAGGCAAAGGTAGACTGATCCCTACTATCTCAAGGCAAACATTGTGTATATAGAAAATTCTAGAACATCTAGATCTTCATAGAGAGAGACATTGCCTGTTAAAAATTTTGTTTAAAAAATAAAAGTAATACTATCTAAAGAATTTTTATGACATGAAAAATGGGGGAAAGGGTTTGCTCCAAAAGCTACAAGCTATCCAAATGGATAACTGAATTTTGACACTTTGGGGGGATGATAATTTGAGCAAAGAGAAACACAAAAAAATTTATGTGTATATGTTTTAGAGACCCCTTTCCCAAGACTATCAAAATCAAGAAAAGAGGTATAGTGTAACATGCAAGATATATGCAAGAATTTCTGATTTAAATATCATTAAGACTGCAATTCAGAGAGAAGATATTACATGTGTCAATCATTTCAGAGTCCTAGGTAGCTAATGGGAATTAGTAGGTACATTAATTTTTTCTGTTGAAGATATTTCTCAGAGCAGCTTTCATATCCCTATTCCTCAAACTATAAATAAAGGGATTCAACATGGGCGTGACCACAGTGTAGATCACAGCCACAATGGCATTTTTGTCATTATTGTTATTAGATGAGGGGACACAATATAGTCCAATGATGGCTCCATAGTACAAAGAAACCACACAGAGGTGAGAACCACAGGTGGAGAAGGCTTTGCGAATCCCCTTGATGGAGGGAGTTTTCAGAATGGTGACTCCAATGTAGCCATAAGAGACCAGAATGCATATGAATGGCACGGTAATAACCAAATTACCTAAAACAAAAATAATGATGTTATTGACAGTGGTGTCTGATCTGGACAGCTTCAGCAAAGTAGAGAGGTCACAAAAATAGTGTGGGATCGTATTATTTCTAAAGTGAGATAAGCGAGCCAAGAGGAGTGTTTGCACAAGTGCATTGGCTGAAGATAATGCCCAAGACATTACTACTAGAAGAACACAGAGGCTCAGATTCATGATGATAGTGTAGTGGAGAGGGTGGCAGATGGCCACATACCTGTCATATGCCATGGAGGTCAGAAGAAAGCTATCAATGGTTCCAAAAACTATGAAAAAATACACCTGGGAAACACAGCCAGTATAGGAGATTGACTGAGTGTGTGTCAGCATATTCACAAGCATCTTTGGAACTGTGACTGATGAGAAAGAGATGTCTGTGAAGGCCAAATGACTGAGGAAGAAGTACATGGGGGTGTGGAGATGAGAGTCCAGTCTGATGAGCAGGATGATGAGCAGGTTCCCCAGCACAGTTGTCAGGTACATGGCCAGAATCAGGGAAGAGTACATAGCTTGGTCCTTTGATTGAATGGGGAGCCCCAGGAGGATGAACTCAGATACAGTGCTCTCATTAACCATCTCCATGCTCTTCTTCTTTGACTGTGAGTCAAAAGAGAATTGAGAAAAAAAAAGTGATTTTGTCTAATACATTATTGGAACATCTTATGAATCACTATTACAGATAATAACAGTAGATTAGGAGTTTTAGTCCGAATACTAAGTCTTTTATCATAGTAAAGAGATAGTGATGTTTTGGAAACAGACATAATTTGTTAACCTTGAAAATAACTAAATGTCTTTTAAAGAGAAACAAAAAATGCAGAGCAATTATCAAATCAGACCCATTTCTATCTCAAAGTTACTGGATTTCACCAAGACAATTTGAAATTAAGGAATTAGCTTGTAAACTGTTACCAAAAAATTAAGAAATTAACATGATTTTAATGAATGTGTATCCGTTTAACCTGTCTTGAATGCACTTGCCTAAGGCTTTCTACAAATTAAGTACAAGTATTGTAACACACAGTGCTTTTTTGATCAGTAAAATATAAGGATCTGTAGGAGATTAATAAAAAGTAGCATGTCCAGATGCCCAAAGCCTTAAGGGCATAAATATGTGCCAACATTATAGCATACCAATAACAGCATGTAAGTAGCTATGTGATTTTCATGTAGTAACAGTTTGTTAGAGATTGTGGTGACCCTTCCATCACTCTTCCTAGGCTGCATCAGAAGACCTTGAATCCATGTTACCATCCTCAGCACAAACCTAAGCATTGCATTCAAGTACACAGGACACATAGAAATTCTTGACTTTCCTGCCATGACTTAGATCACACAAGGGAATTCCTTCAGTCTTCCTAGCAAATTCAAATTTCACCCATTTTATATTTAGCCTGGATTTTTAAACCAAAGACTACATTTTTATAAAAATTCTACCTGTTTTCTCTCTTTCTAACCTGATACTCTCTCTTTTTCTGTAATCATTTCCTAGACAAGTGAGCAATCACTAAACAATAGGAAAGGAAACCTGATAGAGTTAAAGCGGTATCATAGTTGCTGAGATAGCTCTGTAATTACATTCTATTTGAAAACATTTTAGTACCAGTCTGTCTCCATAATTGGAAATAATACAACAATTTGCCTCTTCACTCTTTCCAAGCCTTGACTACAGTTAATCTATGAAGACTTCAAACTATGTCAATATCATATTTAAAGTTTCTAAGTGTCATAAATCCCACTCTCTAGAAAACCCAGTTAATGTTATGTTTGAAGTTAATTATAATTCCTTTCTTACTCATTTCTGTGTCAATAATAATTACTTTTTCACCATGAACATTTAAATATCTATCTGTCCACAGGTAGATGGTATCTAATACTTTGCTATTTTTAGCAATATTGCAATAAATAATGTTATTCTTATAGTATTTTATATAAAATATATTATATATTAAGTAATGGCTTTAAAAATTAGACAGCCACGATTTGAAAAAAATGTCAGGTCACTGGACCCCAAAGTATATATAATTACTTTTTCACCATGAACATTTAAATATCTATCTGTCCACAGGTAGATGGTATCTAATACTTTGTTATTTTTAGCAATATTGCAATAAATAATGTTATTCTTATAGTATTTTATATAAAATGTATTATATATTAAGTAATGGCTTTAAAAATTAGACAGCCACGATTTGAAAAAAAAGTCAGGTCACTGGACCCCAAAGGGATGAAGCTGATATATGTTCTTTGAAGAGTTGTTAGTGGAAGAACCTACATAGAAAGGTTGTAAAAATGGGTCTCTATGCAAGCATTTGAAACGACAGTGCTAGAAATTTGAGAAACAAGGAAAAGTCAAAGTCAATCACAGAGATCTAAAGGTTAGAAAATATAAGAGCAGGCAGATATAATGTTCAAATTGCTATGGATGAAAATTTTTATCTGTTTAAGAACAGTATTATTCAGGAAAAATAAAGTAGCAGAAAATAGCAAATAGCTGGCTGGCTGCCAGGTAGAAAGTGGATTGGAGAAGCCAAGAATACTAACTGGTAAATAAACACAAGGGGTTATTGTGGCAAAAATCATGGTAATTTGGGAAGAAATTGTAAATAAAACAGAACAGAAATTGTGTGTTGATTTTCTGTGGAAAGAAGTTAATTTTTCCTGCTTTCTGTCAGAAATGGATATGTTGAAAACTATTGTATAGAGACTTTTTTTAACTAAAATGTTGGTCAGGTTCTCAGTACGAGGTAAATTGCTATATAAAGTACTGTTGGCCATTTGACTATGTAATTCTTACAATTAGAAATGCATGTGGATCAGAGAGACAATCAATGAGAAAGGAAGACAGAGACAGATAGAAAGAGAAGAAGAAGAAGAGGAAGAGTAAGAAGAAGAAGAAGAGGAAGAGGAAGAGGAAGAAGAAGAAGAAGAGAGACAAGACAGAAACAGACAGAGACAGAGGGAGGAAGACGCACTGCAGTGATACAGAATTATGTACATTCTATGCCACGATCTCACAAGCTAACATATATGGTGAACATAGTTACCTTTAGCTAAGAAGCATGAGAAAATTCTTCCATTTCTCTCAAGAAAAAAAACACAATATAGTGAAATAGCTAGATAATCTGAAGTAATTATATATACATTGAATAATTAGTAGTCAATTCAAAACCATATATGACATATATATGAAGATGAATTTTGTCCATGTCTCCTGAGAACTCTCTGTGGGCCCTAATTTTGAAAACCAGGTAGGGAAACAATGATGCAAGCCCTGTCCACAAATCTAAATTAGACACATGTAGAATAAAATTGTTATTTAGTCATAGACTCCCTTAGGGAAAGATTTATTTTGAAGCAAGCATGAGAGTCCCTTCACCCTTGAGATACAATGGTAGTAACCATAACAAGATTCCACGCCACTTTGTCCTGTTTGAAGAAGTATGGGAAACATGATTTTTTTAATTTATGCATTATTATCTAGCACTGAATTGTGAAATTCATTGACAAGTTAACTACAAGTATGGTTCTATCTAAAACTGATTCTTCCAATAAACTAAAGATTATTGAAGGCAATGTTTAATAGTACATTGTTCCTCTTAAAAGAGCTACCAGAATGCCCCCCATTCCTCAAATTGAGGGAATGGCAAGCAGCCAGCAGTCTATAGTCAGTAACTTACTGACAGTGTTGCACCATCAAGAGGCAATAGAGAAAATACTTGTAATAATTTTTTTGTTTTAAACTTATAGCTTCTAGGGCAGTAGAAAATGTAATTCCATTCAGGTAATTGTGGCATATTGTTCAGACCATGCATGAATAATAAGCAATGTAAATATCTGCTTCTATAGAAAATTATGAGCAGAGAATCTCTGCTATATTAGAGGCCTTACAGACTGATAGAAACCCAGGTAGGCTGTCTTGCCTCAAACTTTACCTCTTTCAGTATCTCAGTGCTCCCACCCCAGTCCCTTCTCTGGTGATTATAATATACTGGGCCCATAGGAAGTGGTACTGTTAAGAGTCCTGACCTTTTTAGAGGAAGTGTGTTACTCTCTATGTTGGCTTTAAGCTCTTCACACTGTACATTTCTCCTAGCTGCAGTCATATCACGATTCAGAATTCTCAGCTTGTCCTTGCCTTGCTTGCTTAGAGGTGCTATGCTCCTGTCTTGATGATATTGAACTGAACCTCACTACCATTAAACCACCCCCAATTAAATGTTGACCTTTAGAAGAGTTGCCTTGGGTATACTGTTTTGTCACAGCAATGGAAACCCTAACCAAGATACTTGCTCTCCTACTTCCTGTTTCCCAGTCCTCAACAGGGCCATAAAGCACTACTAGAAACATGATAGACTGGAAAATGTCCAGGGTGTCTGCTTGACTGCCATGCTCTGCCCACCCTCTATCCAGTTTCCTACTTTTCTAGTTGCCATACCCTAGGGTTCAGCTGTGTGGAGATGCCCAACTATACCAGAGACTATTTTGGCCAGTGGCTAGCAGTTCTAATAGAGGATTTGGAGACTAATAGAAGTAGAGGTAGGCTGCCTGCCTGCCGAACTCTACTACTATCTTTGCATCTCTGCCATCAGAATGTCCCCCCTCATGCCTCCTATATGCCATGTCCCAACAAAAAATTGGGGCAGAGACTATCTACACTGCTAGAGACTAATCAGATTTGAACTGTAGGTATGCTGCCAATGGCTAATGTTCTTACTCCCTGACTGTATTGGGATGCATCAATCCTATCCCTGTGCCCTCCTAGTTTCCTTTCCCAAGCCTACAACTGAGGTACAGAGTCCCTTTTCTACAAAAACCATAAAGATTCAGAATACAGGCTCAAACACAAGAACCAAACAGACAACAGAAAACAAGGTACAAAACACCCAGCCAACCAAGGCAAATTCAGAAATCAGTACCTACAAATTTAATTACCCTATACCATATGTCTATAGGTATAGAAAGAAGTGAAAGAAGCCACAAAACCATTGCCAATGCATAAGGTTCCTGCCAGAATCCACCTGGATTACTACTAGCAAAGCCTGAATATTCCAGCAAAAGAGAAAAAAAAATGTTTTAAAAAGAAAGCATAAAACCATCTTTAAGAAGATGATTGAAATTTTTAAACAGGAAATTAATAAATATCTTTAGAATTCATAAAAACTTAAACAATTGGAGGAAATGATTAAAACCATGTTAAAGGCCAAGAAAAGCTGTCTTTTCTCTGCTTCATCTTCTGGTCCCTACTCCTAATGGTAAAGCTGATATGAACTTCATTTTCATTGCATCCTCTCTACCTTTATACCTAGAAGACTGCTGCCACCTTTGACAATCAGATATGATTTCTATTCAACAGACCACTGGCAGCATAGTCTCCAGGTAAAGCACTGAATAAACAGATCCTTGCTGTCCCCTCTGCACTCCATCTTCTAGTTGACATTCCTACCTACAATCCTAGATACTCCATACATTCCCAAAGTCACAAATCTGCCTATAGTGGCACTGTGAACAATTGGGCCTATAGCCATCAGCTCTGCCTGCATCCCTATTGGTCTACTTCCACACAAGACAGCCAGAAGCCTGAAGATAATAGCGACTTTTCTTTCTATAACCCTGGAAGCCTACTAAAACCCAGAATAAAGATCTCAACCTGTAATCAGAGAGCCCTCTTACAGTAAGTCCAGTGCTCCTTCTTCATAGTCTCTTTTCCCCAACACTCATTAGACAGAGATTTTGTGATACACAGTACTCCAGCATCACCTTGTTTTGCCTAAAAGGCTTTAAAAAATGAAAAGTCCCTGTACTTGCACTTTTTTAAAAACCACAGAGACCAACCTAGACTACTATCCCAAGCACAATTTTAAATCACCCTTGATGGAGAAAACAAACTATTTCAAGATGAATCAAAATTTATATAATAGCTATATGCAAATACAGCTCTACAAAAAAAAAAAACCACTAGAAGAAAAACTCTAACAACTAGATGCAGGAAAACACAAGAAGTAATTCCATATTAGCAAAAGGAAAAGAAGTATACACACACACACACACACACACACACACACACACATACACACACACACACACCACTACCACCACAACCACCACCATCACCAAGAGCAGGAATTCACAATCACTAGTCATGAATATCACAACGTCAATGAATTTAATTCTCTAGTAGAAAGACACAGACTCACAGATAGGATGCTAAAACTCGACCCCTTTTTTTCCTGCTGTATACAATAAACAGACCTTAGCAATAAAGATAAATGATACCTCAGAGTAAAAGGTTGGAAAAATGTTTTCCAAGAAAATGGACCAAAAAAGCAAGATTGAGTAACCATTATAATATCTACAATAAATAGGCTTTCCACCAAAATTAATCAAAAGAGATAGGTGACTTCACTTCAACCTCATCAAAATAAAAATCTAACAAGATGGTATCTTAATTTTGATCATATCTTCCCCAAACGCTGGATTTTACTGCAGAATTCTATCCGACCTATAATGAAAAGCAAATACCAATACTCCTCACACTATTTTACAAAATACAAACAGAAAGAACACTACTCATCTGATACCTAAACCACAGAAATACTCAACAGAAAGAGAGAGAGAGAGAGAAAGAGAGAGAGAGAGAGAAACTTCAGATCGATTTCTCTCATGTACATTGATGCAAAAATACTGAATAAGGACTTGAAAACTGAATCCAGAAACACACAAAACATCACTGATCATAAGCATGTAGGCTTCATCCAAACGATACAGGGATGGTTCAATATATGAAATTCACTCACTGTAATGCACCACATAATCAAACTGAGAAAAAGCATGATCATCTGATTACATGCTGAAAAATCCTTTGACAAAATACAGAATGCTTTCATATTAAAATACTAGAGAGATTGTGGATATAAGGCATGTGCATAAACATAATCAAAACAATATACAGCAAGCCATTATCCAATATCAAGCTGAAGGAAAAGAATTTTAAACAATACTACTTAAACCAGGAGCAAGAGAATGCTGCCCACTTTCTCCCTATCTATCCATTATGGTAGTTGAACTTCTAGAAAAAAGATACAAGACAAATGAAAGATATTAAGGGGATACAAACTTGATAAGAAGTCTAAGTATTACTATATACAAATTATTTCTCCGTAAGCAACCCCAAAAATTGTCCAGAGAACTCATACACCTGATAACTTCAGCAAAGTGCCTAAATACAAAATTAATTCAAAGGTAACAGCAGCCATCCAATATATATATATATATACATATATATATATATGTGTGTGTGTGTGTGTGTATGCATGTGTGTGTGTCTGTGTGTGTATGAAACAACACATTTCACAAGTAATGTGAATGATATTACAATTTAATGTTATATGAAAATAATATTAACTATATTGTAACTCTAATCAAATGAAAGACATAAATGACAAAAACTTCAAATTGCTAAAGAAATTGAGGAAAATATCAGATGCTGGAAAGGTCTTTCATATTCATGAATCATTGAGATTAACATAGTGAAGATGGCCATACAAGCACAAGCAATTTTCAGATTCAATGCAATTCACATAAAAATTCTAACACAATTCTTTACAGATCTTGACTGGGAAATTCTCAACTTCCTATGTAAAAAGAAAATAGAACAAAAAACCCAGGAAAACTAAAACAATCCTGAACAATAAAAGAACAACTTGAGGTATCCCCATCCCAGACTTCAAAGCAACAGCAACAAAAACTGAAAATTACTGCCATAGGAACAGACAGGTTGATGAATGTAATCAAAGAGAAGTCCCTAAAATAAACCTGAATACCTAGGGACACGTGTTTTCTGAATGTTTGTTTGTCTGTTTGACAAATGTGGCTAATCAGAATACACCATGAATAAAGGAAGCATATCCAACAAAACTTTTTGGTGTAACTGGATGACTGTATGTAGAAAAATGTAAATAGTAGCATATCTATCACCCTGCACAAACCTTAAATCCAAGTGGATCAAAGACCTCCACCTAAAACTGGATACAATTAATCAAATATAACAGTAGCGGAGAATAGCCTTTAACTCATTGGTACAAGAGGCAATTTCCTGAATAGAACAGCAGTGGCTCAGGCTCTTAGATTATCAATTGATTAATGGGATTTCTTGAAACTGAAAAGCTACTGTAATGCAAAAGACACTGTCACTAGAACAAAATACCAGCTACACATTAGGCATGTATTGTCACCATTCCTATATCTGACAGAGGGCTAATAAACAAAATTTATAAAGAACCCAAAAAGTTTGACACTGTTTATGCTTGGCCCAAGAAGTGGGACTATTAGAAGGCGTGGCCTTGTTGAAGTAGGTAGTCAATGCAGGCAAGGGCTTAAGACCCTACCTAACCCTAGTAGCCTGGAAATGAATATTCTGCTAGCAGCCTTCAGATAAAGATGTAGAATGCTCAGCTTCTCCTGCATCGTGACTGGATGCTGACATTTTCCTACCTTGATAATCATCGACTAAAACTCTGAATCTGTAATCCAGCCCCAATTAAATGTTGCTAAGACATGCTTCATGTTCATTACATGCTTCTGAGAATGTAGAGAGAGGAAGACTCCTACATTGCTAGTGGGTGTACAAAGTTTTACAAACATTTTGGGAAATCAATTTAGCAAATTTTCAGAAAACTTGGAATAGTTCTACCTCAAGACCACTGGTGTGGTTTTATGTGTTTGGCTCAGGAAGTGGCACTATTAGAAGTTGGAGCCTTTTTGGAGTAGGTGCAGTATTGTTGGAGAAAGTTTAGCACTGTAGGGTGGGCTTTGAGAGCTTTCAACAAGCTGCCCAAGGAAACCAGTCTTCTGTTTGCCTACAGAAAAGATGGAAAATTCACAGCCTCTACAGTGCCACACCTGCCTAAATGCTGCCATGATTCCTGTCTTGAGTATAAGGGACTGTACATATGAACAAATTCCTCAGCTGCAATAAAAGGTTATCATGTATGAGAGTTGTCTAAGTCATGATATCTGTTCATGTCAGAAAAACCCAAACTAATATTTTCACTTCAATGCAAATCTTAACTAAGGCCAATTAATAGGGTATTGCTGTGATAGGCTGGATTATGCTGTTCATTGGGAAAATGTGGATTTAGAGACTTCGGAAAGCAGTGGGGTGTGTTTAGAGGAACATAATGGGCCATCCTAGCAGAAATATGGAAGACATTGGTTCTGAGGGATTCAACTGTGCAGACCTGTTCAGTGAAGATGGATTTAAGTATATGACCTAGAGACTATATTGTCACATTTTGGTGAGGACTGTGGCTGCTTTTTGCCCTTGTCTAATGAGTATACTTGAGGCTAAAGTAAAGAGATATACATTAATTGCATTGATAAAAAGATCTCAGAAGAGTCCAACAGAGACTTTGTTCTATTGTTTAAGTCTCTTGAATAACATTTTAAACAAGTGTAGCAAGATTCAACAGGTAAAGTACAAAATGTATGGTTCAATCAATAAAAGAGCACTAAGAAGTAGAATGAAGCTGAATTTTATGTTCCCTATAATAAAAGAAAGTAGTGGTGATTTCTGGACAAGCTCACACCCAGCTAAGCATATTGTTAATGTATATACAATTGAAAAATAAATGCTTATTTTATGTTAGACATAACTACCTGGTTATTGTTTTCATTTGGATTTTTGATTTTAAATGAACTACAATCCAGAAAGAGAGGATACAGGCTTTTAACAGTGACCATAAAAAGCTTGGGTGCAGGCATTGTAGTGCATGCCTTTAATTCCAGAAGACAGAGGAAATCAGATTTCTGAGTAAAATCCCAGCCTGTTGCAGAGAAACTTCCAAATAGAAAAAGTTCAATTCATGGAATGGTGATACATGCCTTCAATCCCAGCATACAGAAGACAGGGATGTACTGATATCCACCTAGTCCTCACCACCACCACCACCACCATTCTTCTTCCTTAGTACCATTCTGTAGTGATAATGTGGGTGTTTTGGTTTACTTATAAAACACAGAGACATCATAAAACATGTTTTTGTTTTAATTCCAGGTGTGAGCAATGAGGCTTTTTGAGATTGTCTACAGTAGGTGACTATGGTTTGTGTCAACCTCTACTAAGGACATGATAGTTTTTATGATCAGGCGATACTTTCAATTCTGGGAACAGCTCAAAGTGTATAGAAATGGTAGGGCCTAAATGGTGGGGATGGATGTTTTGGTCATTTCTATGGGTTGTTGGGAAATTGCTGGATATTGTTGATCATGGTTCTTTAAGTAGTCATGACCAAATTGAAACAACAACAAATTGAATATCCTAGTGGCACATGAGTGTTGGGTTCAAATTAATTTTAATTATGTAGGAACTAGTTATTAGAATATTCTTTTCTTGCAAATAGAGTGTCTGAAAAAGGACAAGTCTACCTATCTATAACCTTTGTCTTTTTTCTAATATGACATCCTTACTTACTCAAAATAAATCAAAATATGTATCATTTGGGAGTTGATTTTTAAATAAAATAATGAAAACAAAACTTTGATGGATGAAATAATATATCAGGCAACAGTAGAGATGGTTCCAGTGTTAAGAATACTTGATTCTCTTGCAGATGACATGGAGTCAGGGCCCAACACTTACATAGTAAATCACAACCACTGTAACTCTAGTTCCAGTGTTCTGATGACTATTTCTGGCCTCTTCAGACACTATATTCAAGTAGTACACATAAGACTTTACATATTAGATAGATAGATAGATAGATAGATAGATAGATAGATAGATAGATAGATAGATAAGGATATAGATATATAGATGTAGATATGAGGTATCAGACCCTCAAAGGGGGGGACCCTAAATGTAATGTCCTGCAGTGGGGAAAAAGAATGTGTAGAGCCCATCTTCAGCAGAAAGACAGAGCATCAAAAGGGGAATGGATTGTCATCCCACAGTCAAAGCTCTGATTTATAATTGTTCCTGTCTGGAAAAATGCAGAGATGAAAATGGAGAAGAGCCTGAGCAAAAGAAGAGCCAGGAAATAGCACAAAAAGGGGAGGGGATCCAACTCAAGGGAAGGCTCCAATACTGAGGTATGGAGTGCTCACCAAAAGAGACATATCATGACTACCCTACAAGAGAACTAACAAGCTGCTGAAAAGGTCAGATGCAAATATTTATACCCAACCAACCAACCAACCACAGAAGCTGCTGACACCTGTGGTTGAATTAGGGAAAAGTTGGAGGAAGCTGAGGAGGAGGGAGACCGTGTAAGAGGACCATCAGTCTCAATTAACTTGGACTACTGAGATCTCTCAGTCACTGGATCACCAACAAGGCAGCACACACCAGTTGATTTGAGTTACTCAACACATATAAATCAGAGAACACTCAGGTTGGGGTTCAGTCAGAGACACACCTAATCATCGACAGACTTGGAGGTCTGGTGGGTGTGGACATCCTCATAAAGATGGAGGCAGGGAGGAGGTATGGGATTAAAACAGTAGGAGGGTAGACAGGGAAGAAAATAAAATCTTGAGTGTAAAATTTTTAAAAGGATAACATTAGACTTTTTTAACAACTTTATTTTACAAAACAAAGATAAATGTACAGATTTTAAACATTTTTTGCTTAAAATTATACATTTTTGTCAGTACTGTTTTTTCAGATATTAAAATAACTTTTACATAAAACTATATGAATATATTTTTTAGTCAGTACTTGATTTTTTCAAAGGCTTGACAGTATGCATTGAAAACCTAATAGTTACAATGAGCGTAAAGTACATGCAAAACAAAACGAAACATGGAAATAGTCAAAGTCTTCTTGTTTTGAAAGTATTTTTTGTTTTGTTTTCTTTATTTCTTAGACTTCATACACTCTGAGTTGTTTCTGGGAGAGTGCAAGCCTCTGGGGTAAGCATCCCAATATCAGTAACTGCATATTAAATCTGTTCTTTTGTGACTAGGTTATCTCACTCAGTATGATATTCTCTAGATGCAGCCATTTTCTTAAGAATTTGGTTTAAGTAATTGCTTCTGGTGGCTGAGTAGTATTCCATTGTGTAAATATACCACAATTTTTGTATCCATTCATCTTCTGAATAACATCTGGGTTCGTTCCAGCTTCTGGCTATTATAAATAGAGCTGCTATGAACATTGTGGTGCATATATCTTTGTTGTGTATTAAAGTGTCTCTGGGGTATATGCCCAGAGGTGGAATAGCTGGGTCTTTAGGTAGTACTATATCCAATTTTCTGAGGTATCGCCAACTGATTTCCAGAGTGGTTGTATTAGTTTGCAACCCCACCAACAGTGGAGAAGTGTTCCTCTTTCTCCGCAGCCTCGCCAGCATCTGCTGTCATCTGAGTTTGGATCTTGGCCAATCTGACTGGTGTGAGGTGGAGTCTCAGGGTTGTTTTGATTTGCATTTCCCTGATGGCTAAGAATGTCAAGCACTTTCTCAGATGTTTATTGGCCATTTGGTGTTCCTCAGCTGAGAATGTTTTGTTTAGCTCTGTACCCCATTTTCAATAGGGTTATTTGATTCTCTGGTGTCTAGATTTTTGAGATCTTTGTATACCTTGGATATTAGGCCTCTATCTGATGTGGTGTTGGTAAAGATCTTTTCCCATTCTGTTGGTTGCCGTTTTGTTTTCTTGACAATGTCCGTAGTCTAACAGAAACTTTGCAATCTCATTAAGTCACATTTGTTAATCTTTGACCTTAGAGCTTGAGCCATTGGTGTTTTCTTCAGAAAATTTTCTCCTGTGCCTATGTGTTCTAAGGTTTTCCCTACTTTCTCATCTAATACTTTCAGTGTAACTGGTTTAATGTGGAGATCTTTGGTCCACTTATTCTTGAGCTTTGTACAAGGAGATAAGAAAGGGACTATTTTCATTCTTTTGCATGCTGAGTGCCAGTTGGACCAGCACCATTTGTTGAATAGGCTGTACTTTTTCCATTGAATGTTTACTGCTTCTTTGTCAAAAATCAGGTGACCATATACGTGAGGGCTAATTTCTGGATCTTCTATTCTATTCCATTGATTCACATGCCTATTTCTGTACCAGTACCATGCAGTTTTCAGCACAATTGCCTTGTAATATAGCTTGAGGTCAGGGATAGTGATTCCCGCAGATGTTTTTTTGTTGTTGAGGATGGATTTCGCTATTCTAGGTCTTTTGTTATTCCATATAAAATTGCACATTGAGTTTTCCAATTCCTTTAAGAACTGGGTTGGAATTTTGATGGGGATTGCATTTAATCTGTAGATTGCTTTTGGTAGGATGGCCATTTTTAAGATATTGATCTTTCCAATCCATGAGCATGGGAGATCTTTCCATTTTCTGAGATCCTCCTCAATTTCTTTCTTTAGAGGTTTGAAGTCCTTGTCATACAGGTCCTTCACTTGCTTAGTTAGAGTCACACCAAGGTATTTCATAGTTTTTGTGACAATTGTGAAGGGTACCTTTTCCCTAATTTCTTTCTCCACATGTTTGTTCTTTGAGCATAGGAAGGCTACCAATTTGTTTGAGTCAATTTTGTATCCAGCCACTTTGCTGAACTTGTTTATCAGCTGTAGGAGTTCTCTAGTGGAATTTTTGGGGTCATTCAAGTACACTAACATGTCATGGGCAAAGAGTGATGTTTTTATCTCTTCCTTTCCGATTTGTATCCCGTGGATCTCCTTTTGCTGTCGAATTCCTCCAGCCAGGACTTCCAGTACTCTGTTGAATAGGTAGGGGGAGAATGGGCAGCCTTGTCGAGTCCCTGATTTTAGTGTGATTGCTTCAAGTTTCTCGCCATTAAGTTTGATGTTGGCTGTTGGTTTGATGTATATTGCTTTTACTATATTTAAGTATGAACCTTGTATTCCTGTTCTTTCCAGGACTTTTAACATGAAGGGGTGTTGGATTTTGTCAAATGCTTTCTCAGCAACTAGTGAAATGACCATGTAATTTTGATCTTTGAGTTTGTTTATATGGTGGATTACATTGATGGATTTCCTTATATTAAACCATCCCTACATCTCAGGGATGAAGCCTACTTGGTCATGATGAATGATCGTTTTGATGTGTTCTTGGATTCAATTTGCCAGGATTTTGTTGAGTATTTTTGCATCAGTATTCATAAGTGATACTGGTTTGAAGTTCTCTCTTTGTAGGGTCTTTGTGTGGTTTAGGTACGAGAATTATTGTAGCCTCAAAAAATGAGTTAGGTAGTATTCCATCTGATTCTATCTTTTGGAATAGTTTGGAGAGTATTGGTGTTATATCCCCAATAAATGTCTGATAAAATTCTGCACTCAACCCATGTGGACCTGGGCTTTATTTGGTTGGAAGGCTTTTCATGACTTCTTCTAATTCTTTAGGTGTTATAGGGTTATTTAGATGGTTTACTTGGTCCTGGTTTAACTTTAGCATCTTGTATCTCTCTAGGAATTTGTCCATTTCCTCCAGGTTTTTCAATTTTGTGGAGTAAAAGTTTTTGTAGTAGGATCTGATGATTTCTTGAATTTCCTCAGTTTCAGTTGTTATGTCCCCACTTTCCTTTCTGATTTTGTTAATTTGGATACTCTCTCTTTGCCCTCTAGTTAGTCTGGCTAGGGGTTTATCAATCTTGTTGATTTTCTCAAAGAACCAACTCTTGGTTTTCTTGATTTTTTCAATGTTTCTTTTTTATTCTATTTGGTCTATTTCTGCCCTAATTTTTATTATTTCTTGCCGTCTACTCTCTTTGGGTATATCTGCTTCCTTTCGTTCTAGGGCTTTTAGCTGTGCTGTCAGGTTGCTGGTGTAAGCTCTCTCCAGTTTCTTTATGAAAGCACTTAGGGCTATGAGTTTTCCTCTCAGTACTGCTTTCATTGCATCCCATAGGTTTGGGTATGTTGTGTTTTCGTTTTCACTGAATTCTAGAAAATCCTTAATTCCTTTTTTTATTTCTTTTTTGTCCCTGCTATCATTTAACAGAGTGTTGTCTAGTTTCCATGTGTATGTGGGCTTTTTTTGTCTTTGTTGTTGTTAAAGACCAGCCATAGACCATGGTGATCTGGGAGGAAGCATGGGAGTATTGCAATCTTCTTATATCGATTGAGGCTCGCTCTGTGTCCAATTATGTGGTCAATTTTCGAGAAGGTGCCATGGGGTGGTGAGAAGAAGGTGTATTCTTTTACTTTAGGATAGTATGTTCTGTATATATCTATTAATTCTAGTTGGTTCAAAGTCTCTGCTAGTTTTGCAGTTTCCTTGTTCAGTTTCTGTTTCCATGATCTGTCCATTGGTGAGAGTGGGGTATTAAAGTCTCCCACTATTATTGTGTGGGGTGAAATGTATTTTTTGAGCTTTAGTAGGGTTCCTTTTATGAATGTGGGTGCTTTTTTATTTGGAGCATATATGTTAAGGATTGAGAGTTTCTCGTGATAGATTTCCCCTGTAATGAGTAAAAGGTGTCCTTCCTTATCTTTTTTGAATACTTTTGGTTGGAAATTTACTTTATTTGATATTGAATAGCCACACCAGCTAGCTTCTTGGAGCTGTTTGCTTGGTAGTATTTTTTTTCCACGTTTTTACTCTGAGATAGTGTCTGTCTCTGTCTCTGAGATGAGTTTCCTGTATGCAGCAAAAGGCTGGATTTTGTTTATGTATCCAGTCTGATAGCCTATGTCTCTTAATTGGGTAGTTGAGTCCATTTATGTTAATAAATATTAAGGAAGCTCTTGGCCTCTCCTGCCCTTGTGCTCTTGCAGCCTTGCTCTCCCCTTCCCTTCTCCCTCTGTCCCACGTGCTCATGGCCGGCCTCTACTCCTCTACTTCTCACTCTCTCTCTCTGCCTCTACCACCCTCTTAACTCTCCCATGACCTGAATAAACTCTATTCTGTACTATACTGTTGTGTGGCTGGTCCCTCAGGGGGGAAGGGATTCCCAACATGGACCCCTCAGAGGCATCTCCCTTGCCCCCAGGCCTCGCTGCACCTCCATGGGCCATATGCCCCCTACTCTCTTCATCCTTCCCCTAACATTGGTGCCATGACTCGGATCATCATCTTTTCCTAACATTGGTGCCCCGTGTGAGGATGTTAGATTTCCTCATGACCAGATCTCTCTTTCCTTTCATTCTGTGACTTTTAACAACCTTGGATTGGTGCCAGCGCCTCAAGAAAATGCAGGTTCGCTTCCCGATGCTCACTAGCCCAAGACCCGGTAAGCTCCCTCCCCACATCGGTCAGAGTAAGCATCCATGAGGTCCCAGGGAAGTGTTCCTGAACTACCCCTGAGGACAGATGCTTTTACTGACCATCATTCTAGGACTTTTTCCCTTGGGACCCGCCTCCTCTTTTTACTAGACCCAGGCCAGGCCTGGATCTCATTCTAAAGCACCGCCTCCCCTTTAACCCCATTGCTGACTCTCACCCATGGGCCACCTCCGTGGAGCACAGCCTCCGAGTTTTGCGCCCCCATGGCAGCTATACCTACCCTCAGCCATGGGATTGTTTTCGCCGCCTTTGTTCCTATTTCCTGGGATGCTTTAGCTTAATTTACAGTGATCAGAAACCAATAAACTGCACTCCCTTCCTAGCTATCTGTTCTGTGTGAAGGTCTGTCCCTGCTCCTAGCCTCTGCTTGAGACTGTTTGCTAGATCTAGCTGTTCCCATCCCACGTGTGCTTTCTCCGTCCTGGTCTCTGTCCCAGACTCTTTGTCCGCTGGGACCCAGTGGGCAGGCATCTGGTCCTGAGGAAGGCTCAGCTTTGGTTGCTTGGTCCTGTGGCAGGAATCCGGAGCTAGTAGAGCCTACCCGCAGGTGGGCTTCCTGAAAGGAGCACCAGCCAGCCACACCGCTCCGCCGCTCAAACAGGAGCTTCAGATCAGGCTGATGTGCTGTAGGCCTAGTGCCCCAGGCTCCGGCCGCTCCCTAGGGGCAGTGAACAGAAGGGTGGTGATTGGGTTTCTGCAGGGACCCTGGCCCTGCTGGCAGTCCCTAGGGAAACTGTGAAAGCAGGCCTCCTAGTAAGCAGCCGCCTGCCTAGCAGATCACACACGTGGTCCCCTGCCAGGGCGGCAGCACAGGTACTCCCCCGCCCACCGAGAGGCGGGTTGGTGCGCCCCCTGGCCGGAACCACTAGCCTTGCCCTGCTAGCACAGAACCAAACCCCCTCCTTGTAAGTGAGTGCCTCCAGTGCCCCAACTGCACTTTCTCACCTGTGTGCAATAGTGCCTGTCTCGTGAATGTTTTGTTTCCCTTTATTACCTTCAATCCTATTCTGCCTGCTAGATTAAAGTTTTATTTATTCTAAGCCAGATTTCTGACTGCATTGACAGCTAAGGTAACTGCAGTTTAACAACTAAAAAAAAAAAAAAAAAAAAAAAAAAAAAAAAAAAAAAACAGATTTCTATTTTCTAACAAGTAGCTCAGATATATGATTACTTTCTTAAGTAAGCTCTTGTTCCATTAATGCTTCATGTTTCCTCTTGCTAAACTTCCTTTTCCACTACATACAATTCTTGCTCCTTGTGCTCCATAAAGGCTCATCTTAAAAATGTTTATGTTGTTAACTCATGTTGTTATCTCTTATAAGCTACAATCAGATCTACCTCCAATAGACCAAATAAGACTCCACCCAGATAAGTACATCTGCCTAAAGCTTACTACCTATTCTAAAAGGTGGGATTCCTCTAGATTTCAAATGTGGGTTTCAAATGTACATCTAAAATTGTTCTTTCTTTACTGAGATAGTTAAATCAAACCTGCACAGAGACCTAGATTTTTTCGTGACCAGTCATTGCCGACCACCCCGGCCCACCCCATCAGGCTCGGCATAGCCTTGGCTGCATGGCTGGCACTGCGGTTGTCTATTCCTCTTAACCTACGCCACTGCCTCAAGAGTTCCTGTATTGTTTCTCGTTCAGCTCACTGCTGCAGTGACCGTCTCCCTGCCGCCGCTGCTACCACTGCCGCCGCCATGTGCCACAGCTGCCCGACTCAACAGACTTCCAACACGTGAGTTGTCGCCATTACTGAAGCTGTAGACACTTTCTGGCCACTGCTCCGTCACGTGTGCCAATAGCTCCCGCCACGTGGGCCGCTGAGATAGATCAGCCACACACCACACAGTTTCACTTTTCCTGATACCAGATCATGGGTAAGATTCCCGCACAAACATTGGCAAATTGGTAGAGATTGTCACTCCAGTTGGCAGAGAAAATCACCGATTTCCCAAAAAAGGCCTGGCCAGCCTTTGCGGGCAAAGAGGGTTACTTCTCTATAGCCACAGTTTTGAGACAGACATTGACTATTGAGAAGGTCCCGTCGGGAGTGCCCTTCACTCTTTTTCCCTTCCCCAGGGCTCTAAGCAGCCTGTTCACTCAGCCGAAGTCCAGGCCTGGCGAGGGCACTCTCTGCCAGATCCGGGATCTGGCGAAGCCACCAGGAGTCCGAGTGACGACTCGAGACCCCTGCGCATAGGCGAAACTTTTCTACCGAGTTTCATCCACTGGGATGCTGGATTGGATGGCTTCGTAGCCCCCTCCCTGTACCTTCCCAATGGGCAACTCAATGTCTCAAAACGGGTCACCAGGCTTCCCACTGGGATGTCTCCTGGAAAATTCCAAATCTCTAACACTGACACCTCAGCTAAAGTCATCTAAATTGATACACCTCTACAACAATGTTTGGACTCAGTATCCACTAGATAATGACTCAAAATGGCACCCTAGACTCATTAATTTTATGAGACCTTCACTCATACTGCCAAAGATCTGGTAAATGGAAAGAGGTTCCCTGTGTACAGGCATTTATCTATCTCCGCTCTAATCCTTCTCTGTGTTCTTGTAACCCCACCCACCTCCTTTTAGCAATGAGGCAATAAGGCAGATGACACCACAGCTCTCGATCCAGCCAACGAGCCATCGCCGCATCCAAACCCCTACCTCAGCTTCTACTCATGTCATTCTAAGCGTTTCAAACTCCCCTCCACAGCCAGACTCACATGTGGATGTGGACACGCCACCCGGCCTCAAGCACCACTGCTGGTACCCCTTTCCTCCCTTTCTGTCATATTCTGCGCCACAATCTTATAGTCTGATGTTCCATGCTTTACTATGAGTCTCACTAATAATTTACTTCCTGAGGAAAGCCAGCGAGTTTGAGAGCAGAAAAATGCCTGCAGACGAGATCCATCAAACAGATAGACACTAACTTAGACCCTGAAAATCCGGAAGGTAAACAACTTCTAATGACCTGTTTCTTTTCCCAGAGCTACCCCGACATAAGAGACTAGCTTAAAAGCTTGAGAGGGGAACCCTAACTCCACAGGCAGAAGTCTTGGTGCTGGCCTTTAAAGTGTACCATGGGAAAGGTAAAAAGGCTCACAAATACCATATGCTGGCAAAGGCTTCCCGACCAACCCCCAGCCACTGCTACACCACCGGGCCCCTGCTACAGATGTGGTCAATAGGTCATTGGACAAAAGCTTGCTCCAGCCCTCACAAGCCAAGGGGTCATGTCCTAAGTATGATCCAGAGGAACATTGTGCTGTCGATTGCCCTGTGTCATGCAAGACAGAGGGACATCACGCCCAAATAACCCTCCAGCCTTCTAGGCTTGGCTATGGACAACTGAAGAGGCCCAGGCTCCCTTAACCTGACCACTGCCATCACGAACAGGGAGCCACGGGTAGCTATCATGGTATGTGAGCGGCCCATCTTTTTCCTTTTGGACACTGGAGCCACTTACTCGGTCCTGACGGAGTTTTGGGGACCTACTTCTCTCTCCCATTTTTCTATTGTTGGGTAAGAAGACACCTTACCTTCCTCACCAGATTCCAGCACTTACTTACATTTTTAAGAGTGTACCTCTCAGTCATTCCTTTTGGTAGTGCCAACATGTCCTGTCCCTTTATTAGAAAAGAGATCTTCTAGCTAAGTTGGGAGCCTCTATTTCCTTTGCTCCCCCCCCCCCCCATTTGCCTGAACCGAAGCTCGCTAGCAACCCCTCTCCTTCTTCTATCCAGTCAACCTACTAACACAAACATGTTTCCTTTACCAGCCTCTCAGGTAGATCCCGGAGTCTGTTACCAAACACTCTTCTGTTGTCATCCAATTACTAGACCCTACCAGGACCCTTTTAAGGTGATTCTTGAGACACCTGCAGCTCTTTTACCACATACAAGATCCATGAGATCCCAGGTGGGAGACAGAAGTTGTTGGTAAGCTCTACTGTAAAAAACCAGCCAGAGTCCCCCCTGTAAGTACTATCAACATTCAGCTGCCCTGACTCTGATGTTGCCATGACTCCACACCTTTCCACTATCCCTCTTCATGGCATGGCAAGTCATTTTAAAATATCCGGGACACATTATAGTAATTTGCTCCAAATCTTATCAATCTTCTGTCTACTTCAACGACAGACAAAAAGTTCTAATCAAACTATTAATTAGTTCCTGTTACAGGATTACCAGCCATTGTCCATAGAGGAGCCTGATGTGAACATTTGCCAGGTGGATCCCGATGGTGAAAGCCAGCTGCACCCGCTTACGACGCCCCAAGACAGCAGGAAGTAGCCAATGAGACTCGACGCCCCTATACCCCTTTCACCATCGGCCTCCCCATCCCATTTTTTCTCCTTTTTATAATAAGGGGAGGAATGGCAGCATTAGGACTTCTCCTGAAAAATCTTTCTTTCTTCCAAACCAAATGTATTTAATCTCTACCTATAATGTACACATATGTGTGTTCCAGCATCTTGTCAAGTCCAGGTGCTTATTACATCTAGAACAGCTCCAGAAAAGCAACCTACAGATACTTCAGCCTTCTCTCACAGACACAGATGCTTCAACTGGACCTGTTACTTCTGGCCTATCCTCAGATGGTTCCACAGACCCTGGACAACAAGGAAACAGCCAACTCTTAAGACTAGACAAACATCCCTACCCCCACTTTTCTGGCCTCTCTAAAAACATTGCCCCAAACCAGCATGAAGCAGTAAAGAGATCACAAGGACCCTATTCCTGGTCCACCATCGCCTCTAATTTTTCTTTTTTAATTAAACAAAAATGGGGGAATGTTGGGATTCTGTAAACCCCACCCCTCAGTTACCTAGCAACAGCCAGGTATACCCCACCCCTCAATTACCCAGCAGTGGCCAGGTATGCTCCGCCCCAGTGACCTGACACTATAAAGGAGCGGCTTGACCCCTCCTCTCTCTCTCTCTCTCTCTCTCTCTCTCTCTCTCTCTCTCTCTCTCTCTCTCTCTCTCTCTCTCTCCGCCTCTCCCGCCCTTGTGCTCTTGCAGCCTTGCTCTCCCCTTCCCTTCCCCCTCTGTCCCACGTGCTCATGGCAGGCCTCTACTCCTCTACTTCTCACTCTCTCTCTCTCTCTGCCTCTACCACCCTCTTAACTCTCCCATGACCTGAATAAACTCTATTCCATACTAAAAATAAATAAATAAAATAAATAAACAAATAAATATCAAGGAATAGTAGTTTCTGTTTCCTGCCATTATTGCTTTTGTTGGTTGAGTTGTGTCTGTGTCTTTTCATTCTTTTAGTTTTCTTGTTTAGGAGTTTTCTTGTTTTTACTAGGCTGTATTTTCCCTCATTGTATTGGGTTTTCCACCTATAATTCGTTGTAGTGCTGGGTTTGTGGTCAGATATTGTGTGAATTTTGATTTGTCTTGAAATATCTTCATCTCTCCATCTCTGGTGATTGATAGTTTTGCTGGGTATAGTAGCTTGGGCTGGCACTTGTGCTCTCTTAGGGTGTGCATGATGTCTGTCCAGGCTCTTCTAGCTTTCATAGTCTCTGTTGAGAAATCGGGTGTGAGTCTGATTGGCCTGCCTTTATATATTACCTGACCTTTTTTCCTTACTGCTTTTAGTATTCTTTCTTTGCTTTGGGCACTTGATATTTTTACTATAATGTGTCGGGAGGTATTTCTTTTCTGGTCCAACCTATTTGGAGTTCTGAAGGCTTCTTTTATGCTTGTGGTCATCTCATTCTTGAGGGTAGGAAAGTTTTCTTCTACGATTTTGTTGAAGATATTTACTGTGTCTCTTAGTTGATACTCTTCTCCCTAGTCTATTCCTATTATCCTTAAGTTCGGTCTTCTCATTGTGTCCTGGATTTCCTGGACATTTTGGGTTAGGAGCTTTTTGTTTTTTGCATCTTCTCTGGCTGTTTTTTCTATGTTTACAATGTTGTCTTCTGCCCCTGAGATTCTCTCTTCTATCTCTTGTAATCTATTGGAAATGCTTGTTTCTGTGAATCCTGATTTCTTTTTTAGGTGTTCTACCTCTAGGGTTATCTCTTTTTGTGTTTTATTTATTGTGTCTATTTCCGTTTTAAGTTCTCTCTTCCATTCCTTTATCTCTTTGGTTGTGTTTTCCTGTAGTTCTTTGACTTTTTTTGTTTCCTCTTTAAAAGCTTCTGATTCTTTTTGCTTGTCCTCCCGTTCTTGTTTAATTATCTCTATCAGCATCTTGAGGTATGATTTTAGGTCTGTGTCTTCCTTTTCTGGAGTGTTTGGAATTCCGATGTTTGCTGTTATGGGAGAGCTGGGTTCTGGTGTTGCCAGTTTTCTTTGTTTCCTTGGGATATCCTCTTTCGCTTTCCTCTTGCCATTTTGTTGTCAGTGGTATGTTCTTGCCTTTCCCTTGTATCTGGTCTGTGTCCCTGGATCTCCACTAGTCCAGGTGGCAGATGGGTCGAGCCCTGTTCTATGCCTCAGAGTCGCTGGGTGTGAACAGAAGTTCCAAAGTTTTGTTCCTGGTTGCTGGATCAGGCAGGGCAGGGCAGGGCAAGGCAGGGGGTACACTTTCTGTGTGCCTTCCGCAGAGATCTCTCTGCTCCCTGGCAGCCCAGGTCTCCCACCCACCAGTTGCTCAGCCTCTACGAGCCGCATTCCGGGTGGCAGACAGGCCAGGCTTCGCTCTGCATCCTGAAGTCGCCGCCAGGTGGAAACAGAAGTTCCTAAGTTCTGTTCCCGGTCACAGTTGTTCAGCCTTTACGAGCTGCCATTCTGGGTGGCAGATGGGCTAGGCTCCGCTCTGCGTCCTGAAGTCCTAGATTTTTTTAATTTTTAAATGTATTATGTAAGAATTTATTACATGGATCCACCACCAGGAACAGCGGAGATCCAGGGACCCAGGCCTGGTGAGAATGCATTCTGAGTAGACGGGGAGCAGGAGATCCAGGAACACAGGTCAGGAACAAGGGAGAAGCAAGAACCAATCACTGAGAACAAGACCACGTATAAACACAGACAACAAGATGCCAAGATAAAAGCAAAAGAATGTACCCCAGGGAAACCAAGACAAGCTGGCAAGACCAGAGCCCAGCTCCCCTGACGGCAAATGAAAGAATGCCAAACACTCCAGAAAAAGAAGACTCAGACCTGAAATCATACCTCAAGATGATGATAAAGACCCTTAAACTGGAACAGGAGGAAAAGTATAAAGAATTAGAGGCTTTTAAAGAGGAAACAAGAAAAACACTCAAAGAACTCAAAAAACTGGAGGAAAACAGAACCAAAGAAATGATGGGATGGAAGAAAGAATTTAAAATTGAAATAAACACAATAAAGAAAACACTAAAAGAGACAACTCTAGAGGTAGAAAACCTAAAATAGAAATCAGGAGTCACAGACGCAAGCATTTCCAACAGACGACAAGAGATGAAAGAGAGAATCTTGGGAACCGAAGACAACATTGAAAACATAGACAAAACAGTCAGGGAAAATGCAAAAACCAAAAAGCTCCTAACCCAAAATGTCCAGGACATTCAGGACACAGTGAGAAGACCAAACCTAAGGATAATAGAAATAGAAGATGGAGAAGAATATTAACTTAGAGGCACAGAAAATACCTTTAAAAATGTAGAAGAAAATTTCCCTACCTTTAAGAATGAGATGACCACGAGCAAAAACAAACCTACAGAACTCCAAATAGGTTGGACCAGAAAAGAAATTCCTCCTGACACATAATAGTCCAAACACCAAGTGCCCAAAGAAAAGAAAGAATACTAAAAGCAGTAAGGGAAAAAGGCCATGTAACATATAAAGGCAAACAAATCAGAATCACAACCAACTTCTCAACAGAGACTATGAAAGCTAGAAGAGCCTGGACAGACATCATGCAAATCTAAGTGAGCACTCCTAATCACAATAGATGGAGAGACGAAGATATTCCAAGACAAAACTAAATTTACCCAATATCTGACCACAAACCCAGCACTACAATGAACTATAGGTGGAAAATTCAATACAAAGAGGGGAACTACATCTTATTAAAAAAAAGAAAACTCCTAAGCAAGAAAACCAAAAGTAGAAAAACATACAGGCACAATTCAACCTCCAAAAGCAAAAATAGCAGGAAACAGCAACCAGTATTCATTGATATCTATTAAAATAAATGGGCTCAATTTTCCAATAAAAAGTTATAGGCTATCAGACTGGATACAAAAACAATACCCAGCATTTTGCTGCATACAACAAACTCATCTCAGAGACAAAGACAGACACTATCTCAGAGTAAACGGTTGGAAAAAAAACTTCCAAGCAAATGGCCCCAAGAAGTAAGCTGGAGTGGCCATTTTAATATCTAATAACTTAGATTTTGAACCAAAAGTTATCAAAAAAGATAAGGAAGGATACTTTTTACTCATTATAGGGGAAATTTGTCAGGAGAAACTCTAAATCTTTAACATATATGCTCCAAATAGAAAAGCAAGCAAATTCATAAAAGAAACCTTACTAAAGCCAAAAAAAAAAAAGAAAAAAAAAAAACATATGCCCCACGCAATAATAGTGGGAGACCTCAATACCCTACTCTCACCAATGGACAGATAATGGAACCAAAAACAGAAGGACACTGTAAAACTAGCTGAGGTTATGAACCAACTGGAATTAATAGATATCTACAGAACATATCATCCTAAAACCAAAGAATACAAATTCTTTTCAGCACCTCATGGCACCTTTTCAAAAAGTGACCACATAATTGGTCACAAAATAAGCCTCAATAAATATAAGAAGATTAAAATACTCCTCTGCATTCTTTCAGATCAACATAGGCTAAGGCTGGTAAGTAATATCAAGAAAGACAACAAAAAGCACACATACACATGGAAACTATACAATGCTCTATAAAACGATAGCAGGGTCAAAGAAGAAATAAAGAAAGAAATTAAGAATTTTCTAGAATTCAATGAAAATGAAAACACAACATACTCAAACCTATGGGATGCAATGAAAGCAGTAATGACAGAAAAACTCATAGCACTGAGTGCGTCTAAAAAAAAAAAAAAAAAAGAATGGGAGAGAGCATACATAATCAACTTGACAGCATAGCAGAAAGCTCTAGAGTCAAAGGAAGCAGATACCCCCAAGAGAATTAGAAGGCAAGAAATATTCAAACTTAGGGCAGAAATAGAGCAATAGAAACAAAAAGAACCATTCAAGAATCAACAAAACCAAGAGCTGGTTCTTGGAGAAAATTAACAAGATTGATAAACTCTAAGCCAGACTAACTAGACGACAAAGAGAGAGTATCCAAATAAACAAAATCAGAAAGGAAAGTGGAGAAATAACAACTGAAACTGAGGAAATTCAGAAATCATCAGATACTACTACAAAAGCCTATACTCAACAAAACTGAAAAATGTGGAGGATATGGATGAAATCCTGGACAGATACAAGATACTAAAGTTAAACCAGGACCAAGTAAACCATCTAAATAATCCCATAAGACCTAAAGAAATAGAAGCAGTCATGAAAAGCATCCCAACCAAAAAAAGCCTAGGTCCACATGGGTTCAGTGCAGAATTCTTTCAGACATTTATTAACGACATAATACCAATACTCATTAAATTATTCCACAAAATAGAATCTGATGAAACACTCCTAATTCATTTTTGAGGCTACAATAACCCTCGTTCCAAAAGTAGAAAAAGTCCCTACAAGGAAAAAGAACTTTAGAAAAATCTAACTTAAGAATATTGATGCAAAAATACTCAACAAAATCCTTGCAAACCATATCCAAGAACACATCAAAATGATCATTCACCCTGATCAAGTAGGCTTCATCCATGGATGCAGGAATGGTTTAATATACGGAAATCCATCCATGTAATCTACCAAATAAACAAACTCTAAGGAAAATAGCACATGGTCATCTCACTAGATGCTGAGAAAGCATTTGACAAAATTCAACACCACGATTTATTAAAAATCTTGGGAAGAACAGGAATCCAAGGCCCACACCTAAACATAATAAAAGCAATATATATCAAACCAAGAGCCAAAATCAAACTTAACAGTGAGAAACATGAAGCAATCCAACTAAAATCAGGGACTCGACAAGGCTTCCCACTCTCCTTCTACCTATTCAACATAGTACTGAAAATTCTGTCTGAAGGAATTAGACAGCAAAAGGAAATCAAAGGCATAAAATTGAAAAGGAAGACGTAAAAACATCACTATTTGAAGATGATATAATACTGTACTTAAGCGACCCCACGAATTCCACTAGACAACTCCTACAGCTGATAAACAATTTCAGCAAAGGGGCTGGGTATAAAATTAACTTACACAAATCAGTAGCCTTCCTCTACTCAAAGGACAAACATGTGGAGAAAGAAATTAGGGAAAAGATACCCTTCACAATAGTCACACAGAATATGTAATAGCTTGGTGTGACTCTAACTAAACAAGTGAAAGACCTGTATGACAAGAACTTCAAACCTCAAAAGAAGGAATCAAGGAAGATCTCAGATAATGGAAATATCTCCCATGCTCATGGATTGTAAGGATCAACATTGTAAAAATGTCCTTCTTACCAAAAGCAATTTATAGATTCAATGCAATCCATATCAAAATACCAACACAATTCTTCATTGAGTTGGAAAGAGCAATGTGCAATTTCATGGAGAATGGCAAAAATCCATCCTCAACAACAAGAAAACATCTGCAACCTCAAGGTACATTACAAGGCGATTGTGCTAAAGATTGCAGGGTACTGGTACAGAAATAGCCACGTGGATCAATGGAATAGAATAGAAGATCCAGAAATTAGCCCTTACATATATGGTAACCTGATTTTTGACAAAGGATCTATAAACATTCAATGAAAAAAGGACAGCCTATTCAACAAATGGTGTTGGTCCAACTGGCACTCAGTAAGCAGAAGAATGACAATAGAACCTTTGTTATTTCCTTGTACAAAGCTCAAGTGCAAGTGGATCAAAGATCTCCACATTAAACCAGGTACAATGAAACTATTAGATGAGAAAGTAGGGGAAACCTTAGAACACATAGGCACAGGAGAAAATTTCCTGAACAGAACACCAATGGTTCGAGCTCTAAAGTCAAAGATTGGCAAATGGGACTAAATGAGACTGCAAAGCTTCTCTAAGTCTAAAGACACTGTCAAGAAAACAAAACAGCAGCCAAAAGAGTGGGAAAAGATCTTTACTAGTCCCACATCAGATAGAGGCCTAATATCCAAGGTATACAAAGAATTCAAGAAGCCCCACACCAGAGAATCAAACAACCCTTTTAAAAAATGAGATACAGAGCTAAACAAAAAGTTCTCAATCAAGGAATATTGAATGGCTGAGAAGCATCTAAGAAAGTGCTCTACATCATTAGCCATCAGGAAAATGCAAATCAAAACAACCTTGAGATTCCATCTCACACTACTCATTTTGGCCAAGATAAAAAATTCAGATGACAGACATAATATGCAATCACTGATAATTGGATACTAACCCCAGAAAGCTCTGAACACCCCAGAAACAAGTCACAGACTGTGTGAATTTCAAGAAAAAACGAGAGAAAAAGAAAAGAATAAAACAATTATGTTTATTGCTTACACACCAAAAAAACTTTGACTAATTCCAGGTTACAAATCCTGTTTCACATGTACTTTATGCTCATTGTAACTAGTAAGATCTTAATGCACACTATCAAACCTTAAAAAAAAGAAGCCAAACAATGACAAATATGTATTTATATACTTTTATGCAAAAATGCTAAAAATTTGTACATTTATCTTTTTCGTTTTTATTTTTTTATTAACAAATTTATTTTATTTTATTTTATTTTTTATTTTTTTAGAATAGAGTACAAGACAAAAATACATGAGCATAGGTCGGAATGTTATTTCATCATCATCTTCATCAATCCTTTAAACACTTGTTTTTTTTCCTCTTACGCATTTGGCAAAATACTTTCTTCAGCTAAACTTTCTGTTTTTCATGCACACAGTAACCCAAGTCCATTGTGTCTGTGTATGAAAAAATAACTCAATTTGGAAATATATATTTATAGATGTGGTTAAATATTTAGTGTCTTTTCTCATTCCTCGTAGAAAGCCCAAGAACTTAAACAAAGGTAACTATTTATTGTTCATTGATATACACTATCTGAGAATATAAAAAATATGTGTGTGTGTTTCTATGTGTGTGTACATAAATGAGTTGACATATACATACATATATATATATATATATATGGGGGGTCTGGCAAATTTTTTAAGGTTGTAATAAAGTATTTTTTTACATACACACACACACACACACACACACACACACACACACACACACACACACATATATATATATATATATATATATATATATATATATATATATATGTAAGAATAATATAGGAAAAAGGGCTATTAATTTGAGGGGATAGGAGAGAAACTAGGTGGGGCTGTAGGGAGGAAAGAGAGATATGATACAGTTCTATTTTAATTAAAAGCTATTCTTTTTTTTTTCTTGAACTTTACATAGTCTGTGACTTGTTTCTGGGGTGTTCAGAGCTTTCCGAGGTTAGTATCCCATTATCAGTGACTGTATATTATGCCTGTTCTTTTGTGACTGGGTTTTCTCACTTAGGATGATATTCTCTAGATGCATCCATTTTCTTAATATGTCGTTACGTCATTGACTGATAGCAGAATAGTACTACATTGTGTAAATTTACAATTTTTGCATCCATTCATCTACTGAAGGACATCTGGGTTCTCTCTAGCTTCTGGCTATTATAAATAGAGCTGCCATGAACATTGTGGTGCAAGTGTCTTTGTTGTATGTTGGAGAGTCTCTACATAAATGCCTGAAAGTGGAATAATTAGGTCTTCCTGTAGTACTATGTCCATTTTTCAGAAAAACTGCAATACTTATTTCCAGAGTGGTTGTATTAGTTTACAACCCCACCAACAGTGGAGAAGTGTTCCTCTTTCTCCACATTCTCGCCAGCATCTGTTGTCATGAGTTTTGGATCTTGGCCAATCTGAGTGGTGTGAGGTAGAATCTCAAGGTTGTTTTGATTTGCATTTCCCTGATGGCTAAGGATGTTGAACACTTCCTTAGATATTTCTCAGCCATTCGATATTCCTCGATTGAGAACTCTTTGTTTAACTCAATACCCCATTTTTAATAGGGTTGTTTGATTCTCTGGTGTGGGGCTTCTTGAATTCTTTGTATACATTGGATATTTGGCCTCTATCTTATGTGGGGCTGGTAAAGATCTTTTGACACTCTGTTCGGCTGCTGTTTTGTTTTCTTGACAGTGTATTTAGCTTTACAGAACCTATAAAACCTCATTAAGTCCAATTTGTCAATCTTTGACTTTAGAGCTCAAGCCATTGGTGTTTTGTTCAGGAAAATTTTTCCTGTGCCTATGTGTTCTAAAGTTTTCCCTACTTCCTCATCTAATAGTTTCAGTGTACTTGGTTTAATGTGGAGATCTTTGATCCACTTACACTTGAGCTTTGTACACAGAGATAAGAAAGGTTCTATTGTCATTCTTCTGCTTACTGAGTGTCAGTTGGACCAACACCATTTGTTGAATAGGCTGTTTTTTTTTCCTTTGAATGTTTACAGCTCCTTCGTCAAAAATCAGGTGACCATATACATGAGGGCTCATTACTGGATCTTCTATTATAGTCCATTGATCCATGTGCCTATTTCTGTACCAGTACCATGAAGTTTTCAGCACAATTGCCTTGTAATATAGCTTGAGGTCAGGAATAGTGATTCCTGCAGATGTTTTCTTGTTGTTGAAGATGGATTTAGCTATTCTAGGTCTTTTGTTATTCCAGATGAAATTGCACATTGCTCTTTCCAACTCAATGAAGAACTGGGTTGGAATTTTGATGGGGATTGCATTGAATTTTAAATTGCTTTTGGTAAGATGGCCATATTTAAAATGTTGATCCTTCCAATCTATGAGCATGAGAGATCTTTTCATTTCTTACTCCACATGTTTGTCCTTTGAACATAGGAAGGCTACTGATTTGTTTGAGTTAATTTTATATCCAGCCACATTTCTGAACTTGTTTATCAGCTGTATGAGTTTTCTGATGGAATTTGTGGGGTCACTGAAGTACACTATCATGTCATCTGCAAATAGTGATGTTTTTACTTCTTCCTTTCCAATGTGTATCACTTGGATTTCCTTTTGCTGTCTAATTGCTCCGGCCAAGTTTTCCAGTACTATGTTGAAAATGTAGGGGAGAGTGTGCAGCCTTGTTGAGTCCCTGATTTTAGTGTGATTGCTTCAAGTTTCCCACCATTAAGTCGGATTCGGCTTTTGGTTTGCTGTATACTGCTTTTATTATGTTTAGTTATGGGCCTTGGATTCCGGCTCTTTTTAAGACGTGAATGGGTGTTGGATTTTGTTAAATGCTTTCTCAGTGTCTAGTGAGATGACCATGTGTTTTTTTTTTCCTTTGAGTGTTTATATGTGGATTATATTGATGGATTTGCCTATATTAAATCATTCTTGCATCCCAGGGATGAATCCTACTTGATCATGTTGAATGATCATTTTGATGTGTTCTTGGATTCAGTTTGCAAGAATTTTTTGAGTATTTTTCCATCAATGTTCATAAGTGAGATTGGTCTAAAGTTCTCTTTTCTTGTAGGATCTTTGTGTGGTTTATTAACGAAGGTTATGACAGCCTCAAAAGATGAGTTAGGTAGTGTTCCATCTGATTCTATTTTGTGGAATAGTTTGGAGAGTATTGGTATTATGTCATCAATAAATTTCTTAAAGAATTCTGCACTGAACCTATGTGGACCTGGGCTTTTTTTGGTTGGGATGCTTTTGATGACTGCTTCTATTTCTTTAGATGCTTTGGGATTATTTAGATAGTTAACCTGGTCCTGGTTTAACTTTAGTATCCTGTATCTGTCCAGGAATTCATCCATTTCCTCCAGATTTTCTAGTTTTGTTGTGTCTAGGCTTTTGTAGTAGGATCTAAAGATCTTTAATTTCCTCAGTTTCAGTTGTTATTTCTCCACTTTCCTTTCTGATTTTGTTAATTTGAATACGCTCTCTTTGCCCCATGGTTAGTCTGGCTAAGGGCTTATCAATCTTGTTAATTTTCTCAAAGAACCAGCATTCGGTTTTGTTGATTCTTTGAAGATTCTTTTGTTTCTATTTGGTTTACTTCTGCCCTAAGTTTAAATATTTGTTGACATCTACTCCTCTTGGGTATATCTGCTTCCTTTTTTTCTAGAGCTTTCAAGTGTGCAGTCAGGTTGCTAGTGTATGCTCTCTCCAGTTTTTTTTTTGGAAGCACTCAGAGCTATGAGTTTTCTCTCAGTACTGCTTTCTTTGCAACCCAAAGATTTTGGTATGTCTTGTTTTCATTTTAATTGAATTCTAGAAAATCCTTAATATCTTTATTTATTTCTTCTTTGACCATGCTATCGTTTAATAGAGCAATGTTTAGTTTTTATGTGTATATGGGCTCTTGATGTCTTTGTTGTTATTAAACTCCAGCCTTAGACCATGGTGATCTGAAAAAATGCATGGAAGTATTTTGATCATCTTATATTGATTAAGGCTTGTTCTGTGTCCAATTATGTGGTCAATTTCGATAAGGTGCCATGAGGTGCTGAGAGAAGCTGAATTTTTTTGTTTTAGGATGATATGTTCTGTAGATATCTATTAATTCCAGTTGGTTTGGAGTCTCTGCTAGTTTTACAGTGTCTTGGTTCAGTTTCTGTTTCCATGACTGTCCATTGGTGAGTGTGGGGTATTAAAGTCTCCCACTATTATTGTGTGGGGTGAAATGTATATTTTGAACTTTAGTAGGGTTTCTCTTATGAATATGGGTACTTTTGTATTTGGAACATATATGTTAAGGATTGAGAATTCCTCCTTACAGATTTCCCCTGTAATGGATAAAAAGTCTCCTTCCTTATCTTTTTGATAACTTTTGGTTGAAAATCTAATTTATTCGATATTAGAATGGCCACTTCAGCTTGCTTCTTGAGGCCATTTGCTTGAAAGGTTTTTTTTTCCAACCTTTTACTCTGAGATAGTGTTGTCTTTGTCTCTGAGATGGGTTTCCTGTATGCAGCAAAAGGCTGGGTTTTGTTTATGTATCCAGTCTGAAAGCCTATATCTTTTTATTGTGGACTTGAGTCCATTTATGTTAGTAGATATCAAAAAATAGTGGTTGCTGTTTCCTGCTTTTATTACTTTGATAGGTTGAATTGTGACTGTGTGTCTTTCTTCTTTTGTTTTTCTTGCTTAGAAGTTTTCTTTTTACAATGAGGTGGCCCCCCTCATTTTGTTGGGTTTTCCACCTATAATTAGTTGTAGTACTGGGTTTGTGTTCAGATATTGTGTAAATTTAGTTTGGTCCTAGAATATATTTGTCTCACTATCTATGGTGATTGATAGTTTGCTGGGTATAGCAGCTTTTGCGGACACATGTGCTCTCTTAGGGTCTGCATGATGTCTGTCCAGGCTCGTCTAGCTTTTATAGTCTCTGTTGAGAAATCGGGTGTGATTCTGATTGGTCTGCCTTTATATGTTACATGACCTTTTTCCCTTACTGTTTTTAGTATTCTTTCTTTGCTTTGGGCAGTTGGTGTTTTGGCTTTTATGTGTCAGGAGGAATATCTTTTCTGGTCCAACCTATTTGGAGTTCTGTAGGCTTCTTTTATGCTCGTGGTCATCTCATTCTTAAGGGTAGGGAAATTTTCTTCCAGGATTTTGTTGAAGATATTTACTGTACCTCTTAGTTGATATTCTTCACCCTCTTCTATTTCTATTATCCTTAGGTTTGGTCTTCTTATTGTGTCCTGGATCTCATGGACATTTTGTGTTAGGAGCTTTTTGGTTTTTGCATCTTCTCGGACTGTTTTGTCTATGTTTTCAATGTTGTCTTTGGCTCCCAAGATTCTCTCTTCCATCTCTTGTAGTCTGTTGGAAATGCTTGTATCTGTGACTCCTGATTTCTTTTTTTAGGATTTCTACCTCTATGGTTGTCTCTTTTGGTGTTTTCTTTTTTGTGTCCATTTCTGTTTGAAATTCCTTCTTCCATTCCTTCTTTTCTCTGGTTCTGTTTCCTTCTAATTCTTTGAGTTCTTTGACTGTTTTTCTTGTTACTTCATTAAAAGCTTCTAATTCTTTATGCTCTTCCTCCTGTTTTTGTTTAGGGATCTCTATCATCAGCCTCAGGTAGGATTTTGGGTCTGTGTCTTCTTTTTCTGGAGTGTGTGGCATTCTGCTGTTTGTTGTGATGGGAAAGCTGGGTTCTAGTGTTGCCAGGTTGTCTTGGTTTCCCTTGGGTACATTCTTTCACTTTCCTCCTGCCATCTTGTTGTCAGTGATTGGTTCTTGCCTTTCTTTGTACCTTGCGTGTATCTCTGGATCTCCACTGTTCCTGGTGGTGGAGGGTCTGAGTGTCCATTGTGCATGCAAATGCCCTCGGCTGGGAACAGAGGGTTTGATGCCAGGTTCCTGGGTCCCTAGATCAAGCTGGGCAGGCAGGCACTTTCCGCGTGCTCTCCTGAGATCTCTCTGCCCCCTGGCTAGTTGGATTCCGTTCTCATCCCGTTCTCACCAGGCCTGTGTCTCTGGGTCTCTGCTCTTCCTGGAGGCGGATGACCTGAGTGCCTGTTTTGCCTACATTTATCTTTTTTTTAAATAAAGTTCTTCCATAAAAAATTGTACTTTTATCTTTGTTTTTTTAAAAAAATAAAGTTCTTCAATAAAAAATATTTTCATTCATGTATATTCAATAAAATAACTCCATTAATACATATTTTTTTACCAAACTCTTACATGTCCCCCAGAACAAAGGCCTCCCAAGTTTTTTCCCTATTATGTTTTAATAACGTGATAAATTTGATTAGTGCTTTTAATATGTGCGTGGCTGTGGAACTGTTCACTGAACCTTGAGCAATTTACCAATGGTCAATAGCAGAATCAAGATTTCTCACTCCCTCTTAGCCATCAGCTTTCAGTGAGTCCTCATTCAGATTATGTTCTTGGTAGCCCCTCCAGACCTCAGTACTAGCATTTTAATCATGTACAGGACTTAGTAGCCACTGTTTATATTCATTTGTTACTATATTAACTGTGTCATATACAGAAGACAGTTTTTTACTGTACTTCTCCTGACACTCTGTTCCTTACAATTTTTCCATAATGGGAGACACTTCAAATAAAAGAATGAAAAAAATATTGGATTCACACATAACACATATCACCTGATAATGTCTACAATATACTATATAAATAATAAACATCAACCTGAAAAGCATGGAAAAGATGAGCATACACACAAACTCTGTAAAATATATTAATTATGGGTGCACTAAGATTTTTGTAAGATTTTTGCTATATAAAAATACAAGAAGCCGGCTTAATTATCTTCTACAGCAATAAGTGATCCACGTGCTTCTTCATAAATACCCCAAGAAATGACAGCGTCTTCTTACCTGTTACCATACTGCCCCGTCAGCATCTGTACTAGTAGTACAAGAAAGATAGATAATAGTAAGCTAGCCACCTGTATCACAGAGAGCTAATAGATGCATTTTGCTACAAAATAACAGAACTAATATAATGACAGATGGGCAGTAATTTGCTATTCATTTTTTTTTTGTTTAAAAAAAAAGAAAGAAACTTTACATGCACAAATTATCACCCAATAAATGACATAATAAGAATTCTCAGATACTCTTCAGAGTTTTCAGTTAGTGCATCTTTCAAAAAATAATAATTTATTTAGAGATGATTCAGATTTCTGAAAATTTACATGGTATTATAACCTTTGACCCACATGTCATTTCTCTCTTGTGATAGTTTGATGAAAACTTCTCCCATACGCTCATATATTTGAGTTTGTCACCAGTTAGTGGAATTATTGAGCAGAAATTAGAAGCTATGGCTTCATTGGAGGTCACTGTGTCACTTATAATGGGCGCTAAAGTTAAAAAATCCCATGCTAGTCTGACTGTGAACATTTGGATCAGGTTGTAAATCAGTCAGTTACTGTTCCAAAACCATGCCTATCTAATTCATGGCATTCAGACCATGGATTAATTCTATAAAATTATAAAAAAGCTCCCAGTTACATATTTTATTTTATAGGATTCACCTTTTTATGCCATTTCTTCACAGCAATGGAACACTACTAAAGCACCACTATTGACTGGTTGTATCCGTAAAGTACATCTGTTCTATCTGAACTACTATTGGTTAGTTATCATTTACTAAAACTTGTTTTGAGTCCAGTCTTCTAAAGAGTTGTTTGCATTTTTTGGTTTGTTTGCCATTCTGCCTATTTAGGTTGGAAAATTGCATAGTAATATTTATCCACAGTTATAACACCATATACAATATATTTTCTTCTCTAAATTCAATTTTGTTCAAAATATACATTTCTTCCTTTCTCTATAGTAATATATTAAAATCAATGATTATTTTATTAGATTTATTATTTTGCATTTTTGGATACTATACAGCTAAACACACATGCAACTTTAATTTTTTGAAGTGTGCTTTTAATGATGATTCTTAAAAACTTTAACCTTCCTTCTATGACAGTACCCTCCAGAGGTAATAGAAAGGAATGTGTACAGGGGAAGTTTGCCTGTTTAGATATGTTCTCTGAAGTAACTCTGATCTTCCTTGTCAGGAAATCAGCAGTTTAGTTCACAGTAGGGAGCAATATCTGCTCAGTTTAATCACAAACATTTCATGTGTATATCAGCAGTCCTGTTTGGTAAAATAAGGATAGCAAACATGAAATCAGTAGCGGTGGTGGTGCTACTCATCAGAAATAAATCAGCCTTGGCATGAGTCAGCAGGAGGGACCAGGGCCAACAGGCATACCAAGAAAATTTATTGGCTTCATCACCCACTCAGAAAAGAAGAGTCTCCTTTTTAGGATGCAAAAACTGCACATAACCACAGCATCCCTGGAAGTTCATGTCAAAGTCTCAACACTAGGTATGGTGCCTCAGCTGACTCCACCTTCACAGGACCTTTATGCTCCACATAAGGCTTGCCTTACTCTTGTTTAAATCTTTTGTATAGAACCATTTATTTTTACTATATTTAGTAACCAGGGCAAAACACTTATAAAAAAAACACACACAAGGAATTATGAACAACCACACTAATACAAATAATAGCATTTTCAGAAAAATGGATAAGATTACCAATGAAATAGCAAGGAAATATGGGAATAGGTTGCTCAGAGGGTACCAAGTTTTAGTAAGAATACAAAGTGTTTTTATATCTTTTACTGTGATGTCATTATAAATACTATAATGTATCTCAAAGGTAGAATAAAGATTTTCATACAAAGGCATGGTAAATATTTGAGTAAATTAATATTCTTTGTATTTGAGGACATTATGTGGTATTTTCATGTATGAATACATCACATTACACCAAATAAACACCTGACAATTTTGGAGGTAAACAACAAAAACTTGAAAAAAAATAAAAAATAAATGTAGGGGTATAAAATATTGCTCAGCAATTGAGAGCATTGAATGCTCCCCCAGAGGCCCAAGGTTTGATTTCCATTATCCATATACTAGCTCACAATCATCTGTAAGACCAGTCCCAGAGGATCTGGTACTCTCTCCTGACAAGAAATAGACATAAACATAATATCCCAATACACAATGAATAAATAAATAAATGTGAATTGAGTTACTGCCAAGAAATCGGAGTATATTATTTGAAGAAACATAGAAATAAATCATCAACTAAGAGTAGAAATAGTTTTGTTCTCTTCAAAGAATAAAAGTTACAAACTTGTCTACTAAAAATCTAGTCAATGACTATACAAATAAGTAAAATATTTGCAAGACAAAAAAAATGAACAAATTTTATGAGAAACCTTCCCAAGATGTTAATAAGTAAAATAGAAAGGCATACAAGGAAATTGTGCAAGAAGAAGTGAATGAGGAAAGGAGAGCCTCATGAAAATTCTCTGACAGAGAGCAAAGAATAAATAAGAAAAGATGAAAAGAAAGTAGAGATGCTAAGAAGGAAGACCATGCACATCACTGTAAACACAGTCTCCTGTCAAGGATATTTCTCAGGGCTCCTTTCATATCCCGATTCCTCAGACTATAAATAAAGGGATTCAGCATCGGTGTGACCACAGTGTACATCATGGTCACAATGGCATCCTTGTCATTAGTGCTATTAGATGAGGGGACAAAATATAGCCCAATGATGGCTCCATAGTACAAGGAAACCACACAAAGGTGAGAACCACAGGTGGATAAGGCTTTGCATATTCCCTTGATGGAGGGAGTTTTCATAATAGTGATGCCAATGTGTCCATAAGAGACCAAAATACATATGAACGGCAGGGTAATGACCACATTACCTAAAACAAAGATGACTAGTTTATTGATGGTGGTGTCTGAGCTGGACAGCTTTAGCAAGTTAGACAGGTCACAGAAGTAGTGGGAGATAGTATTATGAAGTGAGATAGGTGAGCCAAGAGAAGAGTGTGTACAAGGGAATTGGCAGTAGATAAGGCCCAGGATACTACGACTAAAAAAACACAGAGGCTCTGACTCATAATTTGTGAATAGTGCAGAGGACTGCAGATGGCTACATACCTGTCATAGGCCATTGATGTCAGAAGAAAGCTATCAAGATCAGCAAATATTGCAAAAAAATATACCTGAGAAATGCACCCAGCATATGAGATGGACTGACTATGTGTCAGCATATTCATGAGCATCTTTGGAACTGTGACTGATGAGAAAGAGATGTCAGTGAAGGCCAAGTGGCTGAGGAAGAAGTACATGGGGGTGTGGAGGTGAGAGTCCAGCCTGATGAGCAGGATGATGAGCAGGTTCCCCAGCACAGTTGTCAGGTACATGACCAGGAACAGGGCAGAGTATGCAGCTTGGTCCTCTGCTCGAATGGGGAGCCCCAGGAGGATGAACTCAGACACAGTGCTCTCATTATTCATCCTCATATTCTTTATCTTTTGCTGTGAGTGAAAAATCAAATGGGGAAAGAAATCTCATTTTGCCCAAATCATTTTTGAAACAGGTTATAAATCACTAGTACTGAAAATAAGATTCAAATCCACTTAGTATATCTGTTTTACTCTTAATACAGAGATTTTTTGTTACAGTAATGGGCTGCTGCTGATTGGAACAGGATATAGCTTGACAACAACTGAAAGTGTGTTAGAGAAAAAAAAAACAATGAAACACCAGAACAATTTTCAAACCCAGGTCTAGATCACAATGCCTAGATTTTATAAAACCATATAAAATTAAGTAATTATAGTGTAATTATAACCAGACAATTGAATACTCAACATGATTTTAATGATTTTTTAATTTTTTGAAACTTTCTTGAATGTACTTGCCTATAACTGCCTTCCTATGAATTAAATACAAATAGTGGATTCCATGGAATGACTTTAGATTTGTAAGATGCCAGGATCTGCAGAAATACTGAAAGCAGGACATATAGATGTTGAAAACATTAAGTACATGAGTCTGAATTAACAATATGAAGTACCAATATCACCTTGCAAGCATCTATGAGCTCTTTTCATAATAAAACTCTTTCAATCCATGTTCTCACCCTTCCATCATTCTTCCTATACAAGATAAAATGATACCCCTCTTTCATATCAGTATCTCAGATTCAAGCTAAGCATGTCATGCATCATCACAGAGCACTTGGCAATACTTCATTTTCCCTCCATTTCTTAACTCTGCCAAGAAAATTCCTTGTGTTTTTTTTCTAGCAAAAGAAAATATCACAAACTCTTAACCTCTTTTTTAAGCCAAAGACTGTTATCTTTTTGTGTTCCCAAGATTTTCTTTTTCTAAAGTTGCATTTATCTGTTATTTTTTAACCATGTTCTACCCATGTAAGAACTCACTAAACAACAGGAAAATAAGCATGATATAAAATTAGAGTGGATATCCTAGCAGCTGAAAGAGCTCTGTGGTTGTATTTCATTTGAAGACTTGTTTAGTAGCCAGTTTGTCACTCTGTCTGGCATTTCACTCTTTGCCTCTTCACTCTTTCCAGGCTTTATCTACAGTTAACATATGAATCCTCTCAACTTACTCAAAACCATGTTTAAAGAGCCTACATATCATCTATCTCAATCTGTAAAGAAATTAAAAATTCCGTTAATGTGGCATAGTCTGAAGTTAATTATACTTCATCCCTCACTCACTTTTGTGTAGTAGTAATTACTTTAGCACAATGCTAATTATTTATCTGCACATGGGTAGACTGTTTCTAATAATTTCCCACTTTGAGCAATATTGCAATAAGCAATATCATTCTTATGTGCTTTTAAATACAATATATGGTATATTCAGAAAAGTTTAGAAAAGTAATCTTCCATGATTTTGCAAAAATATCAAGTCCTGAGAAGCCAAGATGATGAAAAAGCTGATGTATCCTCTATGAATTTAGTGGAAGAACCTGCATAAGAAGATTATAAAAATGGGTCTCTAGGTAAGTATTTGGAAGTCCATTGCCATCATCTTTGAAAAATGAGGAAAAAATCAGGGCAATAACCAGTTATACAGATGTAAATGTTGGAAAATATATGAGAAGCAGGCATATATAATATTTAACTTCCTATAATTAAATGTTTCCACCTGTTCAAGAAACTCAACCCCCCTCCAAATAAAGTAACAGAAAATAGAAAATGGCATGCTAGCTGCATGGTAGAAAGAAAAATTGGGAAGCCAGAAATACTAGCTGGAATCTGGACATCTGGAGAAATTATGAAAAAGTCACATAGATATGGGAAGAAGTTGGGATAAAATACAGTAGGAATTTTGATTGAGTTAAATGTGAGCAAAGAGGATTATTTTCCTGCTTTTCTTTAAAAATTGGAGAATTTAAGAAAAATATCTTATGGTCCACGTTTTGGAAGGGTGTATTATTTTTTTAAAGTTCAGGTAGGTTCTCAGTACATGGTAAATTATTGTATAGGGAACTATTTGCCATATATAGTGTGAACTTGAGATGTCAACTGCATGCTGAACAGAAAGACAGACAATAAGACAGACACACACAAAGTCCCAAACATATGATGTCATACAGAAACGTGTATATTCTATTCCTGATCTGACAGGTTAACATACATAATAAACACAGATACCTTTAGCTAAGAATCATGAAAAATCCTTTGCATTTCTCTCAAAAAAAAAAAAACATAAGATAGGGAAACAGTTGGCTCCTCTCAAAAGTCATAAATTCATTGCAACAATCAGAGGAGTAATCAGTTCAGAATCAGATATGATAGATACATTAAACATGTACATTGTCTATATATCCTGAGAAGGTCATGTGAGCTCTAATTTTAAAACCATGTACAAGACCTAAAGTGCAATCACTGTCCCAAAATCCAAATTAGAAGCATAGAGTTTTAAATTGGTTCATTGTCATTGACTCCCTTAGGGGAATTTTTTTTTCCAAGCAGGTAAGAGAGTCCCTTTGCACTCAGGAACTAAGAGTAGCAACCATAACAAGATTCCCTATCATTTTTTCTGTTTAAAACACAACCTCTGTGATAACTTGTCATTTATAACATAATACTATCATACACAGAAAAAACAGATGAAAATAGAATCTAATATAATTTCTGGATAATTATTTGAAATATGATTGTTACCACAGCAAGTAATGGTCAACCTTCATAATAATAAGGAACAACTTCTGACAATATCTGTGGATTTCTTGCATTGCACATAAAGAATTTTAAATTTACTTTTGTGTATGCTCATTGGACACTACATTAGTTGGAAAGTTAAGGCACTTTTAACAAAAAGGTGTAGTATTATTTACCATTGAAAATATGTATTTCCAATGACTATTCATTGTGGTAGATTCACACCCAATGGTATTTGCATGGGTACAAGTAGAGGCAGATTAAAATTTTGGCAACATTGTTCATAAGAGAAGAAAAAAGTTCATCAACAAAAAAAATTTAGTATTTTTACAAGAGGACTTTTCCAGATCAACTATATGGCACAAAATGGAATGAAATAAATATAATGATAAAGGAAAAATAAGTCATTCAATGGTATGAAAAAGCATATAAGAAAGTTGGAGGATGGATTAAGGAAACTATAAAAGGAAAGATAACTAGGTGAGTAAATTACAATTCTCCATAAACTTGGGTGTAGAAATGTTGAATAAAATACTCAGAAGCTGAATGTTACAACACATAAAAGAGATCATCCATCATGATCAAGAGGCTTAATTTCAGAGATACAGGGGTGTTTTATTACAAGTAAATCTGTCAATATCATGCAGAACATGAACAAACTGAAAGAAAAAAAATCCTTATCATCTCATTTGATGTTGATAATGCCTTTGAGAAATCCAACAACTTTTCCTAATAAATGTTTTGGTGAGATTAGCAATAAAAAAACAAGCCTAAACAAAATAAAATCAATTTACATTAAGCTGATACTCAACATCAAACCAAGATGAGACTCTCTTCATCCAATATCATGCTCAAAGTTCTAGATAGAGCATAAAGGCAACTAGATAACAAGAGATACACATTAGACAGGGAGAACTCTAAAACTAGCTATGTAAAGATGACACAATAGTACACATAAGTAACCCCAAAAATTCTACCAGGGAATTTTTCCATCTGATAAATACATTCATCAAAGAGCCTGAATACAAGACTAAGTAAAAAAAAAATCAGTAACCCTCTTAAACACAATGAAAAGCACACTTAGACCAATATCAGGAAAATAAGCTTAGTGATGGTGGCAAAAGCCCAGAGCATGTTAGGCAGATGTAGGTGGGATTTTTTTAATTTTAGACTAGTCTTGTGTATAGAGTGAGCTTCAGAACAGCAAAGACAACAAAAAGAAACCATGTCTTGAAAAAGCAAACAAGAAAAAGTCAAATAAAGAACAACCTTAAACATATCCACAAACAATACAAAATATTGTGAGGTAACTCTAACCAAGCAAGTGGAAGAAATGTGTAACAATAACTTTAAGTCTTTAAAAAGATATGGAGAAAATATCAAAATATAGAAAAATCTTCCATGCTCATGGATCAGTATAATTAACAAAGTAAAAATGATCATCTTACCAAAAGCTATCTACAAATTCAACACAGGTCCCTTCAAGATTTCCTACCAGAATTATTTACAGACCTTCAAAGAACAATACTCAACTTCATGTAGGGAAAAAAAACCCAGGATAGGAATGTCAATTCTATATAGTAAAAGAACTTCCAGAAATACCACCATCACTTATCTCAAGCTGTACTACAGAGCTATAGTAATAAAACCACATGGTATTAGCATAAAAAGGCAGGTTGATGAATAGAATTAAATAAAGAACCATATATAAATACTTAAACATTGAACAACTAATTTTTATTATTAACAGTCAGATACACTCTATTGTAATGCTAAATATGAGAGATCAGGATCTAGATTCTTCAGCTAGCCCCTGGGACAATGTCCCCAAGTTAATTCAGGTTGGTGAATAAAGATCCAAAAAGCCAATAGGTGAACAGAAGAGACATTGGTGGGGTTTGAGATTTCACAGGCATGAAAAGAGATAGGACAAGAAAGAGGAGGAAGAAGAAGAAAAGCTACTATGGGCTGACAGTCAAAAGAATATGGCCCATAGGGCTGAGCAATTGGATAAGAGCAGCACAGATGGAACATAATAAATGATGTTATAACTTGGGGTTATTTAAAGTAGATTCGAACATCATAGAGTATAGGCAGCTCTGCAGCTATTGCACTGACTGATGCATATTTTAAAATATAAATACTGTGTTTGTCTTTCATCCAAGAAAATAAATGGCCTAAGGCAGGGGTGAAACCCTACATTAAAATTTTTAATATTTTATACTAGGAAAAATGAGGGAGAGGCATTTTCTACTATATTTTGGTGTATAGAAAAATACAAATAGATCTATATGTATCAATCTACTCAAAAGTCAAGCACATGTAGATAAAAAACCTAAACATAAACCAGATAAACTAAATCTGATAGAAAAAAAAATATGGGATAACTTTCAATATAGTGACACAGGAGACAACTTTCTGAGCAAAATACCAATGAAGCAGACCCTAAGAAAAACCATTGTTAAAAAGGAATACACACACAGATACACACAAAGACACACATACACACAGACATACATACACAAGACACATAACAATAATATCTAAAGAATAAGAAGCTGTGTAATAATAATAGTGGGAGACCTCAATACCCCACTCTCACCAATGGACAGATCATGGAAATAAAAACTGAACAAGGACAATGTAAAACTAGCAGAGGTTATGAACCAACTGGAATTAATAAATATCTACAGAACATATCATCCTAAAACAAAAGAATACAAATTCTTTTCAGCAACTCACGACACCTACTAAAAAACTGACCACATAATTGGTCACAAAATGAACCTCAATAGATATAAGAAGATTGAAATACACCCATGCATCCTTTCAGATCACCATGGTCTAAGGCTGGTCTTTAATAACAACAAACACAACAAAAAGTACATATACACATGGAAACTAAACAATGTTCTATTAAACGATAGCAGGGTCAAAGAAGAAATAAAGAAAGAAATTAAGGATTTTCTAGAATTCAATGAAAACGAAAACACAACATATACAAATCTATGGGATGCAATGAAGCAGTAGTGAAAGGAAAACTCATAGCACTGAGTGCTAACAAAAGGAAACTGGAGGGAGCATACACTGGCAACTTGACAGCACAGCTAAAAGCCCTAGAACAAAAAGAAGCAGATACAACCAAGAGGCGTAGACAGCAAAAAATAATCAAACTTAGGGCAGAAATAAACCAAATAGAAACAAAAAGAACCATTGAAAGAATCAACAAAACCAAGAGCTGGTTCTTTGAGAAAATTAACAAGATCGATAAACCCTTAGCTAGACTAACTAGAGGACAAAGAGAGAGTATTCAAATTAACTAAATCAGAAAGGAAAGTGGAGACATAAAATTCAAGAACTGAACTGAACTGGAACTGAAAATTCAAGAAATCATCAGATTCTATTACAAAAGACTATCCTCAACAAAGCTGAAAAATCTGGAGGACATGGATGGATTCCTAGGCAGATACAAAATACTAAAGTTAAACCAGGAGCAAGTAAACTATCTAAATAATCACATAACACCTGAAGATATAGAAGTAGAAATCAAAAGACTCTGAACCAAAAAAAGCCCAGATACAGATGGGTTCAGTTCAGGATTTTATCAAACATTTATTGACAATATAATATCAATACTCTCCAAACTATTCAACAAAATAGAGTCACATGAAACTCATTTTTGAGACTACATTAACCCTCATTCATAAACTACAAAAAGACCCAACAAGGAAAGAGAAATTCAGACCAATCACACTTATGAATATTGATGCAAAAATACTCAGCATAATCCTTGCAAAACAAATCCAAAAACACAACAAAACGATCATTCACCATGATCAAGTAGGTTTCATCCCTGGGATGAAGGGATGGTTTCATATATGGAAATCCATCAATGTAATCCACCATATAAACAAACTCAAAGAAAAAAACCACATGGTCATCTAACTAGATGCTGAGAAAGCATTTGACAAAATTCAACACCCCATAATGTTAAAAATCTTGGAAAGAACAGGAATCCAAGGCTCATACCAAAACATAAAAAAAGCAATATACATCAAACCAACACCCAACATCAAACATAATAGTGGGAAACATGAAGCAATCCCATGAAAATCAGGGACTCTCCCCCTACCTATACAGCATAGTACTGGAAGTCCTGGCCAGAGCCACTAGACAGCAAAAGGAAATCAAAGGGATAAAAATTCGAGAGGAAGAAGCAAAAACATCACTATCTGCAGATGACATGATAGTGTACATAAGCGACCCCACATTTTCCAACGGAGAACTCCTACAGCTGATAAATTTAGCAAAGTGACTGGATATAAAATTAAATCAAAAAAAGGCTTCCTCTACTCAAAGGACAAACATGTGGAGAAAGAAATTATAGAAAAGATACCCTTCACAATAGCAAAAAAATATATGAAATACTTTGGTGTGACTCTAACTAAGCAAGTGAAGGACCTGTATGAAAAAAACTTCAAATCTCTAAAGAAGGTAATCGGGGAAGATTTCAGAAAATCGAAAGATCTCCCATGCTCATGGATTGGAAGGATCAACATTGTAAAAATGGCCACCTTGCCAAAAGCAATCTGCAGATACATTGTAATCCCCATCAAAATACCAACCAAATTCTTCATTCAGTTGTAAAGAGCAATGTGCTATTTTATCTGGAATAACAAAAGACCTAGAATAGCGAGATCCATCCTAAACAAGAAGAAAACATCTGCGGGAATCACTATCCCTGACCTCAAGCAATATTACAAGGCAATTGTGCTAAAAGCTGCATGGTACAGGTACAGAAACAGGCATGTAGATCAGTGGAATAGAATAGAAGATCCAGAAATGAGCCCTCACATATATCTTCACCTGATTTTTGAAAAAGGAGCTGTAAACATTCAATGAAAAAAGATCAGCCTATTCGACAAATGGTGTTGGTTCAACTGGCACTCAGCATGGAGAAAAATGGCAATAGAACCTTTCTTATCTCAATCTTTGACCTTAGAGCACCAGCCATTGGTGTTCTGTTCAGGAAATTACCTCCTTTGCCTATGAGTTGTAAGGTCTTCCCTACTTTCTCTTCTAATAGTTTCAGTGCACCTGGTTAAATGTGGAGATCTTTGATCCACTTACAATTGAGCTTTGTACTCGGAGAAAAGAAAGGGCCTATTTTTATACTTCTGCATGCTGAATGCCAGCAGGACCAACACCATTTTTTGAAGAGGCTGTCCTTTTCCCATTGAAAGTTTACAGCTCCTTTGTCAAAAATCAGGTGACCATATACATGAGGGTTCATTTCTGGATCTTCTATTCTATTCCTGTAATCCACGTGCCTATTTCTGTACCAGTACCATGCAGTTTTCATCACAATTACCTTGTAATATAGCTTGAGGCTATGGATAGTGACTCCTGCAGGTGTTTTCTTGTTGTTGAGAATGGATTTCGCTATTTTAGGTCTTTTGTTATTCCAGAAGAATTTGCACATTGCTCTTTCCAACTCAATGAAGAACTGGGTTAGAATTTTGAAGGGGATTGCATTTAACCTGTAGATTGCTTTTGGTAAGATGGTCATTTTAAAAAAGTTGATCCTTCCAATCCATGAGCATGGGAGATCTTTCCACTTTCTGAGATCTTCCTCGATTTCCTTCTTTAGAGGTTTGAACTTCTTGTCATGCAGGTCCTTCACTTTCTTAGTTAGGGTCACACCAAGGTATTTCATAGTTTTTGTGACTATTTTGAAGGGTATCTTTTCCCTAATTTCTTTCTCCACATATTTTTCCTTTGAATATAGGAAGGCTACTGATTTGTTTGAGTTAATTTTATATCCAGCCACTTTGCTGAACTTGTTTATCAGCTGTAGGTGTTCTCTGATGGAATTTGTGGGGTCACTTAAGTATATTATCATGTCATCTGCAAATAGTGTTGATTTTACTTCTTCCTTTTCAATTTTTATCCCTTTGATTTCCTTTTGCTCTCTAATCGCTTCGGCCATGATTTCCAATACTATGTTGAATAGGTAGGGGGAGAGTGGGCAGCCTTGTTGAGTCCCTGATTTTAGTTGGATTGCTTCAAGTTTTCCACTGTTAAGTTTGATGTTGGCTGTTGGTTTGAAGTATATTGCTTTTATTATGTTTAGGTGTGGGCCTTGGATTCCTGTTCTTTCCAGGACTTTTAACATGAAGTGGTATCGAATTTTGTCAAATGCTTACTAAGAATCTAGTGAGATACCCATGTGGTTTTTTTCTTTGAGTTTGTTTATATTTGTGGATTACATTGATGGAATTCCATATATTAAACCAGCCCTGCATCCCAGGGATGAAGTGTATTTGATCATGTTGAATGATCATTTTGTTGCGTTCTTGGATTTGGTTTGCAATGATTTTGTTGAGTAGTTTTGCATCAATATTAATAAGTGAGATTGATCTGAAGTTTTCTTTCCTTGTAGGGTCTTTGTGTAGTTTAGGAAAGACATTTATTCTAGTATCAAAAAGTGTGTTAGGTAGTGTTCCATTTGATGCTATTTTGTGTAATAGTTTGGAGAGTATTGGTATTATGTCATAAATAAATGTCTTTAAGAATTCTGCACTGACCCCATCTGGACCTGGGCTTTTTTTGGGTGTGAAGTTTTTGATGACTGCTTCTATTTCTTCATGTGTTATGGGATTATTTAGTTGGTTTACCTGGTCCTGGTTTGACTTTGGTATCTTCTATCTGTCTAGGAATTTTTTTTCCATTTCCTTTAGATTTTCCAGCTTTGTTGAGTATAGGCATTTTTAGTAGGATCTGATGATTTCTTTATTTTCCTCAGTTTCAGCCATTATTTATTAACTTTCTGATTTTGTTAATTTGGATACTTTCTTTGCCCTCAGGTTAGTCTGACTAAGAGTTTATCAATCTTGTTAATTTTCTCAAAGAACCAGACTTGGTTTTGTTGATTCTTTCAATGATTCTTTTGCTTCTATTTGTTCTATTTCTGTCCTAAATTTGATTATTTCTTTCAGTCTACTCCTCTTGGTTGTGTCTGCTTTCTTTTGTACTAGAGCTTTCAACTGTGCTGTCAGGTTGCTAGTGTATGCTCTCTCCAGTTTCTTTTTGTAAGCACTTAGAGGTATGAGTTTTCCTCTCAGTACTGCTTTCAATGCATCCCATAGGATTGGGTACGTTGTGTTTTCATTTTCATTGAATGCTAGAAAATCCTTAATTTCTTTCTTTATTTCTTCTTTGACCCTGCTTTCATTTAATAGAGCATTGTTTAATTTCCACCTGTATATGGGCTTTTGTTTTCTTTGTTGTTATTAAAGACCAGCCTTAAACCATGGTGATCTAAAAGGATGCATGGGAGAATTTCGATATTCTTATATCGATTGAGGCTCATTCTGTGTCCAGTTATGTGGTCAATTTTTAAGAAGCTGCTGTGAGGTGCTGAGAAGAAGGTGTATTCTTTTGTTTTAGGTTGGTATGTTCTGTAGATATCTGTTAATTCCAGTTGGTTCATAGTCTCTGCTAGTTTTACAGTATCCTTGTTCAGTTTCTGTTTCCATGATCTGTCCATTGGTGAGAGTGGAGTATTAAAATCTCCCACTATTATTGTGTGGGGTAAAATGTATTTTTTTTTTTTGAGCTTTAGTAGGGTTTCTTTTATGAATATGGGTGCTTTCGTATTTGGAGCATATATGTTAAGGATGGAGAGTTCCTCCTGACAGATTTCCTCTGTAATTTGTAAAAAGTGTCCTTCCTTACCTTTTTTGATAATTTTGGTTAAAAATCTAATTTATTTGATATTAGAATGGCCACTCCAGCTTGCTTCTTGGGGCCATTTGCTAGGGAGGTTTTTTTTCTAATCTTTTACTCTGAGATGGTGTCTGTCTTTGTCTCTGAGATGAGTTTCCTGTATGAAGCAAAATGCTAGGTTTTTGTTTATGTATCCAGTCAGATAGCCTATGTCTTTTTATTATGGAGTTGAGTCCATTTATGTTAATAGATATAAAAAAATAGTGGATGTTGTTTTCTGCTATTTTTGTTTGGTCAGTTGAATTGTGCCTGCTTGTCTTTCTTCTTTTGGTTTTCTTGCTTAGAAGTTTTTTTGTTTTTACTATGAGGTGATTCCCCTTATTGTATTGGGTTTTCCACCTATAATTCTTTGTAGTGCTGGGTTTGTGGTCATATATTGTGGGAATTTAGTTTGTTTTACAATATCTTCGTCTTGCCATCTATGGTGATTGATAGTTTTGCTGGGTATAGCAGCTTGAGCTGGCACTTGTGCTCTCTTACGGTCTGCATGTCTGTCCAAACTCATCTAGCTTTCATAGTCTCTGTTGCGAAATCAGGTGTGATTCTGATTGGTCTGCCTTTATATTTTACATGACCTTTTTCCCTTACTGCTTTTATTATTCTATCTTTGCTTTGAGCACTTGGTGTTTTGACTATTATGTTTCACGAGAAATTTCTTTTCTGTTCCAACCTATTTGTAGTTCTGTAGGCTTCTTTTATGCTCGTGGTCATCTAATTCTTAATGGTAGGGAACTTTTCTTCCAGGATTTTTTGAAGATATTTACTGAACCTCTTAGTTGATATTCTTTGCCCTCTTCTATTCCTATTATCCTTACTTTTGGTCTTCTCTTTGTGTCCTGAATCTCCTGGACATTTGGGTTAGGAGCTTTTTGGTTTTTGCATCTTATCTGTCTGTTTTGTCCATGTTTTCAGTGTTGTCTTAGGCCCCCAAGATTCTCTTTTCCATCTCTTGTAGTCTTTTGGAAATGCTTGCATCTGTGACTCCTGATTTCTTTTTTAGGATTTCTACCTCTAGGGTTGTCTCTTTTAGTGTTTTATTTATTGTGTCCATTTCCAATTTAAATTTCTTCTTCCATTCCTTCATCCCTTTGGTTCTGGTTTTTTTTTTTTTTTCTAGTTCTTTGAGTTCTTTGAGTATTTTTCTTGTTTCTTCTTTAAAAGCTTCTAATTATTTATGCTTTTCCTCCCTTTCTTGTTTAAGGATCTCTATCATCACCTTGAGGTAGGATTTTGGATCTGAGTTTTCTTTTTCTGGACTGTTTGGCATTCCACTGTTTGTTGTAATGGGAGAGCTGGGTTCTAGTGTTGCCAGGTTGTCTTGGTTTCTCTGGGGTACATTCTTTTGCTTTCCTCTTGCCATCATGTTGTCAGTGATTGGCTCTCGCCTTTCCCTTGTACCTGGCTTGTGTCCCTGTATCTCAGTTCTTTCTGGTTCCGGATGGTCTGAGCGCCTGTTTTGCACCCCAAAAGCTACAGGCTGGGACCAGAGGGCCCAATGCTGGGTTCCTGGGTTCTGGGTTCCTGGGTCCCTGGATCAAGCCTTGGCAGGCTTGTACTTTCCGAATGCTCTGCTGAGATCTCTCTGCCCCCCTAGCTAGTCGCAACCCACTCTCACTCTGTTCTTGCCAGTCCTGTGTGTCTCAACTAGTAAAATCTTAATGCACACTATCAAACCTTAAAAAAAAAAATCCCAAGCACTGACAAAATGTATTCGTATACTTTTATACAAAAATGCTTATAATCTCTACATTTATCTTTTTTTAAAAAAATAAAGTTGTTCAATTAAAAAAAAAGTACTTAATGGCTGAAGTCTGATATGGATGAAGCTGAGCTATACTGCTCTTCCAGAGTCATAGTGATACAGATGATGATGCTTTCAGCTAACCATTAGACTGAACATGGGGACCACAATGATAGAGCTAGACAAAGGACTGATGGAGCTGAAAGGGTTTACAACCCCATAAGAAGAACAACATTATCAACCAACCAAACTCTCCAGAGCTCCCAGGTTTTAAAGCACCAACCAATGAGTACACAAAAAGAAACCCATGACTCCAGTTGCATATGTATGAGAGAATAGCATTTTCTGGTATCAATGAGAGGAGAGGCCTTTGGTCCAGTGAAGGCTCATTTTTCCAGTGTAGGGTAACACCAAGGTGCTGAGGTGTGTGAAAGGGTGGTTTGGAAATGGAGCACCTTCATGGATGCAAGGGGAGGGGCAATAGGATTGGGGAGAAAGGCAATAGCATTTGAAATATAAATACAGAGAATATCCAATAAAAATGGAAAAATGTGGTATTCCATTGAGTTGATGTAACAGATGTTCTCTATACATTCATAAATTGGGGGACATCTCAGTTGTTTCCAATTTCTGGCTATCATCATTAAATTTTGTATGCACACAGTAAAGAAAGTGTCCGTGTGTGATGGTGGAGCATCATATGGGTATATGCACAGGAGTGATATAGCTAGATATTCAGGTAGAAATATTTTCAATTTTCTGAAAAATCATCAGGCTCATTTTCAGAGTTGTTGTAAAAATTGACACTACAACCAATAATGGAGAAGTGTTACCTACTCTCAGCATTCTTGCCATGATGTCCCGTGAGGATTTATTTTGCCATTCTGATAATGTGAATCTCAAAGATATTTTATTTGCATTTTCCTGATGAAAAGAGCTTTCAACATTTCTTTAAGTGCTTCTTGGCCATACACAATTTCTCTCTTGAGAGTTCTCTGCTTATCTGCTTATCATAGTTTTGTTATTTTATTTAATTTCACTTAAAATGCTATCTCCCTTCACAGTTAAACTCCCTAACTACTCCCCCATACTCCCTGCTTTTATGAAAGTTTTTCCCCACTTACCCATCCCCTCCTGCCTCACCACAAGAGCATTCTCCTATTTTGGATAATTGAGGCCACACAAGAACAAGTGGCTCCCCTCTCTTTAATGCTAGATAAGGTAATCCTCTGTTACATATGCATGTGGAGCCATGGGTCCCTCCATATATACTCTTTGGTTGGTGCTTTGTGGATCTGGCTGATTGATACTGTTGTCTTCTTATGGGGTTTCTAACACCTACAGCTTCTTCAATCTTTCCCCTAATTCCTCCATTGGGGTCCCTGTGCTTAGTCTGATAATTGTCTGCATGCTGCAGCATCTGTATTGTTCAGGTTTTGGCACAGCCTCTAAGAGGACAACTATTTTAGGCTCCTATCAGCAAGCACTTCTTTGCATCAAATATCATGTCTGGGTTTGGTGTCTCTGAACAAGAAGGACCCCTATGTAGAGCAATATCAAGATGACCTTTCATTCACTCTCTGCTCCAATCTTTGTTCCTGCATTTCCTTTTGAAAGGAGCAAATCTTGTTTAATATTATTGAGATAAATGACTGGCCACATACCTCAACCCTTGGCCATGCCTATCCACTGGATATGGTCTCTAAAGGTTCTCTCTCCACTTTGTTGAGTATTTCTGACAATGTTATTCCTGTTTGGTCTTAGGAGCCTCTTGCTTCCCTGGCATCCAGAACGTTCTAGTGGCTAGCCCAAGATCTCCATCCCGCACTGCTACACACCTCCATTAAATTCCCTGACCCTCCATATTTCTCCCCTATCTTCTCCCACAACTGATCCCTCCTTTACTTTCTCCTTCATCAGATGTATGGTTGAAAAATACTTTTTCCCAATCTGTGGATTTTTTTCTATGACAGTGTCCTTTGCCTTGCAGAAGCTTTTCGTTTTTTTGAGATCCCATATGTTGATTTTTGATCTTATAGCATGAGCCATTGGTGTTCTCTTTAGGAAAATTTCCCCTGTGCCCATGTGTTCAAAGTTCTTTCACACTTTATCTATTAGATTCAATGCATATGGTTTTATGTGAAGGTCCTTGATCCACTTGAACTTTAGCTTTGTACAAGAAGATGAGAATGGCTTAACTTGCATTCTTCTTCAAGCTGACTGCTAGTTGAACCAGCACCATTTGTTGAAAAGGCTCTCTTTTTCCACTGGATGGTTTTTGGGTCTTTATCAATGATCAAATGACCATAGGTGTATGGGATCATTTCAGCATCTCAGTTCTATTCCATTGATCTATCTGCCTGTCCCTATGAACACCATATTTAATTAGGTCATTTGATTTGTTTTCTTGATATATATCATATTAGCAATCTGAAAAAATGTAGGATTATTAAAGATTGTTTTTTTTTCCTATTGATGTTGTCCTGTGCCTTACCGAAGCATTTCAGTTTCAGGAGGTGCCATTTATCAATTGTTAATATTATAGCTTTGGCCATTGATGTTCAATTAAAGAAATTGTCTTCTGCATCAATGCATTTGAGACTACCTCCCCCTTTCTCTTCTATTAGATTTAATATATCCAGTTTTATGTTGATGTCTTTGATCTATATTGAGCTTTGTGCACAGTAATAAGTATGGATATCCTTGCATTCTTCTACATGGAGATATTCAGTTAAAAAGGCACAATGTATTAAATATGCTTTTATTTTTTCCGTGGTGTGGTTTTGCATCCTTTGTCAAAAATCAAGTATACATAGGTGTGTGTGTTTATTTCTCTTTTCAGTTCTTTTCCATTTATTTATCTGTCTGTTTCTATACAGGTAACATATGTCTTTTGTTACTACAGTTCTGTAGGATAGCTTAAGTTTAGGGATGGTGATCCCACCAAAAGTTTATTCAACTTTCAGGAATTTTTTTTAGCTATTCTGAGTATTTCATATTTGCATATAAAGTTGAAATTTTTTTCAAGGTGTATAAAAAACAACATTGGAATATTTTTATTACTTTTTTTGCAATCTTTTTTTAACTTTATTTTACAAAACAAAGATAAATGTACAGATTTTAAGAATTTTTGCATAAAATTTTACAATATATTTTTGTCAGTACTTTTTTCATATTTTAAAATAATTTTTACATAAAACTATATGAATATATTTTTTAGTCAGTACTTGATTTTTTTAAAGGTTTGATGGTATGCATTGAAAACTTAATAGTTACAATGAGCAAAAAGTACATGTAAAACAAAATGTAAGATGGAAATACTCAAAGTTTTCTTGTTGTGTAAAGATTTTTTTATTTTGTTTTGTTTATTTCTTAGACTTCATACAGTCTGTCAGTTGTTACTGGGGCAGTGCAAGACTCTGGGGTTAGCATCCCACTATCAGTGACTGCATATTATGTCTGTTCTTTTTTTTTTTAAAGAACTTTATTTTAAAAAACAAAGATAAATGTACAGATTTTATACATTTTTGCTTAAAATTATACATTTTTGTCAGTACTTTTTTCAGATTTTAACAAAATTTTTATATAAAACTATATGAATATATTTTTTAGTCAGTACTTGATTTTTTTCAAGGTTTGGTTGTATGCCTTGAAAACTTAATAGTTACAATGAGCTAAAGTACATGTAAAACGAAATGTAACATGGAAATAGTTAAAGTTTACTTGTTTTGTAAATTTTGTTTTGTTTTGTTTTGTTTTGTTTATTTCTTGGAATTCATACAGTCTGTGAGTTGTTTCTGGGGGAGTGCAAGCCTCTGGGGTTAGCATCCCACTATCAGTGACTGCATATTATGTCTGTTCTTTTGTGACTGAGTTATCTCACTCAGGATGATATTCTCTAGATGCAGCCATTTTCTTAAGAATTTGGTTAAGTCATTGTTTCTGGTGGCTGAGTAGTATTCCATTGTGTATATGTACCACAATTTTTGTATCCATTCATCTTCTGAAGGACATCTAGGTTCCTTCCAGCTTCTGGCTATTATAAATAGAGCCACTATGAACATTGTGGTGCATATATCTTTGTTGTGTATTAAAGTGTTTCTGGGGTATATGCCCAGAAGTGGAATAGCTGGGTCTTCAGGTAGTACTATATCCAATTTTCTGAAATCATTCCCCACCAACAGTGGAGAAGTGTTCCTCTTTCTCCGCAACCTCGCCAGCATCTGCTGTCATCTGAGTTTTGGATCTTGGCCAATCTGAGTAGTGTGAGGTGGAATCTCAGGATTCTTTGAATTTGTATTTCCCTGATGGCTAAGGGTGTCAAGTACTTCCTCAGATATTTCTCAGCCATTCGATATTCCTCAACTGAGAACATTTTGTTTAGCTCTGTACCCCATTTTTAATAGGGTTTTTTGATTCTCTGGTGTCTACCTATTTGAGTTCTTTGTATACCTTAGATATTTGGCCTCCATCTGATGTGGAGTTGGTAAAGATCTTTTCCCATTCTGTTGGTTGCTGTTTTGTTTTCTTGACAATGTCCTTAGCCTTACAGAAACTTTGCAATCTCATTAAGTCCCATTTGTTAATCTTTGAACTTAGAGCTTGAGCCACTGGTGTTTTGTTCAGAAAATTTTCTCTTGTGCCTATATGTTCTAAAGTTTTCCCTACTTTCTCATCTAATAGTTTCAGTGTATCTGGTTTAATGTGGAGATCTTTGATCCACTTTCACTTGAGCTTTGTACAAGGAGATAAGAAAGGGTCTATTTTCATTCTTTTGCATGCTGAGTGCCAGTTGGACCAGCACTATTTGTTAAATAGGCTGTCCTTTTTCCATTGAATGTTTACGGCTCCTTTGTCAAAAATCAGGTGACCATATATGAGAGGGCTCATTTCTGGATCTACTATTCTATTCCATTGATCCACATGCCTATTTCTGTACAAGTACCATGCAGTTTTCAGCACAATTGCCTTGTAATATAGCTTGAGGTCAAGGATAGTGATTCGCGCAGATGTTTTCTTGTTGTTGAGGATGGATTTTGCTATTCTAGGTCTTTTGTTGTTCCATATGAAATTGCACCTAGATCTTTCCAATTCCATGAAGAAATGTGTTGGAATTTTGATAGGGATTGCATTGAATCTGTAAATTGCTTTTGGTAGGATGGCCATTTTTCAAATGTGATCTTTCCAATCCATGAGCAAGGGAGATCTTTCCATTTTCTGAGATCCTCCTCAATTTCCTTCTTTAGCTGTTTGAAATTCTTGTCTTACAAGTACTTCACTTGCTTAGTTAGCGTCACACCAAGGTTTTTCATAGTTTTTGTGATGATTGTCAAGTGTACCTTTTCCCTAATTTCTTTCTCCTCATGTTTGTCCTTTGAGTACAGGAAGGCTACTGATTTGCTTGAGTTAATTTTGTATCCAGCCACTTTGCTGAACTTGTTTATCAGCTGTAGGAGTTCTCTGGTGGAATTTTTGGGGTCACTTAAGCACACTATCATGTCATCAGCAAAGAGCAATGTTTTTATCTCTTCCTTTCCAATTTGTAACCCCGTGATCTCCTTTTGCTGTCTAATTGCTCCAGCCAGGACTTCCAGTACTATGTTGAATAGGTAGGGGGTGAGTGGACAGCCTTGTCGAGTCCCTGATTTTAGTGGGATTTCTTCAAATTTCCCACCATTAAGTTTGATGTTGGCTGTTGGTTTGCTGTATATTGCTTTTATTATGTTTAAGTATGGGCCTTGGATTCCTGTTTTTTTCCATGACTTTTAACATGAATAGGTGTTGGATTTTGTCAAATGCTTTCTCAGCATCTAGTGAGATGACAATGTGATTTTGTTCTTTGAGTTTGTTTATATGGTGGATTACGTTGATGGATTTATTTATATTAAACCATCCCTGCATCCCAGGGATGAAGCCTACTTGGTCATGATGAATGATCGTTTTGATGTGTTCTTGGATTCAGTTTGCAAGGATTTAGTTTAGTATTTTTGCATCAATGTTCATAAGTGAGATTGGTCTAAAGTTCTCTTTCCTTGTAGGGTCTTTGTGTGGTTTAGGTACTAGGGATATTGTAGCCTCAAAAAATGAGTTAGGTAGTATTCCATCTGATTCTATCTTTTGAAATAGTTTGGATAGTATTGGTGTTATATCCACAATAAATGTCTGATAAAATTCTGCGCTAAACCTGTCTGGACCTTGGCTTTTTTTGGTTGGGAGGCTTTTGATGACTTCTTCTATTTCTTTAGGTGTTATAGGGTTATTTAGATGGTTTACTTGGTCCTGGTTTAACTTAAGGACTTTGTATCTGTCTACGAATTCGACCCTTTCCTTCAGATTTTCCAATTTTGTGGAGTATAAGTTTTTGTAGTAGGATCTGATGATTTCTTGAATTTCCTCAGTTTCAGTTGTTATGTCCCCACTTTCCTTTCTGATTTTGTTAATTTGGATACTCTCTCTTTGCCCTCTATTTAGTCTGGCTAGGGGTTTATCAATCTTGTTGATTTTCTCAAAGAACCATCTCTTGGTTTTGTTGATTTTTTCAATGGTTCTTTTTGTTTCTATTTCGTCAATTTCTGCCCTAATTTTGCTCATTTCTTGCCATCTACTCTTCTTGGGTATATCTGCTTCCTTTTGTTCTAGGGCTTTTAGTTGTGTTGTAAGGTTGCTGATGTAAGCTCTCTTCAGTTTCTTTTTGGAAGCACTTAGGGCTATTAGTTTTCCTTTCAGTATTGCATTCATTGTATCCCATAGGTTTGGGTATGTTTTGTTTTCGTTTTTGTTGAATTCTAGAAAATTCTTAATTTCTTTCTTTATTTCTTCTTTGACCCTGCTATCATTTGACAGAGCTTTGTTTAGTTTCCATTTGTATGTAAACTTTTGTTTTATTTGTTGTTGTTAAAGATCAGTCGTAGACCAAGATGATCTGAGAGGATGCATTGGAGTATTTCAATCTACTTATATCAATTGAGGCTCATTCTGTGTCCAATTATGTGGTCAATTTTCGAGAATGTGCCATGGGGTGCTGAGAAGAAGGTGTATTCTTTTATTTTAGGATGATATGTTCTGTATATATCTATTAATTCCAGTTGGTTCAAAGTCGCTGCTAGTTTTGCAGTGTCCTTGTTCAGTTTCTGTTTCCATGATCTGTCCATTGGTGAGAGTGGGGTATTAAAGTCTCCCACTATTATTGTATGGGGTGAAATGTATTTTTTGAGCTTTAGTATGGTTTCTTTTATGAATGTGGGTGCTTTTATATTTGGAGCATATATGTTAAGGATTGAGAGTTCCTCCTGACAGATTTCTCCGGTAATGAGTAAAAAGTGTCCTTCCTTATCTTTTTTGATAACTTTTGGTTAGAAATTTACTTTATTCGATATTATAATAGCCACTCCAACTTGCTTCTTGGAGCTGTTTGCTTGGACGTTTTTTTCCCACCCTTTAACTCTGAGATAGTGTCTGTCTTTGTCTCTGAGATGAGTTTCCTGTATGCAGCAAAAGGCTGAATTTTGTTTATTTATCCAGTCTGATAACCTATATCGTTTTATTTGGGAGTTGAGACCATTTATGTTAATAGATATCAAGGAATAGTTGTTTCTGTTTCCTGCCATTATTGCTTTTTTGGGATGAGTTGTGTCTGTTTCTTTTTCTCCTTTTAGTTTTCTTGTTTAGGAGTTTTCTTGTTTTTACTAGGCTGTATTTTCCCTCATTGTATTGGGTTTTCCACCTATAATTTGTTGTAGTGCTGGGTTTGTGGTCAGATATTGTGTAAATTTTGATTTTCCTTGAAATATCTTCATCTCTCCATCTAGGGTGATTGATAGTTTTGCTGGGTATAGCAGCTTGGGCTGGCACTTGTGCTCTCTTAGGGTGTGCATGATTTCTGTCCCGGCTCTTCTAGCTTTCATAGTCTCTGTTGAGAAATCGGGTGTGAGTCTGATTGGTCTGCCTTTATATGTTACTTGACCTTTTCCCTAACTGCTTTTAGTATTCTTTCTTTGCTTTGGGCACTTGGTGTTTTGACTATTATGTGTCGGGAGGTATTTCTTTCTGGTCAAATCTTTTTGGAGTTCTGAAGGCTTCTTTTATGCTCGTGGTCATCTCATTCTTGAGGGTAGGGAAGTTTTCTTCTACAATTTTGTTGAAGATATTTACTGTGCCTCTAGTTGATACTCTTCTCCCTCTTCTATTCCTATTATCCTTAGGTTCGGTCTTCACATTGTGTCTTGGATTTCCTGGACATTTTGGGTTAGGAGCTTTTTGTTTTTTGCATCTTCTCTGGCTGTTTTGTCTATGTTTGCAATGTTGTCTTCTGCCCCCGAGATTCTCTCTTCAATCTCTTGTAATCTATTGGAAATGCTTACTTCTGTGACTCCTGATTTCTTTTTTTGGTGTTCTGCCTCTAGGGTTATCTCTTTTAGTGTTTTCTTTATTGTGTCAATTTCCGTTTTCATTTACCTCTTCCATTTTTTCATTTCTTTGGTTCTGTTTTCCTCTAGTTCTTTGAGTTCTTTGAGTGTTTTTCTTGTTTCCTTTTTAAAGCTTCTGAATCTTCTTGCTTTTCCTCCCGTTCTTTTTTAAGTATCTCTATCAGCATCTTGAGGTATGATTTCAGGTCTGTGTCTTCTTTTTCTGGAGTGTTTGGAATTCCGATGTTTGCTGTTATGGGAGAGCTGGGTTCTGGTGTTGCCAGGTTGTCTTGGTTTCCTTGTGATATACTCTTTTGCTTTCCTCTTGCCATTTTGTTGTCATTGATGTGTTCTCGCCTTTCCCTTGTATCTGGTCTGTGTCCCTTGATCTCCACTCGTCCAGGTGGCAGATGGGCCAAGCCCTGTTCTATGCCTCAGAGTCGCCGGGTGGGAACAGAAGTTCCAAAGTTCTGTTCCTGGTCCCTGGATCAGGGTGGGCAGGGTGGGGGTGCGCTTTCTGTGCGCACTCCGCAGAGCTCTCTCTGCTCCCTGGCTGCCCAGATCTCCTACTCACCATTTTTTCAACCCTTAGGACTTGGCGGTCTGTGTGGCAGATGGGCCAGGCTCTGTTCTGCACCCTGAAGTTGCCGCCGCCGGGTTGAAACAGAAGTTCCAAAGTTCTGTTTCTGGTCCCAGTTTTTTAACCCTCAGGATCTGGAGGTCTGTGTGGCAGATGGGCCGGGCTCTGCTCTGCACCCTGAAGTCACCGCCGGGTGGAAACAGAAGCTCCAAAATCTGCTCCTGGTCCCTGGATCAGGCAGTCGGAAGGTGTGCCCCGCGCGCGCACTCTGAAGAGATCTCTCTGCTCTCTGGCTGCCTAGATCTCCTTCTCACCAGTTTTTCAACCCTTAGGAGTTGGCGGTCCGCATGGCAGATGGGCCAGGCTCCGTTCTGAACCCTCAACATTGGAATTTTGATAGAAATTCCATTGAATCTGTATATTAATTTTAGTAGGATGGCCATTTTACTATATTAATTCTAACTATTCATGAGCATGAGAGATCTTTCAAATTTTGACTGCCTTCTTCAATAATTTTATTTTGCTGAAACTTGACATTCTAGACATATAGATTTTTCAATTGCCTGCTTAGAGTCTCACCATAATATTTTCCATTATGAGTAATTATGTTGAAGGTTGTTGCTTCTCTAATTTTTTCAGACCATTTATTATTTGTATAAAGTGGAGTACTAATTACATTCAAATTATTTTATATCCAGCCAAATGCTGGATACAAATGTTTCTTGGATTTAGGTGTAACTTTTGTATACTATCATTTTGTCCTCAAATAGTGATAGTTGGACATCTTCATTTTTAATTTCTATCCCTTTAATTTTCTTTTTGTTGTCTTCTTTCTTCAGCTAGAATTTTAAATATTATATTGAAAATATATGGATAGAGTGGGTGGACTTGTCCTGTTCCTTATTTTAGTGAAATTATCTAAAGTTTCTCCCCATGTAATGTGATATTATATATGTGCTTATTGTATGTTGCTTTTATTATGTTTAAGTATGTGCCTTTTATCCCTGGTCTCTCCAAGACTTCTAATGTTGAAGTGTGTTGAATGTTGTCAAAGGCTTTTCATCATCTAGTGATATAATCATGTGATTTTTTGTGTCAGTTTGACTGCATAATAAATTGCTTTGATGAATTTTCATATACTATACCATCCTTGCATCCCTATGATGAATTCTATTTGTCATGGTGAATAACGTTTTTATGTTTTCTTGAATTTCACTTTTGAGTAGTTTATTAAGTATTTTGTCTCAGTGTTCATAAGAGAAATTGATCTGAAATTCTTTTTCTTTGATGAGTCTTTGTGTGGTTTAGGTATCAGCATATCTATGGATTCCTAGAATGAATGTGGCAGTGCTGTTTCAATTTCTTTTTATGCATTAGTTTGAGGAGTATTGATATTAGCCTGTCTTAGAAAGTCTGGTAGAATTCTGTGCTAAAACCATCTGACCCTAGGGTGTTTTTGTTTGGGAGAGTTTTAATCACTGCTTCTATTTCCTTAGTGGTTTGAGGTTAATTTAGATAATTTTCATAATCCTGATTTAACCTTAATAAGTGATATCTGTCTTGAAAATTGTTCATTTTATTTAGATTTTTACAATCTGTAGAGAACAGGCTTTTGAAGTAAAGCCTAATGATTGGTTTGCTTTCCTCACTGTTGCCATGCCCAACTTTTCATTATTGATCTTATTAACTTGGAAAACTTTTTTCAGCATTTTTCTTAGTTTTATTAAGAGTTTGTCTATCATGATGAACTTTTTAAAGTTTGGCTCTTGGTTTTGTTAATTCTTGTATATTGTTTTCAGTATTTCTAATTGATTTTAGCCCTGTCTTTGTTTATACTCCTCTTAGGTGTGCTGGCTTCTTTTTGTTCTTGAGTATATAGGAGAGCTCTTAAGTCTTTACTATTAGTTTTCTCCAATTACTTTATGATGATGTTTAGTTCTATGAGCTTTCCTCTCTATACTGCTTTCATTGTGTGCAATCAGTTTGAGTATGTTGTGCCTTCATTTTCACTGAATTCCAGATAGTCTGTTTTTTGTTTGCTTATTTATTTTTGATGATGTTGTCACTGAATAGATTGGAAAACTGATGGGATTCTATCATTGTTTTAAGAGCATTCCTGGGGCTAAAATTAAAAGTCAAGTAATTATTTCTTTGGCAGAGGAGATTTCAAGACAGCCTAAAACTGATGCTGCTGTGTAGGAACACACAATTCCTGCTATGCAGATGTGCAATGGATGAGAGTGAATGGGGCAAGACAAAAATAAATAGTACAGTTGAAAAACTGACACTGGAAAGCTAAGGCTTGTATTAGAAGAAATGTTGAAACTGTTATGGGAATTGTTGTTATGAATAAAAAGTCTTATTTGCACTGAAATAAAGTGAGGTGGGCCTTTGACAAAGACCTCCACAGATAATCTTACACTTGTGAGGTAAAGGCAAAAAGGGGTTTCCTGATCAACAGCAAAAGGAAACCTCAACATATGTGGCTCAAGTGGGATACAATCTCTACCAAATGTTCAAGTAAACTTGGCAATATCATCTCTGTGGCAAGGATATAGGAAAAATGGGACCATGGAACTCTTTTCTGCAGTTTCTTTAGACATTGAGGCCAGGCAGTGTATTACAGGGGAGTCTCAGTGAAGTAACTGTGAGAGGTCACTGGTTAAAACTGCGAAATTAAAGCCTGAGAAGTGTTGGAAGCCCCCAAATTGTTGAAAAAATTAATGCCATTAGGTATCCACCAATGACCCAATCAGGGAGTATATATCCAAGGAGAGGTATATGATGCAGGCATCAAAGGTGGATGGGAAAAACCATCTAAATCCCTTGACACCCAATTTAAAGCTATAGGATCTGGAGTTTTCTATTGGGTTTATGACTTGTTTTGGTCTATTATATCCTCACAATTTCCCCATCCCTCCCTTTTGGAATAGTAATGTATATTATATGAATGATACATTTTAACTTTTTAATTTGCTTTCTGATTTTACAAGGAGATTCAAGAAAGAAATTACCTTGAGTCTAAGTGGAGACTTTGAACTTTAAAACAGTGTTGAGACTGTTACAGGTAACTGGGACATTTGTAAGTTGAGCTAAATGTAGTTTATATTATTATATAGCCAAAAGATTACTATGGAGTCCAAAGAATAAAATGTGGTGTTTCAAATGTTGACTGCCCCACCCCATGGTCTCAAGCATTTAAATACATTGTAACATACAAATAACTAATACATTTCACAAATGGGATTTCATGCATAATAAAGTAAATTCAAAAAACCCATATCAGAGAATCTCATAGGACTTAAGTGGCAATATTCTGTTGTAATTTTTTTTAAATGACCATGTGTTCTTTGCAAGTTTTACTACTGATAAGTTCCACAGATCACAGTAGATGGTCCCACAACCTTGTGCATGTGTACAACATTAAAAGGATATTCTGTGATAAAAACAAAAATTTTACCTACTTATCTAGAGGTACTAGAGGCAGATAGTGTGTGCTTGGTATAAACAAAGTACATTGCAAACATATGAAATGTTCAAAAATAAATTAAAAATATCATTTAAAATCATTTTAATCCCAGCACTCAGAAGAGAGAGAGGAAAGAGATTGTTATGTACTAAAGAATAGTCTGCTCTATATGAACTACAAAATCCACATGATCTTTATGAAATAAATCTATACTAGTATCAGTGGCTGTGGTGTTCAGTGCTTTCTACACCTGTATCCAAGGCCATTTGATGAGACCTTGACTCAAAAACAGCACTTTGTAAAACTACTATATACTAATAAGAAACAGTTAAGACACTATCTTCAAGTGTAAAAATATATAATTGACAAGAGACCAAAGAAACTTTACCAATTATAGTATTAGTTTCTATCATTTAAGCCTAGTGATTTGTAAATAAATACTTTAACAGTTTTCATTAAAAAGCCACATATGTGAATATTTTAACATATACCATACAATATATAGTATATAGAAAATAGTATATATAATATATATGATATAAAAGTATATGCACATATATTTTAAAGGTGATTTGGTGTATATATTTATTTCCTTAAATATTATCAAAGTTTTTTTAAGTATGAATTAACATTTGAGTGAAAAGAATAATGACTCAGATATCCAAAGGGTACACTAGTCTAAGCTCTCACCTTCACATACAATAGTCTAAGAAGCCCATTCACTAAAATTGCTAGTGTAGCAACAGAACACCAAATAAGTTCTCTCTGTTTTAATTTCTCTCTTCACAATAATCACTAGATACAATATTTGTTAGAGTAATTGGTTACCATTAATAAAACTAAATACTTTTGTTTTGGATATTTTACAAGAACAAAAACACAGGATGAATATTTCAGATAAAAACAGAGGCCAATGTATTTATGCAATTAAATGTGAAACCCATTTCATTTTAGATCACAGTAGAGTTGTATTAGATTTTTAATTTAACTTTTTCAAATTTTTATACAAGTGTTGTATTTACATCATTTCCATGAGCTCATATACTTGAGCACCCAACCCCTATAGAGAACAGACTGATGCCTCATAATTACAGCACCATATAAAGGCCATTATAAAATCTTTCTTCCCAACTTTATACTTTATATGAACTTGATCTTCCTAATCAAATGGTTTCAAAAGCCCTTTTCACCACCTAGAATCTGTACCCTTTTTGTCTACCTGTTATCAGTGGACCACTGAGTTTGGAAGAAAAAAAAAGTTAACAGCATAGTTAATATCAGTCTAGGTATATACTGCAAAAATATTGAACAATGAAGAACAAATTACTAAATGATGAGCAAACTATGTGAGTAGGAGGAAAATCTGGTGGTGCATATAAAATTTAAGCAAAAAAGGAAACTTTAGTGTTGACTTCATAGTAGAGCAACAAGGGCTGATGATGATGGAGTGCATAACAAAGGTAGTTCAGGAACAAAGTCCGATTGCTTATACTACAAAATATGGCAAACATTTAGGAGATAGTCCCATTCATTATACAACATACAATATACAACACAGATTATGTATCATAACATCTCTTCATATGTGTGTGTGTGTATATATACATGTGAGAATAAAAATGAAAAGTGTATTGCAAACAAGATGCTGGAAAATTCCATGCATTGATGGTGATTCTGCGGTGTTTATAAGAAGTCAGAATATACCAATGTGAGAATAATGAACCCCACCTTGCAGTAAATATGATCAGTTCACTGGTGGCGTGTCTAAACACAGTATCTATTTAAACTTACTATCAGCAGAAAATTCAAAATGTTACTAAATTAAATATAAAAAATAAGATCAAGCTGTGTGTAGTGGTTCATGCCACTAATCCAGCATTAAGGAGGTGGGAGTGGGCTGATCTCTACTAGTTCAAGGCAAACCTTGTCTATATAAAAAGTTCAGAGCATCTACATCTACATAGATAGACATTGCCTGTCAGTTGTTTTTGAAATGAAAGGAATCATATCTAAAGATTTTTTTATGACAAGAAAAAGGAAAAAGGCTTTGCTTGAAAAGCTACAAGTTATCCAAATGAAGAGTGTTACATTGATTTTAAAACTTTGGGGGAAAGAGGTTATGAGCAAAGGAAAACACCAAAAGAACCTGTATGTATATGTTTCAGAGACTACTTTCCCAAGAGTATCAAGATTAAGAAAAGAGATATAGTATAAAAATCAAAGATATGTGCAAGAGGTTAAGATTAAAATATCCTGCAGATGGCCATTTAGATAAAATATATTACATGTGCCAATCAAGCAGGGTTCTAGGCAGCTAATGGAAAGCAGAAGATACATCATTTTGTTCTGTTGAGGATATTTCTCAGCGCACCTTTCATGTCCCGATTCCTCAGACTATAAATAAAGGGATTAAGCATGGGTGTGACCATAGTGTACATCACAGCCACAATGGCATTTTTGTCATTAGTATTATTAGATGTGGGTACTAGGTATAGCCCAATGATGGCTCCATAGTACAAAGAAACCACACAGAGGTGAGAGCCACAGGTGGAAAAAGCTTTGCGAATTCCCTTGATGGAGGGAGTTTTTAGAATGGTGACTCCAATGTAGCCATAAGAGACCAGAATGCATATGAATGGCACGGTAATAACCAAATTACCTAAAACAAAAATAATGATATCATTGATGGTGGTGTCTGAGCTGGACAGCTTCAGCAAAGTAGAGAGATCACAGAAATAATGTGGGATGGTATTATTTCTAAAGTGAGATAAGCGAGCCAAGAGGAGTGTTTGCACAAGTGCATTGGCTGAAGATAATGCAAAGGACATTACTACTAGAAGAACACAGAGGTTTATATTCATAATGGTGGTGTAGTGCAGTGGATGACATATGGCCACATACCTGTCATACGCCATGGAGGTCAGCAGAAAGCTATCAGCAGTTGCAAAAACTATAAAAAAATATACCTGGGAAACACACCCAGTATAGGAGATTGACTGGGTGTGTGTCAGCATATTCATGAGCATCTTTGGAACTGTGACTGATGAGAAAGAGATGTCTGTGAAGGCCAAATGACTGAGGAAGAAGTACATGGGGGTGTGGAGGTTAGAGTCCAGTCTGATGAGCAGGATGATGAGCAGGTTCCCCAGCACAGTTGTCAGGTACATGGTCAGGATCAGAGCATAATATATAGCTTGGTCCTCTGCTCGAATGGGGAGCCCCAGGAGAATAAACTCAGACACAGTGCTATCATTATTCATCCTCATGCTCTTCCTCTTCTGTTGTGAGTGAAAGGAGAAATATGAGAGAAGGAAAGTGATTCTCACTAATATACTGTAGAAACATCTTATGTATCACCAGTACAAAAAAAGAACATTTGTTTTGGAGTTTTGATCAAAATATGAAGATGTTTGTCATAGTAAAGAGCTAGCTGTACTTTAGAAAGAGACATACTTTGCCAACCATGAATATATCTGAATGTCTTTTAGAGGGAAGTAAAAAAAAAAAAAAAAAAAAAAAGACAGAACACTTATCAACTCAAACCCTTTTCTATCTCAAGGTGCCTGAATTTTAGTAAGACAATTTGAAATTAGGGAATTAACAAGTAAATTGTTACCAACAAACCAAAAACTTAAAATTATATTAATGACTGTGCATCTGTTTAACCTTTCTTAAATGCACTTGCCTAAGGCTTTCTACAAATTAAATATAAGTATTGTAACACACAGTGCTTTTTTGATCAGTAAAATATAAGGATTTGGAGGAGATTAATAAAAGTAGCATGTCCAGATGCCCAAAGCCTTAAGGGCATAAATCTGTGCCAACATTACAACATACCAATAACGGCATGTAAGTAGCTATGTGATTTTCATGTAGTAACAGTTTGTTAGAGATTGTGGTGACCCTTCTATCACTCTTCCTACGCTGCATCAGAAGACCCTGAATCCACGTTGCCATCCTCAGCACAAACCTAAGTGTTGCATTCAAGTACACAGGACACATAGAAATTCTTGACTTTCCTGCCACTACTTAGGTCACACCAGGCAATTCATTCGGTCTTCCTAGCAGATTCAAATATCACCCATTTTATATTTAGCCTGGGTTTTTAAACCAAAGACTACATTTGTATAAATTTTCTACATGTTTTCTCTTTTTCTAACCTGACATTCTCTCTCTTTTCTATAATTATTCCCTATACAAATGAGCAATCACTAAACAGCAGGAAAGAAAACTCATATATATCACTCTATTGAAGAGCCAGTTAATGTTATGTTGTTTAAAATTAATTATAATTCTTTTCTTACTCATTTCTGTGTCAATAATAACTTCTTTATCACCATGAACATTTTAATATTTATTTGTTCACAGGTACGTGGTGGCTAATAGTTTGCTCTTTTGAGCAATTTTTCAGTAAACATTACTCTTAGGGTATTTTATGTAGAATATATGATATACTAAGAAATAACTTTAAAAATTTAGACAGCTATAATTTGAAAATATATTAAGTCATTGGACCATAAACGGATGAAGCTGATATATGGTCTTTGAAAAGTCACTAGTGGAAGAGCCTACATAAAAGATTGTAAAAGTGGGTCTCTATGCAAGCATTTGGAAAGACCGTGCTAGGAACTTTGATTAACAAGGAAAAGACCAGGGGCTATTATGGCAAAGGTCACAATGATTTGGGAAGAAGTTATTAAAAAAAAGAACAAATTGTGTGTTGATATTAAATCTTAGGAAAGAAGTTGACTTTCCAGCTTACTGTCAAAATGGATAAGTTTAAGAAAAATATTCTATGAAAAGGTTTTTGAGGGAAGGAATGCTATTTTAATTCAATGTTTAGTAATTTCTCGATGCAAAATAAATTGCTCATAATGTGCTGTTTTCCATTTGATGGTTGGAATCATCTTTGCAATTTGAAATAGATGCTGACCAGAGAGATATCCGATGAGAAAAAAAAAGATCTATACAAACAAATAGAGGAATGGGAAAGTGGGGAACAAAAGAGAAAAAGGAAAGAGGGTGATGTAGAGGGGGAAAGAAGAGGCAGAGGGGGAAAGAAGAGGGAGAGGGAGAGGAAGAGGGAGAGGGAGAGACTGTGACTGTGAGACCCAAACATATGCAGTGATACCGAATTATGTACATTCTATGCCCTGATCTGACAAACTAACTTATATGGTGAGCATAGTTACCGTTAGCTAAGAAGCATGAGAAAATTCTTCCATTTTTCTCAAGGAAAAATAAAAACACAATATAGGGAAAAGCTGGATCATCTGATGTAATCATACATGCATTGCAATAATCTGTAGTCAATTCAAAATCAGATATAAGAGATATCTGAAAATAAATTTTGTCCATATTTCCTGGAAACTCCATGTGAGCCCTAAAATTGAAAACCATGTAGGCAAAGTATGATGCAATCCCTGTCCCCAATTCAAATTAGAGTCATGTAGAATAAATTTGTTATGTTGTCATTGACACCCTTGGGGAAACGATTTATACTGAAGCAAGCATGAGAGTCCCTTCCCCCCTTGAGAAATAACGTTAGCAACCATAAAAATATTCTTCATCATTTTTCCTGTTTAAAACAGTATGGGAAAACATAAAATTATGCTTTATATTTCTGCATTATTATGAAGCACTGAATGCTGAAACTCTTTGACAAGTTAACAAGTATAGTTCTATTTAAAAATGATGCTTCCAATAAACTCAGGAATATTAAAGACAATATTTAAGAGTATAGTGTTTCTCTTAAAAGAGATATCAGAATGTCCCTCTGATTCTTCTATTTGAGGCCATAGCAAACAGCCAGCAGTCTGTAGTCAGTAAGTTACTGACAGTGTTGCACCATCAGAAAGCAATGGAGGAATTCTTTGTGTAAACTTTTGATTTTGAAATTCTAGCCTCTAGAACAGTTGAATATGTAGTTCCATTAAGCTACTTCGTGACATATTGTTCTGACCATGCATAAATATTAAGCATTTTAAATATCTGTTTATATGTAAAAATATAAACAGAGATTATCTGATATACCAAAAGCATCACAGTCTGGTAAAAGCCCAGATAGACTTCCTGGTCTCCAAACTTTTCTTTTACTCTCTCAGTACTTCCATTCTCAGTCCCTTGCTGTGGTGATTAGAATATACTGGGCCATTAGTCACTGGTACAGATAGAAGTCCCAGCCTTCTTGGAAGAAGTGTGTTACTTTGATGGTTGGCTTTTAAGCTCTGCACACTGTGGAAGAGTCCTTTTTCTCTTGACTGCAGTCTTATAAAAATACAGAACTCTCAGTTCCTCTTTTGCCTTGATTGCTTGGAGTTACTATACTTATCCTTTGAAGATACTGAAATGAACCTCTGAACCTTTAAACCAGCAACAATTAAATGTTGTTCTTTATAAGATTTTCCTTGGTCATTCCATCTGTTCAAAGCAATGGAAACCTAACGAAGATACTTGCCCTCCTACTTGCTGTTTCCCAGCATTCACCAAAGGCAAAGTACAGGCTGGGAAATACCCATGTAGACTGCATGACTGCCATACTCTGCCCAACTTACCTCTAGTTTCCCACTATTCTAGTTGCCATAGCCTAGGCCCCACCTGTGAGAGGCTGACCTAATATACCAGAGAATATACTTGTCCAGAGGCTAGCACCTCTCCTAGAGGATTTGCAGACTGGTAGAGGTACAGGTAGGCTGCCTGACTGCCAAATTCTCTGACTATTTATTTTATCACCCCCCACCAATTATCTGATCTCATGCCTACTATTTGCCATGTCCCAATAACCAACTAGGGCAGAGACTATCTATTCTGCTAGAGATCAAGCAGATTTGAAGTTCATGTGAGTTGCTGCTGAGTAATGGTTTTCACTCCTTCACTTCCTTGGAATTCCTAAACCCTATCCCTATACCTGCCCCTCCCCCTACCAGTTTCCTTTCTTCTACTTATAACTGTTGTGCAGACTTCCAATTCTTCAAAAGTTAATACAGGCTCAGAATCCAAGGCTCACAGTCCAGAAGACCAGAGAGACAACAGAAACCAAGCTAAAAAAAACCACTGAGCCAACAAAGCCAAACTCAGAAATCAGTACCTACAAATGTGATTATTCTACACCATATGTCTAGATGCCAGTGGAAGAATCCAGAAATTCAAGGCAAATAAGTCACCTCTAAAACCTACTTTTATTACTATGAGCAAGTCTTTGATATTCCAACAAAACAGAAACACAAGAAAAAATAAAACCAGATTTATGAGCATTATTAAATTTTTGAATCATAAAATTAATAACCATTTTTAAAATTCTGACAAACATAAACAATTTGAGAAAATTATTAAAACCATTTTAAAGGCCAAGAAAAATCTGTCTTTTCTCTGCTTCATCTTCTGGCCCCTAATCCTAATAGTAAAGCTGATATGCATCCCCATTTCTATTACTTCCACTCTACCTTTATACCTAGAAGACTGCTGCCACCTGTGACAATCAGATATTCTTTCCATTCTCAGTGCACAGGCAGCATTGTCCCCAGGTAAAGCACTGAGAAAAAAGTTCCGTGCTGTCCCCTCCACACTACATCTTCTAGTTCACATTTGTACCTACAATTCTAGATTCTCCATATATTCCCAACATCACACATCTGTGTGTCCTTGTGGCATTGTAGACAACTGCGCCTATTGCTATCAGGGAACACTAGTACTAACTTAATCCCTGTTGGTCTACTCCTACACAAGACACCAGAGGCCTAAATATAGTAGGGACTCTTCTTCTTTCTATAACCCTGGAAGCCTTCTAAAACCCAGAACAAATATCTCATCCTGTAGTCAGACAGCCCTGTTACAATAAGTCCAGTATCCATCTTCCTGGTCTTTTTACACCAACACTCATTAGACATAGTCTCTGTGATAAACAGTACTCCAGCCTGCAGGAGAGATTCCTAGCTTTACGATAACATCAAAGACTGGGTAGAAACACAGGTAGGCTGCCTTCAACACAAAATGTTACAAGTTTGAAAATATCCTCCCATTCTATCTCAAGATCTGTGCCCTCCTACGTGCTCTACTCTGGTCTCAACAAGAACATAGATTCCCTACTCTACAAATATCTCAACACCAACGACAACAAAGAGCTCACATACACATGGAAACTACACAACAATCTGTTAAACAATAGCAGGGTCAAAGAAGAAATAAAGAAAGAAATTAAGGATTTTCTAGAATTCAATGAAAATGAAAACACGACATACCCAAACCTATGGGATGCAATGAAAGCAGTACTGAGAGGAAAACTCAAAGCTCTGAGCGCATCAAAAAAGAAACTGAAGAGAGCATATATCAGAACTTGACAGCACAGCTGAAAGCTCTAGAACAAAAGAAGCAGATACACCCAAGAGGAGTAGACGGCAAGAAATATTCATATTTAGGGCAGAAATAGACCAAATAGAAACAAAAAAACCATCAAAAGAATCAACAAAACCAATACCTGCTTCTTTGAGAAAATCAACAAAATTGAAAAACCCCTAGCCAAACTAACTAGAGGGCAAAGAGAGAGTATACAAATTAACAAAATCAGAAAAGAAAGTGGAGACATAACAACTGAAACTGAGGAAATTCAAGAAATCATCAGTTCCAATAACAAAAGCCTATACTCCACAAAGTTGGAAAATTTGAAGAAATGGAAGAATTTCTAGACAGATACAAGATCCTAAAGTTACACTGGGACCAGGTAAACCATCTAAATAATCCCATGACACCTAAAGAAATAGAAGAAGTCATCAAAAGCCTCCCAACCAAAAAAGGCCCAGGTGCAGATGGGTTCAGTGCAGAATTTTTTCAAACATTTATTGGTGACATAATACCAATACTCTCCAAACTATTCCACAAGATAGAATCAGATGGAATACTACCTAACTCATTTTTGAGGCTACAATACCTGATGTTCCAAAACCACACAAGGACCCTACAAGGAAAGAGAATTTCAGACCAATGTCACTTATGAACATTGATGCAAAAACACTCAACAAAATCCTTGCAAACTGAATTCAAGAACACATCAAAACGATCATTCACTATGACCAAGTAGACTTCATCCCTGGGATGCAGGGATGGTTTAATATAAGGAAATCCATCAATGTAATCCACCATATAAACAAACTCAAAGAACAAAATCACATGGTCATCTCACTAGACGCTGAGAAAGCATCTGACAAAATCCAACACCCCTTCATGTTAAAAGTCCTGGTAAGAACAGGAATCCAAGATACATACTTAAACATACTAAAAGCAATATACAGAAAACCAACAGCCAACATCAAACTTAATGGCGGGAAACTTGGAGCAATCCCACTAAAATCAGGGACTCGACAAGGCTGCCAATTCTCCCACTTCCTATTCAACAGAGTACTGGAAGTTCTAGCTGGAGCAATTAGACAGTCAAAAGAAATCAAAGGGATACAAATAGGAAAGGAAGAAGTAAAAACCTCACTTTTTGCAGATGACATGATAGTGTACTTAAGTGACCCAACAAATTCCACCAGAGAACACCTACAGCTGATAAACAAGTTTAGCAAAAAGGCTGGATATAAAATTAACTCAAACAAATCAGTAGCCTTCCTATATTCAAAGAACAAACAAGTGGAGAAAGAAATTAGGGAAAAGATACCTTTCACAATAGTCACAAAAACTATGAAATACCTTGGTGTGACTCTAACTAAACAAATGAAGGGCCTGTATGACAAGAACTTCAAACCTCTAAAGAAGTAAATCGAGGAAGATCTCAAAAAATGGAAAGATCTCCCATGCTCATGGATTGGAAGGATCAACATTTTAAAAATGGTCATCTCACCAAAACCAATCTACAAATTCAATGCAATCCCCATCAAATCCCAACCCAGTTTTTCATTGAGTTGGAAAGAGCAATGTGCAATTTCGTATGGAATAACAAAAGATCTAGAATAGTGAAATCCATCCTCAATAACAAGAAAACATCTGCGGGAATCACTATCCCTGACCTCAAGCTATATTACAAGGCAATTGTGCTGAAAACTCCATGGTACTGATACAGAAATAGGCACATGGATCAGTAAAATAGAATAGAAGATCCAGAAATGAGCCCTCATGTATATGGTCACCTGATTTTTGACAAAGGAGCTATAAACATGCCATAGAAAAAAGAGAGTCTATTCAACAAATGGTGTTGGTCCAACTGTCACTCAGCATGAAGAAGAATGAAAATAGACCCTTTCTTATCTCCTTGTACAAAGCTCAAGTGTAAATGGATCAAAGATCTCCACATTAAACCGGATACACTAAAACTATTAGAGGAGAAAGTAGGGAAAACGTTAGAACACATAGAGCACAGGAGAAAATTTTCTGAAACGCCAATGGCTCAAGCTCTAAGGTCAAAGATTAACAAATGAGACTTAATGAGATTGCAAAGTTTCTGTAAGGCTAAGGACATTGTCAAGAAAACAAAAGGGCAGCCAACAAATGGGAAAATATCTTTACCAACTCCAGATCAGATAGAGGCCTAATATCAAAGGTATACAAAGAATTCAAAAAGCTAGACACCAGAGAATCAAATAACCCTATTAAAAAATGGGGTACAGAGCTAAACAAAACGTTCTCAGTTGAGGACCACAGAAGGGCCGAGAAACATCTGAGGAAGTGCTTGACATCCTTAGCCATCAGGGAAATGCAAATCAAAACAACCCTGAGATTCCACCTCACACCAGTCAGATTGGCCAAGATCCAAAACTCAGATTACAGGAGATGCTAGCGAGGTTGCGGAGAAAGTAAAACACTTCTCCACTGTTGGTGGGGTTGTATACTGATACAACCACTCTGGAAATCAGTCTGGCGATTCCTCGGAAAATTGGACATAGTACTACCTGATAATCCACCTATTCCACTTCTGGGCATGTACCACAGAGACACTTTAATACACAACAAAGATACATGTACCACAATGTTCATTGCAGCTCTATTTATATTAGCCAGAAGCTGGAAAGAACCCAGATGTCCTTCAGTAGATAAATGAATACAAAAATTGTGGTACATTTACACAATGGAGTACTACTCAGCTATCAGAAACAATGGCTTAACCAAATTCTTAAGAAAATGGTTGCATCTAGAGAATATCATCCTGAGTGAGATAACCCAGTCACAGGGTTATCGCAGGGATGAAGCCTACTTGGTCATGGTGAATGATCATTTTGATGTGTTCTTGGATTCAGTTTGCAAAGATTTAGTTTAGTATTTTTGCATCAATGTTCATAAGTGAGATTTGGCTGAAGTTCTCTTTCCTTGTAGGGTCTTTGTGTGGTTTAGGTACGAGGGTTATTGTAGCTTCAAAAAATGAGTTGGGTAATATGCCATCTGATTCTATCTTTTGGAATAGTCTGGCGAGTATTGGTGTTATATCACCAATAAATGTCTGATAAAATCTGCACTGAACCCGTCTAGACCTGGGCTTTTTTTGGTTGGGAGGCTTTTGATGACTTCTTCTATTTCTTTAGGTGTTATAGGGTTATTTAGATGGTTTACTTGGTCCTGGTTTAACTTAGAGACCTTGTATCTGTCTAGGAATTCATCCATTTCCTCAAGATTTTCCAATTTTGTGGAGTATAAGTTTTTGTAGTAGGATCTGATGATTTCTTGAATTTCCTCAGTTTGAGTTGTTATGTCGCCACTTTCCTTTCTGATTTTGTTAATTTGTATACTCTCTCTTTGCCCTCTAGTTAGTTTGGCTATGGTTTATCAATCTTGTTGATTTTCTCAAAGAACCAACTCTTTGTCTTGTTGATTTTTTCAGTGGTTCTTTTTGTTTCTATTTGGTATATTTCTGCCCTAATTTTGATTATTTCTTGCCATCTACTCTTTTTGGGTATATCTGCTTCCTTTTGTTCTAGGGCTTTTAGCTGTGCTGTCAGGTTGCTGATGTGAGCTCTCTCCATTTTATTTTTGGAATCACTTAGGGCTATGAGTTTTCCTCTCAATACTGCTTTCATTGCATCCCATAGGTTTGGGTATGTTGTGTTTTTGTTTTTGTTGAATTCTAGAAAATCCTTAATTTCTTTCTTTATTTCTTCTTTAACCCTGCTATCCTTTAACAGAGCGTTGTTTAGTATCCATGTGTATGTGGGCTTTTTGTTGTCTTTGTTGTTGTTAAAGACCAGCCGTAGACCATAATGATCTGAGAGGATGCATGGGAGTATTTCAATCTTCTTATATCGATGGAGGCTCGTTCTGTGTCCAATTATGTGGTCAATTTTCGAGAAGGTGCCATGGGGTTGTGAGAAGAATGTGTATTCTTTTACTTTAGGATAGTATGTTCTGTATATATCTATTAATTCTAGTTGGTTCAAAGTCTCTGCTAGTTTTGCAGTGTCCTTGTTCAGTTTCTGTTTCCCTGATCTCTCCATTGGTGAGAGTGGGGTTAAATGTATTTTTTGAGCTTTAGTAGGGTTTCTTTTATGAATGTGGGTGATTTTTTATTTGGAGCATATATGTTAAGGATTGAGAGTTCCTCCTGACAGATTTTCCTGGTAATGAGTAAAAAGTGTCCTTCCTTATCTTTTTTGATAGCTTTTGGTTGAAATTTACTTTATTCAATATTAGAATAGCCACTCCAGCTTGCTTCTTGGAGCTGTTTGCTTGGAAGTTTTTTTCCCACCCTTTTACTCTGAGATAGTTTCTGTCTCTGTCTCTGAGATTAGTTTTCTGTATGCAGCAAAAGGCTGGATTTTGTTTATGTATCCCGTCTGATAGTCTATGTCTCTTTATTGGGGAGTTGAGACCATTTATGTTAATAGATATCAAGGAATAGTTGTTTCTGTTTCCTGCCATTATTGCTTTTTTAGGTTGAGTTGTGTCTGTGTTTTTTTCTTCTTTTAGTTTTCTTGTTTAGGACTTTTCTTGTTTTTACTAGGCTGTATTTTCCCTCATTGTATTGGGTTTTCCACATATAATTCGTTTTAGTGCTGGGTTTGTGGTCAGATATTTTGTGAATTTTGATTTGCCTTGAAATATCTTCGTCTCTCCATCGATGGTGATTGATAGTTTTGCTGGGTATAGAAGCTTGGGCTGGCACTTGTGCTCTATTAAGGAGTGCATGATGTCTGTCCAGGCTCTTCTAGCTTTCATAGTCTCTGTTGAGAAATCAGGTGTGAGTCTGATTGGTCTGCCTTTATATGTTACCTGACATTTTTCCCTTACTGCTTTTAGTATTCTTTCTTTACTTTGGGCACTTGATTTTTTTACTATTATGTGTCGGGAGGTATTTCTTTTCTGGTCCAACCTATTTGGAGTTCTGAAGGCTTCTTTTATGCTCGTGGTCTTCTCATTCTTGAGGGTAGGGAAGTTTTTTTCTACGATTTTGTTGAAGATATTTACTGTGCCTCTTAGTTGATACTCTTCTTCCTCTTCTATTCCTATTATCCTTAGGTTCGGTCTTCTCATTGTGTCTTGTATTTCCTGGACATTTTGGGTTAGGAGCTTTTTGTTTTTTTGCATCTTCTCTGGCTGTTTTGTGTATGTTTGCAGTGTTGTCTTCTGCTCCCGAGATTTTCTCTTCAATCTCTTGTAATCTATTGGAAATGCTTGCTTCTGTTACTCCTGATTTCTTTTTTTGGTGTTCTGACTCTAAGGTTATCTCTTTTAGCATTTTCTTTATTGTGTCAATTTCTGTTTTAATTTCCCTCTTCCATTCCTTTATTTCTTTGGTTCTGTTTTCCTCTAGTTCTTGAGTTCTTTGAGTGTTTTTCTTGTTTCTTCTTTAACAGCTTCTGAATCTTTTTGCTTTTCCTCCCGTTCTTGTTTAAGTATCTCTATTAGCATCTTGAAGTATGATTTCAGTTCTGTGTCTTCTTTTTTTGGAGTGTTTGGAATTCCGATGTTTGCTGTTATGGGAGAGCTTGGTTCTGGTGTTTCTAGATTGTCTTGGTTTCCTTGGGATATACTCTTTCTCTTTCCTCCTGCCATTTTGTTGTCAGTGATATGTTCTTGCCTTTCCCTTGTATCTGTTCTGTGTCCCTGGTTTTCCACTGGTCCAGGTGTCAGATGAGCTGAGCCCTTGTTTTATGCCTCAGAGTCGTCGGGTGTGAGCAGAAGTTCCAACGTTCTGTTTCTGGTTGCTGGATCAGGCCCGGCAGGGAAGGGCAAGGCAGGGTGTGCACTTTTTATGTGCACTCAGCAAAGATCTCTCTGCTCCCCAGCAGCCCAGGTCTTTCACCCACCAGTTGCTCAGCCTCTATGAGCTGCCGTTCCGGGTGGCAGATGGACCAGGCTCTGCTCTGCATCCTGAAGTCGCCTCCGGGTGGAAACAGAAGTTCTAATTTTCTGTTTCCAATCATTGGATTGGGCGAGGCAGGGCAGGGCAAGGTAGGGTGTGCACTTTCCGTGTGCACTCCGCAGAGATTTCTCTGCTCCCCGTATGCTCAATTCTTAAACACTACGAAAACGTTGACTAATTCCGTGTTACATCCTGTCTTGCATGTACTTTTTGCTCATTGTAACTAGTAAGATCTTAATGCAGAGTATCAAACCTATAAAAATGCTTTAAAATTTGTACATTTATCTTTTTTAAAAAATAATATTCTTCAATAAATAAACAGAGTTAGCAGTGAATATATATATATATATATATATATATATATATATATATATATATATATATATATATATGGCTGGGAAAAAAACCTTCCAAGCAAACGACCCCAAGAAACAAGCTGGAGTAGGCATTCTAATATTTAATAAAGTAGATTTTCAACCAAAAGTTATCAAAGTTATCAAAAAAAGATAAGAAAGGACACTTTTTATTCATCACAGGAAATCTATCAAGATGAACTCTCAATCCTGAACATCTATGCTCCAAATACAAGAGCACCCACATTCATAAAAAAAAAAAACCTATTGAAGCCCAAAATATACATTGCACCACACAAAATAATAGTGGGAGACTTCAACCCCCACCCTCATTAATGGACAGATCCTGGAAACAGAAACTGCATAGAGAAACAGTGAAACTATCAGAGGTTATGAACAAATTGGAATTAACAAACATCTATAGAACATTTCATCCTAAAACAATATATATATATATATATATATATATATATATATATATAAACCTTCTTTCAGCAACTTCCAAAATTGACCATATAGTTGATCACAGTACAAGCCTTAATAGATATAAGAAGATTGAAATACTCCCGGGCATCTTATCAGATCACCATGGACAAAGGCTGGTCTTTAATAACAACAAAGACAACAAAAGCCCCACATACACATGGAAGCTGAACAGTGCTTTACTTAAAGATAGCATGGTCAAAGAAAAAATAAAGAAAGAAATTAAGAATTTTCTAGAATTTAATGAAAATTAAAGCACAACATATTCAAACCTCAGTGAGAAGAGCCTGTCTGTAAGCCTCGTACAACTTAACAATCTGCTCCAGTTCCTTCATGAAGAGCAGCTTCAGCATTCCCTGGTACTTGTCTAGGTCAGCCAGCTGGAAGAGCTCCCACTTCAGAATGTGGTCATATTTCACAGGGGCTCGGGCATAAACCTGCAGCCAGTCAGGAATTTCTGCAGTGTGGTAAGGATTTGCAGGGACCAGGAGAGACTGATTTCTTTCAGTTTGCTGTGGCTGATATGTGATGGGTGGAGGCTGATCATACCTAGGTACACTGGGAGCACAGGGGTGCCTGTACTGAGCCCTTTTATTTGTGTGATCCACATAATAGGTTCCAAATTCTGATGATTCCACTCGTTCCCACCCAGGAGGAAGTCCTTCTCGTTCAAGAGGATGACTCCAGTGAGTTGTGTTTGTGTTATGATCTATGCAGTATTTTCTCCCTCTCATTGTCCAGTCCACAGACCAGCCAGGAGGAAGGGGTAAATCTTCAGATCCATGGTTGGTTAAATTCCCTAAAGATGTAGCAGTGACTCTTCCAGTACCTGGAGTGTGCCTCCCCTGATTCTGTGGCATTCTTTGGAAGAGATCATGGTTGTATTCATAATATCTGTAGTCCTCTTGTGTACGATCTCCAAATGGCCGTCTTCTCTGACCATCAAAAAAGTTATCTGAATAAAAGTATTGGGAACCAGAGTCCATTTTTAACAGCAAAATTAACTTCTGTTAAAAATGACTGTGATGTCATCTGTGGCAAATCAAATCTGACCTTCCTTCCTGCAGCCTCCTTCTCACATGAAGGTCCTTGTGTTGAAACTGTATCCAACCACAATCTTCCTTTCTCATTTGCTACTGAACAGAACAAGGACAGAGGTTCTACGTGCTGGGACTTAGACATACTTACATGACCAAGTGTAATGTATTTCCCTGTTTTTCTAAGATGTTTTAACAGCTACAACCCTTCTATATTAAATATGAGCAAAAGCCAGTGTTTTAGATGGTTGTCGCAGTTCTTTTTTTCCTGTTGTAATAAACCACCTCAATAAGAACAAAAAAAAAAAAAAAATGACTGTGATGAGCCACACTCTCGAGGAACATCTGCTAGGCTCCTGACAAGGTAAGAAGAAGGTGCCAACAGTCTGTTGCTTTCTCTTCTCATTACTTCCTGAGGCGTCCTTTGAATTGGAGTTCTCAGAAAACTCTGGTTTCTTGAAACTATGCCATCTCCAGAAGCTGAGAAAGCACTAGTGCTTGACTCTGGCAGACAGACATCAGTCTGTCTGGGGATCTTTGGCCCGTGCCGAATGAATGAAGGCATGAAATTCCGCAGCAGGAGCGACGTCTGCTTCTTCACGCACCTCGGCCGGCTTAGACACCTCGTTTTTGGTTTTCTTGCGGGACAGCATCCTCGCGGACGACGCCCGCCGCCGCCCCAGCAGCCTCGCTAGAGCCGCGAGCCCACCGCCCGCCGCCTCCTCGCGGGCCCGTGCCGCCTCCGCCTCGGGTCTCCGCCGCCCGCGCCCGCCCGCAGGCCCCCCTCACTCACAGGGCAGCTCCTCAGCAATGAGGCCTCACTAGAGCCATGGTCCTCCACCGGGAGCCGCTACTGCTGCGGCCACCGCCTACGTCCCGTAAACTTTCCTATAATGATTTCTTAACGCTTGCTATTCCATGTTACATTTTGTTTTACATGTACTTTATGCTCATTGTAACTATTAAGTTTTCAATGCATACTATCAAACCTTTAAAAAAATCAAGTACTGACTAAAAAATATATTCATACAGTTTTATGTAAAAATTATTTTAAAATCTGAAAAAAAAAGTACTGACAAAAATGTATTGTATAATTTTATGCAAACAATGCTTAAAATCTGTACATTTATCTTTGTTTTGTAAAATAAAGTTGTTTAAAAAAAGCTTGCTTACTGTTCAATCTTATTCTAAAGAGGCGTTTAAGTGATTTTTTTTCTTTTTGTCCATTTGAATTAGAAAATAATGCATAAGAATATTTATCTACAGTTAAAGTATTATATACAGAATATTTTATACACTGAAATCTACTTTGCTCAAAATCTCTTCCCTCCTTCCTTCAATAGAAATCAGTGATCATGTTTATTAGCTTCATTGTTTTGCAGTTTCTTTGATACTATGAAGAAAAATCCTACAATCTTTTCAAGCTGGCTTCTATTAATCTATTATAACTTTGATGTTTTTATAGCCTACTTTTAATGATGATTCATAAATGTTTTAACCTCTCTTCTAGCCCACCACTGACAAGAAGCAGTGGAAAAGAAAGGATATATGGGAAGTAGACCTATATAGAAATGTTTTTTTAGTAAATCCCATCTGCATTCTCAGGAAACCAGCAGTTTAGTTCACAGATCAGCAGCTGCAGCTCAATCCAATAGCAAATACTTCCCAGACATACCAGCAGTCCAGTTTGGTATTATCAGGATAACAGCAGCAGTGGCATAACCTAGCAGGAAGAGCCAGGCCACAACCAAATCAGCAAGAGAAGGTAGGCAGGATTTAGATCACCAGAAACAAAAGAAGTTCTGACCTACGCCTCTCTCAACAAAGTGAAAATCAGTGTAGACTTAGGACGAGGTGCTGCATAACTAGCTCTATAAGTAAGACTAGCCCAGCATCCTACTGCCCATTCAGTACTATTTATATTTTCTGCAAAAGGGGAGTGTTTACATGGGTCTTGCCTCACTAGGGTTCTTGCCTCAGCATGTGAGTCTGTTTCAGGTGACATCACCCTACCAATTTTCCAGAATCTAAAGAAGCAGTAAGTGTCCCGCGCAACCGTCTCACCTGCAAGAACGACACGGCACACAAAATAGAATCCTTCTGCGGTAAACTTTATTGCTCTGGAAAACCAGTACTTGCTTCACGTGACGAAAAAGACGGAGAAAACCAAGAAATCCAAGAAGACGAACAGGACGAACAAGCTCCACGAGACGGCCGAAAACCAACGAGAGAGAAAGAGAGGGGAAGAAGAAGGGAAGAAGAGAGGAAGAAGAGAGAGAGAGAGAACTATCCAGCCCGTCCCCTATAAAGGGATCAGTCCTTGCCTTGGACGCGGAGCCCCCTGATTGGTTGAAACTCAGCAGGCCCTATGACGCCACGGAAGAGGTGGAACTCATGAAGCGGAAAAGTTACCCAGCCTGTGCGCACATGGCTTGTTTACTGCTAATTCCAGCCGGATATCAGCGCCATCTTGTAATGGCGAATGCATGGGAATGTGTGGGCGGTGCCCCACAGCTGGATATCAGCGCCATCTTTTAATGACGAAAGCGTGGGAATGTGTGGGCGGCGCCCCACATCTCCCCCTATCTTTTATTCTTTGAGCAAAGTAGGACACCCATATTAGGAGGGCGGAGATAGAGGTCAAATCCTCATTAAGGTGTATAAAGACCATGTACAGGAGTAACCGCTAGGCTTTTTTTGTAGCCCGCAGTACTCTTGACCTGTCACTCTGCCGTTTTTTTTGAGGGAGGGACACTGGGGCAGGAAACCCTCATACAAATGACTTATCTCCCGGAGAATGCCCAGCGACAAGGGGTTTCTCAGTGCGATGCTAAGCTCGGCATCCCTCATGGGCTGCTCAAACCAGACACTCTAATCCTGTGCAATGAACCGAAGTTCTAGGAGTGCAAGAGCTGTCTGGCCGGCGACCTACTGCTTAAGGAAAGACAGCTAGATATCGGCTGATGCTGCATGTTCTAGAGCGACAGGCGCTTGGGCAGTAACCACCTTGTCTCTTTTTTGTTTGGGCCTTGAGCTTACAAACCAGCCAGAGAAGCAATGCAAGTCCGCAGCAAAGGATTGCTCCCAAGAGTCCCACCCCCACCCAAGTTAATATCGGGGGTGAAAAGGTTAGGGAAGACTGTAGCATCAAGTTCCGCTGGAATTGGTTTCAGGAATGCCGACAGAATCGCCCATCTCGTCTCTTCTCTGACTCTCTGGTTCCACAGCATCAGGAGCAGGGCTGTCATCAGGAGTCTCTGCCGTTTTTCGCGTGAGCCTCTCGGGAACCCAGAAAGGATTATTTTTATCCTGAGGAAAAACACAAACAGCTCCCCTGGATCTTATCAACACAAGATCCGGTCCTTTCCATTTATTAGTTATGACATCTTTCCATTTTACCATCTCTTTTGGTTTGTCCATGGGTAGGCAATGCCTTTCAGCTGCCGTATGGCCATGGTCATCAAGATTTAAAAAATTTAAGGTGAACAGTGCCATGGATACTGCGGTCCTAGGCACAGGGGGCAAAGCCTGCATAATTCCCCCTTTCTGTTTTATTAGATATGATTTAAGGGTGCGGTGAGCACGTTCCACAATACCTTGTCCTTGTGGATTATACGGCAAACCTGTAAGATGAGTCACAGCCATCTGGCTACAAAATTGTTGAAATTTTTGTGAGGTAAAAGCCGGTCCATTGTCTGTCTTTAAGAACTTTGGCTTACCCCAGGCACTCTAAGCCTCCAAGCAATGTTGGATGGCATGTGAGGCCTTTTCTCCAGATAAGGGAGTGGCTGCAATTATTCCCGAACAGGTATCAATGGATACATGTACATATTGCAGTTTACCAAAGGAGGGGACATGGGTAACATCCATTTGCCATATTTGAAGAGGCTGGATGCCCCGAGGATTAACCCCCGAGTGGGGCGCAGGCAGAAACTGACTGCAATTTTGGCAATTGACAACAATATCGCGAGCCTGTTTTCTGGAAATGGAAAAGCGGCGCCGCAAAGTTTCAGAAGTTACATGAAAGTTTTTGTGAAAACTTTTAGCAGCCTCTAGAGGCGAAGACATGGCTATAGTAATTATTTTTGTAGCCCTGTCTGCCAAATCATTGCCTTGAGCCATAGGTCCTGGCAATCTAGAATGAGCTCTAATGTGAGTAATATAAAAGGGTGATCTTCTGGCTAGAAGGCAGTTTTGAATTTGCGCAAAAATTGAGGCAACTCTGCTAGACGGTTTAATAATGCCAGCCGCCTCAAGCAAATTGACAGCATTAACAACATAAGATGAATCAGACACTATATTTATAGGCTCTGAGAAACGTTGTAAAACCTCAAGAACCACTAGACATTCTACCACCTGTGGAGAGGTTTCTGTATACTGCCTCGAATAGACCTGCCCGTTAACCACAAAAGCCCCCAGCCCAGTTTTGGAACCGTCAGTATAAATAACTAGCCCTTCTTTTAGGGGACTACAGGACGTTACTTTGGGAAAAACTACAGGTTGAGTTAAAGCAAACTGTAAAATTGGATGTTTTGGGTAATGATTATCTATTTTTCCCAAAAAGGAAGTGACTAAGATAGCCCAATCATTCGAAGTGGCAGCAAGAGTGGAAACCTGCATAGCATTATAGGGAACTATTAACAGCTGTGGCTCAATGCCAAAATGCGTGATGGCAGATTTTAGCCCCCTCAGCGCTAATTGTGCCACAGCATCTGGATACCAGTCAATTATTTTAGCTGGCGAGGCATTAGGATGTACCCACAATAATGGTCCTTGTTGCCAAAGCACAGCAGTAGGGAGCCTGTTTGTTTTAAAAACACATAATGAAAAAGGTTTATCATAATCTATGCGAACCAATTGTGCATCCTGTATAGCTTCTTCTACCAACTGTAACGCTCTTTCTGCTTGCGGGGTCAAACTTCTAGGTGAGGAGACATGCGGATCTCCTTCTAGAACATCAAATAAGGGTTTAAGTTCAGCAGAAGGAATCTTAAGAAAAGGTCTAAGCCAATTAATGTCTCCCAGTAATTTTTGAAAATCATTAAGAGTGTGGAGGTGATCCCTTCTAATCTCGAGCTTTTGAGGGACAACCTTATCAGTGAATAAATACCACAGACCCTAGGAATTGACCAGTATCAAAAATCTGGAGCTTTTCTGTGGCAATATATAGGCCCTTACTTTTTAGGGCCTGTAACAATATAGGAAATGCCTCTTTTAAAATCATCAAATTTTTGTGGCATAATGCAAGACGCACCTGTTTCTTTACTCTCTCTGGGAGGAATGAGAAGGCTTTTAAAGGTGTGCGTGTCTCATAAGGAGGAGGGGCAGTTGGTAAAGGAGGTGCTGTTGGAACGGCTGGGGACAAACGCGTGGGCCTGTACTGCTCGTCAGGATAATATCTTTTTTTCTCATAACTAGCTGCTTCTTCATCTACCCCTGCCTCCTCTTCTGGGTCTAAGCCTTCTCGCTCATAATCATCATTATCTGAAGTCTCAAGGCTATCAATGTTAAGAGCCTCAAAGTCTTCTACAGGGTACAAGCTGACTCCCCTTTTCTTAACATTAGAGGGCATAAAAGAATGAAAATCTGAAGGTTTGTGGGTAACAACTCTCCCGCTGTACAGCGTTCCTGGAGGTCCTTTTTCCTTAGGGGGGGGGGTTCCTGCGCGCGCCCATCCTCTCACTCTGTTCAGCTTCTGATAATCTATCCTGGGCTTCACTCAATACCTCTTGCCCCGCAGCGACGGCGGGCCTACAACTCTCATCTCTTAAACAATTTTGTACCATCCTCCAAATGGCCATGGTTCCGGGCCCGAGGTCTCCGGCATTCTGCGCACAATTTAATTCTCTACCCAATCTGTTCCATGAGGCTGGTGAGAGAGACCCAGAAACTGCAAACCAAGGGGCTGTTCGCTCAACCTCTCTTACAAAACGCTGCAAGATGCGGGTGGGCAATTCTAAATCTCTCTGCTTAAGAATTGACTGCAGGGCTGTAATGGTCGAGTGTGAAGAGCCCATCACAGTGATGTAATGCCCGCGGCTTATTTGCGTGGCGGCCCAAGGCGAAACTGAAAGGCAAGTCTCAGCGCGTTCCCGCTTTTTTTATCTACAAAGACTTATGGAACGCTGGGTGCCTCTGCTTATCTACGTCCGACTTAAGCACAAAATTAACACCAGCCCCGTTGGACACAAGAGGAAATTAAGAGGAAGAGAATAAAAACTGCACTGACGAAGACCGGAGCCTCTACGGACCCTTCACACGGCCGTGGAAGATTTAAACCAAATTAAAGAAAGATCCAGGATCAGACATACCTTGCCGAACTAATCTCCCCGCAGTTCTGAATTCTCCCTGCCCAGGGACAGAGGGTCTTCTGTGGTGCAGATGATGGAGTGGTCGAATTTCCCGGGTTTTCGGCACCAGATGTCCCGCGCAACCGTCTCGCCTGCAAGAACGACGCGGCACACGAAATAGAATCCTTCTGCGGTAAACTTTATTGCTCTGGAAAACCAGTACTTGCTTCACGTGACGAAAAAGACGGAGAAAACCAAGAAATCCAAGAAGACGAACAGGACGAACAAGCTCCACGAGACGGCCGAAAACCAACGAGAGAGAAAGAGAGGGGAAGAAGAAGGGAAGAAGAGAGGAAGAAGAAGAGAGAGAGAGAGAACTATCCAGCCCGTCCCCTATAAAGGGATCAGTCCTTGCCTTGGACGCGGAGCCCCCTGATTGGTTGAAACTCAGCAGGCCCTATGATGCCACGGAAGAGGCAGAACTCATGAAGCGGAAAAGTTACTCAGCCTGTGCGCACATGGCTTGTTTACTGCTAACTCCAGCCGGATATCAGCGCCATCTTGTAATGGCAAATGCGTGGGAATGTGTGGGCGGTGCCCCACAGCCGGATATCAGCGCCATCTTGTAATGACGAAAGCGTGGGAATGTGTGGGCGGCGCCCCACAAGTAAGAAGATGCATCATGTGTGCCATTTGTGAAGTATCTTTCATCACATGTTCTTTCATGTGCTTTGTTTATCAGAACTTCCTTTTACCTATGTCTGCTACAGCAAAATGTTTCTTCACTTGTGTGCTTTAGCAAAACACCATCCAACATTTTCCAAAAACCTCTCAAATTTCCATTTCAATCTATTTAGCAAAAAGATTTAGCATTGGGGGGAGGAGTGTTAAACTGAATATACATATACTCTACAGTCCAAAACTCTATAGGTGGTCAGTTTACAGAATATCCTACATGTTCACTCTCAATATAAATAGAGAAATCCTTGTAGTATCTTTGTTAAAAGAGTGAAATCAACCACTGTTTCTTAGTTAAAGTTCTACTGCTGTGATTTAAATGCCACAACCAAAACAACTTATAAAAAAAGACTTTGTTTGATGCTTACAGTTTCAGACATGTCAACTCTATAACTATCATGATGGTGAGCAGAGAGACAGGAGGCATAGCACTGAAGCATCACCTGAATGCTGTGTACATGATTCACAAGGAAGATATAAGCAAGGCAAGCCTGGAAATGATGTAACCTTTTGAAATGACAAGTTCTACCACCAGTGACAGGCTACCTTCAACAAGGACACACATCCTAATAATTCCTAAACAGTTACACAAACTAGGGACTAAATATTCAAATGCATAAGCCTATAGGAGCCATTCTCATTCAAATCCTGCCATTTTTCTACAAAGTACAGAGATTAATGGATATTTTCTTAAATATTATTATTAAAAGTGCTGTAAGAATAGGGATGCAAACACATAAATGTACAATTCAGCACACATAACTAAATTATGAGTAGCTTATATCACTTGCCTATTGGTATATATTTTCTACAGCAGTATGATAACTAATTGACATATCAAATAACTGTATAAAATATTGATTATTTTAAATATAATAATTAGCAATATTTAACACACTCACAGTAGCAGACAAGCACACATTCACAGTAGCTTAAGTAATGCTAAGTGTTAGCTTAGCAGCATTTAAGTAGCCCTTTAATTCTCCTTTTCTTCCTTACTGACATATCTGTCTTACCATCAATGACAATCAACTGAAGTAATAAACCTCTGCATTGGAAGAGGTTGATACTCAAGGAAAGAAGTCAAAATCTCTTCATTCAATGTGAATTATTTGCAGTTGATTAAGTTGCTCTCTTTCTAGTTATCATAATAAAATATATTTGAATTAAACTGCTTGAAGTTTGTTTAAATGGTTCAAGATTTCTGATATCTAACAAGGCATAATTCATAACCCTCTGAGAAAAGATGAGCCTCCTTCTTAGCATGGAAAATCTTCCCATAATCATAGCACACCCTGAAAACTCATGTCACAATCCTGCCACTAGAAATGACATATCAGCTTACTTCCTCTTCCCAGGACGTTCAAGCCCCACATAGAAATTGTCCTTATATTTTATTGAGAACACTTTCACTTCAGATAGTGACTGGGGCCATGAATTTAAAAAAAAAAAAAAAACATAAGTTGAGTATCTGATTATCACCACACTAAATAAGAATGGGAGAAAAATGGGTAAGATTCCAAATAAATTAGGTAATAAATATGGGCATAATTTGGTTAGTAGGTACCAAATTATAGATAGGAAAAATAAGAGTGTTCATATCTTTCACTCTGCAGTGATTATAAATACTATACATACCCCAAAATCAAAAATGAAAAATCCATACTAAGACAGGGTATTAGAATAATTGACTATACATTTTTGATTTGAATATTATGAATTATTTACACATATGAAATTAAATCATGCCTTATAAATATCCACCTCATTTGAATGCTGACTACAAATATGAAGGAGCAGAGAAGTTGGTTCTGAGATTAGGACGACTAAGCTCTCTCCCAAGAGACCAGGTCAGATTTCCCACACTTAGATGGTGGTTTACAAGCATCTTTATGTTGTGTCCCATGTGAGCTGACACACTCTAGTGAACGTTGGAGGTACTAGGCACACACACGGCACACAAACAGACCAGTACGCACTCACAGAAATGCTAGCTAAGACACTGCCAAAAATCAGAGTACATTATAATATTAAATATGAATAATTAATTTTAAAAAAATATACTTTCCATATCTTATGAGAAGAAAAGGGTGTTTTCTATGAAAGTTGCAAACCTGCCCAATTAAACAGCTTGTTGATGACTATAAAGAACATTAAAATGTGTGAATGACAAAGAAAAATATGTATAATGTTTATGAGAAACTTTCCCAAGATAACAAAATCCTGAATGTCATTGAGAAAATAAAATGGAGAAAAGAAAGTGTGCCAGGATAAGAAAGTAAAGGAAAGAGAACCATGTGAAGATTCCATGACCGAGAAAAAAAAAAAGGATGCATAGGAAAAGAGGAAAAGAAAGTAGGGATGTTAAGACAGAAGACCATGCTCATCGCTGTGAACACAGTCTTCTGCTAAAGATATACCTCAGTGCTCCTTTCATATCCCGATTCCTCAGACTATAAATAAAAGGATTCAACATTGGTGTGACAACAGTGTACATCACAGCCACAATTACATCATTGTCATTAGTGTTATTAGATGAGGGGACAAAATAGAGTGCAATTATGGCTCCATAGTACAGAGAAACAACAGAGAGGTGAGAGCCACATGTGGACAAGGCTTTGCAGATTCCCTTGATGGAGGGACTTTTTAGAATGGTGATGCCTATGCGGAAATAAGAGATCAGAATACATATGAATGGTGGCATGGTGACCATAGTACCTAAAGTAAGAATGAGCAATTCATTGATGGAGGTGTCTGAGCTAGAGAGCTTCAGCATGGCAGAGAGGTCACAAAAGTAGTGTGGAATGGTATTGTTTCTAAAGTGAGATAGTCGAGCCACAAGAAGGGTGTGCACCAGCGCATTGGCAGAAGATAAGATCCAGGACACAACTACTAGAAAAAGACAGAGGTTCTGACTCATCATGGTGGTATAGTGCAGAGGGTGGCAGATGGCCACATACCTGTCATATGCCATGGAGGTCAGAAGAAAGCTGTCCAGAGCAACAAAAACTATGTAAAAATACATCTGTGAAATGCATCCAGCATATGAGATGGACTGACTGTGTGTCAGCATATTCATGAGCATCTTTGGAGCTGTGACTGATGAGAAAGAGATGTCTGTGAAGGCCAAGTGGCTGAGGAAGAAGTACATTGGGGTGTGGAGATGAGAGTCCAGCCTGATGAGCAGGATTATGAGCAGGTTCCCCAGCACAGTTGTCAGGTATATGACTAGGAACAGGGCAGAGTACATGCTTTGGTCCTCTCCTTGAATGGGCAGCCCCAGGAGTATGAACTCAGATACAGTGCTCTCATTATTCCTCCTCATGTTTTTTCTCTTCTGCTGTAGGCCAAAAAAGAGTAGAAAAAACAAAAGGATTTACTATTACAATGTGGTAGCATGTAGAAATTGCCATTACAGAAAATAACATTAGTTTAAACCCTTAGTACTTTCATTTTAATCTTATAGAGATTTTTGTTACAGTAATTGACTAGTGATGCCATGGGCATAATATAGACATAATATGTCCACCTTGAAAACAACTGAATATCTCTTATTTAGAAACAATAAAACATCAAAGCAATTATCAAATCCATTCAAGATGACTAGATTTTACCAGGATAGTTTTAAATTAAGGATAGTTATGTCAATTGTTAGAAGCAAATAGAAAGATCAATACAATTTCAGTGATTTTTATCTTTTAACATTTCTTGATGCGCAAACATAATGCTACCTACCTACAAATTAAAAAGGCTACCAACCTACAAATTAAATCTTGATAGTGTAACCCAAGGAGATGCTGAAACTAGTTTCAGGGGAACTAGCACGTCAGTCATAGCCAACAATTAAAGGACAACGACAGCTTTAAAGCAGCTATGAGTTCTTCCTGTAATAACAGTGTCTCAGGCAATCTTCTCACACTTCCATCACTCTTCCTAGGCTTCAAAAAATGACCCTGATCCCATATGTACATCTTTAGTTTAAAACTCTGCATCTCAGGCAAGTACACAGAACACCCGGAAATACTTTATTTTCCCACTATTACCTAGATTGGCCAATATAATTGCTTGTGTCTTTCCAGCAAAAGCAAATGTCACCTGCTTTATTTTTCACCTGGGTTTAAAGACAAAGACTGTAAATTTTTATGCATGTTTTTTTTTTGTTGCTAAACTGTAATTCTATCTTTTCTCTGCAATCATTTTCTATGGAAATGAATAATCACTAAACAGTAGGAAAGGGAATATAGTAAAGTTAGGGTTAACATCTTAAATACTGAGAGAGCTATGTGGTTATATTGTATTTGAAGACTTGTTTATTAAAATGTTTTTTTCTGAGATTGATGGCGATCTCACTATTTGCCTTTTCATCATTTCCAAAGCTTAATTTCTATGGATTGTCTCAACTTGGTCAAGACCATCTTAAAAATATCTATGTATCATCAATCTTGCTCATTAAAAATTATTCAAAATTATGTTGCCTGAAATTAATAGTAATTCATTTCTCATACATTTCTGTGTTAATAATAACAATGGAATTGTTAATTATCTATCTGTCCACAGGCAGATGTTTTTAAACACTTTGCTATGTTGAACAATAATGCAAGAGCCATATTATTAGTAGTAGTAGTAGTAGGAGAAGGAGGAGGAGGAGGAGTAGTATATAGAATATATATATTGTATTCATAAATTATTGTAGAGAATTAGGCAGCCATGGTTTTGAGAATATATCAGGTCGCAAGAGGTCAAGGTGATAAAGAATCTGATATATGTTCTATGAAAAATCTTTAGTGGAAGAACTTACATACATAGATTGCAAAACTGGATCTCTATCCAAGTGTTGAAAATGACATGACAAGCTGCTTTGAGAAATGAGGAAAGGCCAAGGCAATGGCAATCACAGACATATAAAGTTTGGAGAATATATGCGGCTCAGCAGATATAATGTATAATTTGCTCCGGTACAAAAGTTTCCATTGATTCAAGAATAGCAACACTCAGGAAAAGAAATATGTTTTCTGCAAGCTAGCAGAAAATAACAAATAGCTTGCTGGCTGACAGGTAGAAAAAAGATTGGAGAATCCAAGAATATTAGCTGGCATATGGACACCAGGGGTTATTATAGAAAATGTCACAGAGAATCGGCGAGTGCAAAGAAAATATAATAAAAACATGTGCTGACATTAAGTGTGAGCAAAGAAGGTGATTTTCCTGCTTTCTTTCCAACATGGATACATTTAAGAAAAGCATTCTTTGAAAAAAAATTTTGAGAGAGGGGTAACCATTTTTCTCAAATGTTGGACAGGTTCTCAGTGAATGGTACATTGTTGTACAAAGAACTGATTGCAATTTTCACCTTTGAGCCTAGAAATATGGAATGCATGCTGACCAGAAAGACAGAAAGTGATAAAGACAGAAAGAAAAAGACCAAGGTAGAGGGCAGAAAAAATATATAGAGGGAAACCCAAGCACACGCAGTGATACAGAAGAGTGAACATTTTCTGCCTGATCTGATGGGATAACTTATATGATGAACAAAAATACCTTTAGATAAGACACAAAGGAAAGCTCTTCCACTTCTCTCTAGAAAGATAACAGCATAGGAAAAGTAGTGGATCCTCTCAAACATTCAGACATCATTGCAAAGATGAGAAGAATAATCAGTTCAGAATCAGATATGACAGATACATGAACATAACACATTGTCCTTGTCTCCTGGGAAGTCCAAGTAAGCTCTAATTTAAAAAATCATGTAGAGGACCTAGGGTGCAATCTCTGTCCCCAGATTCAAGTAAGCTCTAATTTAAAAAATCATGTAGAGGACCTAGGGTGCAATCTCTGTCCCAAGATTCAAATTAGAGTCAAACAGGACACAGTAACTTCATTTTAAATTATTTCCATAGGGAAAGAAGTATCTTGAAAGGTGTGAGAGTCCCTTCTCCCCTGAGAATCAATAGTAGCAACCATAACAACATTTCCAATAACTTTGCCTTGTTTATGTCGTGATCTCTGTGATTATTTGACATTTAATGACAAAATACATTCAAAGAGAGACACAAAAGTATTCAACAGATTCTAATATAATTTAGGGGATAACAACTCAAATGGGCTCATTACCAAAACCAGACATGGTAAATATCCATAATAATAGGGAAAGAATTGAAGAAATATCTGTGGAGTTCCCCATGGCACATCAAGGATTTGAAATTTTATTCTTTTTTTAGCTTTTTTTATTGAAAAACTTTATGTTAAAAAACAAAGATAAATGTACAAATTTTTAAGCATTTTTGCGTAAAAGTATACAAATACATTTTTAAGGTTGTAATTACGTATTTGTGGGTACATTTACATACACATATGTATATATGTAACAATATTATATGAAAACAGGTTATTAATTTGAGGGGATAGGAGAGAAACTGGAGGGACTGTAGGAAGGAAAGGGGGATGTGATACAGTTCTATTTTAATTAAAATATATTCTTTTTTTCTTGAACTTCACTCAGTCAGTGAGTTGTATCTGGGGTGTTCAGAGCTTTCTGGGGTTAGTATCCCATTATCAGTGACTGCATATTACGTCTGTTCTTTTATGACTGGGTTATCTCACTCAAGATGATATTCTCTAGATGTAGCCATTTTCTTAGGAATTTCGTTAAGCCATTGTTTCTGATAGCTGAGTAGTATTCCATTGTGGAAATGTACCACGATTTTTGTATCCATTCATCTACTGAAGGATATCTGGGTTCTTTCCAGCTTCTGGCTATTATAAATAGAGCTACAAGGAACATTGTGGTGCATGTATCTTTGTTGTATTTTAGAGTGTCTCTGGGGTAAATGCCCAGAAGTGGAATAACTGGGTCTTCAGATAGTACTATGTCCATTTTTCTGGGGAACCACCAGACTGATTTCCAATGTGGTTGTATCAGTTTACACACCACCAGCAGTGGAGAAGTGTTCCTCTTTCTCCACATCCTCTCCAGCATCTGTTGTCATCTGACTTTTGGATCTTGGCCAATCTGACTGGTGTGAGGTGGAATCTCAAAGTTGTTTTAATTTGCATTTTTCTGATGGATAATGATGTTGAACACTTCCTTATATGTTTCTCAGCCATTTGATATTCCTTGATTGAGAACTTTTTGTTTAAGTCTTTACCCCATTTTTAATAGTGTTGTTGGATGCTCTGGTGTCTCGCTTTTGAGTTCTTTGTATAACTTGGATATTAGGCCTTTATCTGATGTACAAGATACTAAAGTTAAATCAGGACCAGGTAAACCATCTAAATCATCTTATAAAACCTAAAGAAATAGAGGCAGTTATCAAAAGCCTCGCAACCAAAAAAAGCCCAGGTCCAGATGGGTTGAGTGCAGAATTTTATCAGACATTTATTGACGACATAATACCAATACTCTCCAAACTATTCCACAAAATAGAATCAGAAGGAACACTACCAAACTCATTTTTTGAGGCTACAATAAGCCTCATTCGTAAACCACACAGGGAACCTACAAGGAAAGAGAACCTCAGACCAATCTCACTTATGAACAGTGATGAAAAAATACTCAACAAAATCCTTGCAAACTGAATCCAAGAACACATGAAAACGATCATTCACCATGATCAAGTAGGCTTCATCCCTAGCATGCAGGGATGGTTTAACATATGGAAATCCATCAATATAATCCACCATATAAACAAACTCACAGAAAAAAAAACACATGGTCATCTCACTAGATGCTGAGAAAGTATTTGAAAAAATTCAATACCTTTCCTGTTAAAAGTCTTGGAAAGAACAGGAATCTAGGGCCCATGCCTAAACATAATAAAAGCAATATACAGCAAACCAACAGCTAACATCAAACTTAATGGTGGGAAACTTGAAGCAATTCCACTAAAATAAAGGAATCTACAAGGCTGCCCACTCTCCCCCTACCTATTCAACATAATTCGGGAAGTCCTGGCTATTATACAGCAAAAGGAAACCAAGGGAATACAAATTGGAAAGGAAGAAGTAAAAACATCACTCTTTGCAGATGACATGATAATGTACTTAAGTGACCCCAAAAATTCCACCAGAGAACTCCTAAAGTTGATAAACAAGTTCAGTAAAGTGGCTGGATGTAAAATTAATTCAAACAAATCAGTAGCCTTCCTATATTCAAATGACAAACATGTGGAGAAAAAAATTAGGGAAAAGATACCCTTAACAATAGGCACAAAAACTATGAAATACCTTGATGTGACTCTAACTAGGCAAGTGAAGGACCTGTATGACAAGAACTTCAAACCTCTAAAGAAGAAAATCGAGGAAGTTCTCAGAAAATGGAAAGATCTCCCATGCTCATGGATTGGAAGGATCAACATTTTTAAAATGGCCATCCTACCAAAATCAATCTACAGATTCAATTCAATCCCCATTAAATATCCAACCCAGTTCTTCATTGAGCTGGTACAAGCAATGTGCAATTTCATCTGAAATAACAAAAAACCTAGAATAGGGAAATCCATCCTCAAAAACAAGAAAACATCTGCAGGAATCACTATCCCTGACCTCAAGCTATATTACAAGGCAATTGTGCTGAAAACTGCATGGTACTGGTACAGAAATAGCATGTGGATCCATGGAATAGAATAGAAGAACCAGAAATGAGCCCTCACATATATGGTCACCTGATTTTTGACAAAGGAATTATAAACATTCAATGGAAAAAGAACAACCTATTCAACAAATGGTGTTGATCCAACTGGCACTCAGCATGCAGAAGAATGAAAATAGACCCTTTCTTATCTCCTTGTACAAAACTCAAGTGCAAATAGATCAAAGATCTCCACATTAAACAAGGTACACTGAAACTATTAGATGAGAAAGTAGGGAAAACCTTAGAACACATAGGCACAGGAGAAAATTTTCTGAACAAAACACCACTGGCTCAAGCTCTAAGGTCAAAGATTAATAAATGGGACTTAATGAGATTGCAAAGTTTCCGTAAGACTAAGGACATTGTCAAGAAAACAAAACTGCAACCAACAGAATGGGAAAAGATATTTACCAACACCACATCAGATAGAGGCCTAATATCCAAGGTGTACAAGGAACTCAAAAAGCTAGACACCAGAGAATCAAATAACCCTATTAAAAATGGGGTAGAGAGCTAAACAAAACGTTCTCAGTTAAGAAACACTGAATGGCCGAGAAACATCTGAGGAAGTGCTCGACATCCTTAGCCATCAGGGAAATGCAAATCAAAACAACCCTGAAATTCCACCTCACACCAGTCAGATTGGCCAAGATCCAAAACTCAGATGACAGCAGATGATGGCGAGGCTTCGGAGAAAGAGGAACACTTCTCCACTGTTGGTGGGGTGGCAAACTAATACAATCACTCTGGAAATCTGTCTGGCGATACCTCAGAAAATTGGATATAGTACTACCTGAAGACCCAGCTATTCCACTTCTGGGCATATACCCCAGAGACACTTTAATACACAACAAAGATATATGCACCACAATGTTCATAGCAGCTCTATTTATAATAGCCAGAAGCTGGAAAGAACCCAGATGTCCTTCAGAAGATGAATGGATACAAAAATTGTGGTACATTTACACAATGGAATACTACTCAGCCACCAGAAACAATGACTTAACCAAATTCTTAAGAAAATGGCTGCATCTAGAGAATATCATCCTGAGTGAGATAACCCAGTCACAAAAGAACAGACATAATATGCAGTCACTGATAGTGGGATGCTAACCCCAGAGACTCGCACTGCCCCAGAAACAACTCACAGACTGTATAAAGTCCAAGAAATAAAGAAAACAAAACAAAAAAAAATATTTACACAACAAGAAAACTTTGACTATTTCCATGTTACATTTTGTTTTACATGTACTTTACGCTCATTGTAACTATTAAGTTTTCAATGCATACTATCAAACCTTTAAAAAAATCAAGTACTGTCTAAAAATATATTCATATAGTTTTATGTAAAAATTATTTTAAAATCTGAAAAAAAGAACTGACAAAAATGTATAATTTTAAGCAAAAAATGTTTAAAATCTGTACATTTATCTTTGTTTTTTAAAATAGTTGTTAAAAAAAAGTTCTCTGGTGGAATTCTTGGGGTCACTTAAGTATATTATCATATCATATGCAAATAGGGATATTTTGAATTTCCTTTCCAATTTGTATCTTTATTAGTTCCTTTAGTTGTCTAATTGTTGTGGCCAGGACTTCCAGTACTATATTTAATAGGTAGGGATACAGTGGGCAGCCTTGTCTAGTCACTGATTTTAATGGAATTATTTCAAGTTTCTCACTGTTTAGTTTGCTGTTGGCTGCTGGTTATCTGTATATTGCTTTTAATATTTTTAGTTATGGGCTTTGAATTTCTGCTCTTTCCAAGACTTCTAACATAAAGGGGTGTTGAATTTTGTCAAATTCTTTATCAGCAACTAATTATATGATCATGTGGCTTTTTTCACAGAGTTTGTTTATATGGTAGATTACATTGATGGGTTTTCATATATTGAACCAACTCTGCATTCGTAGGGTGAAGCTTACTAGATCATGATGAATGGCCATTTTGATGTGTTCTTAGGTTCAGTTTGCAAGAATTTTATTGTGTACTTTTGCATTAATTTTCATGAGGGAAATAGGTCTGAAGTTCTTTTTTTCTAGGTTCTTCATGTGGTTTAGGTATGAGTGTAATTGTGGCTTCAAAGATGAGTTAAGTAGTGTTCCTTCTATTTCTATTTTGTAGAATAGTTTGGAGAGTATTAGTATTAGATCTTCTATAAAAATCTGATAAAATTCTTCATTGAAGCCATTTTGTCTTGGACCTTCATGTTTGTTTGTTTGTTTGTTTATGAGCCTTTTGATGACTGCTTCTATTTCTCTCTGTTATGGGAATGTTTAGAAGGTTTGTTTGATCCTGATTTAAATGGGTATCTGGTATCTTTCTAGAAATTTGTTTATTTTCTCTAGATTTTCCAGTGTTTTTGAGTATAGGCTTTTTTAGTAGGACCCAATAATTTCTTGAATTTCCTCAGTTTCTGTTGTATTTCTCTCCTTTATTTTCTGATTTTGTTAATTGAATACTCTTTCTGTGCTCTCTAGTTAGTCTGGCTAAGGGTTTATCTGATCTTGTTGACTTTCTCACACACACAAAATAAACAGCTCCTGGTTTTGTTGATTCTTTCTACTTCTTTTTCTTTCTACTTGGTTGATTTATGCTCTGAGTTTGATTATTTCCTGCCATCTACTCCTCTTGGGTGTATCTTTTTCTTTGTGTTCTAAAGCTTTCAGCTGTGCTGTTGAACTGCTTGCTAGAGTTATCTTTGTCTAGATTTTTTTTGGAGGCACTCAGAGCTATGGGTTTTTCTCTTAGTACTGCTTTCATTGCATCCCATAGTTTGGGGTATGTTGTGTTTTCATTTTCATTAAATTCTAAAAAATCCTCAATTTTATTCTTTATTTATTCTTTGACCATGTTATCATTGAGTAGAGCATTTTTCAGCTTCCATGTGTATGTGGGCTTTTTCTTATCTTTTCTGTTATTCAAAACAAGCCTTGGTCCATCGTGATCTGATAGGATGCATGGGAGTAGTTAAATCTTCTTGCATCTGTTGAGGCTTGTTTTGTGACCAACTATATGGTGTATTTTGGAATAGGTACCTTGAGATGCTGAGAAGGTAAAATTTTCTTTTGTTTTAGGATGAAATATCCTGTAGATATCTGTTAATTCCAATTGGTTCTTAACCTCTTATAGTTTTGTTGTGTCTCTATTTAGCTTCTATTTCCATAATATGTCCATTGATGAGAGTAGGATGTTGAAGTCTCCCATTATTACTGTTTATGGTGCAATATATGTTTGAGCTTTAGTAGGGTTTCTTATATGAATGTGAGTGCTCTTGTATTTGGAACATAGATGTTCAGGATTGAGAGTTCATCTTGATAATTTTTTTCCTATGATGAGTAAAAAGTGTTCTTCCTTATCTTTCTTGATAACTTTTCCTTGAAAATATATTTTATTTGACATTAGAATGGCTATTTCAGCTTCTTTCTTGAGATAATTTGCTTGGAAGTTTTGTTCCCAGCCTTTTAGTATGAAGTAGTATCTGTCTTTGTCTCTGAGGTGAGTTTCCTGTATACAGCAAAATGCTGGATCCTGTTTACATATCCATTCTGATAGCATATATCTCTTTTTAGAGAATTGAGTAATTTGATGTTAATAGATATTAAGGAATAGTGATTGTTGTTTCCTGTTATTTTTGTTGTTAGTGGTATAATTATGTGTGCGTGCTTTTCTTCTTTTGGTTTTGTTGCATTATTATTTTCTTGCTTTTCCTATGTTGTAGTTTCTCTTCTTGTGTTGGGTTTTCCATCTATTAGCCTTTGTAGGGCTGGATTTGTGGTCAGATGTTTTGTAAATTTTGTTTTTTGTCCTGCAATACCTTGGTCTCTTCTTCTATGGTAATTGAGAGTTTTGCTGGATATAGTAGCCTTGTCTGGCATTTGTGTCCTCTTAGAGTCTGTATGATGTCGGACCAGAATCTTTTTGCTTTCATAGTCTCTATTGAGAATTCTGGTATAATTCTGATTGAACTGCCTTTTTTATGTTACTTGTCCTTTTTCTCTTACTGCTTTTAGTATTCATTCTTTCTTTTAAACATATGGTGTTTTGACTATTATGTGTCTGGAAGACTTTCTTTTCTGGTCTAACCTATTTGGAGTTCTATAGGCTTCTTGTATGTTAATTGTCATCTCATTCTTAAGGGTAGGGATGATTTCTTCTATGATTTTGTTGAAATTATGTACTATGCCTTTTAGTTGATATACTTTGTTATTCTTCTAAACCTATTATCCTTACTTTGGTCTTCTCTTTTCGTTTGGATATCTTGGACATTTTGGGTTAGGAGCTTTTTGCTTTTTAGATCTTCTCTGACTGTTTTATCTCTGGTTTCTATGTTTTCTTCTGCCCCTGAGATTCTCTCTTCTATCTCTTGTAGTCTGTTGGTGATGCTTGCATCTATGACTCCTGATACCTTTTTAGGTGTTCTATCTCCAGGGTTGTCTTTTTTTATGATTTCATTATTGTTTCAATTTCCATTTACAATTTCTTCACCTGTTTAGTTGTGTTTTCCTATAGTTCTTTGAGTGGTTATTTCTGTTTCTTCTGTAATTGTTGAAGGAAGTTATTTATGTGCTTCTTGGAGAACTCTATCAACATCATGAAGTATGATTTTAAGTCTAAATCTTGTTTTTCTGGTGAGTTGGGAAATCTATTACTTGCTGTGGTGGGAGAACTGAGATCTGATGTTGCCAGATTATTGTGGTTTTCATTGCTTGGGTTCTTGTGCTTTCTTATTACCATCTTATTGCCTGTTTTTATGGGTGATCTTTTTGTCTCTGACTGGTGCTCATCTGTCCTGTGGGTCTGAGGGTCTGTGGGCTCAGAAGAGAGATTATGCCTGAGTGTTTGGCTTTTTGTAGGCAGGCACTGATTTCAGATGACAGTGACTCAGTTCTCTCTTCATGGGCTCAGGTGCGAGAGCTCTTGTAAGGCTATTCTAAAAGTTCAACCTTCTGCCTGCAGGTCCTTGTCACTACCGTCTCCGACCAGCAGAAAAGGAGAGACAACACAGCGTTCTTCTCAGAGCAGTTTATTCAGGAACCTTACAGCATGCAAGTGAAAATCTTTTTCTCTCCATTCTGTTTCTCTTTTTGTTTCTCTTTCTGTCCTCACCACCTCCAAGTGTAGTCCCTTTTATCCTCTCTCAACTCCACCTCCTCAGTCCATGTTACGTGGCTGCAGTTCATAGGTCTGCGTCATCTGGCCTGATCTTGAGTCATGGGTGCACCTGTATAGCTCACACTGTGGGAGTGGCTAATCTTGGGGGCAGGAGGAAGTCAGGTGCTAGTCACAAGACTAGGCCACAGTCCCAAGTACCATCTTTGGCTTGCCACCACACCCACTCTCCACAGGTCCTGAGTCCTAAGGGTAGAGACCTAGCACTCTGGACCAGAAAGGACCCTTTTCCAGAGAGGATCATGCTCCCTGCACTCTAAGAGCATGGCATTTCTTCCCCAGATAGCTGGTGGGCTTATGTGTCAGGCTCATCTTTGGCTCTGACAGAGTTAATATCCAAAATATATAAATAACACAAGAACCTTGACATCTGTAAACAAATAGCTTAACAAAGTGTAGTACATGGATAAACAGAGAATTCTCATTAGTGGAATAATGAATGGCAAAGAAACACTTAAACATTCAAAGGAACCAATAAATGGTGCTGGTCTAACTGGCAGTTAGTATATAGAAAATGAAAATAAATTCACATTTGTCACCTTGCAAAAAGCCCAAGTCCAAGTGAATCAAGGTTCTCAGTATAAAACCAGATACACATAATCTATTAGAAGTTAAAGTGGGAAAGAGTCTAAAACTTATTTGTACAGGGTAAATTTTCCTAAACAGAACTACAAAGGCTTGGGTTCTAATTTGGATCAAGAATTGATACCTGGGACCTCATGAAACTTACAAGCTTCTGTAAGGCAAAAGAGATAGTCAATAGGACAAATCAACAACCTACACATTGAGAAAAAACCTTTAACTAAACCCACCTTCAAAACAGGGCTAATATCCAAAATACATAAAGAACTCAAGAAGCTACCCTCCAAAATATCAAAAAAAAAAAAAAAACAATAAAAATGATGTGTAGAGCTAAACAGAATTCACAACAGAGGAATTTAAATGGTTAAGAAGCAATTAAAGAAATGTTAAAAGTCTTTAGTAATTAGAGAAATCCAATTCCAAACAAACCTGGAATTCTACCTTACACCAATCAGCATGGCTAAGATCAAAAACTTAGGTGACAGCACATCTGGCAAGGATGTGAAGAAAGGGAACAGTCTTTCATTGCCATGGGTTTGCAAACTGGTACAACCACACTGGAAATCAATCCGGAAATTCCTCTAATTGAAAAATTGTAAATATATATATGTATATGTGTGTGTGTGTGTGTGTGTGTGTGTGTGTGTGTGTGTGTGTGTGAAAACCCAGCTATATGATTTTTGGTCATACTATACCACAGAAGCACATGCTCTACTATATTCATAGTGGCTTTATCTGTGTTAGCCAGAAATAAAAGAAAAGAAAAAAAAACCAAAACAGAAGTTCCACAATGAAAGAATGTATACCAAAACTGTTATTCATTTCGACAATGGAATATCTATCATTCAGCTATTAATAACAAGGAGACTGACTATCAAGGGGAGACTGCTGGGAACTCTCAGGGTGTAAGTAGCACAGTGCTGACTATAAATGTCTAGCCCAGAGACAGAGCCCAGCTACTGCCATAAGGACATTCGTCCTGCCTGCATATTGATGAGCACCCAGAAAAGCCTCAGAAGGTTCTCCATCCTGGGCCCATGGGTGAGACCCAACTTCCTCTCAACTGGCTATTCAGGGAGAGACTGCCATGAACTTTCAGGTATCACATAGTGGGGTGCTGATTGGAAACAGTCTGCTCTGGCCCAGAGACAACTTCAGGCCATGGTCATCAGAACTCACAGCCTACCCACAGAGAGGTGAACACCCAGGACCAATCTACCCCCGGAACCCACAGACCCACAGACCCAGAGGAGAGACAAGCTCCAGTCAGAGACAACAAGATCTCCTAACATCACAGATAATAAGATGGCAAAAGCCAAGAGCAAGAACCTAAAAAATGAAACCAAGACAACCTGGCAATATCAGAACACAATTTTCCCATCACAGCAAGTAGTGGATATCCCAAAACACAAGAAAAACAAGATTTGGACTTAAAATCATACTTCATGATGATGATGGAGGTTCTCAAGGAGCACAAGAATGACTACCTTAAAGAATTATAGGAATGCTGAGAATCCTCTTCTTTTGCAGGAAAACGTTATCAGAAGGGACAGATAAAGTTTGGAAAACACTAGATTCTTCTTGAGGAAAAATATTTTCAGCAGTCAATCATGAGAATAAATATATCTCATCAGCTGTGTAATACCCACCAGTTTCCAGTCACTGGTCTAGAAGAAGCAGAACTGAATCCCTGTGAGATTTTGAGAGTACTTGTGTTTTGTATCTTTCTCCTTGTGCCTGGTCCCTGGGAGCTCAGAGGAGAGCTGCTTGGACACTTTTTACCTTAAGCGAAAGGGTGAGTCAACTTTTATGCCCATCTTCTACCTTGGGAAAGACTGCCCATAAATCTTTAGGTTCAAACAGTGCAACTGAATGGGGGTGCACACTTACAGCCCAAGACATAACAAGAGAAACTGAGGAAATTCAAGAAATCATCAGATCCTACTACAAAAGTCTATACTCAATAAAACTGTAAAATCTGGAAGAAATAAAAAATTTTCTAGACAGATACCAAATACTAAAGTAAAATCAAGATCTGATATAACATCTAAACAATCCCATAACACCTAAAGAAATAGAAGCAGTCATCAAAAGCCAGACAACCAAAAAAGTCCAGGATCAGATAGGTTTAGTGAAGAATTCTATCAGACTTTTATAGAAGATCTAATACCTATATGTTCCAAACTATTCCACAAAATAGAAAGAGAAGGAACACTAACAAACTCATTATTCAAAACCACAATTAAGTTCATTCCTAAACAACACAAAGACACTACAAAGAAAGAGAACTTCAGACCAATCTCCTTCATGAACACTGATGCAAAAATGCTCAATAAAAATTTTCTAACTGAATTTAAGAACACATCAAAACAATCATTCACTATAAACAAGTATGCTTCATTTCTGGGATGCAGGGATAGTTTAATATACAGAAATGCATCAACTTCACCATATAAACAAACTCAAAGAAAAAAACCACATGGTCATCGCACTAGATGCTGAGAAAGCATTTAACAAAATTCAACACCACTTCATGTTAAAAGGCTTGGAAAGAACAGGAATCTGAGGCCCATACCTAAACATAATAAAAGAAATATACAGCAAACCAAAAGCCAACATCAAACTTAACAGTGGAAAACTTGAAGCAATCTCTTTAAAATTAGGAACTTGACAAAGCTGCCCACTCTCCCCCTACCTATTCAACATAGTACTGGAAGTCCTGGCTGGAGCAATTAGACAGCAAAAGGAAATAAAGGAATACAAATTGGAAAGGAAGAAGTAAAAACATCACTGTTTGCAGGTAACATGATAGTGCACTTAAATGGCCCCAAAAATTTTACCAGAGAACTTCTACAGATGATAAACAAGTTCAGCAAAGTGGCTGGATATAAAATTAACTCAAACAAATCAGTAGCCTCCCTCTACTCAAAGGATAAACATGTGGAGAAAAAAATTAGATCAAAGATACCCTTCACAATAGTCACAAACAATATGAAATACATTTGTGTGACTCTGACTAAGCAAGTGAAGGACATGTATGACAAGACTTCAAATTTCTTTTTTTTTAAGATTTACTTATTTATTATATATAAGTACACTGTAGAAGAGGGCATCGGATCTCATTACAGATTGTTGTGAGCCACCATGTGGTTTCTGGGATTTGAACTCAGGACCTCTGGAAGAGCAGTCAGTGCTCTTAACGGCAGAGCCATCTCTCCAGCCCAAGACTTCAAATTTCTAAAGAAGAAAATGGAGGAAGATTTCAGAAAATGAACAGATGTCCCATGTTCATGGAGTTGGTCTAACTGGCACTTAGTATGCAAAAGTATGAAAATAGACCCTTTTTCAATATCTCCTTGTACCAAGCTCAAGTACAAGTGTATCAAAAATCTTCATATTAAATTGGGTACACTGAAATTATTAGAAGAGAAAGTAGAAAAAACCTTAGAAAACATAGGCACAGGAGAAAATTTCATGAACAGAACACCAATGGCTCATGCTCTAAGGTCAAAGATTGACAAATGGGAATTAATGAGATTGCAAAGTCTCTGTAATGCTAATGACACTGTCAAAAAAAAGCAAAATGGCAGCCAAAAGATTGGGAAAAAAACCCACATCAGATAGAGACCTAATATCCAATGTATACAAAGAACTCAAGAAGTTAGACACCAGAGAATCAAACAACTCTATTAAAAAATGGGGTACAGAGTTTAAAAAATGTCCTCAATTGAGGAATATCAAATGGCTGAGAAGCATCTAAGGAAGTGTTCAACATCATTAGCCATCAGGGAAATGCAAATCAAAACAACCCTGAGATTCCACCTCACACCAGTCACAATGGCTGAGATCAAAAATTCAAATGACAGCAGATGCTGGCTAGGATGGGGAAAAAGAGGAACACTATTCCACTGTTGGTGGGGTTGTAAACTGGTACAACCACTCTGTAAATCACTCTGGTGGTTCCTCAGAAAACTGGACATAGTACTACCTAAAGACCCAGTTATTCTACTTCTAGGCATATACCCCAGAGAAGCTCCAATGTACAACAAAGACACATGCACCACAATGTTCATAGCAGCCTTATTTATAATAGCCAGAAGCTGGAAAGAACCCAGATGTCCTTCAGTAGATGAATGGTTACAAAAATTGTGGTATATTTATACAAGGAATACTACTCAGCTATCAGAAACAATGACTTTATGAACTTCTTAAGAAAATCGATGCATCTAGGGAATATCATCCTGAGCGAGATAACTCAGTCATAAAAGAACAGACATAATATGCAGTCAGTGATAAATTGGATACTAGCCCCAGAAAGCTCAGAACACCCCAGAAACAACTCACAGACTATATGAAGTTCTGTGTAAAAAAAGAAAATGAAAAACCACTATGCTTAATCTTTACACACCAAGAAAAATTTGACTAATTCCAGGTTACATCTTGATTTACATGTACTTTATGCTCATTGTTACTTGTAAGATCTTAATACACACTATCAAACCTTTAAAAAAAAAAAAGTACTGACAAAAATGTATGTGTATACCTTTATATAAAAATGCTTAAAATCTGTACATTTATCTCTGTTTTTTAAAATAAAGTTGTTAAATTTAAAAAAAAATGAAGACTTTATAAAACTTAGGAGCTGGCAGCTGTCCTTACCTAAAGGATAAAACAGAGAGTTTTCATTTTAATTGGATAATCATGTGACCGAAATATTCATCCCCAAGGGAAACACAAGAATTAAAATATGTAAAGCAATTTTTAAAAAAAGAAAGAAAAAACCTAAGGAACTGAAAGGGGTTGCAACCTCATGGGAAAATGACATTATCAACCAACCAAACCCTCCAAAACTTTCATGGAGTAAAACACCAATCTTTGTGTGCACTCTGAGAGACCTATTGATCCAGTTGCATATATAACTGAAGATAGAAGTGTCTGGCATCGATATGAGAAGAGGCTTTTGTTCCAGAGAGGGCATGTTTTCCCACTGTAGGGGAATTACAAGGCAATGGGGTGGAGAGGAGGATTAGAAGGGAGTGCACCTCTGTGAAAGCAACTGGTGGAGGAAGGTGATAGGAGCTGGGCAGAGTAAAGGGATAACATCTCAAATGTAAACACAGAGTATCTAACATAAAAAGAGAAAAAAAGAATTATAGGAAAACAAGGCAAATACACATAAACATGCAGAAGCCCTCAAAGAGGAAACACAGATATCACTTAAAGAGTTACAGGAAAATACAACCAAAGAGGTAAAAGAATTGCAAACAGAAATATAAATATTTTGGAGACATTTCAGGTTTCAGAAACTTTACATGGTGTTCTTATTACCTTTTGGTCCATATGCCATTTTCCCCTTGTGATACTTTGATGAAAAAGATAGCCACTGTCTCGTATATTTGAGTATTACTCACAAGTTAGGAGAACTTTTAGAGAAGGATTTGGAATTGTTTGAGGCCATTGTGTCATTGGGCATGGACTCTATAGTTTCAAAGGTACATGTGTCAAGCCACTTTTTCTCAAATGTAAATAATCTTCAGATACATACTAGTACTTTATAAAAGCTGTGTTGGTTGTCCTGTCTCTTTACACCAATCAAACAGAATGGAACACTACTATTAACAGCTTGTATTAGTATGTTACATCACTATCATTTGAACTAACATTAGCTTATAATGATTTTCTAAAGCTTTCTAAGTGTTTGGACTTTTATTCTACTGAGGTTTTCAATATTTTATTTTCCCTTTCTGTCTATTTGAATCTGAAAAGAATGCATATTAATATATATTCATAGCTATAATATAACATACAAAGTATTTTCTACACTAAATCCATTTTGTTCAAACTCCCTTCCCTCCTTCCCTCTATAGTAAAGCAATAGAAACAAGTTGTTATGTTTTTTAGCTTCATTATTTTGCAGTTTCTTTGATACCATGAAAAAATACCTACAACCGTTTCAAGCTGGCTTCTATTAATCTATATTAACATTGAATTTTTACAGCCTACTTTTAATGTTGATTCATAAATGCTTTAACCTTCCTTGTAGTCCACCACCCACAAGAAGCCATGGAAAAGAAAGGATATATGGGAAGTAGACCTATATAAAAATGCTTTTACATAAATCCCATCTACACTCTCAGGAAACCAACAGTTCAGTTCAAAGATACAGCTCAATACAATACCAAATACTTCCAGAATATACCAGCAATCCAGTTTGGTAGTATCAGGATAACAGCAGCAGTGGCATAACCTAGCAGGAAGAGCCAGGCCTCAGCCAAATCAGCAGGAGAAGGTTAAAGGGATTTGGATCACCAGAAGCACCAGAAGTTCTGAGCTGTGTTTCTCTCAACAAAGTGAAGATTAGTGTACACTCAGGACGAGGTATTGCAAAACTACCTCTATAAGTAAGCCAGCGTCCTTCACTGTCCATTCAGTACTATTTATATTCCCTGCAAAGATGAAGTGTTACCATGGGTCTTGCCTCACTAGGGTTCTTGCCTCAGCATGTGAGTCTGTTTCAGCTGACATCACTCTGCCAATTTTTCAGTCTAAAGAAACAATAAGAAGATGCATCATACCTCAAGAGGTTTTTGATGCATTTCTCACTATGGACTCCTGACAAACTAGGCTCAATTATGAAATGTAAAAGTAACAAATAAATATGTGCCATTTGTGAAGTATCCTTCATTGCATGTAATTTCATGTGCTTTCTTTATCAGAACATCCTTTTACCTATGTCTGCTACAGCAAAATGTTTCTTCACTTGTGTGTTTTAGCAAAACACCATCCAACACTTTCCAAAGACCCCTCAAATTTCCTCTTCAATCTATTTAACAGAAAGACTTAGCAGGGGGGTGGTTAAACTGAATATACATATACTCTACAGTACACAACTCTATGGATGATCAGTTTACAGAATATCCTACATTTTCACTCTCAATATAAATAGAGAAATCCTTGTAGTATCTTTGCTAAAAGAGTGAAATCAACCACTGTTTCTTAGTTACATTTCTACTGCTTTGATTTAAACAGCACAACCAAAGCAACAACTTAGGAAAAAAGAGTTTATTTGGCGCATACAGTTTCAGACATGTCAACTCTATAACCATCATGATAGTGAGCAGAGAGACAGGAGGCATAGCACTGAAGCATCACCTGAATGCTGTGTACATGATTCACAAGGAAGATATAAGCAAGGCAAGCCTGGAAATGATGTTGCCTTTTGAAATGACAATTTCTTCCACCAGTGACAGGCTACCTTCAACAAGGCCACACCTCCTAATAATTCCTAAACAGTCACACAAACTAGGGACTAAATATTCAAATGTATAAGCCTATAGGAGCCATTCTCATTCAAATCACCACACACTAAAAGCAAGATAAGGGTGTTCTCATATTAAAGTGGAGTTTGAAATATAAAGTATTTTTCTCAATGGTTCACAACAAAAGGAAAATGTAGGAAAATAAATATAGTCATTTCTTTTATAAGGGAAAAGAACCCTCTAAACCAGGTCAATTTAAACACTGTAAACCTGTTAAAACTCAAAGGCAAATATTGAATATATACAGGAAACTGGTTAGCTTCAAGAGAAAATATTTTAAAAAACTGAAGAAAGAATAAAGATGCATCAACAATACTGCCGGTTTTCTACTGTCAATGTATGAAAATTAATGAATATTTTCTTAAATATCATTATTAAAGCTGCTATGAGCATAGAGAAGCAAACACATCAATGTACAATAGAGCACACACATCTAAACTATGTGCAGCTCCTATGACTTTTCTCATGGTATATTATTTCTACAGCTTTGTAATAACTAAGTAACATGTCCAATAAGTACATAAATATTGCTTGTTTCATAAATAATAATTATCAGAGTTTTAACACACTTGAACACACTCACAGTAGCTTAAGTTCTACTAAGTTCTAGATTAGCAGCATTTAAGTCACCATTAAATTCTCCTGTTTTTCTTTATTGAGATATCTGTCTTACCCTTAACTACTATCAATTGAAGTAATAACCTCTGCTTGGAAAGAGGTGGATACTCAGGTGCAGAAGGCAAAATATTTTTATGTAATGTAAAATTTTTGTAGTTGATCAAGTAGCAGTCTTTTTTTGGTATAATAATAAAGTATATTTGGATTAAATGCTCTGAAAACCTGCTTGATGCTGGTTCAAAGGACTTAAAATTCTGGATTTCTACCTGATCATAACTCATTCCCCACTTATAAAAGCAGAGCCTCCATCTCAGCATGGAAAAACTTTCAATATCTGTGGAACCCCCTGGAGGCTCATGTCATAGTCCTGCCACTAGACATGATACTTCAGCTTATTCCCTCTTACCGGGATCTTCAAGCCCCATGTACGGTTTGTCCTCATCCTTGTTCTTATATCTTACAGGGAATAATGTTATTGTAGTTAGTGACTAGGGACATACACTTGTCAACAAAAATTAATAGTTGAGTACTTGGTTATCACCACACTAATGCAAATAATAAGAATTTGAGGATAGTGTGTAAGATTACAAATAAAATAGGCAAGAAATATGGGCATAAGTTTGTCTGTAGGTACCAAATTATAGATAAAAAAGAAAAATAAGAGTTTTTATATCCTTCACTCTGCAGTGATTATAAATACTATACATTACCCCAAAGGCAAAAATTAAAAAAAAATTCATACTAAGACACAAGGTGTATTGCAATAAGTTACTATAGATTTTGATTTGGCTATTATAAACTATTTACATGTATGAAAACATCACATCATGCCTTATAAATGTCCACCACATTTGAATTTTGACTACCAAATGTGAAGGGGAAGAAAAATAATGACTCTGCATTTAAGAGTACTAACTGTTCACCCAAGAGACCCAGGTCTGATTTCCCATACCTGTATGTTGGCTTACAGCCATCTCTATACCATGTCTCAGGGAATCTGACACACTCCTCTGAATTTTTAAAGCACTCAGCACACATATGGCACACAGACCCACGTGTGAGCAAAATGTCAGTACACACTCACAGAAATGCTAGTAAAGACACTGCCAAAAATCAGAGTACATTATAATATTAAATATGAATAATTAACTTAAAGAAAGATATAGTTTCATCATCTTCTGAAAAAAAATGATGTTTTCTATGAAAGTTACAAACCTGCCCAATAAAACAGCTTGGTGATGACTATATAAACAATTAAAATGTGTGCAAGTCAAAGAAAAATATGTAGAATATTTTTGAGGAACTTTCCCAAAATGACAAGATACTAAATGTCATCAAGAAAGTTAAATAGAGAAGAAAACTGTGCCAGGAGAAGAGAATAAAGGAAAGAGAACCATGTGAAGATTCCATGACAGAGGGGGGAAAAAAAGGATGGATGGGCGAAGAGGAGAAAGAACTAAGGATGCTAAGACAGAAGACCATGCTCATCGCTGTGAACACAGTTTTCTGCTGAAGATATACCTCAGTGCTCCTTTCATATCCCGATTCCTCAGACTATAAATAAAAGGATTCAACATTGGTGTGACCACAGTGTACATCACAGCCACAATGACATCCTTGTCATTAGTGTTATTAGATGAGGGGACAAAATAGAGTGCAATTATGGCTCCATAGTACAGAGAAACAACAGAGAGGTGAGAGCCACATGTGGACAAGGCTTTGCAGATTCCCTTGATGGAGGGACTTTTCAGAATGGTAATACCTATGCGAAAATAAGAGATCAGAATACATATGAATGGTGGAATAGTGACCATAGTACCTAAAGTAAGAATGAGTAACTCATTGATAGTGATGTCTGAGCTAGAGAGCTTCAGCAAGGCAGAGAGGTCACAAAAGTAGTGTGGGATGGTATTGTTTCTAAAGTGAGATAGTCGAGCCACAAGAAGGGTGTGCACCAGCGCATTGGCAGAAGATAAGATCCAGGACACAACTACTAGAAAAAGACAGAGGTTCTGACTCATCATGGTGGTATAGTGCAGAGGGTGGCAGATGGCCACATACCTGTCATAGGCCATGGAGGTCAGAAGAAAGCTGTCAAGATCTGCAAAAACTATGTAAAAATACATCTGTGAAATGCACCCAGCATATGAGATGGACTGACTGTGTGTCAGCATATTCATGAGCATCTTTGGAGCTGTGACTGATGAGAAAGAGATGTCTGTGAAGGCCAAGTGGCTGAGGAAGAAGTACATTGGGGTGTGCAGATGAGAGTCCAGCCTGATGAGCAGGATGATAAGCAGGTTCCCCAGCACAGTTGTCAGGTACATTACCAGGAACAGGGCAGAGTACATGTTTTGGTCCTCTCCTTGAATGGGGAGCCCCAGGAGTATGAACTCAGATACAGTGCTCTCATTATTTCTCCACATGTTCTTTCTCTTCTGTTGTGAATGAAAGGAGGAATAGTAAAGAAAGAGAAGTGATTTTAACTAATACATTGTGGAAACATTTTGTGAATCGCAAGAAATGAATATAACATTAAACCATGTACATCTATTTTTATCTTAATATGGTTATTTTTATCGTAGTAATGGGCTAGTCATGATTTAGAAAGTGATATACTATGCCCACCTTGAATATAACTGAATGTTTCTTATAGGAAAACAGTGAAATACCAGAACAATCATCAAATCAGAACCAGTTCCTTCTGAAGTTACCTTGATTTCACCAAGACATTTTTGATTCAGGAAATAGTATGTAAATTGGTACCAGCAAAAAGAATCTAAAAAACTTCAATGGTTGTTCATCTCATTTAAACATTTTTGAATCTGTTTGCCTAATTCTTTCTTTGATAAATTAAGTACTGATTGTAAAATTCAGGGAGATTCTTTGCATCTGCAAAATAATATAATCTGGGGAAATTAGTGGAAGCAACATGTGTACATGGTCAGATTATCTGGCCAAGAACAGAAAAGTGTACACCTTTTGGTCTTCTGCCCAAATGAGAAGCTCCAGGAAGATATGTCAACAATATACAGGCCAATGTCAGCTTGTAACGAACTGTGAGTTCTCCCCATACTAACAAATTCTTAGTCAATGTCCTCCCTCACTTTTCCTAGGTTGGATAAAGTGACTCTGATTCCATATTAACCTCTTCCGCTCAAACATTCAAAATATCTACTGAAAATACTTGGCTTTCCTATCACCTTTTAGATCAGAAAAATTTCTTGTGTTTTTCTAGCAAAAGCGAATGTTCCCGGCTTTATTCCTAACCTGGGTTTTTAAGCCAAATGAAGATACTGGGTATGTGTTCCCTAACCATTTTCTCTGTAGCTAAATTGGCATTCTTTTCTTTTTTACATAATCATTTCCTATCATTTTAATTAATCAGTAAACAATAGCAAAAGAACATGATAAAATTAGAATTAATATCCTAGTGACTGAGAGAGATCTGTGGTTATATTCTATTGGAAGACTTTTTAGTGTCTAATTATCTATTTCCCTCTTTACATGTTCCAAACTTTAACTACATACAGTTCCCCTAACTTGACTAATGATAGTCAAGACAATTATTAAATGCCAATACATCAGCCATCTCACTCTGTAAAAAATATAAGTTAATGTGATATTGCCTAAAATTAATTATAATTCATTTTCACTTATTTCTGTGTTAATAGTAATTAATGACAACCAAATGCTAATTATCTTTATATAAATAGATTTGTTCTAATGTTTTGCTATTTGAATAACATTGCAATAAGTAATATTTTATTATGTTATTTTATATAGTATATATAATATAGTCAGAAAATAATTTAGAGAAATAGTCATCCATAGACTTGAGAAAATATCAGGTCACAAGAAGCCAAGAAGATACAGAACCTGATATATCTTATGAGGGGCTTTAATGGAGGACCCTATAGAGAAATATTATAAAAATGGGTCACTAGGTAAATGTTAGGAAGGAGAATTTAGAAGGAAAATTTGGACAGAATGCTAGGACTTTTGAAAAACAAGAAAAACTCAAGGTACTGGCCAATCACTTAAATGTAAAGGTTGGAGAAAATATGAGGAGCAGCCAGATATAATGTATAATTGGCTACAATGAAATTTTCCATCTGTTCAAGGAAAGGTAAGATGCAAAAAACAAAGTATCAGAAAATGGGAAATTGCATGCTAGCTGCCACAGAGAAAACAGACTGTAGAAGACATTGATACTACCTGGAATATGAATATTGGGGCTTAAAATGGAAAATGTCACAGATATTTGTGAAAAAGTTGGAAGAAAACAAAATAAAACTTGTGTGTTGAAGTTAAATGTAGTCAGCAAAGATGATTTTTCTATTTTCTTAAAAATAAATACATTTAAAATATATTCTATGAAGAGGTCTTTGGGTGAAGGAGTAAGTAGCCTTTTATCTCAAAATTTGGGCAGGTTTTCAGTGCAAAGTAGGTTACTGTATAGAGAACTGCTTGCCATTTGGTGGTGAGAACCTTGCAGTTTGAAGTATGTGCTGATCATAGAGATGAATAATGAAAAGGGCAGACAGAGCAATAGAGACACAGATTCAGAGACAGATAGAGAGACAATGAGAAAAAACAAAACATATGATATGTAGTGATACAGATGAGTGTACATTTTATGCCTTATCAGACAGTCTAACTTGCATGATACCTTTAGCCAAAAATCACAGGAAGCTCTTCCAGCTCTCTTTTGAAGGAACACAACATAGTAAAACGCTGGATCCTCCCAAATGATCATACATCCATTACAACAATCAGAAAAGCAATTAGTTTAGAATCAGATATAATAAATACAGGAGCATATACAAGGTTCATATTTCAAGGAAGTCTGTCTGAGCTCTGATTTTGAAAATCATGTAGATAACCTAGGGTGTAATCTCTGTCCCCAGATCCAAATTAGAAGCATACAGGATAAAATTGCATCATTGTCATTGACTCCCTTAGGAAAACAAAACCTTTTTTTGAAACAGGCAGAAGTATCACTTCACTCTTGAGAAATAATGGTAGAAACCATTTATAAGATTCCCTATCATTTCATCCTGTTTAACACGTAAACCCTGTGAATACTTGACTGTTAATAACAAAATATAGTCATACATAGACAGAAAATAATTTAAAACAGACAACATAATTTGGGAAATAATAATCTAAAGCAGGCTTATTACCACCGTCAGAGATGGGTCAATCTCCATAATAATAGGGAAAGACTTCTGGAATTATCTCTGGAGTTCTTCCATTATACATCAAGATATTTAAAATGTCCTGAAAATGTTCTTCTGAGAGGCTCTGGCAGCACCTGACCAATACAGATGCAAATGCTCAAGGCCAACTATCAAACTGATCCTATGTATGACAATGGAAGAGTTAGGAGAAGGACTGAAGGAGCTGGAAGGGTCCACAAGCCCATAGGAAGAACAAGATTAACAACCAACCATACTCTCTCCCCAGAGCTCCCAGGGACTTAAACAACCAAGCAAAGAGTACACATGAAAGGAACCCATGGCTCCAGCTGCATATGTAGCAGAGGATGGCCTTCTCAAGCATCAGTGGGAGGAGAGGCTTTTGATCCTGAGAAGGCTCAATGCCCCACTGTAGGAGAATGCCATGACAGAGAAGAGGAAGTGTTGGGTAGGTGAGTGAAGGAGCACCCACATAGAAGCAGGGAGAAGAGGAATAAAATAAAGTGTTTCTGAAGGGGAAACCAGGGAAAAAAAGAACAATTAAAATATAAATAAAGAAAATATCAAAAAAAGAAAGAGAACCACCCTAAGATGACTACATTGTTTGTTTTTTAATTTGCAGATAGGACCTAGTTGTGAATATTTAGAACCTTTATTTATTATGTAAATATCTTGTCCAATTTTTTGTAAAACTTTAAGAAAATATAGCATAAACTATGAAAAGAGATATGGAAAATTTACTCTTGAATATGTTTTTCATTAGTTGCAAATCTTAACCACTTACACAGAAATAGAGTGGTATTATTTACCATTGAAAATGGAAAGATCTCCCATGCTCATGTATTCGAAGGATCAACATTTTAAAAATGGTCATCTTACCAAAAGCAATCTATAGATTCAATGCAATACCCATCAAAATTCCAGCCCAGTTCTTCACTGAGTTGGAAAGAGCAATGTGCAATTTCATTTGGAATAACAAAAGACCTAGAATAGTGAAATCCATCCTTAACAACAAGAAAACATCTGCGGGAATCACTATCCCTGACCTCAAGCTATATTACAAGGCAATTGTGTTGAAAACTGCATGGTACTGGTACAGAAATAGGCATGTGGATCAATGGAATAGAATAGAAAGTCTAGAAATGAGCCCACAAGTATATGGTCAACTGATTTTTGACAAAGGAGCTGTAAAAATTCAATGGAAAAAGGAGAGCCTATTCAACAAATTGTGTTGGTCCAACTGGCACTCAGCATGCAGAAGTATGAAAATAGACCCTTTCTTATCTCCTTGTACAAAGCTCAAGTGCAAGTGGATCAAAGATCTCCACATTAAACCAGGTACACTGAAACTATTAGATGAGAAAGACAGGAAAACCTTAGAACTCATAGGCACAGGAGAAAATTTCCTAAACAGAACACCAATAGCTCGAGCTCTAAGGTCAAAGATTGACAAATGGGACTTAATGAGATTGCAAAGTTTCTGTAAGGCTAAAGACACTATCATGAAAACAAAATAGCAGCCAACAGAGTGGGAAAAGATTTTTACCAACCCCACATCAGATAGAGGCCTAATATCCAAGGTATACAAAGAACTCAAAAAGCTAGACACCAGAGAATCAAACAGCCCTATTAAAAAACGGTGTACAGAACTAAACAAAAATTTCTCAATTGAGGAATAGCGAATGGCTGAGAAACATCTAAGAAAGTGCTCAACATACTTAGCCATCAGGGAAATGCAAATCAAAACAACCCTGAGATTCCACCTCACACCAGTCAGATTGGCCAAGATCCAAAACTCAGATGACAAAAGATGCTGGCGAGGATGTGAAGAAAGAGGAACACTTCTCCACTGCTGGTGGAGTTGTAAACTGATACAACCACTCTGGAAATCAGTCTGGCAGTCCCTCAGAAAAAAATGGACATAGTACTACCTGAAGACCCAGCTATTCCACTTTGGGCATTTACCCCAGAGATACTCCAACATACAACAAAGATACATGCACCACAATATTCATTGCAGCTCTATTTATAATATCCAGAAGCTGGAAAGAACCCAGATGTCCTTCAGTAGATGAATGGATACAAAAATTGTGGTACATTTACACAATGGAGTACTACTCAGCTATCCGAAACAATGGCCTAACGAAATTCTCAAGAAAATGGATGCATCTAGAGAATATCATCCTGAGTGAGATAACCCAGTCACAAAAGAACAGACATAACATGCAGTCACTGATAGTGGGATTCTAACCCCATAAAGCCCTGAACTCCCCAGAAACAACCCACAGACTGTGTGAAGATCAAGAAAAAAGGGAAAAAAGAATATATTTTAATTAAAATAGAACTGTATCCGATCCCACTTTTTTTCCTACAGCTTCTTCCAGTTTCTCTCCTACCTCCTCAAATTAATAACCTCTTTTCCTATATTATTGTTATATATATACATATGTGTATGTATAGGTACCCACAAATACTTAATTACAACCTTATAAAATGTGTTTGTATACTTTTATGCAAAAATTCTTTAAAAATCTGTACATTTATCTTTGTTTTTTAAAATAAAATTAAAAAAATCAAAAAAAGAAAATATGCAATTCTAACCACTGTGAATTGTAGTATTAGATATATACGCAGATATTTGCGCTGGTACAAGTGAGGGCAGATTAATGTCTGTAGCAACCTTTCTCAAAGAAACAGAAAAAGTTCAACAACAAATAAATTTTATTCTTAGCATAAGGAATAATCCAGAAAAAAAAAAAAAACAGAAAAAAAGAAAGCTAATGATGAGAGAATTATAAGTCTCTTGAATACTTTGGGAAACAGGTAAAAACAATAAAACCAAACCACAAGAAAAAATCCTTCTACTTGAAAAAGATGCTTATAATAAAGTAATGAATGTTAAAGAAAATGATTAAGATATGTCCCTAATTCAATGTGATAAGTCTTTCTCTTAGAAGAGACAATAGGATGCCCCTTCTATTCCCTCAAATGAGGCCATAGAAAGCATACTGCAGTCTGTAGTTGGTAAGATACTGACAGGTTTGCCCCTCATAAGGCAACAGAGGAAAACACTGTGTCAGCCTATTGATTTTGAACTTCTAGCTTTGAGAACGGTGGGGAAAAGTATTCCCATTAAGTATTCTGTGACGTACTGTAATGACAGTGCATAAAAATTAAGCAATGTAAATCTGTGTTTATAAGTAAAGATGATAATCAGAGATTTCCTGCTCTACTAGAGACCTCCAAAATGGGGAGAAGTCCAGGTAGGCTACCTGCCTGCAAAACTGTCCCACTCTTGACCTCTGCCCATCCTATTCCAGTCCCCTACACTTCTACTCTCAACACCCCACTGCCCAACTAGGCAGAAATTCCCTCCTGTAACAGGCACCAGCCTGATTCCCTGTTCTACTAGAGGCCAAACAGGCTGTGAAAATCCCAGGTAAGCTGCCTTCTCCCCAAACTTTCCTATCTCAATGCCCCCACCATATCCCCAATTCCTTGCCCTCTTACTTACTGTGACCCATCCTCAACAAGGGCATAGAATTCCTGCTCTAGTGGATATTTGGCAATTTGAGAAATTTTCCAGTAGAATGACTCTCTGACACACTCTTTCACCCTTGGTCTCTGCGTATGCTCTCCCCAATCATCCACCTTTCTAATTGCCATACCCCAGACCCCAGCTGGGCAGAGAGTTGCTGCTCTACCAGAAACCAGTCTATGGCAGAGACTCCAAGCTCTACTAGAGCCTTTTCAAATTTAGAGATGTCCAGGGAGTCTCCCTACCTGCCTGACTCTCCCCCATCTCAGCACCCTGGCCCATCCCTCTGTCCTGTGCCCTCATAGATACTGTATTGCAGCCACCTACTGTGGTGGTGACTACCTACTATGTCAGAGACCAAACAGATTAGATGTTCAGCTATGCTGCTTACTAGCCAAACTTCTCTTCCCTTTTCACTATCTTGTTATCCTCCAAGTCTCTCACCATTCCTACGTGTTTCTACTTGTCTTACCCACCTTCAACTGAGGTGCATACTTCCTGCTGTATGAGAGACCAGACAGAATTGGAAACTGTAATTTTGTGTGTGCATTGTGCTTTCTGGAGATGTAGATACATGGGCTTTTTCAGAACAAATAATGAGTTGAAAAAAATAATGTGCTTTTGGTTATGTATTATTGTATAACAAGGAAGTATGTAACCAATAAAAGTACAGCTTCAGAATAACAATGAGTTAGCTGTCAGATTTCACCTAAATCATTGTCTGAGATTCTGACTTTGTGCCAATCCAATCCTCTCATTCTTGAGAACCCCAAAATAACTGAGACTTGTCCTCAGCATGAGGTCACCATTAGAACCCACCTATCTTCATGCAAGAAAGCCATTGAATGTTCCAGTAAAACAAAAGCAAAAGAAAAAGACCATAAGATTAATTTTGTGAAGATGAATGAAGTCCTTAAGGAGAAAATGAACAAGTGCCTTAAGGAAATTCAGGAAAACTCAAATAATTAAAGGAAATGATGAAATACCTTTTAAACAACCAAGAAAAAAACAAAGGTGAAGAAAATGAATAAAGCTATTCAAGATCTGAAAATAAAAATAGAAGTAATAAAATACAAACTGGGGAATCCTGAAATAAAAAACCTAGGTAACAGTTCAGACCAAGAATTATCAACAGAATATAAGAGATGTAAGAAATAGTCTCAAGCAGTGATGATAAGATGGAAGAAATAAATACATCACTTTAATATATTAAAAGAACTAGTACCAATATCTTTAAATTAGTCAGTACAATACAAATAAAAAACTAGACCACTTCCAATTATTAAGAAGCAAATATCGTGGTATCAAAAATAATTAATCCAACAAAATAAGGAGAATTCTAAAACAATCTCCCTGATGAACATAGATCAAAATTCTCAATAAATTGTTGTAGACCAAATTTAAGCATGTATCCAAAAAAGCATTTGCTGTGGTAAAGTTGGATATTTTTGGATATTTGGAGATGGTTCAATATACATTATTGTAACTCATTATATGAATGGGCACAAGAACAGAAATCATCTTACTTTTTTCAAATGATGCATAAAGGACCTTTGAAAACTAAAATATTCCTTGATGGTAAAAAATACCTTGTGATACTAGGAATGGAGGAATCATATCTCGGCATAAATAAGGCTCTCTATGTTGGAGAACAAAATGTAAGTCAGAGCACAATGCAAATCAGATGTCAAGTGAAGTTCTAGCTAGCGCATAAGAGAAGGAAATTAAAAAATTCAAATAGGAAAAGAAAAAAAATAAAATATCATATCTAGAAAGTTCCTGACACAAAACATAAGGAAATCTATGATATTTTTTCAATTTATTTATTTTATAAAATATTATTGTGGCTCACAAAATTTGTTACATATTAATAAATGATGAATACACGATTTTTTTCTGTTTTTTGTTTTCTAAAAAAGGACTGAGGCTTCCACATTTTGGCTTTTATCCTTACTGAGCATCATAATGTATGTGAGTTGTTTCTTGGGTTTTCAGAGCTTTCTGGAGCTAGTATCCAATTATCAGTGACTGCATACCATGTGTGTTCTTTTTTTACGGGGTTATCTCACTCAGGATGATATTCTCTAGTTCCATCTATTTGCCTAGGAATTTCATAAAGTCGTTTCTAACAGCTGAGTAGTAATCCATTGTGCAAATATATCACACTTTCTGTAACCATTTATCTGTTGATGGACATCTGGGTTCTTTCAAGCTTCTGGCTATTATAAATAAGGCTGCTATGAACATGGTAGAGCATGTGTCTTTATTGTATGTTGGAGCATGCAATATGTTTCTTTTTTATTTTAATTATACAAATTATTTTTAAAACAATAATAAATGTACAGATTTTTTAATTTACATAAAACTATATGAATATATTTTAGTCAGTACTTGATTTTTTAAAGGTTTGATAGTATTCATTGAAAACTTACTAGTTACAATGAGCATAAATTACATATAAACAAAATATAGCATGGAAATCATCAAACTTTTCTCGGTGTATAAAGATTAAACATATTTTTTAAATACCAATGATTGCTACCAGGCGGCATTCTAAGCTCTTGAATTATTAATGATTTTAGGTCTAGATGTAAAAGTGCTATACACTTATTTTTTCTAATGTCCCCTTTTTTATTTCTGATTTGGTTAATTATGAATATGCGCTGTGTTGTCGTTAGTTTGGATAAGGGTTTATCTATCTTGCTCATTTTCTGAAAGAATCAGCTCTTTCTTTTGTTGTTAATTATTTATATTTTCTCTTTATTTCTATTTCATTGATCTCACCCATCCCTGTGATTATTTTTCATTATCTACCCCTCTTGCTTAGTATTTGGTGTTCTGTAAGTTTCTTGTACTTTTATAGTTATATCATTCTTTAAGTTAAGTAATTCTTCTTCCATAATTGTACAAAAAGAGAATATTTTCAGAACATTGGACTGGGATTGTTTACTTTCTTCTATTCTTGTTTTTTAAGGTTTAGCCCTTTCATTGTTTCTCAGATTTCATGGACATTTTAAGTCTGAAACTTTTTAGCTTTTTAGCACTGAGCAGACCTGTACCCAATTCCACAACACCCAGAGGAAGTCCATCACCCAGATGCTCAAGCATGCCCAGGACAACAGGATCACATTAACACAGGATCACAGTAACACAGATGTACTAACAGGCACAGGATCGCAGAATAAGCTAGACTCCCAGGAGATCAGATACACCAAGGAGCATTGGAACTCTGACATACTTAAGGACATCAGGAAGTGGTCACACTGAAAGATAATCCAGTAGAGCAGAAACAGGTGGGCTCCCAGGAGCTCTGACACCCACAGGATCCTAAAATCATGGAATCACAGAGACACCTGAACTCTGAGGACTTCTGACACAATCAGAATCTCAAGAAGAACAGGATCCAGACAGAGACAGCTATGGTAGATATCACTAGATACAACCAGATGGCAAGAGGCAAGCACAATAGCATAGACAATGGAAACCAAAGACACTTGACAAAATCTGAACCCAGTTCTCCTACTACAAATTTTGGGTTTAAATAATATCTTGTGATAATGATCAAGGACTTGAGAAAGGACATGAATAATTTCTTTAAAGAAATACAAGAGAACACTACCAAACAAGAGAAGTAATTAAATAAAACTATCCAGGATGTAAAAATAGATAAAATTTTAAAAATCACAAAGGGAGACAGCCCTAGAGATATAAAACCTAGGAAAGAGATTAGGAATCATAGCTACAAACATCACCAACAAAATAAAAGAGATAGCAAAGATAATTAGAAGATACCATAAAAATCATTGATACAATAGTCAAAGAAAATACAAAATGCAAAAAGCTCCTAACCCAAAACATAAAGGAAATCCAGGACACAATGCAAAGACCAAACCAAAGAATAATAGGCATAGAAGAGAAATAAGACTCCTAACTTAAAGAACCAGTAAATATTTTCAATTGACTTATAGAAGAAAACTTTCTGAACATAAGAAAGAAATTATCATGAACATACAAGAAGCTTAGAGCACTCTAAATAGATTGGACCAAAAAAGAAATTATTTTATTATATAATAGTCAAAATACAAAATGTACAATGCAAAGAACTAATATTAAAATCAGTAAAAAAAATAAAAAAAAGGTCAAGTAACATATAAAGGTAGACAAATTAGAATTACACCAGATATTTTCAGCAGAAACCAAGAAAGCTAGAAGGTCCTAGACAGATGCCATTCAGACCCTAAGAGAACACAAATGTCAGCCCAGGCTACTATACCCAGCAAAACGCTCAGTTGCCATAGAGGGAGAAACCAAAGTATTTCATGATAAAAATTAATTCACACAATATTTTTCCACAATTCTAGCTTTACAGGAGAAAATAGATGAAAATCTTCAATGCAAGAAGAGAAACTACACCCTAGAAAAAATAAGAAAGTAATCTTCTTACAACAAATGCCAAAGAACATATCCACACAAAAATAATTGCACCTCTAACAACAAAAATTAGAGGAAACAATAATCACAATTCTTTAGTACCTCTTAAACACCAATGGATTCAATTCCCCAACCAAAAAAATCATATACTAATAGACTGGACACATAAACAGGACCCAAAATTTGCTGCATAGAGAAAACACCTCAGTAACAAAGATAGACACTATCTCAGAGTTAAAAAAAAAAAAAAAAAAAAAAAAAAAGGTTGAAAAATATTTATACAAGCAAAGGGCCCCAAGAAAAAAATAAAGTAGCCATTCTAATATTAAATAAAATTGACTTCCAACCTAACATTATTATTATCCATACTCATCAAAAGAATATACCAGGATGAACTCTCAATTCTGAACATGTATGCCCCAGATGCAAGGGTACACAAATTCACAGGGAAGCATTACTAAAGATCAAAGCATACATTGTACCACACACATAGTGGGAGATTTCAACACCCCACTCTGTTCAATAGACATATCATGAAAACAGAACCTGAACAGAGACATAGTGAAACTAACAGAAGTTATGAACAAAATGGCTATGACAGATATCTATAGGTCATTTCATCCTAAAACAAGAAAATATACCTTCTTCTCAGCATCTCATGGTACTTACTCCAAAACTAATCACAAAAGAGACCTCAAGAGATATAATTGAAATAATACCATGCATAATATCAGATCACCATGGACTAAGGCTGGTCTTCAACAACAGAGAAGCCACATACACATGGAAACTGAACAATGCTCTACTCAATGATAATTTGGTCGAGGAAGAAATAAAGAAAGAAATTAAAGACTTTTTAGAATTTGATTAGAAAATGAAGGCACAACATATAGAAATTAATGAGACACAATAAAAGCAGTGCTAAGAGGAAAACTCATAGCTCTGAGTGCCTCAAAAAAGAAACTGGGGAGAGCATTCATTAGCAATTTGATAGCACACCTGAAATCTCTAGAACAAAAGGTATCAAATTCACTCAAAAGAAGTAGAAGGCAGAAAATAATCAAACTCAGGGCTGAAATCAACCAAGTAGAAACAAAAAGAACTATGCAAAGAATCAACAAAACCAGGAGCTGGTCCTTTGAAAAAAATCAACAAGATAGATGAACCCCCAGCCAGACTAACCAGAGGGCACAGAGAAAGTACCCAAATTAGTAAAATCAGAAAAGAAAAAGAAGACATAACAAAAGAAACAGAGGAAATTCAAAAAAAAATTATCAGATCCTACTACAAAAATCTATACTCAACAAAACTAGAAAATGTGAATGAAATGTAAAATATTCTAGAGAGATACCAGGTACCAAAGATAAATCAGTATTAGATAAACAATCTAAACTGTCCCATTACAACTAATGAAAGAGAAACAATCATTAAAGGTCTGCCAACTAAAAAAAGCCCCGGACCAAATGGATTTAGTGCACAATTCTATTATATCTTGACAGAAGACCTAACAAAAATAGTCTTCAAACTTTTTCACAAAATAGAAACAGAAGGAACGCAACATAATTCATTCTATAAAACACCAATTACACTTATACATAAATCACACAAAGAAAGACCCAACAAAGAAAGAAAACATAAGACTAAACTTGTTATGAATATTGATGCAAAAGCACTCAATAAAATTCTCACAAAATGGCAAAAAAGACCATCCACCACCAGGACCAGCAGAGACCCAGATATACAGGCCTGGTGAGAAGGGGTTCCGACTAGCCAGGGGACAGAGAGATCTCTGCCGAACATGCATGGAAAGCGCTCCCCCGCCCTGCCAGATCCAGGGACCAGGAACCCAGCATTGGGCCCTCTGGTCCCAGCCAGCAGCTTTGAAGTGCAGAACAGGGCTCATACCATCCCCCACCAAGAAAAGCAGAGACTCAGATATACGTCCGACTAGCCATGCAACACAGAGATCTCTGCCAATCAAGCACAGAAAGTGTGCACCTGCCCTGCCTGATCCAGTGACCAGGATCACATATTCTGGCTCTCTTTTTCCAGCCGGTGGCTTTGGGGTGCAGAACAGGGCTCAGACCATTCGCCACCAAGACCAGGAGAGACCCAGATATACAGGCCTGGTACAAGAAAAGGCCAAAACCAATCAATGACAACAAGATGACAAGAGGAAAGTGAAAGAGGGTACCCCAGGGAAACCAAGACAACCTGGCAACACTAGAACCCAGCTCTCCCATCACAGCAAACAGCAGAATGGGAAACACTCCAGAAACAGAAGACTCAGACACAAAATCCTACTGCAAGATGATGATAGAGATCCTTTAAAAAGAACGGGAGGAAAAGCATAAAGAATTGGAAGCTTTTAAAGAAGAAACAAGAAAAACACTCAAAGAACTCAAAGAACTAGAAGAAAACAGAACCAAAGAGATGAAGGAATGAAAGAAGGAATTCAAAATGGAAATGAACACAAAAGAAAACACTAAAAGAGACAACCTAGAAGTAGAAATCCTAAAAAAGAAATCAGGAGTCACAGATGCAAGCATTTCCAACAGATTACAAGATATGGAAGAGAGAATCTAGAGGGCTAAAAAAACATTGAAAACATAAACAAAACAGACAAAGAAGATACAAAAACCAAAAAGTACCTCACCCAAAATGTCCAGAAGATCCAAGACACAATGATAAAACCAAACCTCAGAATAATAGGAATAGAAGATGGAGAAGAATATCAACTAAGAGGCACAGTAAACATCTTCAACAAAATTGTAGAAGAAAACTTCCCTAACTTAGGAATGAGATGACCATGAGCATAAAAGAAGCTTACAGAACACCAAATAGAGTGGACCAGAAAAGAAATTCCTCCTGACACATAATAGTCAAAACACCAAGTGCCCAAAGCAAAGAAAGAATACTAAAGGCAGTAAGGGAAAAAGGTCATTTAACATATAAAGGCAGACCAATCAGAATCACACACAATTTCTCAACAGAGACTTTGAAAGCTGGAAGACCCTGGAGAGACATTATGCAGACCCTAAGAGAGCACAAGTGCCAGCCCAAGCTGCTATACCCAACAAAATTATCAATCACCGTAGATGGAAAAAAATAGATATTCCAAGACAAAACTAAATTTACACAATATCTGACAACAAAACAAGCACTACAATGAATTATAGGTGGAAAACCCAATACAATGAGGGGAAATACAGCCTAGTAAAAACAAGAAAACTCCTAAGCAAGAACCAAAAGAAGAAAGAGACATAGACACAATTCAACCTACAAAAGCAATAATAACAGGAAAAAAGAACCATTATTCCTTGATATCTATTGATATAAATGGACTCAATTCCCCCAATAAAAAGATATAGGCTATCAGACTGGATACATAAACAAAATCCAGCATTTTGCTGCATACAGGAAACTCATCACAGAAACAAAAACAGACACTATCTCAGAGTAAAGGTTGGGAAAAAAATTCCAAGCAAAGGGCCCAAAGAAGCAAGCTGGAGTGGCTATTTTAATATCGAATAAAGTAAATTTCCAACCAAAAGTTATCAAAAAAAGATAAGTAAAAACACTTTTCACTCATTACTGGGGAAATCTGTCAGGAGGAACTCTCAATACTTAACATGTATGCTCCAAGTACAAAAGCACCCATATTCATAAAAGGAACACTACTAAAGCTCAAAAAAAAACATTTCACCTACACAATAATAGTGGGAGACTTTAATACCACACTCACACCAATGAACAGATCATGGAAAGAGAAACTGAATGAGACACTGTAAAACAAGCAGAGACTATGAACCAACTGGAATTAATAGGTATCTACGGAACATATCATCCTAAAGTAAAAGAATACACCTTCTTTCAGCAAATCACGGACCCTCTGGAAATTGTCCACATAATTGAACATAAATCGAGCCTCAATTGATATAAGAAAATTGAAATGCTCCCATGCATCCTTTCAGATCACCATGATGTAAGGCTAGTCTTTAATAACAACAAAGACCCATATAACATGGAAATTAAACAATGCTATATTAAAGGATAGCAGGGTCGAAGAAGAAATAAAGAAAGAAATTAAGGATTTTCTAGAATTCAATGAAAACGAAACACAACATACCCAAACCTATGGGATGCAATGAAAGCAGTACTGAGAGGAAAACTCATATCTCTGAGTGCTTTCAAAGGGAAACTGAATAGAGCATACACTAGCAACCTGACAGCACAGTCGAAAGCTCCTGACAGCACAATCGAAAGCTCTAGAACAAAAGGAAGCAGATACACCCAAGAGAAGTAGACAGCAAGAAATAATCAAAATTAGGGCAGAAATCTATCAAATAAAAACAAAAAAAAATCATCCAAAGAATCAACAAAAGCAAGAGCTGCTCTTTGAGAAAAATAACAAGATTAATAATCCCTTAGCCAGACTAACTAGAGGGATAAGAGAGAGTATACAAATTAACAAAATCAGAAATGAAAATGGAGAAATGATGACTAAAACTGAGGCAATTAAAGAAATCATCAAATCCTACTACAAAAGTCTATATTCAACAAACCTGTAAAATCTGGAGGAAATGGATAAATTCCTAGGCAGATACAAGATACAAAAGTTAAACCAGGACAAGGTAAACCATCTAAATAATTCCATAACACCTAAAGAAATAGAAGCAGTCATCAAAAGGCTCTCAACCAAAAAAAGCCCAGGTCCAGATGGGTACAGTGCAAAATTTCATCAGACATTTATTGACTACATAATACCAATACTCTCCAAATTATTCCACCAAAATAAAATCAGATGGAATACTACCTAACACATTTTTTGGGGCTACAATAACCCTCATTCATAAACCACACAAAGACCCTACGAGGAAAGAGAACTTCAGACCAATCTCACTTATGAATATTGATGCAAAAATACTCAACAAAATCCTTGCAAACCAAATCCAAGAACACATCAAAACGATCATTCACCATGATCAAGTAGGCTTCATCCCTGGGATGGAGGGATTGTTTAATATATGGATATCCATCAATGTAATCCACCATATAAACAAACTCAAAGACCAAAATCACATGGTCATCTCACTAGATGCTGAGAAAGAATTTGACAAAATTCACCACTGCTTCATGTTAAAAGTCTTGGAAAGAACAGGAATCCAAGGCCCATACCTAAACATCACAAAAGCAATATACAGCAAACCAATAGCCAACATCAAAATTAATGGTGGGAAACTTGAAGCAATCCCACCAAAATCAGTGAAGAGGCAAGGCTGCCCACTCTCCCCCTACCTATTCAACATAGTACTGGATATCCTGGCTGGAGCAATTAGACAACAAAAGGAAATCAAAGGGATACAAATTGGAAAGAAAGGAGTAAAAACATCACTATTTGCAGATTACATGATAGTGTACTTAAGCAATCCCACAAATACCACGAGAGAACTCCTACAGCTTATAAACAAGTTTAGCAAAGAGTCTGGATATAAAATTTACTCAAACAAACCAGTAGCCTTCCTATAGTCAAAATACAAACATGTGAAAAAAGAAATTATGGGAAAAAAACCCTTCACAATAGTCACAAAAACTATGAAATACCATAGTGTGAATCTAACTAAGCAAGTGAAGGACCTGTATAACAAGAACTTCAAACCTCTAAAGAAGAAAATCGAGGAAGATCTCAGAAAATGGAAAGATCTCCCATGCTCATGGATTGGAAGGATCAACATTTTTAAAATGGCCATCTTACCAAAAGCAATCTACAGATTCAATGCAATCCTTATCAAAATTCCAACCCAGTTCTTCATTGAGTTGAATAGATCAATGCACAATTTCATCTGGAATAACAAAAGACCTAGAACAGCAAAATCCATCCTCAACAACAAGAAAACATCTATGGGAATCACTATCCCAGACCTCAAGCTATATTACAAAGCAATTGTGCTGAAAACTGCATGGTACTGGAACAGAAATAGCATGTAAATCAATTGAATAGAATAGAAGATTCAGAAATGAGCCCTCACTTATATGGTCACCTGATTTTTGACAAAGGAGCTGTAAACATTCAATGGAAAAAGGACAGCCTATTCAACAATTGGTGTTGGTCCAACTGGCACTCAGCATGCAGAAGAATGAAAATAGACCCTTTCTTATCCTCTTGTACAAAGATCAAGTGTAAGTGGATCAAAGATCTCCACATTAAACCAGATAAACTGAAACTATTAGATGAAAAAGTAGAGAAAACCTTAGGACACATAGGAACAGGATAAAATTTCCTGGACAAAACACCAATGGCTGATGCTCTAAGGTCAGAGATTGACAAATGGGACTTAATGAGATTGCAAAGTTTCTGTAAGGCTAAGGACACTGTCAAGGAAACAAAATGGCAGCCAACTGAGTGAGAAAAGATCTTTAACAACTCCACATCAGATAGAGGCCTAATATCCAAGGTATTCAATGAACTCAAAAAGCTAGAAACCAGAGACTCAAACCACCCTATTAAAAAATGGTTTACAGGGCTAAACAAAACGTTCTCAATTGAGGAATATCGAATGGCTGAGAAACATCTCAGGAAGTGCTGGGCATCTGTAGCCATCAGGGAAATGCAAATCAAAACAACCCTGAGATTCTACCTCACACCAGTCAGATTGGCCAAGATCCAAAGCTCAGATGGCATCAGATGCTGGCGTGGTTGTGGAGAAAGAGGAACACTTCTCCACTGTTGGTGGTGTTGTAAACTGATACAACCACTCTGGAAATCAGTCTGGCGATTCTTCAGAAAATTGGACATAGTACTACCTGAAGATTCACCTATTCCTCTTCTGGGCATATATCCCAGAGACACTTCAATGTACAACAAAGACGCATGCACCCCAATGTTAATAGCAGCTCTATTTATAATAGCCAGAAGCTGGAAAGAACCCAGATGTCCTTCAGTAGATGAATGGTTACAAAAATTGTGGTACATTTACACAATGGAGTACTACTCAGCTATCAGAAACTATGACTTAATGGAATTCTTAAGAAAATGGATGCATCCAGAGAATATCATCCTGAGTGAGATAACACAGTCACAAAACAAAAAAAACAAAAAAAACAAAACAAAAAAAAAAAAAAAAAAAAAAAAAAAAAAAAAAAAAAAACCAGACATATATGCCATTACTGATAATGGGATACTATCCCCAGAAAGCTTTGAACACCCCAGAAACAACTCACAGACTGTGTGAAGTTCAAGAAAATAAAAAGAAAAAGAAAAAAACATTATGCTCAATCCTTACATCAAAAACCTTTGACTCCTTCCAGTTTACATCCTGTTTTACATGTACTTTTTGCTCATTGTAACTGTAAACCTTAATGCACACTCTCAAATCGTTGGGAAATAAAATCCAAGCACTGCCACAAATGTATTTGTATACTTTTATGCAAAAAATGCTTAAATTTGTTCTTTTATCTTTGTTTTTTAAAATAAAGTTGTTCAAAAAAAAAAAGACATTCAAGAAGGCATTTGATATTTAGAAAGAAATCAAAGTAAAATTTTCGGATATAAATATTTGCATTGAGAATAAAAAATTAAAAAATTCTCACAAAACAAATTCAAGAACACATCAAAATGATCATCATACATGATCAAGTAGGCTTTGTCCAGATATACTGGGATAGTTCAATATATGGAAGTCCATCAATGTAATCCACTACGTAAACAAGTTCAAAAAAAAAAGTCACATGATTATCTCTTTAGATGGTGAGAAAGCTTTTGAAAAAATTCAATACCACTTCATGGGAAAAATCTTGAAAAGAGCAGGTTTCGAGGCCCATACCTAAACATAGTAAAAGCATTATACAGCAATCCATTAGCCAGCATTAAACTAAATGGAGGGAAATTTGATGCAATCCCACTAAAATCAGGGATTACACAAGGCTGCCCACTCTCTCCTTACCTATTTAATATAGTACTCAAAGTCCACACTGCAGCAATTAGCCAAAAAAGAGGTTAAAAAAACAAATTGGAAAGAAGTCAAAATATCACTATTTGCAGATGGTGTGATAGTATACTTAAGTAACCTCAAAAACTCCACCAGGGAACTCTATATTTGATAAACAACTTCAATACACAGGATGAATATCAAATTAACTCAAACAAATCAGTAGCCTTTCTCTACCCAAAGGAAAAGCAGGATGAAAAAGAAAGAAGTGAAACAACACCGTTCACAATAGTCACAAACAATATAAAATACTTTGGTGTAACTCTAACCAAGGAAGTGAAAAATTGGTATGACAAGAACTTCAAGTCTCTTAAGAAAGAAATTGAAGAAGACCACAAAAGATGGAAAGATTTCCGGTGCTCATGGGTTAGCAGGATTAATTAGTAAAAATGATTCTTTGTCAAAATGCAATCTACATAATCAATGCAATCACCATCGATATTTCAGCTCAATTTTTCATAGAATTGGAAAGAACAATTTGCAAATTCATCTGTAATAACAAAAGAGCCAGAATAGCCAAAACTATTCTCAAAAATAAGAGAACTTCCGAGGGAATCATGATCCCCAATCTGAAACAATCATAATAAAAATATTATGGTATTGATATAGATACAGGAAGGTAGATCAAAGACCCAGAAATAAAGCCAAACACATATGGTCACTTGATCTTTGACATAGGAGCAAAAAAATATCCAGTGGGAAAAAAAGACAGGATTTTCAACAAATGCTGCTAGTTCAACTGGAGGTCAGCATGTAGATGAATGCAAATTGATCCATTTTTGTCACCTTTTACAAAGCTCAAGTACAAGTGAATCAAGGACCTCCTCATAAAGCCCAATACACTGAAACTAGCAGAGGAGACAGTGGGCAAGAGCATCGAACACATAAGCACAGGGGAAATTTTCATGAATAGAACACCAAAGGCTTATGCTCTAAGATCTAGAATTAACAAATGGCACCTCATGAAATTGCAGTTTCTGTAAGGTTAAGAACACTGTCAAGAGGACATAATGGCAACCAATGGATTGGGAAAGAATCTTTACCAATCCTACATCTAATAGAGGGCTAATATTCAGTATATACAAAGAACTCAAGAAGTTAGATTCTAGAGAACCAAATAATCCAATAAAAAATGGGGTAAAGAGCTAAACAAAGAATTTTCAACTGATTAATATCGAATGGCTGAGAAGCACATTAAGAAATGTTCAATATCCCTAGTCATCAGTGAAATGCAAATCAGAACAACCCTGAGATATTACCTCACACCAGTCAGCATGTCTAAGTTTAAAAACTCAGATGACTACTCATGCTGGCAAAAATGTGGAGAAAGAGTAACACTCCTCCACTGCTGGTGAGATTGCAAACTGGTACAACCACTCTGGAAATCAGTCTGTCCACTGGTTCCTCAGAAAATTAAATACAGTACTACATTAGGACCCCAATATACCACTCCTGGGCATATACCCAAAAGATGCTCTAACATATAACAGAGACACATGCTCCACTATGTTCACAGAAGCCTTGTTTGTAATAGCCAGAAGCTGGAAAGAACCCAGATGTCCTTCAACAGAGGAATGGATGCAGAAAATGTGTTACATTTACCCCATGGAGTACTACTCAACTATTAAAAACAATGCCTTTATGGAATTCTTAGGCAAGTATATGGAACTAGAGACTATCATCCTGAGTGAGGTGACTCAATCACAAAATTATTCACATGGTGTACACTCACTGATAAGTGGATATTATCCCATAAGCTTGGATTGCCCAAGGTACAATTTACAGACCACATGAAGCTTAAGAAGTTGGAAGGCCAAAGATGGGCTTCTTCAGCTCTTCTTAAAAGGGTGAACAAAATATCCACAGGAGGAAACACAGAGACAAAATTTGGAGCAGACACTGAAGAAAGGGCCATCCAGAGATATGGGGATTCATTCTATATACTGTCACCAAATCCAGATAGTAATGTGGATGCCACTAAGTGCATTCTGACAGGTGCCTGATACATCTGTCTCCTGGGAGGCTCTGTCAGAAGCTGACAAATACAGAATCAAATGTTCTCAACCAACCATTTGACAAAGAATGTGGTCCCCAATAGAAGAGTTAGAAAATGGAATGAAGAAGCTGAAGAAGTTTGCAGTCCCACAGGAAAAACAACAATATTAATCAACCAGACCCCTTAGAGCTCCCAGAGACTAAACTACCTACCAAAGAATACACATTGAGGGACCCATGTTTCCAGCAACGTATGTAGCAGAAAAAAAAAATGGCCTTATCAAGCATCAACTAGAGGAGAGGTCCTTGGCCCTGTGAAGGCTCAACATACCAGTGCAGAGGAATGCCAGGGTGGGGAGATGAAAGGGAATGGGTAGAGGTACAAGATGGGGTATAAGATAAGGAGATCCCAGAGGGAAACTAAGAAAGGGGATAACATTTGAAATGTAAGTAAAGAATATATTTAATAATTTTTTTTAAATACAAAAAAGAACCACATTTAATTGGTCTGCCTTAAAGTTCACAGATTTAGGCCAGTATAATCATGGTAGAAAGGAATACCTCATGAAGGAAGACATTTATCTTCTCAAGAAGGAGCTTAGAGTTTTACACCTGGATCAACACACAGCAGGAAGTGATCTGGCTTAGTTTCTAAGAACTCAAAGCTAGGCAGAGCCTGGCCCAACCACCAGCCGGAAAGGCAGCTCCAGCCAGAAAGGCGGCTCGTACAGGCTGAGCAACTGGTGAGTGGGAGACCTAGGCTGCGGGGGAGCAGAGGGACCCCTGCGGAGTGCACACGAAAGGGCACCCCCTGCCCTGATCTGCCCTGTCCTCCCCGATCCAGTAACCGGGAACAGATCTTAGGAACTTCTGTTCCCACCCGGAGAGGACTTCAGGTCGCAGAGCAGAGCCTGGCCCAACCACCAGCCGGAAAGGGGGCTCCAGCCAGAAAGGCGGCTCGTACAGGCTGAGCTACTGAGACCTGGAACAGATCTTAGGAACTTCTGTTCCCACCCGGAGAGGACTTCAGGTCGCAGAGCAGAGCCTGGCCCAACCACCAGCCGGAAAGGCGGCTCCAGCCAGAAAGGCGGCTCGTACAGGCTGAGCTACTGAGACCTGGAACAGATCTTAGGAACTTCTGTTCCCACCCAGAGAGGACTTCAGGTCGCAGAGCAGAGCCTGGCCCAACAACCAGCCGGAAAGGCGGCTCCAGCCAGAAAGGCGGCTCGTACAGGCTGAGCTACTGAGACCTGGAACAGATCTTAGGAACTTCTGTTCCCACCCGGAGAGGACTTCAGGTCGCAGAGCAGAGCCTGGCCCAGCCACCAGCCGGAAAGGCGGCTCCAGCCAGAAAGGCGGCTCATACAGGCTGAGCAACTGGTGAGTGGGAGACATAGGCTGCGGGGGAGCAGAGGGATCTCTGCGGAGTGCACACGGAAAGGGCACCCCCTGCCCTGACCTGCCCTGTCCTCCCCGATCCAGTAACCGTAAACAGATCTTAGGAACTTCTGTTCCCACCCGGAGACGACTTCAGGTCGCATAGCAGAGCCTGGCCCAACCACCAGCCGGAAAGGTGACTCGTACAGGCTGAGCTACTGTGACCAGGAACAAATCTTAGGAACATCTGTTCCCACCCGGAGGTGACTTCAGTACGCAGAGCAGAGCCTGGCCCAGCTGCCACCCGGAACCTGGGCTGCTGGGGAGTAGAGAGATCTCTGAGGAGTGCACACGGAAAGTGTACCAGGGACACAGACCAGATACAAGGGAAAGGCAAGAACATATCACTGACAACAAAATGGCAAGAGGAAAGAGAAAGAGTATATCCCAAGGAAACCAAGACAATCTAGCAACACCAGAACCCAGCTCTCCGATAGTAGCAAACATAGGAATTCCAAACACTCCAGAGAAAGAAGACACAGACCTGAAAACATGCCTCAAGACGCTGATAGAGTTAATTAAACAAGAAAGGGAGGAAAAGCAAAAAGATTCAGAAGCTTTTAAAGAAGAAACAAGAAAAACACTCAAAGAACTCAAAGAACGAACGAGACGAAAACAGAACCAAGGAAATAAAGGAATGGAAGAGGGAAATTAAAACAGAAATTGACACAATAAAAAAAGCGCTAAAAGAGATAACCCAAGAGTCAGAACACCAAAAAAAGAAATCAGGAGTCACAGAAGCAAGCATTTCCAACAGATTACAAGAGATCGAGGAGAGAATCTCGGGGGCAGAAGACAACATTGCAAACATAGACAAAACAGCCAGAGAAGATGCAAAAAACAAAAAGCTCCTAACCCAAAATGTCCAGGAAATACAAGACACAATGAGAAGACCGAACATAAGGATAATAGGAATAGAAGAGGGAGAAGAGTATCAACTAAGAGGCACAGTAAATATCTTCAACAAAATCATAGAAGAAAACTTCCCTACCCTCAAGAATGAGATGACCACGAGCATAAAAGAAGCCTTCAGAACTCCAAATAGGTTGGACCAGAAAAGAAATACCTCCCGACACATAATAATAAAAACATCAAGTGCCCAAAGTAAAGAAAGAATACTAAAAGCAGTAAGGGAAAAAGGTCAAGTAACTTATAAAGGCAGACCAATCAGACTCACACCCGATTTCTCAGCAGAGACTATGAAAGCTAGAAGAGCCTGGACAGACATCATGCACTCCTTAAGAGAGCACAAGTGCCAGCCCAAGCTGCTATACCCAGCAAAACTATCAATCACCATCGATGGAGAGACAAAGATATTTCAAGACAAATCAAAATTCACACAATATATGACCACAAACCCAGCACTACAACGAATTACAGGTGGAAAACCCAATACAAGGAGGGAAAATACAGCCTAGTAAAAACAAGAAAACTCCTAAACAAGAAAACTAAAAAAAAAAAAAAAAAAAAAAAAAAACACGGACACAACTCAACCCAAAAAAGCAAAAATGGCAGGATACAGAAACAATTATTCCTTGATATCTATTAACATAAATGGGCTCAACTCCCCAATAAAGAGACACAGACTATCAGACTGGATACATAAACAAAATCCAGCCTTTTGCTGCATACAGGAAACTCATCTCAGAGACAGAGACAGACACTATCTCACAGTAAAAGGGTGGGAAAAAAACTTCCAAGCAAACAGCTCCAAGAAGAAAGCTGGAGTGGCTATTTTAATATCGAATAAAGTAAATTTCCAACCAAAAGTTATCAAAAAAGATAAAGAAGGACACTTTTTACTCATTACCGGGGAAATCTGTCAGGAGGAACTCTCAATCCTTAACATATATGCTCCAAATAAAAAATCACCCACATTCATAAAAGAAACTCTACTAAAGCTCAAAAAATACATTTCACCCCACACAATAATAGTGGGAGACTTTAACACCCCACTCTCACCAATGGACAGATCAGGGAAACAAAAACTGAACAAGGACACTGCAAAACTAGCAGAGACTTTGAACCAACTATAATTAATAGATATATACAGAACATACTATCCTAAAGTAAAAGAATACACCTTCTTCTCACCACCCCATGGCACCTTCTCGAAAATTGACCACATAATTAAACACAGAACGAGCCTTCATCGATATAAGAAGATTGAAATACTCCCATGCATCCTCTCAGATCACCATGGTCTACGGCTGGTCTTTAACAACAACAAAGACAACAAAATGCCCACATACACATGGGAACTAAACAACACTCTGCTAAAGGATAGCAGGGTCAAAGAAGAAATAAAGAAAGAAATTAAGGATTTTCTAGAATTCAACGAAAACGAAAACACAACATACCCAAACCTATGGGATGCAATGAAAGCAGTATTGAGAGGAAAACTCATTGCTCTAAGTGCTTCCAAGAAGAAACTGGAGAGAGCTCACATCAGCAACCTGACAGCACAGCTAAAAGCCCTAGAACAAAAGGAAGCAGATTTACCCAAAAAGAGTAGACGGCAAGAAATAATCAAAATTAGGGCAGAAATAGACCAAATAGAAACAAAAAAAACCATTGAAAAAATCAACAAAACAAAGAGTTGGTTCTTTGAGAAAATCAACAAGATTGATAAACCCCTAGCCAGACTAACTAAAGGGCAAAGAGAGAGTATCCAAATTAACAAAATCAGAAAGGAAAGTGGTGACATAACAACTGAAACGAAGGAAATTCAAGAAATCATCAGATCCTACTACAAAAACTTATACTCCACAAAATTGGAAAATCTGGAGGAAATGGACGAATTCCTAGACAGATACAAGGTACCAAAGTTGAACCAGGACCAAGTAAACCATCTAAATAACCCTATAACACCTAAAGAAATAGAAGAAGTCATCAAAAGCCTCCCAAACAAAAAAAGCCCAGGTCCAGACGGGTTCAGTGCAGAATTTTATCAGACATTTTGGGGATATAACACCAATATTCACCAAGCTTTTCCAAAAGATAGAATCAGATGGAATATTACCCAACTCATTTTTTGAGGCTACAATAACCCTCGTACCTAAGCCACACAAAGACCCTACAAGGAAAGAGAACTTCAGACCAATCTCACTTATGAACATTGATGCAAAAATACTCAACAAAATCCTTGCAAACCGAATCCAAGAACACATCAAAACCATCATTCATCATGACCAAGTAGGCTTCATCCCTGGGATGCAGGGATGGTTTAACATAAGGAAATCCATCAATGTAATCCACCATATAAACAAATTTAAAGACCAAAATCACATGGCCATCTCACTAGACGCTGAGAAAGCATTCGACAAAATCCAACACCCCTTCATGTTAAAAGTCCTGGAAAGAACAGGAATCCAAGGCCCATATTTAAACATAATAAAAGCAATATACAGCAAACCAACAGCCAACATCAAACTTAATGGCGAGAAACTTGAAGCAATCCCACTAAAATCAGGGACTCGACAAGGCTGCCCACTCTCTCCCTACCTATTCAACATAGTACTGGAAGTCCTGGCTGGAGCAATTAGACAGCAAAAGGAGATCAAGGGGATACAAATCGGAAAGGAAGAGATAAAAACATCACTCTTTGCCAATGACATGATAGTGTACTTGAGTAACCCCAAAAATTCCACCAGAGAACTCCTACAGCTGATAAACAAGTTCAGCAAAGTGGCCGGATACAAAATTAACTCAAACAAATCAGTATCATTCCTATACTCAAAAAACAAACATGTGGAGAAAGAAATTGGGGAAAAGGTACCCTTCACAATAGTTACAAAAACTATGAAATACCTTGGTGTGACTCTAACTAAGGAAGTGAAGGACCTGTATGACAAGAACTTCAAACCTCTGAAGAAAGAAATTGAGGAGGATCTCAGAAAATGGAAAGATCTCCCATGCTCATGGATTGGAAAGATCAACATCTTAAAAATGGCCATCCTACCAAAAGCAATCTACAGATTAAATGCAATCCCCATCAAAATTCCAACCCAGTTCTTCATGGAATTGGAAAGATCAATGTGCAATTTCATCTGGAATAACAAAAGACCTAGAATAGCGAAAACCATCCTCAACAACAAAAAAACATCAGCGGGAATCACTATCCCTGACCTCAAGCTATATTACAAGGCAATTGTGCTGAAAACTGCATGGTACTGGTACAGAAATAGGCAAGTGGATCAATGGAATAGAATAGAAGATTCAGAAATGAGCCCTCATGTATATGGTCACCTGATTTTTGACAAAGGAGCAGTAAATATTCAATGGAAAAAGGACAGCCTATTCAACAAATGGTGCTGGTCCAACTGGCACTCAACATGCAAAAGAATGAAAATAGACCCGTTCTTATCTCCTTGTACAAAACTCAAGTGTAAGTGGATTAAAGATCTTTACATTAAACCTGATACACTGGAATTATTAGATGAGAAAGTAGGGAAAACCTTAGAACACATAGGCACAGGAGAAAATTTCCTAAACAAAACACCAATGGCTCAAGCTCTAAGGTCAAAGATTAACAAATGGGACTTAATGAGATTGCAAAGTTTCTGTAAGGCTAAGGACATCGTCAAGAAAACAAAACGGCAACCAACAGAATGGGAAAAGATCTTTACCAACACCACATCAGATAGAGGCCTAATATCTAAGGTCTACAAGGAACTCAAAAAGCTCGACACCAGAGAATCAAATAACCCTATTAAAAAATGGGGTACAGAGCTAAACAAATCTTTTTCAGGTGAGGAACTCCAAATGGCCGAAAAACATCTGAGGAAGTGCTCGACATCCTTAGCCATCAGGGAAATGCAAATCAAAACAACCCTAAGATTCCACCTCACTCCAGTCAGATTGGCCAAGATCCAAAACTCAGATGACAGCAGATGCTGGCGAGGCTGCGGAGAAATAGGAACACTTCTCCACTGTTGGTGGGGTTGCAAGCTAATACAACCACTCTGGAAATCGGTCTGGCGATACCTCAGAAAATTGGATATAGTACTACCTGAAGACCCAGCTATTCCACTTCTGGGCATATACCCCAGAGACACTTTAATACACAACAAAGATATATGCACCACAATGTTCATAGCGGCTCTATTTATAATAGCCAGAAGCTGGAAGGAACCCAGATGTCCTTCAGAAGACGAATGGATACAAAAATTGTGGTACATATACACAATGGAATACTACTCAGCCACCAGAAACAATGACTTAACCAAATTCTTAAGAAAATGGCTGCATCTAGAGAAGATCATCCTGAGTGAGATAACCCAGTCACAAAAGAACAGACATAATATGCAGTCACTGATAGTGGGATGCTAACCCCAGAGGCTTGCACTCCCCCAGAAACAACTCACAGACTGTATGAAGTCCAAGAAATAAAGAAAACAAAAACTATACATATATTCACAAAACAAGAAGACTTTGACTATTTCCATGTTGCGTTTTGTTTTGCATGTACTTTACGCTTATTGCAACTAGTACGTTTTCAATGCATACTGTCAAGCCCTTGAAAAAAATCAAGTACCGACTAAAAAACATATTCACATGGTTTTATGTAAAATTTATTTTAATGTCTGAAAAAACAGTACTGACAAAAATGTATAATTTTAAGCAAAAAATGTTTAAAATCTTAACATCTATCTTTGTTTTGAAAAATAAAATCGTTTAAAAAAAAAAAAAAAAAGAACTCAAAGCTAAATACCTAATAACACACTGCCTCCAACAAAGCCAAAACTACTCCAAGACCACATCTCTAAACAATGCCACTCCTTGTGGACCAAGTATTATTGACACACACACAGGTTTATGGAGCCATAGCTGTACACATAGGTCATGGGCAGGCCTTAAGGGTCTGCTCCTGCTCTTTGTTGCCTGCCTGGCATAATCTTGCTGGAGTAATTATCTCTCTTTTCTTTGAACCCATAATCCACTGCTGGTCCTGGAGAGCTTTACAGCCTCTGGACTCAACCAAGCACTTAATGGCCACTGATAACTTTACTATATCCATTTCCCATTTACTAAAATATATTATTGAAACAATATTATATCTTATTCAGTCTTTTCTAATTATCTTCTTAGTTTAACTGCTAAGGATGGCAGATAAAGGGGATTGAACACTACAATTCAGGAGTTCTGTATATAGATTTTATTGAATCTTTTGCATTTATACACAAGATATATGTGCAAGAACAGTAGCTACATTGTTGTGAATCATGAAAAAAATCCTGAAAGAAAAGGTTTTGTATCTATAAAAATAGAACAAATCAGTATTAGGTATTCATAACATAGAAGGCTATGAAGCCAGAAAAGTAGGACTAAGGTGTAACTCAGTGATGGGGCAACTGCCTGAAACATCTGTGTTCCTAGTTTGGTGACTATTTATACTCCTAACAAATTTGGGTCCTTATGACAATAATAATTATGGTGGTAGTAATAATGATGGTGAAGATGAGGAGGTGGAGAAGAGAGAGGAGGAGAAGGAGAAGGAATATTATGAACTTGCCCCATGTCAAATTTAGCTAATACTAACCATGTATAAATGGATGTTGGGCCATCAAATGAATTAGAGATAATCTATAAGAAGCCTCTCTCTCTTTCTCTCTGTTTGTTTGTCTGTCTCTGCCTGTCTCTCTGCTTATGTGAGACTGTACACATGCACACGCACACACACAAAGCTGATTCTCTCCTTCAGCAATCACTACCTGCCCATGGACATTTAATTAGTTATGAGGCCTCAAGAGTCTCCTCTCTCCTTCAATCTTGCTAGAGTTATAACTTGCTTGAACTTTTGCAAGTCTTATGCAAACAACTACAGATTCAGAGAGTTTGTTTGTAGATCATCTAGTTCATGTCCAGAAATACTGTACAGAGACAGTATTTCACAGCTCCCTTCTCATCCTCTAGTGCTTACATTCTTTGTACCCACTATTCTGTGATAATTCTTCTGCCTTGATTGGGAAGAAGATGATGTAGATGTAGATTAAACCATCTGTTGCTGACCATTCACAGTCACTTATTCACAGCATTTCAGTCAGTTATGACTCTCTTCATTGCCCAGTACACAATGTACAGTGAAGCTTCTGTGACCAAGGTTGAGAGCAGCAAATAAAAACCTGTTTTCATAGCTTCTAGTGTTCTCCTTGTTCTTTTGTTGAAGATATTATATTCTTATGTATCACACTTCTGAGTATATATACAGAAGAATAAAGTCAGCTCACTGTAAGAACATCTGATTTCCTTGTTGTTTCCTAATTGTATAATCACTGAGGTACCGGTTACTTAATGAGTAGTCAAATAAAATGTGCCACATACAGTTATAAGTATATATACATATGATATTCATACCATCCTCATTTTTAAAATATTCCTACTTTTCTAATTAACTAATATATTGTACAATTTGATAGGAATATCTGAACTATCACTGGGGCTACATATATTGTACGTTCAGTACCCTCAGTCAAGAAATGTCACAAAATATTGAGATGTTAGTTTATTATGATGTTATGAACTGTATGTGTATGTATGTGTGTATGTATCAATGTGTCAGTGTATGTGTGTGTAAGTGTGTGTGCATATGGGTTTGTTTGTTTGTTTGTTTGTTTGTGTGTTAAGGTGGAGTTAATTTCAAGCTGTGTTGGAGCAAACTATACCAGAGTTTTCCTTTGCTTTTTCAAATAGAGTCTCTGTAAAAATACAAGTCTACCTATCTATAACCTCTGTACTAATGCCACAAACCTTATTTAGTATAATCTAATCAAAATATTTATTTTTATGAGGTAATTTTCTCAATAAAGTAAAGAAGACAAATCTCCAATGGATGCAATAAGGTATCAGGCAACCAGAGATGGCTTGAGGGTTAGGAACACTTCACATACTGGCTCACAACATGTAACTCCAGTTCCAACACATATAATGACTACCTCTGAAATTTTCAGATACTGCACACACTAGCACATATAAAATAAAAAATAATTGTATTTGTTAAAGATATTGGTATAACTTTTTTAAAGATTTTAACTGTATTCTTTAAGAATTTCATATGTACATAGTAAAAAAATTATTCTCATAAATCTTTATCCTGTTTAATTCCTCCCACATATTCACAAAACAAATGCCTTCCATCTTCTTATCCTGTTATATTATAAAAACGTGATAAATCCAAATTATGTTCTTTATATGCACATTGATGTGGGACCATTCACTGGATCTTGGGAAACTTACAAGTCATAAGTACCACAAAGAAGGATGGATACTCATGCCAACAGCTTTCATTAGCTCCTAATTTAGAGTGTGAACTTGGTAACCACATCTCACATCCTTGTTAGAATTTTGAACGTGCAAATCTCTAATTCGGGTGGCACAGCTTCTGTGTATTTGTGAGTGTATCAGTTCTGTCATGTACAAAACACAAGCTTTCACAGCATTCTTCCTAATCCTCTGGCCCTTACAACATTTCAATATTGGGAGACACTTGCAATATAAACAATGGAAAAAAAGATGGATTCTCACACTGTATGAAGTGTAAAATAAAGTCTATGACACAATATGTAACAGACAAATATCAAATGGCAAATCAGGTACAAAAAATTATCATGATCATCATGGAGTTGAAATACATATAAACTCTGTAAAATAATAATAAAAATAATGGATGTTCTTGTCTTCTTGTGAGATGGTAGCTTTTTGCTGTCTAGGAATACAGGAACCAGACTCAATTATCTGCTACAGCGGTAAGAGATCCACATGCTTTTTATAACCAGTCCAGGAAACAATAGTGTCTTCTTACCTGAAATGGGCTTGCCCCTGACCACATCTGTACTAATAATACAAGAAATGTGGATGGAGAGCAAGCCACCTCTCTCTGTAAAAGTCAAAATGTGTCATAACTTATTAGAAAACAGGACTGTAGTAAAAAGAAACGCAGTAATTTACCATTCATTATTATTTTAAAAAATAAAAATTTGTCAATTACTAAATATCACCTGAAAGCATAATAAGAACTCTCAAGCATTTGGCAGTTTTTCAATTGCTAGGGTTTTCAAAAATTAAACTTATTTTAGAGAAGTTTCAAATTTTTGAAATTTTACATAGTGGTTTTATAACCTTTCAGCCCACGTGCCATTTCCCCAGTTTGATGCTTGATTAAAGTGGCCCCCATATGCTCAATATTCTCATGTATTTGAATGCTTACTCAACCTTTAGTGGAACTACTTGGGAAGGATTTGGAGGTATAGCCTTGTTGAAAGACATTGTGTCACTGGGAGTAGGCTCTGGAGTTTCAAAAACCCATGCCAGGTCTAGTATCTATCTCCTTCTGTAGATGAGGATATAAATCAATCAGCTACTGCTTCAATGTCATGCCTGTCTGCTCTAGGCCATTATGATAATAGACTAAGTTTCTATAACTTTAAGTAAGGTAACAGTTAAATATTTTCTTTTGTATGAGTTGCTTGCATTGTGAAGTGTCTTCACAGCATTAGAACACAATTAAACCACCACTATTGACTGTTTATACTGATATTGTACGTCTGTTCCATTTGAACTAATATTGGTTATTAATCATTTACTAAATCTTGCTTGGTTTTCAGTGTTGTACAGAATTGGGGGTATTCTCTTTTTTGTTTCTGTTTTGTTTTCCCTTTATGTATGTATGTGTTTGAAAATTGCAGAGCAATATTTATTCACATTACATCATATACAATGTATTTTCTTCCCTAAAGTACATTTTGCTCAATTTATTAATTATCCCTTCCCTCTATACTAAGGTATTAGAAACTACTGATCACTTTTATTAGTTATATCATTTTTTATTTTTGGATATCATACAGCTAAACACACAACATCTTAAAACTGAATTTACTGATGTCTTTTACAGACAAAATTAGCAGGTGCTAGTTAAACTGACCAAACATATATATACTCTACAATCCACAACTCTCTGAATGTACAGTTTATAGTGTCTCCTGAATGTGCAACCTAAATACACATACAGAAAGACTTGACGTATAATTGATTGGTTAAAGAAAATACCAGCCACTGTGTCTTAGTTACTTTTCTATTGCGATAAAAAAAAAAAAGTCCAAGGTAACTTATACAAGAAAGCTTACATGGACCTTACAGTTTCAGACATGTAAACTCTGACCACCAGGGTGGGAAGCAGGGGGGCAGGCACAGCACTGGAGCAGCAGTTGAGAGCTTATTTAACTCATTCCCTAGCAAAAGACAGAGAGAAACACTAGAAATGGTGTAACCTTTTGAAACCTCAAAGCCTACCCACAGTGACAGACCTCCTTCAACAAGGTCGCACCACCTAATTCTTCCTAAACAATTCTAACAACTAGGGACAAAGTATTCAAATATAAAGAGTCATTCTTACTCAAATCACCACACACTGAAAACAAAGAGAAATATAGTATTGAAATATAGGAAATATTTTTCTGAGCCAATAGTACACAACAAAGTGAAATATAAAAAGAATAAATATAGTCATGTCTTTTATAAACAACAAAACACTAGACCAGGAGAGTTTGAACAATTCACAATCCAGGTAGAACTCTTATAACTCTAAGAAAAATATTAAAACTAGGCAAGAAACTGGCTAAATTCAAGAGATAATATGATACCACTGGAGAAAGACCAATAGAACATCAACAACACTGACAGTTGTCTAATACTAAAGTCTATAAATTAATAATTGTTTTGTTTAATATTATTAAAATGTTATAGGTATATGAATACAAACATATACATATATAATACACCACCCATATCTAAACTGTGTATAGCTTGTATTCTTTATTTTTATGTATTATTTTTACTGTTGCATATTAACTAAGTGAAATGCCCACTAAGTATTAAAATATTGTTTGGTTTAAGAAAATACGTAATGAATTTTAACACACTTATATTTATACATGCACTCATAATAGCATAAGTTTTGCTAAGTGATAGCTGAGCTGGATTATCATTGTCATTAAACTCCCTTGTTCTATATTACTGACATATCTGTCATACCATCAACTACTATCAACTGAGTTAATTCCCTCTGTTTCAGCAGAGGTTGGTTCTTGGGGACCAAAGGAAAAGTCACCTTAAGGGATATGACATTTTTGTTGTGGAGCAAGGAACTTTCTTTCTCTATTTCATAATAAACTATATTTGGATTAAACTGCTTTGAAGGCCTTTTTGAACTTAATGTAAGGGTTTATGATTTGCTGATATCTACAAAGTCATCCTTCATCACCTACTGGGAACAGCAGAGCCTCCTTCTTAAGATACAAAAACATCACATAACCACAGCACTGCCGGGAGAAATGCCAAAGTCTCAAAACTAGGTGTGACGTCTCAGTTTACTCCCCCTTACCAGGAACTTCGTGCTCCACACAGGGCTTGTCCTCATCTTTATTTTTATCTTTTACAGATAACAACTTATTTATTTTAGTTACCAGTGCCAATCACTTGTTAAAAATAAACACAATGAATTGAGTACAACACACTTACACAAGTAATAAAAATTTGATAATTTTGATAAGAGTACAAATAAAATGAGAAAGAAAGCTAGGCAAAGATTAGTTAGTAGGTATAAAATAATGGTAAGAAAAATAAGTTTATAAATACAATCTATATATTATCCTAAAGACTAAATAAAGAATTCCATACTAAAACACTGTAAATATTTGAGCAAATTACTATGCTTTCTAGATTTAAATGTTATGCACTATTTACATGTATGAAAAAATGATACCATTCTCAATAACTATCATTTTTTTAGTGTCAGTACAAACACACAATAAAATGTAAGAGGCAGAAAAGATGGTTTGCAATGAAGAGCACTGACTGCTTTCCCAGGTAACCCAGGTTGATTTTGAGTATACATATGGTAGCTAACAGCCATCTCTCTGAGTGCAGTCCCAGAGGTTCTGACTCCCTCCTCTGATCTTTGCTAGAGCAAGGTATATACATGATACACAGTGACACATGTTGGCAAAAGAGCATACACAAAAAATAAAAAAATGAATAAAGAAATAGATGTTAATTGAGTTGCTGACAAATAAACATAGATAAACATCTTTGATATCTGATAAGCTAAGATATAAAAGTAAAACTGAAAATCTAATAACAAAAAATTTTGTCATCTTCAGAGAGAAAAAAAGATCTTTGCTATAAAATCTACAAACCTAATAAAAAAAAGTCTTGAGGATAACTATGTAAACAATTAAAAAGTTTCCAAGACAAAGGCAACTATTTAGAATACTTATGAAAAGTCTTCCCAAAACTCTCATGTCAGGAGAGCTAAATAGGGAAGGAAACTGTGCAAGTAGAAATGAATGAAAAAAGAAAACCACATGAAGATTCCATGACAGAGAACAAAGAATGGGAGAAGAGGGAAAAGGGTGCTAACAGAGAACATCATGCACGTCACTGTAAACACAGTCTTCTGCTAAGGATATTTCTCAGGGCTCCTTTCATATCCCGATTCCTCAGACTATAGATAAAGGGATTCAGCATAGGTGTGACTAGACTATACATCACGGCCACAATGATATCCTTGTCATTAGTGTTATTAGACGAGGGGACAAAATACAACCCAATAATAGCCCCATAGTAAAGAGAAACCACAGAAAGGTGAGAGCCACATGTAGACAAGGCTTTACAGATTCCCTTAATGGAGGGAGTTCTCAGGATGGTGACCCCAATACGGCCATAAGAAACCAGGATGCATATGAATGGCACTGTAATAACCACCATACCTAAAAGAAGTATGACCAGCTCATTGATGGAGGTGTCTGAGCTAGACAGCTTTAGCAATGGGGAGATGTCACAGAAGTAGTGTGGGATGACATTGCTTCTAAAGTGAGATATCTGAGCCAAGAGAAGGGTGTGTACCAAGGCATTGGCTGAAGATAAGGTCCAGGATACAACTACTAATAGGACACAGAGGTTCTGACTCATGATGATGGTATAGTGCAGAGGGTGGCAGATGGCCACATACCTGTCATAGGCCATGGAAGTCAGAAGAATGCTGTCAAGAGCAACAAAAAATATGTAAAAATACACTTGGGAAATGCACCCAGCATATGAGATGGACTGATTGTGTGTCAGCATATTCACGAGCATCTTTGGAGCTGTGACTGATGAGAAAGAGATGTCTGTGAAGGCCAAGTGGCTGAGAAAGAAGTACATGGGGGTGTGGAGATGAGAGTCCAGCCTGATGAGCAGGATGATGAGCAGGTTCCCCAGCACAGTTGTCAGGTACATGACCAGGAACAGGGCAGAGTACATGCCTTGGTCCTCTGCCCGAATAGGGAGCCCCAGGAGTATGAACTCAGACCCAGTGCTCTCATTATCCCTCCTCATGGTCTTTGTCTTCTGCTGTAAGTCAAAAAGAAGGGGGAAAAAGGAAGTGATTTTACTATTACATTGCAGAAGCATGTTGTGAATTTCCAGTACTGAAAATATAATTAGTTTAAACCACTTAGTGCATGTATTTTAATCTTATGGAGATTTTTGTTACAGTAATGGGCTAGTGATGATTTGGAAAGAGACATAATTCATGTACTTTGAAAGAAACTGAATGTCTCTTAGCTGGAAACAATGAAACATTGGAGCAATTATCAAATCTATTTAAGGTGCCTGGATTTCACCAAGACAGTTCTAGATTAAGGATTAGCATGTTAGTTGTTAGAAGCAAATAAAAAATCAACAAGATTTTAATGATTTCTATCTTTTTATATATTTCTTTATGCACATATATACCGCTACCTACCCACAAATTAAATCTGAATAGTGTAACCCAAGTAGCTACTTTAAATATGCTAGATACCAATATCATGGAAACTGGTACTGAGGTCAAAGCATTAAATACATCAGTCATATCCAACAATTAAAGGACAACGACAGCTTTAAAGCAGCTATGAGTTCTTCCTGTAATAACAGTGTCTCAGGCAATCTGCTCACACTTCCATCACTCTTCCTAGGCTTCATAAAATGACCCTGATTCCATATGTACATCTTTAGTTTAAAACTCTGCATCTCAGGCAAGTACACAGAACACAAGGAAATACTTGACTTTCCCATTATTTTCTAGAACAGCCAAGATAATTTCTTGCATCTTTCTAGCAAATGCAAATGTCACCTGCTTTATTTTTCACCTGGGTTTCAAGCCAAAAACTGTTACTTTTTATGCATTTCCTACATGTTTTCTTTGTTGCTAAACTGGGATTCTCTCTTTTTTTCTGTAACCATTTCCTATGCAAGTGAATAATCAATAAACAATAGGAAAAGAAAAATAATAAAGTTAGAGTGATATCTTAGCTATTGAGAGAATTGTGTGGTTATATTGTATTTGAAGACTTGTTTACTAGACCTTCTTTTTCTCTGTGATTGGTGGTATTTGCCTCTTCACACTTTCCAAGCCTTAAATTCTATAGAATCTCCCAACTTGGTCAAGACCATCTTTAAAATGTCTATGTATCATCAATCTCTCTCATTATAGAAAATCACTTAATGTGATGTTTCATGAAATTATAGTTCATTTCTTACATATTTCTGTGTAAATAGTAATTATCACAATGTAAATGTTAATTATTCATCTGTCCACAGGTAGATGGTTTCAAGCACTTTGCTATGTTGAAAAATATTACAATAAGCTTTATTGTTGTTGTTGTTATTATATTTTATATAGTACATATGCTGTATTCAGTAAAGAGTATGGAAAATTAGGCAGCTATGATTTTGAAAATATATCAGGTCACAAGAGGTCAAGGTGATAAAGAAGCTGATATGTGTTCTATGAAAAATCTTCAGTGGAAGAACCCAAATACAGATATTGTAAAATGGATCTCTATCCAAGTGTTTAAAAGGATAGCACAAGCTGCTTTGATAAATAAGATAAGCCCAAGGCAACAGCCAATCACAGACATGTAAAGTTTGGAGAACATATGAGGCACAAACAGATATATTGTATAATTTACTCTGGTATAAAAGTTTCCGTCTGTTCAGGGATAGAAACACTCATGAAAATAAACTAGCAGAAAACAACAAATGGCTTGATGTCTGCCAGGTAGAAAATAGATTGGATAAGCCAAGAATATTAGCTGGCATATGAACACCAGGAGTTATTATAGAAAATGTCACAAAGAATTTGGGACTGCAAAGAAAATACAATAGAAAATGTATGTTGACATTAAGTCTGAGCACATACGGTGATTTTTTGACTTTCTTCAAAAATGAATACAAATAAGGAAAACATTCTATAAAAAATAATTTGAGAGAGTGAGTGCCCATTTTTCTCAAAGGTTGGTCAGGTCCTCAGTGAATGGTACATTTCTGTATAAAAAACTAATTACCATTTGATGGTTTGACCCTAGCAATATGAAATGCATGCTGACCAGAGAAATAGAAAATGAGAAACACAGACAGAAACAGAGAGCAAGACACAGAAGCAGACAAAGAAACATAGAGGGTGACCCAAACACATGCAGTGATACAGAAGAGTGAACATTCTATGCCTGATCTGACAGACTAACTAATATAATTAACACAAATACCTTTAGCTAAGAAACACAGCAAAGCTCTTCCATTTCTCTCTAGAAAGATAACAACATAGCAAAAGCAGTGAATCCTCTCAAACGGTCATACATTCATTGCAATGAGAAGAAGAACTACCAATTCAGAATCTGATATGGCAAATACACAAACATACGCATTGTCCTCCTCTCCTGGGAAATGCAAGTAAGCACTAATATTAGAAATCATGTAGAGGACCTAGGTTGCAATCTCTGTCCCAAGATTCAAATTAGAGTCAAACAGGACACAGTAACTTCATTTTAAATTATTTCCATAGGGAAAGAAGTATCTTGAAAGGTATGAGAGTCCCTTCTCCCCTGAGAATCAATAGTAGCAACCATAACAAGATTTCCAATAACTTTGCCTTGTTTATGTCGTGATCTCTGTGATTATTTGACATTTAATGACAAAATACATTCAAAGAGAGACACAAAAGTATTCAACAGATTCTAATATAATTTAGGGGATAACAACTTAAAATGGGCTTATTATCAAAACCAGACATGGTAAATATCCATAATAATAGAAAAAGAATTGGAAAAAATATCTGTGGAGTTCCCCATGGCACATCAAGGATTTGAAATTTTATTCTGTTTTTTAGCTTTTATTTATTGAAAAACTTTATGTTAAAAAAGAAAGATAAATGTACAAATTTTAAGCATTTTTGCATAAAAGTATACGAATACATTTTTAAGGTTGTGATTAAGTATTTGTGGGTACATTTACATACACATATGTATATATGTAACAATATTATATGAAAAGAGGTTATTAATTTGAGGGGATAGGAGAGAAACTGGAGGGACTGTAGGAAGGAAAGGGGGATGTGATACAGTTCTATTTTAATTAAAATATATTCTTTTTTTCTTGAACTTCACTCAGTCAGTGAGTTGTATCTGGGGTGTTAAGAGCTTTCTGGGGTTAGTATCCCATTATCAGTGACTGCATATTATGTCTGTTCTTTTGTGACTGGGTTATCTCACTAAGGATGATATTCTCTAGATGCATCTATTTTCTTAGGAATTTCGTTAAGCCATTGTTTCTGATAGCTGAGTACTACTCCATTGTGGAAATGGACCATAATTTTTGTATCCATTCATCTACTGAAGGATATCTGGGTTCTTTCCAGCTTCTGGCTATTATAAATAGAGCTACAAGGAACATTGTGGTGCATGTATCTTTGCTGTATGTTGGAGTGTCTCTGGGGTAAATGCCCAGAAATGGAATAACTGGGTCTTCAGATAGTACTATGTCCATTTTTCTGGGGAACCACCAGACTGATTTCCAATGTGGTTGTATCAGTTTACACACCACCAGCAGTGGAGAAGTGTTCCTCTTTCTACACATCCTCTCCAGTATCTGTTGTCATCTGACTTTTGGATCTTGGCCAATCTGACTGGTGTGAGGTGGAATCTCAAGGTTGTTTTGATTTGCATTTCTCTGATGGATAATGATGTTGAACACTTCCTTATATGTTTCTCAGCCATTCAATATTAATTGATTGAGAACTTTTTATTTAAGTGTTTACCCCATTTTTAATAGTGTTGTTGGATTCTCTGGTGTCTCCCTTTTTTAAGTTCTTTGTATAACTTGGATATTATGTCTTTATCTGATGTACAAGATACAAAAGTTAAATCAGGACCAGGTAAACCACCTAAATCATCCCATAAAACCTAAAGAAATAGAGGCAATTATCAAAAGCCTCGCATCCAAAAAAAGGCCAGGACCAAATGGGTTGAGTGCAGAATTTTATCAGACATTTATTGACGACAAAACACCAATACTCTCCAAACTATTCCACAAAATAGAATCATATGGAACACTACCAAATTCATTTTTTGAGGCTACAATAAGCCTCATTCATAAACCACACAGAGACCCTACAAGGAAAAATAACCTCAGACCAATCTCACTTATGAACAGTGATGAAAAAATACTCAACAAAATCCTTGCAAACCGAATCCAAGAACACATGAAAATGATTATTCACCATGATCAAGTATGCTTCATCCCTGGCATGCAGGGATGTTTTAACATATGGAAATCCATCAATATATTCAACCATATAAACAAACTCAAAGAAAAAAATCACATGGTCATCTCACTAGATGCTGAGAAAGCATTTGAAAAAAAATTCAAAACATTTCCTGTTAACAGTCTTGAAAAGAACAGGAATCTAAGGCCCATACCTAAACATAATAAAAGCAATATACAGCAAACCAACAGCTAACATCAAACTTAACAGTGGGAAACTTCAAGCAATCCCACTAAAATAAGGGAATCGACAAGGCTGCCCACTCTCCCCCTACCTATTCAACATAGTACTGGAAGTCCTGGCTATTAGACAGCAAAAGGAAATCAAAGGGATACAAATTGGAAAGGAAGAAGTAAAAACATCACTCTTTGAAGATGACATGATAGTGTACTTAAGTGACCCCACAAATTCTACCAGAGACCTCCTAAAGTTGATAAACAAGTTTTCTTTATTTCTTGTACTTCATACAGTCTGTGACTTGTTTCTGGGGGAATGCAAGCCTCTGGGGTTAGCATCCCACTATCAGTGACTGCATATTATGTCTGTTCTTTGTGACTGGGTTATCTCACTCAGGATTATATTCTCTAGATGCAGCCATTTTCTTAAGAATTTGGTTAAATCATTGTTTCTGGTGGCTGAGTAGTATTCCATTGTGTATATGTACCACAATTTTTGTATTCATTCATCTTCTAAAGGACATCTGGGTTCCTTCCAGCTTCTGGCTATTATAAATAGAGCCGCTATGAACATTGTGGTGCATATATCTTTGTTGTGTATTAAAGTGACTCTGGGGTATATGCCCAAAAGTGGAATAGCTGGGTCTTCAGGTAGTACTATATCCAATTTTCTGAGGTATCGCCAGACAGATTTCAAGAGTGGTTGTATTAGCTTGCAACCCCACCAACAGTGGAGAAGTGTTCCTCTTTCTCCGAAGCCTCGCCAGCATCTGCTGTCAACTGAGTTTTGGATCTTGGCCAATCTGACTGGTGTGAGGTGGAATCTCAGGGTTGTTTTGATTTGCATTTCCCTGATGGCTAAGGATGCAGAGCACTTCCTCAGATGTTTCTCGGCCATTTGGTGTTCCTCAACTGAAAACATTTTGTTTAGCTCTGTACCCCAATTTTTAATAGGGTTATTTGATTCTCTGGTGTCTAGCTTTTTGAGTTCCTTGTACACCTTGGATATTAGGCCTCTATCTGATGTGGTGTTGGTAAAGATCTTTTCCCATTCTGTTGGTTGCTGTTTTGTTTTCTTGACAATGTCCTTAGTCTTACAGAAACTTTGCAATCTCATTAAGTCCCATTTGTTAATCTTTGACCTTAGAGCTTGAGCCATTGGTGTTTTGTTCAGGAAATTTTCTCCTGTGCCTATGTGTTCTAAGGTTTTTCCTACTTTCTCATCTAATAGTTTCACTGTATCTGGTTTAATGTGGAGATCTTTGATCCATTTACACTTGAGCTTTGTGCAAGGAGATAAGAAAGGGTCTATTTTCATTCTTTTGCATGCTGAGTGCCAGTTGGACCAGCACCATTTGTTGAATAGGCTGTCCTTTTTCCATTGAATGTTTACAGCTCCTTTGTCAAAAATCAGGTGACCATATACATGAGGGCTCGTTTCTGGATCTTCTATTCTATTCCATTGATCCACATGCCTATTTCTGTACCAGTACCATGCAGTTTTCAACACAATTGCCTTGTAATATAGCTTGAGGTCAGGGATAGTGATTCCCTCAGATGTTTTTTTGTTGTTGAGGATGGATTTCGCTATTCTAGGTCTTTTGTTATTCCATATGAAATTGCACATTGATCTCTCCAATTCCTTGAAGAAATTGGTTAGAATTTTGATGGGGATTACATTGAATCTGTAGATTGCTTTGGTAGGATGGCTATTTTTAAGATGTTGATTTTTTCCAATCCATGAGCATGGGAGATCTTTCCATTTTCTGAGATCCTCCTCAATTTCTTTCTTTAGAGGTTTGAAGTTCTTGTGTCTCAATCATTTTTAATAGTTATCAAGATTGTTTAAAAGTTCAAAGTATCTTCTGAGATTCAAAGCAATTCCTTCATTGTATCTCCCTGTAAAATCAAAAGCATATTAAATTTTTTTAATATACCACCATATTAAATATATGTTATTATTTCAAAAGGGAGGAATCATGGCATAGTGAGGAAATGCCAGATGTAAACAAGACTTAAGTCCAGTAGAGAACAGCAGATCCTGTAGCTCTGTGTTCTACATTGAGGAGTTTAGATGGTTCTGCCTACCCAGATTTGCTACCTGCATCATAAAGATTTTGTTTGGTTGCATATTCCTTGCCTGTAGCTATCATTGACAGATATTTTATAGCATTGACATTTTAAACAACTTCAGGGCCTTCTACAAAATCCAAACTTTACTTCCAAAGCTTCATATAATGACCTTCCAGGGACTTTTCATAGGGACTTTCTTGTAATATGCTTTCTGGGCTCAGAAAGTGATTCAATGAAATCGTAGAAAAGGGTTCCATGCTCCCTTTATTCCTGCATCATTGTGATGTAGATGACATTGCTAAGTTTTTCTGACATTTTGGTACAGATTTGTCTCATTTGAGCCACATTTATGGAGGTTTCTTTTTGCTGTTGAGCAAGAATGCCCTTCCTCCTTTTACCTCATAGGTTGGAAAAGGATCTGGGTAGATTTTTACTCTGAGGGTACACCACCATTTATTTCAGTGCAAATCAATTCCTAAACAATTCCATCATTTCTTTCTATACAAGTCTCAGCTATAACAGTCTGCTTTCCAGTGTCCACAAATCTATATTCCTCCAAACAAAAGCCTAGCACAGCAATAAATCAGTTCCTCGTACCAACTTCTGCCTTTGGATTTTCATTGCTATTAAAAGGCACTGTCTAAGTTTGGGTTTTTTCTTCTGGGAGCAGACACCATGACCAAGACAACTCTTATAAAGGACAACATTTAATTTGGATTTGCTTAAAATTTTAGTCTATTTCCATCAGGGCAGGAGTATGGCAGTGTCCAGGCTGACAGAAGGGTGGAAGAGCTGAGGGTTTTACATCTTCATTTTATGGGAGCCTGGAGAAGACTGATTTTCAGGAAGCTAGCATGAGTCTTAAACCCATATGCATAGTGTCACACTTTCTCTAACAAAGCCACACCTGCACCAACAAACCCACATCTCCAGATAATGCCACTCCCTTGGCCCAACATACCAAACCAACACAGACACCATGACCAGGTAGCACTTATAAAGGACAACATTTAATTGGTTCTGAAAAATAGGTTCAGATGTTCAGTGCATTATCCTCAAGGCAGGAAGCATGGCAGCATTTAGGCAGACATGGCACTGTAGAAGCTGTGAGTTCTGCATCCTGTACCAAAGATAAACAGAAGACTGGCTTCTTCAGACAGCCTGGGGGAAGTTCTCAAAACCCACACCCACAGTGCCACACTTCCTTCAACAAGACCACACCTACTCTAACAAGATTCCAACTTCTAATAGTGCCACTCCCTGGGCAAAGCACATTCAAATCACCATAAGTGGTATAGCTGGATATTGAGGTATAACTATTTCTGGTTTTCTGGAAAAATTGCTAAATTGATTTCCCAAAATGTTTGTGCAACTTTGTAAACCCACTAGCAATGTAGGAGTGTTTAGCTTGCTCTATATTTTCTACAGCATGTGCTATATCACTTGAGTTTTTGAAATAAGCCACTCTGAGTATTTTAAGGTGAAATCTCAGACTTATTTTGATTCACATTTCTCTGATGACTAATACCTTTGAACATTCCTTTAAATATTTGTAGGCCATATGATATTCCTCTGTTGAGAATTAACTGTTTAGCTCTTTTCACCTTTTTAAAAAGTAATTAATTTTTAATTTTCAATATATAATTGCTACATAGTCATATTCCCAATGATAAATTAACTTCTGAGTTAGCAAGAAATTAGGCTTATAAAATTTTTATGAGAAAAAAGTACCCATTAGGAAGAATTTATGAATAAATCTGTCTGAAGAGCTTTGACACATCTGTGGCAAGTTTGAAAAAGAAGATTAATCAAAACACAATATCAATATATGCCTATTTTATAACCTCAAAATCTTAATATATGCCTATTCCGGAACATCAATCTAATCATTGTAGGTTTCTTCAGTGCTACTCCCTCCTTCTTCCACCTCTAAAATATGCCCTGATTATAGAACAGTAGCCTATTTTGGAACCCTTGTTCTCACAAAAAATTTTGTTTGTTGCTGGGCATGTGGTGCACACCTTAAATCCCAGAACTTGGGAGACAGAGGAAGGTGAATCTCTGAGTTCTAAGGCTAGCCTAGTCTACATATTGAGTTCTATAATAGCCAGGTCTACCTAGAGAAAGAAACCCTGTCTCAAAACACCCCTCCCCACTCCTTACCAGTTCTTTCTTTCTTTGTTTCTTTCCTTCTCTCCCTCTCTCTCTCTCTCTCTCTCTCTCTCTCTCTCTCTCTCTCTCTCTCTCTCTCTCTCTCTCCATTCCTTCCTTCTTTGGGTTGTCTTAACAAAAGGGTGCTAATGCTACTAAACATCTGACACAGGCCAGACCCTTAAAACTAGATGGCCCTGGCCCAGCAATGCTAGTGTGTCAAAGGTTTTCTCAACTCTTTAAAGTAGAATTCACTCCTACCAAATGAGTAACCATCTTTTTGCTATGATTGCAAACAGATTTTGCTGAATAAATAATCAGTCACCATTACTATTTCTTTCTTGTCTTTCTCAGTTGATCTGGTGTTGTAACCATCCAGAAATTACCTTTAAGTAGTAAAATAGTAATTTCTGGATGGTTACAACACCAGATCAACTGAGAAAGACAAGAAATTAATATACAGAACTGGCCTTTCAAACCTGTGAGTAAAACATCCAAGGGCTCAAAACAACTGTATATTAATATTTGATCTGTACTGCACGTGCAGATGCATAGTAAGACATCATCTATATTGCATTTATGCTGTGCTTGATGCTACAACCACACCAGAGATGAGGTGAAGTGTGGGGAAAGATGTATATAAGTTATATGCAAATACAGTATCATCTTCTCTAGACTTAAACATCCAGAGTATTGGTACCAGAGTACAGGAATTCCTGAAATTAATCACCCTGTGTGAATACAGAGGGAGCCAGTTACTATCCTCTGAACCTGCTCTGTATGTTATTGTTGGTACAGTTATCTTTAGGGTTAGAAAGTCAACAACACATGGCATCATGCCTACAAGGCAATCATTGCACCGCTGAGCTGTCTCCAGGCCATTTAATATCTTAGTACTGTTTCAGTGCAACTAAGCAGTGTCGTCTATTCAATTTTCTAAATCTATGATAAAAATCTAACGATATAAAAAACACTTGGCAATTAGCAAAGTGTTCTGAAAGTGTTGGTCAAAATATGAGGAGTTCTGGTTATTTCTTCGACCTTGTCATAGCCAGGTATTTGGACAGGTTAAATTTCACTGTAACCTCTTCTAGATGTTTTGTTTTGTTTTTACAAACACCAGTGCAAATATATATATATATATATATATATATATATATATATATATATATATATATATATATATGATATATAATATAAAACTGTAAATTAGTTAGGTCTTTCTTTCTTTCTTCCTTCCTTCCTTCCTTTTTTCCTTCCTTTCTTTCTTTCTTTCTTTCTATTTTAGATTGGACCAAATTTTATTCCAAATCTCAGTATTTTCATTTGCTTAATTTTAAGTTTAAATTTTTCTTTCATTAATTTATATACTCACTTGCATTAAATTCCTAGATTTGACTCTTCTTTTTTTTACCAAATATATTTTACAAAACAAAAATAAATGTACAGATTTTAAGCATTCTTTGCATAAAATTACACAATACATTTCTGTCAGTACTTTTTTTCAGATTTTAAAATAATTTTTACATAAAACTGTATGAATATATTTTTAGTAAGTACTTGATTTTTTTAAAGGTTTGATAGTATGCATTGAAAACTTAATAGTTACAATGTGCATAAAGTACATGTAAAACAAAATGTAGCATGGAAATAGTCAAAGTTTTCTTGTATAGAGATTTTTTTGTTTTGTTTTGTTTTCTTTTCTTTATTTCTTGGACTTCATACAGTCTGTGAGTTGTTTCTAGGGCAGTGCAAGCCTCTGGGGTTAGCATCCCATTATCAGTATCTGTATATTATGTCTGTTCTATTGTGACTGGGTTATCTTACTCAGAATGATATTCTCAAGATGCAGCCATTTTCTTAAGAATTTGGTTAAGTCATTGTTTTTGGTGGCTGAGTAGTATTCCATTGTGTAAATGTACCACAATTTTTGTATCCATTCATCTTCTGAAGGACATCTGGGTTCTTTCCAGCCTCTGGATATTATAAATAGGGCTGCAATAAACATTGTGGTGCATGTATGTTTGTTGTATGTTGGAGCATCTCTGGGGTATATGCCCAGAAGTGGAATAGCTGGGTCTTCAGGTAGTACTATATCCAATTTTCTGAGGTATCGCCAGACTGATTTCCAGAGTGGTTGTATTAGTTTGCAACCCCACCAACATTGGAGAAGTGTTCCTCTTTCTCCGAAGCCTCGCCAGCATCTATTGTCATCTGAGTTTTGGATCTTGGCCAATCTGACTGGTGTGAGGTGGAATCTCAGTGTTGTTTTGATTTGCATTTCCCTGATGGCTAAGGATGTCGAGCACTTCCTCAGATGTTTTTGGCCATTCGGTGTTCCTCAACTGAATTTTTCTTTAAGTCTGTACACCATTTTTAATAGGGTTATTTGATTCTCTGGTGTCTAGCTTTTTGAATTCTTTGTATACATTAGATATTAGGCCTCTATCTGATGTGGAGTTGGTAAAAATCTTTTCCCATTCTGTTGGCTGCCGTTTTGTATTCTTGACAGTGTCTTTACCCTTACAGAAACTTTGAAGTCTCATTAAGTCCCATTAGTCAATTTTGACCTTAGATCTCGAGCCATTGGTGTTTTCTTAAGGAAATTTTCTCCTGTGCCTATGAGTTCTAAGGTTTTCCCTACTTTCTCATTTAAAAGTTTCACTGTATCTGGTTAAAGTGGAGATCTTTGATCCACTCACACTTGAGCTTTGTACAAGGAGATAAGAAAGGGTCTATTTTCATTCTTTTGCATGTTGAGTGCCAGTTGGACCAGCACCATTTGTTGAATAGTCCTTTTTCCATTGAATGTTCATGGCTTCTTTGTCAAAAATCAGGTGACCATATATGTAAGGGCTCATTTCTGGATCTTCTATTCTATTCTATTGATCCACATGCCTATTTCTGTACCAGTACCATGCAGTTTTCAGCACAATTGCCTTGTAATATGGCTTGAGGTCAGGGATAGTGATTCCCGCAGATGTTTTCTTGTAGTTAAGGATGGATTTCGATATTCTAGGTCTTTTGTTATTCCATATGAAATTGCACATTGATCTTTCCAGTTCCATGAAGAACTGTGTTGGAATTTTGATGGGGATTGCATTGAATCTGTAGATTGATTTTGGTAGGATGGTCATTTTTAAAATGTTGATCTTTCCAATCCATGAGCATAGGAGATCTTTGCATTTTCTGAAATCCTCCTCAATTTTTTTCTTTAGAGATTTGAAGTTCTTGTCGTATAGATCCTTCACTTGCTTAGTTGGAGTCACACCAAATATTTCATAGTTTTTGTGACAATTGTGAAGGGTTACTTTTCCCTAATTTCTTTCTCCACATGTTAGTCTTTTGAGTATAGGAAGGCTACTGATTTTTTTTGAGTTGATTTTGTATCCAGCCACTTTGCTGAACTTGTTTATCAGCTGTAGGAGTTCTCTGGTGGAGTTTTTGGGGTCACTTAAGTACACTATCATGTCATTGGCAAAGAGTGATGTTTTTATCTCTTCCTTTCCAATTTGTATCCCCTTGATCTCCTTTTGCTGTCTAATTGCTCCAGCCAGGACTTCCAGTACTATGTTGAATAGGTAGAGGGAGAGTGGGCAACCTTGTCGAGTCCCTGATTTTAGTGGGATTGTTTCAAGTTTCCCACCGTTAAGTTTGATGTTGGCTGTTGGTTTGCTGTATATTGCTTTTATTATGTTTAAGTATGGACCTTGGATTCCTGTTCTTTCCAGTACTTTTAACATGAAGGGGTGTTGAATTTGGTCAAATGCTTTCTCAGCATTTAGTGAGATGACCATGTGATTTTGTTCTTTGAGTTTGTTTATATGGTGGATTACGTTGATGAATTTCCTTATATTAAACCATCCCAGCATCCCCGGGATAAAGCCTACTTGAACATGGTGAATGATCATTTTGATGTGTTCTTGGATTCGGTTTGCAAGGATTTTGTTGAGTATTTTTGCATCAATGTTCATAAGTGAGATTGGTCTGAAGTTCTTTTTCCTTGTAGGGTCTTTGTGTGGTTTAGGAACAAGGGTTATTGTAGCCTCAAAAAAATTAGTTAGGTAGAGTTCCATCTGATTTTATTTGGTGGAATAATTTGGAGAGTATTGGTATTATGTTGTTAATAAATGTCTGATAAAACCCTGCACTAAACCCATCTGGACCTGGGCTTTTTTTTAGTTTGGAGTCTTTGGATGACTGCTTCTATTTCTTTAGGTATTATTGGATTTTTTAGATGGTTTATCTGGTCCTGGTTTAACTTTGGTATCTTGTATCTGTCTAGGAATTCATCCATTTCCTCCAAATTTTCCAGCTTTTTTAAGTATAGGCTTTTGTAGTAGGATCTGATGATTTCTTGAATTTCCTCAGTTTCAGTCCTTATTTCTCCATTTTCCTTTCTGATTTTGTTAATTTTGATACTCACTCTATGCCCTCTAGTTAGTATGGCTAAGGGTTTATCAATCTTGTTAATTTTTGCAAAGAACCAGCTCTTGGTTTTGTTGATTTTTTTAATTGTTCTTTATGATTCTATTTGGTCTATTTCTGCCCTATGTTTGATTATTTCTTGCTGTCTACTCCTCTTGGGTTTATCTGCTTCCTTTTGTTCTAGAGCTTTCAACTGTGCTGTCAGGTTGCTAGTGTATGCTCTCTCCAGTTTCTTTTTGGAAGCACTCAGAACTATGAGTTTTCCTCTCAGTACTGTATTCATTGCATCCCATACGTTTTGGTATGTCATGTTTTCATAATCATTGAATTCTAGAAAATCCCTAATTTCTTTTTTATTTCTTCTTTGACCCTGCTATCGTTTAATAGAGCATTGTTTAGTTTCCATGTACATATTGGCTTTTTGTTGTCTTTCTTGTTATTAAAGACCAGCCTTAGACTACGGTGATCTGAAATTTTGCATGAGAGTATTTATATCTTCTTATATCGATTGAGTCTTATTCTGTGTCCAATTATGTGGTCACTTTTTGAGAAGGTGCCATGAGGTGCTGAGAAGAAGGTGTATTCTTTTGTTTTAGAATGATATGTTCTGTAGATATCTACTAATTCCAGTTGGTTCATAGTCTCTTCTAGTTTTACAGTGTCCTTGTTTCTGTTTCCATGATCTGTCCATTGGTCAGAGTGGGGTATTAAAATCTTTCATTATTATTGTGTGGGGTAAAATGTATATTTTGAGCTTTAGTATGGTTTCTTTATGAACATGGGTGCTTTTGTATTTGGAGCATATATGTTAAGGATTGAGAGTTCCTCCTGACAGATTTTCCCTGTAATGAGTAAAAAGTGTCCTTCCTTATCTCTTTTGATAACCTTTGGTTGAAAATCGACTTTATTCTATATTAGAATAGCCATTCAAGCTTGCTTCTTGTGGCCATTTGCTTGGCAGGTTTCTTTCCAAACTTTTACTCTGAGATGGTGTCGGTCTTTGTCTCTGAGATGAGTTTCCTATATGCAGCAAAATTCTGGGTTTTGTTTATGTATCCAGTCTTATAGCCTATATCTTTTTATTGAGGAGTTGAGTCCATTTATTTTAATAGATATCAATGTAGAGGGGTTGCTGTTTCCTGCTATTATTGCTTTGGTAGATTGAATTGTTCCTGTGTGTTTTTCTTCTTTTGGTTTCCTTGCTTATAAGTTTTCTTTTTTTACTATGAGGTCGTTCCCCTCATTGTATTGGGTTTTTCACCTATAATTCATTGTAATGCGAGGTTTGTTGTTATATATTGTGTGAATTTAGTTTTGTCTTGGAATATCTTTGTCTCACCATCTATGGTGATTGACAGTTTTGCTGGGTATAGCAGCTTGGGTTGGTATTGTGCTCTCTTAGGGTCTGCATTTTGGGTGTCCAGGCTCTTCTAGCTTTCGTATTCTCTGTTGAGAAATCGGATGTTATTCTGATTGGTCTACCTTTATATGTTACATGACCTTTTTCTTTTACTTCTTTTAGTATTCTTTCTTTGCTTTGGGCACTTGGTGTTTTGACTATTATGTGTCGGAAGGAATTCCTTTTCTGGTCCAACCTATTTGGAGTTCTGCAGGCTTCTTTTATGCTCGTGGTCATCTCCTTTTTAAGGGTAGGGAAGTTTTCTTCCAGGAATTTGTTGAAGATATTTCTGTACCTCTTAATTGATATTCTTCACCCTCTTCTATTCCTATTATCCTTAGGTTTGGTGTTCTCATTGTGTCCTAGATCTCCTGGACATTTTGGGTTAGGAGCTTTTTGGTTTTTGCATCTTCTCTGACTGTTTTGTCTGTTTTCAATGTTGTCTTCAGCCCCCAAGATTTTCTCTTCCATCTCTTGTAGTATGTTGGAAATGCTTGCATCTGTGACTCCTGATTTTGTTTTTAGGATTTCTACTTCTATGGTGTCTCTTTTAGTGTTTTCTTTATTGTGTCCATTTCCATTTTAATTTCCTTCTTCCATTCCTTCATCTTTTTGGTTCAGTTATTTTTTTCTAGTTGTTTGAGTTCTTTGAGTGTTTTTCTTGCTTCTTCTTTAACAGCTTCTAATTCTTTATGCTTTTCCTCCCATTCCTGTTTAAGAATATCTATCATCATCTTGAGGTAAGATTTCGGGTCTGAGTCTTCCTTTTCTGGAGTGTCTGGCATTCTGCTGTTTGTTGTGATGGGAGAGCTGGGTTCTAGTGTTGCCAGGTTGTCTTGGTTTCCCAGGGGTACGTTCTTTCATTTTCCTCTTGCTATCTTGTTGTCAGTGATTGGTTCTTGCCTTTCCCTTGTACCTGGCCTGTGTCCCTGGTTCTCTGTTCTTCCTTGTGGTGGATGGTCTGAGTGCCTGTTGTGCACTCCAAAAGCTGCCGGCTGGGAACAGAGCTCCCAATTCTGGGTGCCAGGGTCCCTGGATAAAGCCTGGCTGGTGCACACTTTTCACATGCTCTGCTGAGATCTCTCTGCCCCCTGGCTAGTCGGAACCCATTCTCACCCTGTTCTATCCAGTCCTGTGTGTCTGGGTCTCCACTATTCCTGGTGGCAGATCTCCAGTTTACTCCTGTGCCTGGAGCTGTCCCTGTACTATAGCTCTCTATACCAGAATCTGCTGGGAGAAAGCCTTTTTGACAGAAGTTCTGAAACACCTTAGAGCACAGGAAAGACCATCACTGCTGCTCTGAGGGACCTGACTGGAACATTCAGGACACAGGAATCGAGAAGCATTTGGGGACAGTTTCTGCACTCTGTGCTGACCCTGTGCCACAGCTCTCTCTACCCAGATCAGTCTTTTTTTCTGGTTTGTTTGTCAGTCCACTACTTGTTGATGTGGGAGAGCTGGGTTCTGATGTCGCCAGGTTCTCTTGGCTTCAATTGCTGAGGTTTTTGCACTTTCCTCTGGCCATCTTTTTATCTTTGATTAAAGGTGATTTGTTGTCTCTGTGTGGAGCCTGTCTCTCCTGTGGATCCTTCTGCTTAGGAGGAAAGCATTCCTGCCACTCTCCCGAGCTCCCAGAAACTTGTGCGTGGGTGGATCATCCATCTAGATGCAGCTCGGCAGGTCTGGCCTTGTGCGTGCGCGCGCGCGCGCACACACACACACACACACGTTCATTTCTGCTGCTTGAACCACAGAGTTTGTTGCAGCTTTTTCTGGAGTAGGACTTGGGCAGAAGAAGTTGACTCACCCTTCTGCTTAAAATAGAAAGTGTTCCTGCCGGTCTTCCGACTTCCAGGGACTCGTCATAAAATATCTTTAATAGCAGAACCTACATAGATAGATTGTAAAAATGGGTTTCTACATAAAGGTTTGGAAGAACAGTGGTAAACATTTTGTGAAACAAGGAAAACCCAAGGTAATGTCCAGTCACAGAAATATAAAGGTTGAAGAATAAATGTATTAGGAGCAGGCATATATAATGACTAATGTTTATGATAAAAATGTTTGCATCTGCTCCAACATATAGCAAGAACACATGCCCCACTATGTTTATAGCAGCCTTATTTATAATAGCCAGAAGCTGAAAACAAACCAGATGTCTCTCCACCAAAAAATGGATACAGAAAATGTGGTAGTACATTTACACAATGGAGTACTTATTACTCATCCATTAAAAACAATCACTTCATTTTTTTCTGTCTGAAAGAACTGCAGAGATGGAAATGGATAAGAGTCTGGGGAAAAGAAGATCCTGAGACAGGCACAAAAGGGGATTCAGCTCATGGGGAGGCCCAAAGACCTGACACCATTACTAAGGTGAAGGAATGCTCACAAAAGGGGACCTATAATGACTGCCCTTTTAATGGCCCAACAAGCAGCTGAAAGACTCAGATGCAGATTTTTGTACCCAACAAATCAACAAAAGCTGCGGAACCTCATGGTTAAACTGGGGAAAGCTGGATAAAGTTGAGGAGGAGGCCGATTCTGTAAGAAGACCAGCAGTCTCAATTAACCTAGGCCCCTGATGTATCTCAGACACTGGATCACCAACCAGGCAGCATACACCAGCTGATATGAGTCCCCCAACACATATACAGGAGAGGGCTGCCAAGTCTGGATTCAGTCAGAGAAGATACATCTAACCCTAAAGAGACTGGTGGCCCTAGGGAGTTTAGAGATCTGTTTCAAACAAAATAAAATGATGGAAAATCTTGTTATGGTTGCTACTATTATTTCTCAAAGGTGAAGGTATTCTCATGTTCCCTACAAAAAGTTTCTTTCCCTAAGGGAGTCAGTGAAAATAGGGCAATTTTATGCTGTATTTCTCTAATTTGGATCTGGGGACAGAGATTATACCCTAGGCTCTATACACGATTTTTGTAATTAAAGCTCACATAGACTACCTAGAGATGTGGACAATGTATCATTTTTATGTATCTACAATATCTGTTTCTGAACTGATTACTCTTGTTTGTTGCAATGAATGCATGACTGCTTCATTTGTTTCCCTACATTGTGCTTCTTCTTGAGAGAAATGGAACATCTATCCTGTAACTTCTAACTAAAGGTAAATGCTTATCTTGTCTAAGTTAGCCTATCAGATTCATTCTTCTGTACCACTGCATATATTTGGGTCTTTCTCTGTGACTCTCTGTCCATTGTCTGTATCTGTTTATCTCTGTCTCTCTTTCTCATTGTCTTTTTGTAAATCATGCATTTCAAATCTTAAGGATTATGTCATTTACTAGCAAAAATGGTTTCCTATGTAGCAATTTACCTTGTAGTCCCAACCCACCCAAAGTTTGAGATAAAAAAAAAAAAAAAAAAAAAAAAAAAAAAAAAAAAAAACGTGCCCCAAAAAGTTCTCCATAAAATATTTTTCCTAATCATTATTCATTTTTTGAAACATGGGAAGAAGATAACATGTAATGTTGACACACACAATTTTTGTTGTGTATTCTACCAACTTCTCTCTAAGTCTCTGTGACTTTTTCTGTAATAGCCTCTGATGTTCACATTACATATAGTACCCTTGACCTGTAAAGCCTGCTTTCTTGGCAACCAGGAAGCCATTTTATATTTTATGTTACTTCTTTTTCTTGGTGTTTCTGTTCTTAAACAGATAGAAAGTTTTCATTGTAATAAATTTCACATTATATCTGCCTGTTTCTTGAGTATTTCCCAATCTTTACATTTCTGTGGCCAGTCATTATCTTGGGTTTTCCTGGCTTCTAAAGACCGTAGCACTGTCTTTCCAAATACTTTCATAAAGACCCATTTTTTACAATCTTCCTATATAGGTTTTTTTCACTACAGACAATTCATAGAACATATATCAACTTTTTCATCACCTTGGCCTCATGCAACTTGACATTTTCTCAAAACCATGGATGCTTGTTTCTCTAAACTCATTTATCAATAAATCATGTATAGTATATAAAATGACATAAAATAATATTGCTTATTGCAATATTGCTCAAAATACTATTAGAAACAATCTATGACAGATAAATAATTAGTATTTTCATTGTAATAAAGTAATTACTACTAATACAGAAATAAAGAAGGAATTAATTGAAATTAATTTTAGACAATGTCACATTAACTGAATTTTAATGTACAGAATGTGATGGATTGTGTATAGAATCTTTAAATGTGGTTTTGAAAATCGGGAAAATGTGAAGATGGAAATAAACATCTGACAGTCACAGAGATATACTAGCCACTAAGAAAGTCTTCCCATAGAATATAACAATGAGCTCTCTCAGTTGCTAGGATATCAACTCTCGTTTTAGTGTGTTCCCTTTTCTATAGTTTAGTGATTGCTCACACAGAGAGGAATGACTAAATGAGAAAGAGTGGAATACCAGTTTAGCAACAGAGAGAACTTGTAAGAAATGCATAAAAAGTAACTATTAAATTAAAAATACAGGTTAAGAATAAAGCAGGTAACATTTGCTTTTGCTAAAAAAAAATACCCTTGACTTATCAAAGAAGTGGTAAGTCAGTTATTTCTGGGTGTTCTGTGTACTTGCAGGAAATGTGTAGCATTGATCTGAAGATACTCATAGGGAAATTTGGGGTCATTTTTGAAGCCTAGGAAGCATGATGGGAGACTGAGCTCATTGACTGAGAAACTGTAATAACAAGGTCTCATAACTGCTTATAGGATGTGCTTCCATTGGTCTTTATATTGTTGGCTCAGACTCATGCACTTAATGCTTTGACCATCCACACATGTTGCTTCTGCTAATTCTCCAGATCCTAGATTTTTGGAGCTACAAAGAAGCTCCCTTGGTTCCACTATCTAGATTCCATTAATGGAAATAAAGATTTAGGCAAGTGCCTTCAAAGGAGGTTAAAGGTAATCAATAACCATTGAAATCATGTTGATTTTTCTATTAACTGTTACCAATTTACTTAATAATTTTTTAATCTAAAAATGTCTTGGTGAAGCCCAGGCACCTTGATCTGGAAATGGGACTGATTAGATAATTATTCTAATGTTTATTGTGTCCCTAAAGAGACATTCACTTGTTTTCAAGGTGAATAAATTGTGTCCCTTTCTAAACCATCACAGCCTATTACTGTCACAAAAATCTCCATACTAGGGTTAAAACACATGAACTAATTGGTACAAACTAATGCTATTTTCAGTATTGGTGGTTCATAAAATGTTTCCACAATGTAATAGTCAAAATCACTCCTTTTTTTCCTCCCACTTTTTCTTTCACTCACAGCAGAAAAGGAAGAGCATGAGGAGCGATAATGAGAGCACTGTGTCTGAGTTCATCCTCCTGGGGCTCCCCATTCAAGCAGAGGACCAAGCTATGTACTCTCCCTTGTTCATGGTCGTGTACCTAACAACTGTGCTGGGGAACCTGCTTATTATCCTGCTTATCAGGCTAAACTCTCACCTCCACACCCCCATGTACTTCTTCCTCAGTCATTTGGCCTTCACAGACATCTCTTTCTCATCAGTCACAGCACCAAAGATGCTCATGAATATGCTGACACACAGTCAGTCCATCTCATATGCTGGGTGCATTTCCCAGCTATACTTTTTTTCAACATTTACTGATCTTGACAGCTTTCTCTTGACCTCCATGGCCTACGACAGGTATGTGGCCATCTGCCACCCTCTGCACTATACCACCATCATGAAACAAAGCCTCTGTGTCCTTCTAGTAGTTGTATCCTGGACCTTATCCTGTGCAAATTCCCTTGTGCACACCCTTCTCTTAGCTCGACTATCTCACTTTAGAAACAATACCATCCCACACTACTTCTGTGAACCCTCTGCATTGCTGAAGCTGTCTAGCTCAGATACCACCATCAATGAGCTGGTCATCTTTCCTTTAGGTACTATTGTCATTACTGTGCCTTTCATATGCATTCTGGTCTCTTATGGCCGTATTGGAGTTACCATTCTGAAAACTCCCTCTATAAAGGGAATCTGCAAAGCCTTATCCACGTGTGGTTCTCACCTTTCTGTTGTTTCTCTGTACTATGGAGCCATTATTGGACTTTACCTAGTCCCCTCATCTAATAACACTAATGACAAGGATGTCATTGTGGCTATGATATATAGCCTGGTTACACCCATGCTGAATCCCTTTATTTATAGTCTGAGGAATAGGGACATGAAAAAAGCACTGAGAAATATTCTCAGCAGAAAACTTTGTTCACAGTGAAGGGCATGGTCTTCACTGTTAGTGTTTCTACTTCCTTCTCTTCTCCCATTCATCCTTTGTTCTCATTCAGGGAATCTTCACTAGGCTTTTTTTTCCTTTCACTGACTTCTCCTTGCTCAGTTTTTTCTATTTAACTCTTATGCTGATATTTAGTGTCTTGGGAAGTTTTTTCTCAAATCTCCTAAGTATTCTTTGACTTGAAAATATGCTAACAGGTTTCTGTTATAGCTTTCTCCTGAGAGGCTCTGCCAGAGCCTGAGAAATAGAATTGGAAGTTCTCAGTCAACCACTGGACTGAGAATGAGGCCCCCAATAAAGAAGTTAGAAAAAGGATTGAAGGGGATGAAGGGGTTTGCAACCCCACAGGAAGAAAAACAACATCAATCAACCAGACCCCCCAGAGTCCCCAGAGACTAAAAACTACCTACAAAAGAATACACATTGAGGGACTCATGTTTCCAGCAACATATGTAGCAGAGGATGGCCTTATCAGGCATCAGTGAGAGGAGAGGTCCTTGGCCCTATGAAGGTTTAACATGCCAATGCAGAGGAATGCTAGGGTGGGGAGACAGGACAGAGTAGGTAGATGGGGGAACATTCTCAAAGAGGCAATGGGAGAATGGAACAGGGGGACCTCAGAGGGTAAACAGGGAAAGGGGATAACATTTAAAATGTAAGTAGAAAAAATATCCAATAAAATGTTTTAAAAGAAAATATTTTATGTTTATATAGTCACTCTCATGCCATTTTTAGATAGGCTTATAGCATTCATGGGAAAGATGTTTTTCTTCTCTGAAGATTATAAAACTATTCTCTTAGATTTATGATTTTATTTTTAATGTTTTATGGTCTGAATTTTGATAGTAACACTTAACATTTATAATTTTATTTACCTTTTTTCTGTATTAATGCTTTGTATACATGTCTGTCTGTGCATTATGTGTGTGCCTATTACCTGCACAGTTTGGAACAGGGTGCCAGATTCCCTAGTACTGTGCTTACAGATGGTTATAAACTACCATATGTGTGCCAGAAATCAAACCGGGGTTCCCCTGGGAAAGCAGTCAGCCCTCTTAATCAGTGGGGCATCTTTCTGCCTCTTTACACTTATTTTTAGTTTTTGTAATTTACAGTCAAAAGTAGCAGATATACAATTAAATGGTTCATAAAATCTACATCAAATAAATCACAGTAATTTACTCAAATATTAACCATATCTTCATATGAAATTCTTCATTCTAGCCTTTAAGGTAATAATATATATTATTTATAATCATTGCACAGTGAAATATAAGAAACTACCTATTTTTCTTAGCATAACTTGGTACCAACTGACCAATCTATGCTCATCTTTTTTTTATATTATTTGTAATATCATCCGTTTTCTCTAATTTTTACTACTTGTGTATGTGTGATGGTACTCAATTCTTTGTGTTTTTTGAAAAGTGCTTGGCCCTACCCACTAACAAAAATGAAAATGCACTGTTCTCTGTAAACGATAAATCAAGGATAAAATAAAGCCTTGTGTACAGAATGAAGGTCCAGGGAAGGGGGATGAACAGAGGCATCACACCTAGTGGTGAGACGTTGGCTTAAGCCTTCAGGTGGCGCTGTTTTGCATCCTAAGAAGGAGGTGCTGCTTTTCTGAGTAGGTGATGAAGGATGGTTAAGTCATCACCAATGGCTTGAAGATCGAGTTTAAGCAGGTCTTCAGAGCCATTTAACCCAAATGTATTTTATTATGAAAAGGAGAAAAAAATGTTCCTTGATTAACTACAAAAGTGTCACATCCCTTGAAGTGATTTTGGTCCCTTAGAATCAACCTCCGCTGAAGCAGAAAGACTTAATTCAGTTGATAGTAGTATACTGTAAGAAGATACATTTGTAAATTAGCACAGGGGAGTTTAGTGGCTAGTTAAATGCAACTTGTCTAACACTTAGAGGAAATTAAACTACTGTGAATCTGTGTATGTGTGTAAGTGTGTTAGTATTCTGCTACTCATTATTTTTAATAGAAAAGCAACATTTTACATACTTGCCTGATGTTTTACTTAGTCATTACAAAATGTTACAAATAATAAATAAGTGATAGATGGTATACATAGGTTAGACAGATGTATTGTATTGTATATTTATACATGTTCACATTCATATGCCTATAACATTTTAATAATATTATGAAACAAAATACTCATTAATTTCTAGACTTAAGTAGTGGAAAACTATCAGTGTTCTTTTAATTTTTTCTCACTTGTATATTATCCCTTGAATCCTACTAGATTCTTGACTATTTTCAATATTTTCCTTATACCTTTTAACATTTCTGAATGAATTGTGACTTGTTCAAATTTACATGGCATAGAATTTAGTTTTGAGAAACAACTATACTTCTTACATTTTTACTTTTGTTGTGTACCATTGGCTATGAAAAAAAAATATTCTCTATAGTTTCAGGCTCCACTGCAAGAAACAACACACTTCCTTTTGTTTTCACTATGTAGTACTTTGAGTGAAAATGGTTTCTATAGGCTCATACATTTGAATACTTGATCTCCAGTTGGTTGAACTTCTTAGGAATAATTAGGAGGTTTGGCCTTGTTGAAGGATGTCTGTCACTGGGGTTACACTTTGTGGTTTAATAAGCCTACACCATTTCTAGTGTTGCTTTCTTTGTTCCTTGCATGTGAATCAGGGATAGAAACTTTCAGATGCTGCTTCAGTACCATGCATGCCTCCTTGCTTCCCACCATAATGGTCATGAAGTTAACATGTCTGAAACTATAGGCCCCAAATAAACTTTCTCGTATAAGTTGCTTTGGTCATGGTGTTATTATCAATAGAAAATAGGCACAGTGGCTGATTTTTTTTTCTTTAAACAATGATACTATAAGTGTTACTTTATGCATAGAAGGTACATGCAGGAGATCCTGTACACTCAGAGAGCTGTGGATTGTAGAAGACATGTACAATTTAACCAGCACCTGCTCAGTTTTTCTGCAAAATAGATTAATATAAGCCTGTTTGAAAAGGTTGTGGATTCATCTGTAAGATACCAAGAAGTTGCAAAATAATAAAGCTAATAAAAACAATCAGCATTTTTTTGTCATATCAGCAGAAACCAGAGCTGGCCTCATCTTGACATACTGCTGCAGTTTTGCTTACAAATTCTGAACAATGTCTCAGTAGTGTAGCACATCTTGGTCTCTGTAACAAAGCAGGTTTCATCAGCCATGTGCATTTACCAGACAGAACCAGATCACTTTATTAATCCCTTTTTGGAAAGGGGTACCCTTTGGCTCTAGTAATAATCTGTTTCTTGGTGAACAACCATAACCCACTATAATGTTCCCCCTACCTCATTTAACCATCTTACCCACTTTCTTTTGTTCCTTAAGATATAACAGGTTCTGTGGCCTCTCAGCCAGCCCTGCTACTACTAGAAAAGGTAAGTCAGGTAGCCACGGTCTTGTATTGTTTGATCATGAAATTGTCTCCAGTGAGAATGCTGTCAGCAAGTACCCAGTGTTTGAGATGTTTTTCTTAAGGAAAAAACATGAGCAGACAAAAACCCCTAATTGGTAGGTTTCATAGCCTGAGTTGGCTATGATTTTGAACCCTAGGAAAATATGGAAGTTGGATTTGTTATTGTTGTTGTTGTTGTTGTTGGGTTTTTGTTGTTGTTGTTTGTTTGTTTGTGTATTCTCTCCTTTTTTATTTGATATTTTTTGACTTACATTTCAAAGATTATCCCCTTTCCCGATTTCCTCTCAGGTATACTTCTATCACATCCCAGATCCACCTGCCTCTATGAAAGTGCTCCCCCACCCAACCACCCACTCCCTCCCACCTTCCTGCCCTGGCATCCCCTACACTGAAGCCTGGAGCCTTTATGGAACCAGGTGCCTCTCCTCCCCCACTGATGCCCAAAAAGGCTACCCTCTGATACATGGTTCCTGCATGTGTACACTTTGGTTAGTGCTTTAGTCTCTAGGGGCTCTGAGAGATCTACTTGATTGATACTGTTGTTCTTACTATAGAGTTGAAAATGGAGTTTCTATATGATCTTCCTCATTCTTAAGCTTCATGTAGTCTGTGAATTGCATCTTGGGTAATCTGGCATTTTGGGATAATATTCACTTCTAAGTGAATATATACCTTGTGTGTTCTTTTGGGACTGGATTACCTCACTCAGGATAATTTCTACTTTCATTTATTTGCTTAGGAATTTAATGAAGTCGTTGTTTTTAATAGCTGAGTAGTATTCTGTTGTATAAATGTACATTTTCTGTATCCATTCCACTGTTGAAGGACATCTGGGTTCTTTCCAGCTTCTGGCTATTATAAATAAGGGTTTTATAAACATGGTGGAGCCTGTATCCTTGGTATATGTTGGAGAATTTCTTGGGTATATGCCCAGAAGGGATATATATAGGTCCTCAGGTAGTATTATGTCCAATTATCTGAGGAACCACAGACTGATTTTCAGAGTGGTTGTACCAGCTTGCAATCCCATCAGCAATGGAGGAGTGTTTCTCTTTCTCCACATCCTCACCAACATCTGCTGTCACCTAAGATTTAATCTCAGCCATCCTGTCTTTTGTGAGATAGAATCTCAGGGTTCTTTGAATTTGCATTTCCCTGGTGGCTAAGGATGTTGAACGTTTCTTGAGATACTTCTCAGCCATTCTACATTCCTCAATTGAGAATTATTTGTATAGCTCTGTACTCCATTTTTAATAAAGTTATTGGGTTCACAAAAGTCTAACTTCTTGAGTTCATTGTTTATATTGAATATGATCCCTCTATTAGATGTAAGAATGGTAAAAATCTTTTCTCAACCTCTTGGTTGACATTTGTCTTATTGACAGTGTCCTTTACCTTACAGAAGCTTTACAATTTTATGAGGCCCCCATTTGTAGATTCTTGATCTTAGAGTATAAGCCATTGGTGTTCTGTTCAGGAAATTTTCTCCTGTGCCCATGGGTTCAAGGCTCTTTCCCCACTTTATTTTCTATTAGTTTCAGTGTATCTTGGTTTTATATGAAGGTTCTTGATCTACTTGGACTTGAACTCTTTACAAACACAAAAGAATGAATCTATTTGCATTTTGCTACAGGCTGAACACCAGTTGAACCAGCATCATTTGTTGAAAATGCTGTCTTTTTCCACTCCATGGTTTAAGCTCCTTTGTCAAAAATCAAGTGACCATGCGTGTTTGAGTTCATTTCTAGGTCTTCAGTTCTATTCCGTTGCTCTACCATCATGACTCTGTACAAACACCGTGCAGTTTTTATCACAATTACTGTGTAATATGGCTTGAGGTCAGGGATTGTGATTCCTGAAGCTCTTTTATTGTTGAGAATGGTTTTTGCTATCCTGTGTTTTTTGTTATTCCAAATGAAGTTGCAAATTGCTCTTTCTAACCTTGTGAAGAATTGAGTTGGAATTTTTGTCATGATTGCATTGAATCTGCAGATTGCTTTTGGCAAGAAGGCCATTGTTACTATATTAGTCCCGCCAATCCTTGAGCATAGGAGATCTTTCTATATTCTGAAATTTTCTTTGATTTCTTTCTTCAGAGACTTGAAGTTCTTGTCATACAGATCTTTCACTTGGCTAGGATCACAACAAGGTATGCTATATTATTTGTGACTATTGTAAAGGGCATGGTATCTCTACTTTCTGTCTCAGCATATTTAACCTTTGAGTACAGAAAGGCTACTGTATAGTTTGAGTTAATTTTATATCCAGCCAGTTTGATGAAGTTAAGTGTCAGGTTTAGGAGTTTTCTGGTGGAATTTTTGGGGTAACTTAAATATAACATTATATCATCTGCAAATAATATTTTGACGTCTTCCTTCCCAATTTTTATCTCTTGCCCTCCTTTAGTTGTCTAATTGCTCTGGCTAGGAATTCCAGTACTATATTGAAATATAGCGGGATAATGAGCAGCCTTGTCTAGTCCCTGATTTTAGTGGGATTACTTCAAGTTTCTCTCCATTTAGTTTGATGTTGGGTGCTGGATTGCTGTATATTGCTTTTACTATGCTTATGTATGGGCCTTGAATTTCTGATCTTTCCAAGACTTTTGCCATAAAGGGGTGTAGAATTTTGTCAAATGCTTTTTCAGCATCTAATAAGAAGATCATGTGGGGTTTTTCCTTTGAATTTGTTTATATAGTGAATTGATGGATTTCTGTATATTGAACCATCCCTGCATCCCTTGTGTGAAAGAAAGGCCATCCAGAGACTGCCCCACCTGAACTTCCATTCCATACGCAGCCACCAAATCTAGTTGCTATTCCTGATGCCAAGAAATACTTGCTGACAGGAGCCTGATATGGATGTCTCCAGAGAAGCTCTGCAAGAGCCTTACAGAAGGAGCTAAAGTGGTTTGGAACCCCATAGGAATAACAACAATATCCACCAACCAGACACACCACAGTTATCAGGGCCTAAACCACCAACCAATGAGTACTCAAAGAGGGACCCAAAGCTCCAGCCACATATGAAGCAAAGGATGGCATTGTCTGGCATCAATAGGAGTAGAAGCCCTTGCTTATGTGAAGGATCTATTCTCCAGTGTAGGAAAATGCCAGGGCTATGAAGTGGGAATGGATAGGTAGGAAGGGGAACATCCTCATAAAAGCAGGTAGCTGCAGCATGAGGGGATGGATCAGAAAAAGACATAACATTTGAAATGTAAATACACAAAATATCCAATAAAGAAAAGATAAGGAGAAGAATAGCAGTAGAGGAGAGCAAGCTTTTCGTGCTTAAAGGACCCAAAAACATCTTCAACAAAATAGTAAAAGAAACCTTCCCAAACCTAAAAAAAGAGATGGCCATAAATCTACAAGGAGCCTATAGAAGACCAAATAGTTTGGAGCAGAAAAGAAAATCCTCTTGCTATATAATAAAACATTAATTGCACAGAACAAAGAAAGAATATTAAAGGCTGCAAAAAGGAAAGGCCAAGCCACATGTAAAAACAGACCTATCAGAATTACACAAGACATCTCAACATAGACAATAAAAGTTAGAAGAGACTGAACAAATATCAGACAGACCCTAAAAGAACACAAATGCCAGCCCAGGCTATAACTCCTAGCAAAACTCTCAATCAACATAGATGGAGAAACCAAAATATTCCAGGACAGAAATGAATTCAAACAATGCATATTTACAAATCTAGCCCCACAGAGGCTTCTAAAATGGAAATGACAATACAAAAAGGGTAACTATTCTAAAGAAAAAAAGATATTAATCATCTCAAAACAAATCCAAAGGGACAGAATCACATGCACATAATGCCACCTACAATGAGTATAATAGTCACTAGAAATCATTTGCTTTAATATCTCTCAACATCAATGGATTCAATTCCCCAATAAAAGAAATAAGCTAACAGACTAGATACGCAAATAGGACCCAGAATTTTGCTTCATACAAGAAACACACCTCAATAATAAAGACAAATATCACCACAGAGTAAAAGGCTAGAAAAAAAATCTTCCAAGTAAATGGTCACAAGAAACAAGCTGGAAATTTCATTCTAATATCCAATAAAATAGAATTTTAACCAAAAGTAATCTAATGAGATATGGAAGGATATTTCATATTTATCAAAAAATTCCACAAATAGAAAATCTCATCTCTGAACATCTATACCTCAAATGCAAAAGCACATATATTCATATAAGAAAGTTTACTAAAACTCAAAACACACATTGAACCACACACAATAATAGTGAGAGACTTCAACAACTCATTCATACTAATAGACAGGTCATTGAAACAGAAACTAAACAGAGACTTATTAAAACTAATAGAACTTGTAAACCAAGTGGAATTATTAGACATTTACATGACATTTGACCCTAAAATAAAAGAATAATTTTTTCTCAGAAACCCTTGTATCTTCTCAAAAACCAATCCTATTATTACACATAAAACAGACCTTATCAGATAAAAGAACATTGAAATAATCTTATGCATCCTATCAGATCGCCATGGAATAAAGCTGGTCTTCAATAACAGCAAAAAACAGCAGAAAGCCCACATATACACAGAAACTGAATTACTCTCTACTCAATAATAACTTGGTCAGGGAAGAAATAAAGGAAGAAATTAAAGACTTCCTAAAATTTAATGAAAATGTTGACACATCATACCCAAATTTGTGGGACACAATAAAAGCAGTGCTAAGAGAAAAATTTATAGCACTAAGTGCCCTGGTAAAGAAACTGGAGAGGTCTTAAAGTAGCGACTTAACGGCACATAGAGAGCTCTAGAACAAAAAGAAACAAACTCATAAAATAGGAGTACAAGTCAGGAACTAGGCAAACTTAGGGCTGAAATCAACCAAATAAAAACAAATAGAAATATACAAAGAATCAACAAAACCAAGGTCAACCAGATAGATAAACCCTTAGCCAAACTAACTAAAGGGCCCAAAGACAGAATCCAAATCAACAAAATCAGAGATTAAAACAGAAACATAATAACAGAAACTAAGGAAAATTTTTTAAATGACTTCATCTTACAAAACAAAGATAAATGTACAGATTTTAAACATTTTTTTTTCTTCTGCGAACAACCTTTATTGTACAATACTCTGAGCAGGGAACCCACATGGAAGGAAAATGCACTGCTTATATATGCCCAGGAGACTAGTGTCACTACCTGATTGGTGCGCCCTCCAGTAACTCATTAGCATGCCCGGAGATTGGGCTGTGACATCTGTGGCACATGCGCGCTATGTCTCTTTTTTTTTTTTTTTTTTTTTTTGATTTTAAACATTTTTTGCTTAAAATTATACATTTTTGTCAGTACTGTTTTTTCAGAAATTAAAATAATTTTTACTTAAAACTCTGTGAATATATTTTTTAGTCAGTACTTGATTTTTTTCAAGGGCTTGACAGTATGTATTGAAAACCTAATAGTTACAATGAGCGTAAAGTACATGCAAAACAAAACGCAACATGGAAATAGTCAAAGTCTTTTTGTATTGTAAATATATATATATATATATATATATATATATATATATAGTTTTCTTTATTTCTTGGACTTCATACAGTCTGTGAGTTGTTTCTGGGGGAGTGCAAGCCTCTGGGGTTAGCATCCCAATATCAGTGATTGCATATTATGTCTGTTCTTTTGTGACTGGGTTATCTCACTCAGGATGATATTCTCTAGATGCAGCCATTTTCCTAAGAATTTAGTTAAGTCATTGTTTCTGGTGGCTGAGTAGTATTCCATTGTGTAAATGTACCACAATTTTTGTATCCATTCATCTTCTGAAGGACATCTGGGTTCTTTCCAGCTTCTGGCTATTATAAATAGAGCTGCTATGAACATTTTGGTGGATATATCTTTGTTGTGTATTAAAGTGTCTCTGGGGAATATGCCCAGAAGTGGAATAGCTGGGTCTTCAGGTAGTAATATATCCAATTTTCTGAGGTATCGCCAGACGGATTTCCAGAGTTGTTGTATTAGTTTGCAACACCACCAACAGTGGAGAAGTGTTCCCCTTTCTCCGCAGCCTCGCCAGCATCTGCTGTCATCTGAGTTTTGGATCTTGGCCAATCTGACTGGTGTGAGGTGGAATCTCAGGGTTGTTTTGATTTGCATTTCCCTGATGGCTAAGGATGTCGAGCACTTCCTCAGATGTTTCTTGGCCATTCGGTGTTCCTCACTGAGAATGATTTGTTTAGCTCTGTACCCCATTTTTTAATAGGCTTACTTGATTCTCTGGTGTCTAGCTTTTTGAGTTCCTTGTATACCTTGGATATTAGGCCTCTATCTGATGTGGTGTTGGTAAAAATCTTTTCCCATTCTGTTAGTTGCCGCTTTGTTTTCTTGACAATGTCCTTAGCCTTACAGAAACTTTGCAATCTCATTAAGTCCATTTGTTGATCTTTGATCTTAGAGCTTGAGCCATTAGTGTTTTGTTCAAAAAATTTTCTTTTGTGCCTATGTGTTCTAAGGTTTTCCCTACTTTTTCATCTAATAGTTTCACTGTATCTGGTTTAATGTGGAGATCTTTGATCCATTTACACTTGAGCTTTGTACAAGGAGATAAGAAAGGGTCTATTTTCATTCTTTTGCTTGCTGAGTGCCAGTTGGACCAGCACCATTTGTTGAATAGGCTGTCCTTTTTCCATTGAATGTTTACGGCTTCTTTTCAAAAATCAGGTAACCATATACATGAGGCCTCATTTCTGGATCTTCTATTCTATTCCATTGATCCACATGCCTATTTCTGTACCAGTACCATGCAGTTTTCAACACAATTGCCTTGTAATATAGATTGAGGTCTGGAATAGTGATTCCAGCAGATTTTTTTTTTGTTGTTGAAAATGGATTTCACTATTCTAGGTCTTTTGTTATTCCATATGAAGTTGCACATTGATCTTTCCAATTCCTTAAAGAACTGGGTTGGAATTTTGATGGGGATTGCATTGAATCTGTAGATTGCTTTTGGTATGATGGCCATTTTTAAGATGTTGATCTTTCCAATCCATGAACATGGGAGATCTTTCCATTTTCTGAGATCCTCCTCAATTTCTTTCTTTAGAGGTTTTAAGTTCTTGTCATACAGGTCCTTCACTTGCTTAGTTAGAGTCACACCAAGGTATTTCATAGTTTTTGTGACGATTGTGAAGGGTACCTTTTCCCTAATTTCTTTCTCCACATGTTTGTCCTTTGAGTATATGAAGGCTACTGATTTGTTCGAGTTGATTTTGTATCCAGCCACTTTGCTGAACTTGTTTATCAGCTGTAGGAGTTCTCTGGTGGAATTTTTGGGGTCACTCAAGTACACTATCATGTCATCGGCAAAGAGTGATGTTTTTATCTCTTCCTTTCCGATTTGTATTCCCTTGATCTCCTTTTGCTCTCTAATTGCTTCAGCCAGGACTTCCAGTACTATGTTGAATAGGTAGGGGGAGAGTGGACAGCTTTGTCGAGTCCCTGATTTCAGTGGGATTGCTTCAAGTTTCTCGCCATTAAGTTTGATGTTGGCTCTTGGTTTGCTCTATATAGCTTTTATTATGTTTAAGTATGGGCCTTGGATTCCTGTTCTTTCCAGGACTTTTAACATGAAGGGGTGTTGGATATTGTCAAATGCTTTCTCAGCATCTAGTGAGATGACCATGTGATTTTGATTTTGAGTTTGTTTATATGGTGGATTACGTTGATGGATTTCCTTATATTAAACCATCCCTGCATCCCATGGATGAAGCCTACTTGGTCATGAAGAATGATCGTTTTAATGTGTTCTTGGATTCGGTTTGCAAGGATTTTGTTGAGTATTTTGCATCAATGTTCATAAGTGAGATTGGTCTGAAGTTCTCTTTCCTTGTAGGGTCTTTGTGTGGTTTAGGTACGAGGGTTATTGTAGCCTCAAAAAAAAATGAGTTAGGTAGTATTCCATCTGATTCTAACTTTTAGAATAGTTTGTAGAGCATTGGTGTTATATCCCCAATAAATGTCTGGTAAAATTCTGCACTGAACCCATCTGGACCTGGGCTTTTTTTGGTTGGGAGACTTTTGATGACTTCTTCTATTTCTTTAGGTGTTATAGAGTTATTTAGATGGTTTACTTGGTCTTGGTTTAACATTGGGATCTTGTATCTGTCTAGGAATTCATCCATTTTTTCCAAATTGTCCAATTTTGTGGAGTATAAGTTTTTGTAGTAGGATCTGATGATTTCTTGAATTTCCTCAGTTTCAGTTGTTATGTCCCCACTTTCCTTTCTGATTTTGTTAATTTGTATACTCTCTCTTTGCCCTCTAGTTAGTCTTGCTAGGGGTTTATCAATCTTGTTGATTTTCTCAAAGAACCAACTCTTGGTTTTCTTGATTTTTTACAATGGTTCTTTTTTATTCTATTTGGTCTATTTCTGCCCTAATTTTGATTATTTCTTGCCATCTACTCTTTTTGGGTATATCTGCTTTCTTCTGTTCTAGGGCTTTTAGCTGTGCTGTCAGGTTGCTGATGAAAGCTCTCTCCAGTTTCTTTTTGGAAGCACTTAGGGCTATGAGTTTTCCTCTCAGTACTGCTTCCATTGCATCCCATAGGTTAGGGTATGTTGTGTTTTCGTTTTCGTTGAATTCTAGAAAATCCTTAATTGTTTTTGTTATTTCTTATTTGACCCTGCTATTATTTAACAGACCATTGTTTAGTTTCCATGTGTATGTGGGCTTTTTGTTGTCTTTGTTGTTGTTAAAGACCAGCCTTAGACCATGGTGATCTGAGAGGATGCATGGGAGTGTTTCAATCTTCTTATATCGATTAAGGCTCGCTCTGTGTCCAGTTATGTGGTCAATTTTCGAGAAGGTGCCATGGGGTGGTGAGAAGAAGGTGTATTCTTCTACTTTAGGATAATATGTTCTGAATATATCTATTAATTCTAGTTGGTTCAAAGTCTCTGCTAGTTTTGCAGTGTCCTTGTTCAGTTTCTGTTTCCATGATCTGTCCATTGGTGAGAGTGGGGTATTAAAGTTTCCCACTATTATTGTGTGGGGTGAAATGTGTTTTTTGAGCTTCAGTAGGATTTCTTTTATGAATGTGGGTGCTTTTTTATTTGGAGCATATATGTTAAGGATTGAGAGTTTCTCCTGAGAGATTTCCCCGGTAATGAGTAAAAAGTGTCCTTCCTTATCTTTTTTGATAACTTTTGGTTGGAAATTTACTTTATTCGATATTAGAATAGCAACTCCAGCTTGCTTCTTGGAGCTGTTTGCTTGGAATTTTTTTTTCCACCCTTTAACTCTGAGATAGTGTCTGTCTTTGTCTCTGAGATGAGTTTCCTGTATGCAGCAAAAGGCTGGATTTTGTTTATGTATCCAGTCTGATAGTCTATGTCTCTTTATTGGGGAGTTGAATCCATTTATGTTAATAGATATTAAGGAATAGTTGTTTCTGTTTCCTGCCATTATTTCTTTTGTGGGTTGAGTTGTGTCTGTGTCTTTTTCTTCTTTTAGTTTTCTTGTTTAGAAGTTTTCTTGTTTTTACTAGGCTGTATTTTCCCTCATTGTATTGGGTTTTCCACCTATAATTAGTTGTAGTGCTGGGTTGTGGTCAGATATTATGTAAATTTTGATTTGTCTTGAAATATCTTCATCTCTCCATCGATGGTGATTGATAGTTTTGCTAGGTATAGCAGCTTGGGCTGGCACTTGTGTTCTCTTAGGGTGTGCATGATGTCTGTACAGGCTCTTCTAGCTTTCATAGTCTCTGTTGAGAAATGGGGTGTGAGTCTGATTAGCCTGCCTTTATATGTTACCTGACCTTTTCCCCTTACTGCTTTTAGTATTCTTTCTTTGCTCTGGGCACTTGATGTTTTTACTATTATGTGTTGGGAGGTGTTTCTTTTCTGGTCCAACCTATTTGGAGTTCTGAAGGCTTCTTTTATGCTCTTGGTCATCTCATTCTTGAGAGTAGGGAAGTTTTCTTCTACGATTATGTTGAAGATATTTACTGTGCCTCTTAGTTCATACTCTTCTCCCACTTCTATTCCTATTATCCTTAGGTTCGGTGTTCTCATTGTGTCCTGGATTTCCTGGACATTTTGGGTTAGGATCTTTTTGTTTTTTGCATCTTCTCTGGCTGTTTTGTCTATGTTTACAATGTTGTCTTCCGCCCCCGAGATTCTCTCTTCCATCTCTTGTAATCTATTGGAAATGCTTACTTCTGTGATTCCTGATTTCTTTTTTAGTTGATCTACCTCTAGAGTTATCTCTTTTAGTGTTTTCTTTATTGTGTCAATTTCCGTTTTAAATTCCCTCTTCCATTCCTTCATCTCTTTGATTCTGTTTTCCTCTAGTTCTTTGAGTTCTTTGAGTGTTTTTCTTGTTTCCTCTTTAAAAGCTTCTGAATCTTTTTGCTTTTCCTACCGTTCTTGTTTAAGTATCTCTATCAGCGTCTTGAGGTATGATTTAAGGTCTGTGCCTTCCTTTTCTGGAGTGTTTGGTATTCTGATGTTTGCTGTTATGGGAGAGCTGGGTTTTGGTGTTGCCAGGTTGTCTTGGTTTCCTTGGGATATACTCTTTCTCTTTCCTCTTGCCATTTTGTTGTCAGTGATATGTTCTTGCCTTTCCCTTGTATCTGGTCTGTGTCCCTGGATCTCCACTGATCCAGGTGGCAGATGGCCCGAGCCCTGTTCTATGCCTCAGATTCGTCGGGTAGAACAGAAGTTCTAAAGTTCTGTTCCTGGGCACTGGATCAGACAGGGCGGGGCAGGGCAAGGCAGGGGGTGCACTTTCCGTGTGCACTCCGCAGAGATCTCTCTGCTCCCTGGCAGCTCTGGTCTCCCACCCACCAGTTACTCAGCCTCTACGAGCCGCCATTTCAGGTGGGAGATGGGCCATGCTCCGCTCTGTGTCGTGAAGTACCCTCCGGGTGGGAACAGAAGTCCCTAAGATCTGTTCCTGGTCACAGTTGCTCAGCCTCTACAAGCCGCCGTTCCGGGTGGCAGGTGGGCCAGGCTCCGCTCTTTGTCCTGAAGTCGACTCTGGGTGAAAACAGAAGTTCCTAAGATCTGTTCCTGGTCACTGGTTTGGGCAGGACAGGGCAGGTCAAGGCAAGGGTGCACTTACCGTGTGCACTCCGCAGAGATCCCTCTGCTCTCCAGCAGCCTTGGTCTCCCACTCACCAGTTGCTCAGCCTCTACGAGCCCAGGAAATTTTTTAAAAGTGATCAAATCCTATTACAAAAGCCTATACTCAACAATACTGGAAAATCTAGAAGATATGAATGATTTCCTAGATAGATATCACATGCCAAAGATAAATCAAGAGCAGTTAAGCTATCTACGAAGGCTCACCTAAAGAAATTGAAATTATTTAAAGCCTCCCAACCAAAAAATCCCCAGGACCAGTTGGTTTTAGTGCAGAATTCTGGTATATTTAAAACAATAGATATTACCTATATTCCTCAAACTGTTCCATAAAATAGAGAGAGAAGAAACACTATGTAATTCATTCTATGAATTACTTTGATACCTGAAGTACACAAGGACCTAACAAAGAAAGAGTACTTCTTTCCCCTACAATGGGGCATTGAATCTTTAAAGGGCCATGGGTCTCTCTTCTCATCAATGCCCTGTAAGGGAGGTTGAATATAGTGGATGGGGGGGAGAGACTCTCATAGAAGCAGATGGAGGGGGATGGGATTAGAGAGGGAAAAGTGGAAAAGCAGAAAACATTTGAAATGTAAGTAAAAAAAGTATCTGACTTCTGGCCCAAGACCAAAGCAGGCCCAGTTGCATCAGGACTGGTGGCCTACCCGCAGATTACTGGTACCTGAAAGAGACACAAGGGGGCTCTTACTCCTGAACCCACTGGTGAGTCCACACACTGAGTCCACTACCTATCCCTGGAGAGATAGCCCAGAACTTCCAGGGCACAGGAATCAGTGCTGCCTGGGAACAGACACTTCAGGCCCAAGACCAGAGCTAGCCCAGTTGCATCAGGACTTAGCACTGCCACCAGAATTCACAGCCTAGCCAGAGATCTGAACACCCAGCAGCAATCTCCCTTGAGAGACCATGGGCCCACAGACCCACAGGAGAGACAAGCTCCAGTCAGAGACAACAAGGTCATCTAGCAGCACCAATAACAAGATGGCAAGAGGCAAGTGCAAGAATCTATAAACAGAAACCAAGACAACCTAGCAACATTAGAACCCAGTTCTCCCACCATAGCAAATAGTGATATTCCAACTCACCAGAAAAACAAGATTTAGACTTAAAATCATACTTCATGATGATGATGTAGGTCCTTGAGAAGCACATAAATAACACACTTTATAAAGTACAAGAAATCCAGAACACACTCAAACAAGTTGAAGACCTTAAAGAAGAAACACAAAAAAAAAAATGCAAAAATCACTTAAAGAGCTACAGGAAAGTACAAACAAACAGGTGAAGGAATTAAAACAAAAATAGAAGCAATAAAGAAATCACAAAAGGAGACAACACTAAAGTTGGAAAACCAATGAAAGACATCGGAAGTCATAGACACATGCATCACCAACAGAATCCAAGAGATGGAAAAGAGAATCTCAGGGGCAGAAGATATCATAGAAAACACTGACATGAAAGTCGGAGAAAATGCAAAAATAAAAAAGCTACTAATCCAAAACATCCAGGAAATCCAGGACACAATGAGAAGACCAAACCTAAGAATAATAGGTGTAAGAGACAGCAAAGACTCCCAACTAAAAGGCCAGTAAATATCTTCAACAAAATTATTGAAAACAAACTTCCCTAACCTAAAGAAAGAAGTGATCATAAAGATAAAGGACTGAAAGAGGTAAAAGGTGTGCAACTTCATGGGAAGAACATCATCAACCAGCCAAGACACTGAAGTGGAGAGGGTGACTGGGAGAGGGAGCACCTTCATGGAAGCAAGTTGACGGGAGTGGGGATTGGAGTGGGGGGAGGAGTATAACATCTGAAATGTAAATACAGAGACTATCCAATAAAATTGAAAAAATATCCAATTAAAACTTTTAAAGCAACTTTTTTTTAAAAAAAGAAAAAGAGTACTACAGAATAATAATCCTTATAAATACTGATTCAAATATACTCAATAAAATCTCAGAAAGTGAATTTAAGAGCATGTCGAAATGATCATTAACTATGATTAAATAGACTTTATCACAAAAATGTAGGGATGGTTCAATATATGAAAATCCATCAACTTAATCCACTATATAAACATTCTACGAAAAAAAACACATGATGATCTTGTTAGACGCTGAAAAGGCCTTTGACAAAATAGATCACCCATTCATGTTAAAAGTATTGAAGAGATCAGGAATGCGAGGTTCATACCTAAATATAATGAAAGCAGTATACAGCAAACCAATAACCAACATGAAACTAAATGCAGAGAAACTCAAAAGTAAATCATTGAAACTGAGGACACGACTGCCCACTCTCTCCCTACCTCTTCAATATAGTATGTGAAGTTCTAGCCAGAGCAATTAGACAAGAAAAGGATGTCAAAGAGATAAAAGTTGGAAATAAAAAGTCAAAATATCACTATTTGGAGATAATATGATATAAGTGAACCAAAAAATTCACCAGAGAACTCCGAAACCTGAAAAACAACTTCAGCAAAGTGGCTGGTATAAATTATTTCAAACAAATCAGTAGCCTTCCTCGAATCAAAGGGTAAATGGGGTGAGAAAGGGCATTATCATCCTTCATGATAGTAACAAATAATATCAAATACTTTGGTGTGACTCTAACTAAGCAAGTGAAAGAGCTGTATCATCAGAACTTCAAGTCTCTGAAGAAAGGAATCGAAGAAAATGTAAGAAGATGGAAAGATCTTCCATACTCAAGGATTGACAGGATTAATATAGTAAAAAATGGTCATCTTACCAAAAGCAATCCACAGATTCAATGCAATCGTCATCAAAATTCCAACTCAATTCTTCATAGAATTAGAAAAAGAAATTTTCAAATTCATTTGGAATAACAGAAAATTCAGGATACCAAAAACTATTTTCAGCAATAAATCACCATCCCTGTCCACAAGCTGTATTTCACAGCAATTGTAGTAAAAGAAAAAAACTGCATGATATTAATACAGAGTCATAATGGTAGGTCAATGGAATAGATTGAAGACTCAGAAATGAACCTACACACCTAAAGTCACTTGACCTGTGACAAAGGTGCTAAAACCATCCAGTGGGGAAAAACAGTATTTTTGACAAATGGTGCTGGTTCAAATGGTAGTCAGCATGTAAAAAAATGCAAATCGACACATTCTTATCTCCAGAACAAAACTCAAGTCCAAGTAGATCAAGGACCTCGACATAAAATCAGATATGTTGAATTTAATAGAAGAGAAAGTGGGGAAAAACCTCAAACATATTGGCACAGGAGAAAATTTCCTGATCAGAACACCAATGGCATATGCTCAAAGATCAACAATCAACTAATGGGACCTCATAAAATTGCCAAGCCTCGGGAAGGCAAAGTACACTGTCAATAGAACAAAATGGCAAGCCACAAATTTGGAGAAGACCTTTATGAACCTTACATATAATAGAGGACTAACATCTAAAATATACAAAAACCTGAAGAAGTTAAACTCCAGAAAACCAAATAACCCTATTAGAAATGGGACACAGAGCTAAACAAAGAATTCTCCACTGAGGACTGGTGAGAATCAGGTGAAAAGGGATTTCGACTAGCCAGGGGACAGAGAGATCTCACCGGAGTATGCAGGAAGTGTGTGCCTGCCTGCTCAGCATGATCCATGGATCCAGGAACCCGATGGAATCGGACCCTCTGTTCCCAGCCAACGGCTTCCGGGGTGCACAATAGGCACACGGAACATCCCCACCAGGAAAAGCAGAGACCCAGACAACACAGGACTGGCGAGAACCGGGTGAAAAGGGATTCCAACTAGCCAGGGGGCAGAGAGATTTCACTGGAGCACGCGGGAAGTGTGCACCTGCCTGCTTGGCATGATCCATGGATCCAGTAACTCGATGGAATCAGACCCTCTGTTCTCAGCTGATGGCTCCCGGGGTGCACAACAGGCACTTGGAACATCCACTACCAGGAACAGCAGAGATCCAGGGACAAAGGCCAGATACAAGGGAAAGGTGAGAACCAATCACTGACAACAAGATGTCAAGAGGAAAGCAAAAAAAATGTACCCCAGGGAAACCAAGACAACCTGGCAACAATAGAACCCAGCTTTCCCATCACAAAAAAAAAAAAAAAAAAACAGTGAAATGCCGAACACTCGAGAAAAGAAGACTCAGATATGAAATTCTACCTCAAGCCTCAAGATGATGATAAACACCCATAAACAAGAACAGGAGGAAAACCATAAAGAATTAGAAGCTTTTAAAGAAGAAACAAGAAAAATACTAAAAGAACTAGAAGAAAACAGAACCAAAAAGATGAAGGAATGGAAAAGGGAATTTAAAACGAAAATAGACATAATAAAGAAGACACTAAAAGGGACAACCCTAGAGGTAGAAAACCTAAAGAAAGTAATCAGGAGTCACAGATGCAAGCATTTCCAACAGACTACAAGAGATGGAAGAGAGAATCTCGAGGACAAAGACAACACTGAAAACATAGACAAAACATTCAGAGAAGATGCAAAAAAAAAAAAAAAACCCCAACCCAAAATGTGCAGGAGATCCAGGACAAAATGAGAAGACCAAACCTAAGGATAATAGGAATAGAAGAGGGCGAAAAATACCAACTAAGAGGTACAGTAAATATCTTCAACAAAATCCTAGAAGAAAACTCCCCTACCCTTAAAAATGAGATGACCACAAGCATAAAAGAAGCCTACAGAACTCCAAATAAGTTGGACCAGAAAAGAAATTCCTTCTGACACATAATAGTCAAAACACCAAGTGCCCAAAGCAAAGAAAGAATACTAAAAGCAGTAAGAAAAAAAGGTCATGTAACATATAAAGGCAGACCAATCAGAATCACACCCGATTTCTCAACAGAGACTATGAAAGCTAGAAAAGCCTGGACAGGCATCATGCAGACCCTAAGAGAGCACAAGTGCCAGCCCAAGCTGTTATACCCAGCAAAACTATCAATCACCATAGATGGAGAGATGAAGATATTCCAAGACAAAACTAAATTCACACAATATCTGGCCACAAACCCAGCACGACAATGAATTATAGGTAAAAAATTTAATACAATGAGGGGAACCACCTCATGATAAAAACAAGAAAACTTCTAAAAGAAGAAACCAAAAGAAGAAAGACACACAGGCACAATTCAACCTACCAAAGCAACAAAAGCAGGAAAAAGAAACCACTATTCCTTGATATCTGTTAACATAAATGGACTCAATTTCCCAATAAAAAAATAAAGGCTATCAGACTGAATACACAAACAAAACCCAGCATTTTGCTGCATACAGGAAACACATCTCAGAGACAAAGACAGACACTATCTCAGAATAAAAGGTTGGGAAAAAACTTTCCAAGCAAAGACCCCAAGAAGCAAGCTGGAGGGGCCATTCTAATATCGAGTAAATTAGATTTTCAACCAAAAGTTATCAAAGAAGATAAGGAAGGACACTTTTTACTCATTACAGGGGAAATCTGTCAGGAAGAACTCTCAATCCTTAACATATATGCTCCATATACAAAAGCACCCATATTCATAAAAGAAACCCTAGTAAAGCTCAAAAATACATTTTACCCCACAAAATAATAGTGGGAGACTTTAATACCCCACTGTCACCAATGGACAGAGCATGGAAACAGAAACTGAACAAGTACATTGAAAAACTAACAGAGACTATGAACCAACTGGAATTAATAGATAACTATAGAACATAACATCTTAAAACAAAAAAAATACACCTTCTTCTCAGCACCCAACAGCACATTCTCGAAAACTGACCACATAATTGGACACAGAACAAGCCAAGTGTAAGTGGATCAAAGATCTCCACATTAAACCAGGTACACTGAAACTATTAGAGGAGAAAGTAGGGAAAACCTTAGAACTCATAGGCACAGGAGAAATTTTCCTGAACAGAACACCAATGGCTCAAGCTCTAAGATCAAAGATTGACAAATGGGACTTAATGAGATTGCAAGGTTTCTGTAAGGCTAAAGACACTGTCAAGAAAACAAAACAAAATGGCAGCCAACAGAGTGGGACAAGATCTTTACCAAGACCACATCAAATAGAGGCCTAATATCCAAGGTATGCAAAGAACTCAAAAAGCTAGACACCAGAGAATTAAACAACCCTATTAAAAAAATGGGGTACAGACTTAAACAAAAAGTTCTCAATCGAGGAATATCGAATGGCTGAGAAACATCTAAGGAAGTGCTCAACATCCTTAGCCATCAGGGAAATGCAAATCAAAACAACCCTGAGTGAGACCATGAAGGTGTGATGGATCTACTAAGTGGCTTCACCAGGCTTGTCTACAAAGCTTGGTAAATGAAAAGCAAAGAGGAAACAGCACAGTCAGATTAGCCTGTGCTCTGGGCAATGCCGAGCACTTAACAGTGTTCCCAAAGCTTCATCCAGTTGGTAGTATCTTGGATCTTGCAGACAAAGATCTCTAAAGCTTGCCCTTTTGCTGCAGCAGGAAGAATGGTTGAATCCATCTATTGGACAGCTGTGACTTATGGAGAAGAGACAGTGATGCAGGTTGTAGGCCATAAAGAAGAGCTGGATGTTATGGAGTGAGCTGACCCTTTATTTCTTTTGATTGGACTTCCTCCTCTTCCTGTCATGCTGATACTAGGTAGGCAAAATTATTCCCTCAGATGACTATGTGCTTAAACTATGGCCAAATACTTAAATAAATTACAAATTTTGAACTGTAAAAAAAAAAAAAAAACAACCTTGAGATTCCACCTCACACCAGTCAGATTGGCCAATATCCAAAACTCAGATGACAACAGATGCTGGTGAGGATGTGGAGAAAGATGAACACTTCTCCACTGCTGGTGGGGTTGTAAACTGATACAACCACTCTGGAAATCAGTCTGGTGGTTCCTCAGAAAAGTGGACATAGTACTACCTGAATACCCACTTATTCCACTTCTGGGCATTTACCCCAGAGACGCTCCAACACACAACAAAGATACATGCACCACAATGTTCATTGCAGCTCTATTTATAATAACCAGAAGCTGGAAAGAACCCAGATGTTCTTCAATAGATGAATGGATACAAAAATTGTGGTACATTTACACATTTGCGTACTACTCAGCCACCAGAAACAATGACTTAACAAAATTCTTAAGACAATGGATGCATTTAGAGAATATCATCCTGAGTGAGATAACCCAGTCACAAAAGAACAGACATAATATGCAGTCACTGATAATGGGATACTAACCCCAGAAAGCTCTGAACACCCCAGAAAAAACTCACAGACTGTGTGAAGCTCAACAAACAAAAAGAATACATTTTAATTAAAATTGAACTGTATCACATCCCCCTTTCCTCCCTACAGCCCCTACTAGTCTTTCTCCTATCCTCTCAAATTAATAGCCTCTTTTCCTATATTATTGTTACATATATGTGTGTGTATGTACCCACAAATACTTAATTACAACCTTAAAAAATGTATCCGAAATAAATAAATAAATAAATAAAAGAATTCTCCACTGATGAATATTGAATGGCCAAGAAGCACTTAACGACTCCACATCAGATAGAGGCCTAATATCTAAGGTATACAAAGAACTCAAAGGACTCAAACACCAGAGAATCAAATAACCCTATTAAAAAATGGGGTACAGAACTAAACAAAACGTTCTCAGTTGAGGAATATCGAATGGCTGAGAAATATCTGAGGAAGTGTCGACATCCTTAGCCATCAGGGAAATGCAAATCAAAACAACCCTGAGATTCCACCTCACACCAGCCAGATTGGCCAAGATCCAAAACTCAGATGACAACAGATGCTGGCGAGGTTGCGGAGAAAGAGGAACACTTCTCCACTGTTGGTGGGGTTGGAAACTAATACAACCACTCTGGAAATCAGTCTGGCGATACCTCAGAAAATTGGACATAATACTACCTGAAGACCCAGCTATTCCACTTCTGGGCATATACCCCAGAGACACCTTAGTACACAACAAAGATATATGCACCACAATGTTCATAGCAGCTCTATTTACAATAGCCAGAAGCTGGAAAGAACCCAGATGCCCTTCAGAAGATGAATGGATACAAAAATTGTGGTACATTTACACAATGAAATACTACTCAGCCACCAGAAACAATGACTTGACCAAATTCTTAAGAAAATGGCTGCATCTAGAGAATATCATTCTGAGTGAGATAACCCAGTCACAAAAGAACAGACATAATATGCAGTCACTGATAGTGGGATGCTAACCCCCAGAGGCTTGCACTGCCCCAGAAACAATTCACAGACTGTAGGAAGTCCAAGAAATAAAGAAAACAAAACAAAACAAAAAAAATCTTTACACAACAAGAAAACTTTGACTATTTTCATGTTACATTTTGTTTTGCATGTACTTTGTGCTCATTGTAACTATTGGGTTTTCGATGCATACAGTCAAATCTTTAAAAAGATCAAGTACTGACTATTCATATAGATTTATGTAAAAATTATTTTAAAATTTGAAAAAAAAGTACTGACAAAAATGTATTGTATAATTTTACGCAAAAAAATGCTTGAAATCTGTACATTTATCTTTGTTTTGTAAAATAAAGATGTTAAAAAAAGAAGCACTTAACAAAATGTTCAACACCTTAGTCATCAGGGAATTGAGAATCAAAACAACCCTGAGATTCCACCTCACACCAAGCAAAATGGCTATGATATAACACTCAGGTGACAGAAGATTCTGGCAAGAATGTGGAGAAAGAAGAACAGTCCTCTATTGCTGCTGGATCTGTAAACTGGTTAATAATCACTACGAAAATCAATCTGGTAGTTCCTCAGAAAATTTGAAATAGTTCTTCCTGAAGAATCAGCTATACCACTCCTGGTCATATACCCAAAAGATGCTCCAACATATAACAAGAACACATACTCCACTATGTTTATAGTAGCCTTATTTATAATAGCCAGAAACAGGAAACATCAGATGTTCCTCAAAATAAAAATGGATACAGAAAATGTCATATGTTTACACAATGGAGTACTATCATATATACTCACTGATGAGTTGATATTAGCCAAAAAGCTCAAAATGCCCATGATACAACCCACAACTATATGGAGTTTAAGAGGAAGATAAATCAGGGTGTGGATACTTCAGTCTTGCATTGATGGTGGAACAAGATGTGGGAATTGGAGGAGAGTATCCAGGAGGGAGAAAGAAGGGTTAGAAAATAAGGGTGTAGTATTAGGTACTGGAGGAGACAAGAAAGAGGTACAGAGGGTTGCGAAATTTATTAAAAATATGTAGCAGTGGAGGACAAAGAATATGAAATAGCTACTGGAGGGTCCCAAATGCCAGGAAAATGAGAGGGTTCCAGGATCCAATGGGGTGACTTTATCCAAAATGTGCAACTAAGGGGAGACAAAACCTGTAGAGATCACCTACAAAAGTTCAGCATCTCCTCCAGTTGAGGGATGGGGCCACCCAGTCATCTAAAAGTTTTTAAACTAGAAATATTGTTGTCCAGAGGAAAGAGAGGGAAGAAAAATGGAACAGAGACTGAAGGAAGGGCCATCCAGTGACTGGCCCACCTATCCACCTTGTCTGCAAACACCTAACCCTGAAACTGTTGCTTTTGACAAGAGGTGCTTGCTAACAGGAACCTGGTGTGGCTGCTCCTTGGGAGATTGCAACAACTGGCCAATGCAAATGTGAATGTTAAAAGCCAATCATTAGACTGAACGTGAAGACCTTTGTTGGGGAGCTGGTAGAAAGACTGGAGTTACACAGGGGGATTGTAACCTCATAGAAAAAACAATGTTGGCTGGCCACATTACCAATTGCTACCAATGAAACAATGACTAGACTACCAATGAAGGAGTGCACAGGGAGGGATCCATGGCTTCAAATAGGTATGTAGCAGAGGATGGCCTTGTCTGACATCAGTGGGAGGGGATGTCCTTGGTCCTATGGAGGTTTGATGCCCCAGTGTAAGGGGATGCTGGAGCAGTGGGGTGGGAGAACATGGAGATTTGGGGAGAACCCTAATAGAGGCAAAGGGGAAGAGAGAGAGTGATGTGGAATGGGGGTATGTGAAGGGGTAACCAGGATATGAGATTCATTCAAGATATAATTGAATGAAATGATTTTCTGTAAAGAATAAAAATAAATGGTTTTGAAAGAGTGGGCTGTTGCTATGATAAATGTTGCCACGTTATTTTTAGTGGAATTTGAAAGACTGTGGAACTTTGGACAAAAAAAAAGATAGAATGTTGTAAGCTAATCTTAAGGGGACATTCTGTGAATATAGTAGAGACTGGGTGCAAGAAATTTCATAGGGAAACAATATTAACAAATGAGTTAGAAAACATTCATGAACTGGTTTGGCAACACTGTGGCTGCATTCTACAACTGTCTTGGAGCTTGCCTGAGGATTGATTTTAAAGTAACAGAATGGTTCCTTTAAGAGAGGAGATTTTAAGACATCCTAAAATTGACTCTGCTGTGTAGGAACTCACAATTACTCTTATGCAGATTTACAATGAAAAAAATACTTGGGGCAGACAGATGCACACTTAGTACCATTGGAGAAGGTAAGAACACTTGGAAAACATAATGTTATAGCTAAGGCTGTGTTAGAAGAAATGCTGGAACTGTTAAGAAAATTGTTCTCATTAAGCAGAGGCCTGATTTGTACTAGAATAAAGGGAGGTGTGCCCTCAAAGACCCCACCCAGATACTCTTCCAACTTGAGAGGTAAAAGGCAGAGGGCTTTCCTGCACAACAACAAATAGAAACTTCCACAAATGTGGCTCAAGAGGGATATAATCTGAACAAAACTGGCAAGCAAACTTCACAATACCATCTACATAACAAGGATGTAGGAATAAAGGGGACATGGAACCTCTTCTGTACTTTCATTGAGACATTGAGGTGAAGAAGAAGATTACAGGGGAGTCTCTGTGAAATGTCTCTGAAAGACCACTGTGTGAAGCTGTGAAAGTGAAGTCTGGTTTGTGTTGGAAGCCCCTAAGTGTCAATGCCTTAGGATATCTGACAATGATAGCTACAAACAGGCAATACACAGCCAAAGAGAGAGAAGAACCAACTTATCCTTTTGATACTTCGTAGAGCTTTCGGGTCTGGAGAAACCAAGGTATTCCAGGACAAAAGCATATGTACACGATATCTGTCTACAAACACAGCCCTACAACAGATAATAGATTTAAAAAACTCCACCTCAAAGAAGGAAACTTCACTCTAGAAAAAGCAAGAAATTGATCTTCTTGCAACAAACCCAAAAAAAAAAAAAGCACACAAACATAATTCTACCTCTAACAACAAAAATAGCAGGAAGCAAAAATCACTATTACTTAATTTCTCTTAACCTCAATGGACTCAATTCCCCAATAAAAAGACATAGATAATCAGACTGCATAAGTAAACAGGACCCAGCATTTTGCTGCATACAGGAAACTCATCTCAGCAACAAAGACAGGCATTTTTACACCAGAGTAAAAGACTGGGGAAAACTTTCCAAGCAAATGATCCCAAGAAACAAGATGGAGTAGCCAACCTAATATCTAATAAAATAGATTTTCAACCAAAAGTCATTAAAAAGAAAAGGAAGGACACTTTATACACATCAAAGGAAAATCTTTCAAGATGAACTCTCTGTCCTGAACATTTATGCTCCAAATATAAGGTCACCCACATTCCTAAAATAAACTTTACTAAACCTCAAAGCATATATTGAACCACACACAATAATAGTGGGAGACTTCAATACCCTACTCTCATCAATGGACAAATCATGGAAGCAGAAATTGAACAAAGACACGGAAGTTATTAAGTAAATGGATTTAATGGACATCTATAAAATATTTCATCCTAAAACAAAAGAATATATCTTATTCTCAACATGGTACCTTTTCCAAAATTGAGCATATAGTCAGTCACAAAAGAGACCTTAACAGATACAAGAAAATTGAAATAATCCCATGCATCCTGTCAGATCACCATGGACTAAGGCTGATATTCAATAACAACAAAAACAATAAAAAGCCCACATACACATGGAAGCAGAGCAAAGCTCTACTCAGTGACAACTTATCCAAATAAGAAATAGAGAAAGAAATTAAAGGCTTTTTAATATTTAATGAAAATGGAGTCTTGGCATACCCAAATTTACGGGACACAATGAAAGCAGTGCTAAGAGGTAAATTCTTAGCTCTGAGTTCCTCCAAAAGGAAACTGGAGGGGGCTAATATTTAATACATACAAAGAACTCAAGAAGTTAGACTCTAGAGAATAAAATAATCCTATTTTAAAATGGAGTGCAGAACTAAACAAAGAAATCTCAATTTAGGAATATCAAATGGCTGAGAACACCTAAAGAAATGTTTAACATCCTTAATCATCAGGGAAATGCAAATCAAAACAACCCTGAGACTCTATGTCACACCAGTCACAATGTCTAAAATCAAAAACTTAGGTGAGAGTAGATGCTACAAAGATGTGAAGAAAGAGGAACACTCTTCCATTGTTGGTACGATTGCAGGGTGGAACAACCACTCTGGAGATCAGTCTTATGGTTCCTCAAAAAAATTAGACATGGTACTACCTCAGGACCCCGTTATAACACTCCTGGGCATATACCCAAAAGAAGCTCCAACACAGAACAAGGACACATGCTCCACCATGTTCATAGCACCTTTATTTATAATAGCCAGAAGCTGGAAAGAACCCAGATGTCCTCAACAAAGAAATGAATAAGAAATTGTGGCACATTTACACAATGGAGTACTACTCACCTAATAGAAACAATTACTTCATGAAATTTCTAGGCAAATTGATGGAACTAGAAGCTATCATCCTGAGTGAATTAATCCAGTCACAAAAGAACACACATGGTATGCACTCACTAATAAGCAGATACTAGTCCAAAGAGCTCCAAATATCTAAGAAACAATCCACAGACTTTATGAAGCTCAAAGAGAATGAAGGCCAGAATGTACAAACCTCTGTCCTTCTTAGAAGGAAGAAAAAAAAAACACTAATGGAAGGAAATACAAGGAAGGTCAAATAGAGAAGCAGGGATTGAAGAAATGATCATTCAGAGACTAACTCACCTGGGGATCTGTCCCATATGCAGCCACCAAACCCAAGCACTATTGCTGATGCCAAGAAGTGTTTACTGGCAGAAGCCAGATATGGATGCCTCTTCAGAGGCTCTACCAGAGTCATACAGATACAGTTGAGTATGCTGGCAGCTAACCATTGGACTGAACATGGGGACCCAATGAAGGGACTAGGAAAAGGACTGAAGGATTAAAAGAGTTTGCAACTCCATGGGAAGAACAACATTATCAACCAACCAAACCCTCCCGAACTTCCAGGGACTAAAAAACCAACCATTGAGCTCACATGGAGAGACCCATGGCTCCAGTTGCATGTGTAGTAAAGGACAACATTCTCTGGCATCAATGGGAGAAAAGGCCTTTGGTCCAGTGAAGGTGCATTTTTCCAGTGTAGGGGAATGCCAAGGCGCTGAGTTTGGGGAGGAAGAACCTTCATGGAATCAAGAAAAGAGGAGGTGTATGGGAGTGAGGAGAAAGGGGATAACATTTGAAATGTAAATACAAAGACTATCCAATTAAAAAAGAGAAACAGTCAAGATGCTGTCATAAAGGGTCTAGAAGTACTAACTGGCAAGGGGCCGGTGGAATTTCAGCATTATTAATATTGCCTTTTATCATTTATTCCTAATGATTTTTAAATGAATATTATAATAGTAATAATTCAAATTCCATGTATACAAATATATGTATAACAAGAAAATATATGCACATGTATTTTAATGGCGAATATTATGTGTCTGTTATTTTCCCTTAGAAGTTATATCAGTTTGTAAGTAGGAATTAAAATTTCAGTGACAAAACCAGTGACTCAGATTTCAGAAGTTTCCAAGTAGTTAAACCAATGTAAGAACTTAGCTTTACTCACAATGGTCTGAGAAGCACATCTACTAAAATTGCTTGGGTGCCTGCAGAAGAGTAACAGTTATTTCTACTTGAATCTCTTTCTTTAGAATAACTCCTAGATATGAAAATATCTGTCAGGTTAACTGGCTACCATTGGTGAAGCTAAATACCTTTGTCTGAGCAGAGGAGGTTTTCTAAGATCAAAAACACAGGTTCATCATTTTAGATTAAAATAAAATAGAAGAAAACGTGTTTGTGGAACTAAGGGCGGAGCTTATTTCATTTTAGAACACAATATATTTGGGTTAAATTTCTAGTTTAACTTTTTTATATGTTCATACAAGTGCTGTATTTACATCATGTCCATATCTTTCTTCTTCCTTCTTCCTACTCCTCCCCTGCCTCACCTTTCCCACTCAAATGCATAACCTCATCTTTAACATATACATGTATATGATAGATATATAGATGATTGATAGATAGATAGATAGATAGATAGACAGACAGACAGATAGAGATATCTTGTTTAGTGATTTTATGTGTGTGTCTCTGACTAGCTGGATGGCTGACTGGCTGTTTGGTATTCCTCATATGTGCGTATGTTTAGGAGTTTGGAGTTGGATAAGCTATTAGGAGCTGCTCACAGTAGAAGACTGATAATTATTCTCCCAGAAGCCATTAACTTTTAGCTACCTTAATTAAGCTACAGAACTGTTTAAGCTCTGACCAGATTGCCTCCACTTCTGAATGTCCTGAATACCCATTCTCCAACCTATAGTCTTGGGTACCCAACTGCTACAGAGAACAGACTGATTATACAATCACGGCACTATATAAAAGGCCATTCCAAATTCTATCTTCTTATTTCTGTAATTCACATAAACTTGAGCTTTTTAAACAAAAAAGTTCCCAAAGCTCTGACCAACACATTGAAACTGTGCCCATTTAGTCCACCTGATAACAATGGACCATTGTGTTTGGAAGGAAAAAAAGGAAACTGCATAGTTAATACTAATCTAAGAATATATTGCAAAAAAATGAACAATAAAGGACAAATTCCAAAATGATGAACAAATGGTGTGTGAAGAAGGAAAAGTTGGTATGTATATGAAATTTGAATAAAGAAAGAAACTGTGGTGTTGAGTGCGTAGTATGCAGATGTCTTAGTTGAGGTTTTGCTGCTGCAAACAGGCACCAAGACAAAGGTAACTCCTTTAAGAACAGTTCATTTGGGCTGTCTTACAGGTTCAGAGGTTCAGTCCATAATCATCAAAGTGGGAACATGGCAGCATGGTCCAGGAGGAGTTGAGAGTTCTATGTCTCCATCTGAAGGCTGCTGAAAGAATACTCACTTCCAGGCAGCTAGAGCCACACCTCCTAATAGTGACACTCCATGGGCCAAGCATATACAAACCATGGCAGCAGACAAGGGGCGATAATGATGCAGTGTATAGTACAGAAGTGGAACAGGAAAGGATTCTGAGTATTTATACCACAAATAAGAAAAACATTTAGGAGACAGTCCCACTTATCTGTGCTTTATACAACATATATGCATAAAAAATCTCTTACCATAGAGATTTTAACTTCATTTGTCAATTTAAATGAAAAGTGTATTACAAACAAGAGGTTGAAAAATTTCATGTACAGATGGAGTACTCAGGATGGTGACTCCAACGTGTACGTAAGATGCCAGAGACATATAAATAACAGACTAATAAACCCTAACTTGTAGTGAACATAACCAGTTTGTTGGTGGTGTCTCTGAGGCACAGTATTTAATTATGTTTATAACCAGCAGAAAAATCAAAATACTGCTAAATTAAACATTAAAAATAAGATCAAGCAGGGCATAGTGTTTAATGGTATTATTCAAGTCACTCTGGAGGCAGAGGCAGGCAGATCACTATAGGTTCAAGGCAAACCTGGTCCATATAGCAGATAATTCTAGAACATCTAGAGCTACATAGAGAGACACTGCCTCTCAAAAACAATTAAAAACATAAAAACCAACCTATGCAAAGAATTTTTCTTATAATGGAAAAGAAATAAAGATTTAGCTCCAAAAGCTATAAGCTGTCCAATTGAAAGCACAAATCTAGCATTAAATTTTAAACTGTGGAAAGATACTATGTGCAAAGGAAAATATAGAGACAACTTTTGTGTATCTATGTTGGAAAAACCTAAGATTGTCAAAACTGAGAAAAATAAATGGAGGTAAGAGTAACATCCAAGATAATAGCAAGAAGTTCAGATTAAAATATTCTAGAAAAAAATTCCCATTCAGAGAAAAAAAATATTACACATGCCAAACAAGGAGGAACTAATGAAAAGCAGAAGGTGCTGATTTTGTTCTGCCAAAGATATTTTTCAGTGCTCCTTTCATATCTCTATTTCTCAAACTATAAATAAAAGGATTCATCATGGGTGTGACGAGGCTATACATCACAGCCACAATGACATCCTTGTCATTGGTGTTGTTATATGAGGGGACTAGGTAAAGGCCAATAATGGCTCCATAGTACAGAGAAACTACACAGAGGTGAGAGCCACACGTGGACAAGGCTTTGCAGATTCCCTTGAAGGAGGGAGTTTTCAGGATGGTGACTCCAATGTGCCCATAAGAGACCAGGATGCATATGAAAGGCACAGTAATGACCACCGTACCTACAGGAAGGATGACCAGCTCATTGATGGTGGTGTCTGAGCTGGACAGCTTCAGTAAGGCAGAGAGATCACAGAAGTAGTGGGGGATGGTATTGTCTCTAAACTGAGATAGACGAGCTAAGAGAAGGGTGTGCACAAGGCCACAGGCATTAGACAAGACCCAGGACACAACTACTAATAGGACACAGAGGTTCTGACTCATGATGATGGTATAGTGCAGAGGGTGGCAGATGGCCACATACCTGTCATAGGCCATGGAGGTCAAGAGAAAGCTGTCAATGCTCCCAAAAAATAGGAAAAAGTACACCTGGGAAATGCACCCAGCATATGAGATGGACCGACTGTGTGTCAGCATATTCATGAGCATCTTTGGAGCTGTGACTGATGAGAAAGAGATGTCAGTGAAGGCCAAGTGGCTGAGGAAGAAGTACATGGGGGTGTGGAGGTGAGAGTCCAGCCTGATGAGCAGGATGATGAGCAGGTTCCCCAGCACAGTTGTCAGGTACATGGCCAGAATCAGGGCAGAGTACATGCCTTGGTCCTCTGCTCGAATGGGGAGCCCCAGGAGGATGAACTCAGACACAGTGCTCTCATTATCTCTCTTCATGTTCTCTTTTCTTTCTTCTTCTGGAGATGAAAAATCATAGAAATACAAAAGAACGGGAAGTTACTGTCATTTGTATACCATGAACTACCATTTTTAAGTAATCACTATACATATATAATATCTCACATTTTCTGTCACTACAATAGGCTAGTGATTGTCTGGATTTTTTTGGAAAAAAAAATTCTGCCTAGAAACCAAATACATCTTCTGTGGAAGTTATTGGACCGCTTTAAGATCCAGGAGTTCATGATGAATATATAAGACTCAAAAGCCAGAGAAGGGAATTGTCTGTCCATCGTTTTAAATGACTCACTTCACAAAACGCTAACGTGGAACCTGCACCTAGAGCAGACCTGAGGTACTGGCTCTGCACCCACTCCTACCACACCCAGAGGAAGCTCAACTCCCAGGAGATTGGACACACCCAAGATCACTGGAGCTCAAGGTTACAGTTGAGGCCACAACATCTTTCCCAACATCTGGTGTAACTGGGACCAACACAGGAACCTGGGAAACATGAACCCTGCCCAGCCAGAAGCACAGGTTCCTTCTGCCTTGTGCCTGTGCTTGAAGCAGAACCAGTGCTCTGACTCAGACCCACCCAGAGAAAGCTTGAGTCCTAGGAGCTCTGACACGCCCAGGATCTCAGGATCCCAGAATCACAGCATCACAGAGACAGCTGGACTCCAAGGAGTTCTGACAGAACCAGGATCACTGGCTCCAGTCCCAGACAGCAAGAGCAGTTAGCACTAGAGAAAACCAGATGGCAAGAGGCAAACACGAGAACAAAAGCAAAAGAAAACAATGCTACTTGACAACTTAAGAACCCAGTTCGGGACAAGAAGGTGGCTGCGGCGAGCCGGGTGCAAGGTGGACGGGAGTAGGACAAAGCTGCAGCCAGGCGTGGGCAGGTGGGTGTCCCCTGGCCTGCGGCCTCCTCCCTTTCTTTCAGTTGCTCGGCGGGGGGGGGGGGTCCCTTGGAAGTTACTGGTTGACAAACATGGCCGGAGTCCGGGCCTGCTCGTCCTCTGCGATGCCATTTTCACCTTCTGAGCTAACCACCATAGGGCGTCAAATGCACCGGGACCCTCAGGCTCTGCGGGGAAACAGATGGAATCTCTACCACAGCCGGTCGCGGGTCACAGGTCATTTAGGCAGGGAGGACGTGCCGTCTTGGTCCCTGACCTCCGGGGGGTAAGGCTCAGCCGCCCAACGCCAAAAGAGTGGGAGCAGGAGATGCTGCAAGGCGCTCCTGGGCGTCAGCTGAGGACACCGTCAGCCGGTACTGTCTGGCTGAGTCGCGGACCTTGAAGCCCAAGTGCGCTGTGGAGCGGGATTGCCGCCGCCAGCAATCCTCTCAGAGCAGAGGACTTTGATTTCAAAGGAAGGGCAACTCCCTGCTCCGGCGACCCTGCCGGCCATGCCCAGGAAGGACCCAACATCCTGGAAGCTGGGGCTCGTGAAGAGGGGCACGGACTAGGTGTCTGCCGTGCCCCTATCACGATTCCCGCGAGCTACACAACGCCCCAAAGAACTTGCCGCAGGCTTAGACCGGCCCCGCGCCTCCGGGCCACCGGCTGCAGCCACCCGGATCTCTGTGCCCGCCGCGGTGGGTGGCGTGATGGTGTGCGGAAGGTAGTGCGGCCCTGGGCAGCTGAGTCGCGGCCGCGGTGGTAGCGGGCTCCCCAGCCGCATGCTAGTGCCCCCCTGGGCACGATGGCTAGTGGCAGCGCTGGGAAGCCCACTGGTGAGGAAGCTTCTCCGGTTCCTGGGAACGCGGTCGGCAGGGACAGCTGGAAGCCGCGGAAGAGGCTGGTGTCTTTCTGTGATCACTGCAAGGGCAAGATGCAGCTGCTGGCCGACCTGCCGCTGCTGTCTAGCGAGGCACGGCCCCTGCTCTTCGAAGGATCTGCCTCCCTGGCCCTGGTGCCGAGTCCTTGGAGCACCAAGGGGCTGTCCATCCTAACCCTCGACGTGCAGAGCCAGCTCAACAAGGGCCGTTTCGGAGAAGCGGGGGACAGTCTTGTGGAACTGGGAGGCTTGGTGGTGTCCCTGACAGAGTGTTCTGTACACGCGCCCCGCCTGGCAACCATTTGTCACACAGGGCGCTCAACCTGCACAGCCAGGCCTTGTGGACCGCTACCGCGAGACATGCTGCCGCCACGAGGTGGAGCAGGGCTGGGCTGTGCTGCAAGCCACTCCACTGGCAGACATGATCCCACAGCTGCTGCTAGAGGTGTCGCAGGGCCTGTCTTGAAACCTCAAGTTCCTGACGCATACATGCGCCCTGGCCAAGTCACAGGACCGCTTCTCGCGTAAACAGTTCAAGTTGGGCGTCAAGTACATGAGCACCAGTGTATCTGCGCGTTACCAGGACTGCGGGAAGTGAAGGCGACGCTCAGTGAGCTGGCCGCAGCCTTTGCCTGCTCTTCAGTGGATCCTTGGTGCAGGCTGTGAGCGCTTTGGTGGGCCTTGCCAAGGAGCCTCAATTCCTGAGTCTCCCAGCTGCTGTAGGCACTGAGGGCAAGGCAGTGGGGAGTGCCATTAGTGTGGTGCCAGCCTGCATGCTCTTAACCCAGTGCCTCAGAGATCTGACACAGCACCCAAATGGGAGCTCCAAGATGTCAGACTACAGGGAGAGACTGAGGAACTCGGCCTGTGCCATGTCTGAAGGCTGCACCCTGCTATCTCAGGCTTTAAGGGAAAAGTTTTCACCCAGGACTTTACCACCAATTAATTCCAATTCTGTGAATTATCACTCCCTTGTCCCTCCCTCCACCCAACCCCCATACCCATTTTCTACTCCAGGCTACAGGAAGACACTTAACTCCTTTTCTCACCATTTATACCTAAGAAACCATAGGTGACCCCCTTGCCCAATGTTAATGCTCAAGAGGAATTTTCCAGAAGGCAGGGCCATGCACTCAACATGTATACAAAGGGCCCAGGTATCCACCAGCACACTACAGGGACTCAGACACAGAGAAGATGGGTGGTGTGCTGACTGCAGGATTATGCCTACACACCCCCAGCCCAATTCAGTTATCAATAAGGAAAGAAATCATGGGTTCATTTCTTTCTTCTTTAAAATTAAATGAAAGGTTACCACGGTTTTCACTCCTCTAGACATGAATATAGCTACCTTTTTGTATCTTGTTATTTTTGTTGAATTAAAGTATGCATGGTGTAAAAAGAGTATGACTTTGCCATATGATTTTCAAGTGGGGGAAAAGCTACTGTAAGCATGTGTTTTGTTTTTTAAAATTACACTACAGAGTGTTTTTCCCCCAATGTCAAGTTTTTACCCAGATGTACTAGAGTATTTATTTCATCTATTAAATTAATATGTTCCTCAGGAAAAAAAAGAAAAAGAAAAGAACTCAGTTTGCCCACTACACCAAGCCCTAGAAAGCAAGATTCAGATCTAAAATCCAGCTCATGAATATGATAGATGTCTTTTAAAGGGACATAAATAACTCACTTATTGAAATACAGGAGAATATAGGTAAACAAATAGAAGCCCTTAAAGGGAAAACAAATCATTAAAGAAATACAGAAAAACACAATCAAAAGGGTAAATGAATTGAACAAAACCGTCTAGGAACTAAAAATGGAAATAGAAACATTAAAAACACTAAGGGAAAGAACCCTAGATTTGGAAAACGTAAAAAAAAAATTAGGAGTCACCAATGCAAGCATTACCAACAGAATGCAAGAGACAGAATCAAGAGACAGAATCAAGAATCAGGTATAGAAGATTCCCTTGAAGACATGACACAACAGTAAAAAAAAATACAAAAAGTAAAAAGCTCTTAACTCAAAACATTCGAGAAATCCAGGACACAATGAAGACAAAGCTAAGAGTAATAGGTATAGAAAAGAGTGAAGATTCCCAACTCAAAGAGACAGCAAACATTTTCAACAATAGTGTAGAAGAAAACATCCCTAACCTAAAAAAAAAAGAAAAAAAAAAAAGGACAATCATCAATATACAAGAAACCTACAGAAAACCAAACCATTGGGACCAGAAAAGAAATTCCTCCCATTTCATAATAATTAAAATATCAAATACACACAATCAAGAAAGAATATTGAAAGCAGTAAGGGATAAAGGTCAAGTAACATATAAAGGAGGCCCATCAGAATTACACCAAACCTTTCACCAGAGACTCTAAAAGCCAGAAGACACTGGGTAGATGTCATACAGACCCTAAGAGAACACAAATCCCAGCCCAGGCTAATATATTCAACAAAACTCTCAATTACCAAGGGATAAACCAAGATATTCCATGACAAAACCAAATTTAAACAATATATTTCCACCAACCCAGCACTCCAGAAAATAATAGAAAAAAACACCGACACAAGGAGGGAAAGTACACCCAAGAGAAAGCAAAAAACTAATCTTCTCAGAACAAACCCAAAAGAAATGAAACACAAAAGCATAATTCCACCTCTAAAAACAAAATTAATAGAAAGCAAAAATAATTGGTTCTTAATATCTATCAACACCAATTAAATGGATTCAATTACCCAATAAAATACATAGAATAGCAGGCAATACATAAACAGGACCCAGAATTTTGCTGCATATAGGAAACACACCTCAGTGATGAAGACAGACATTACTTCAAAGTAAAAGGCTAAGGGGAAAATTTCAAGTAAATGATCCCAAGAAACAAGCTTGAGTCATATTTCTAGTATTTAATAAGATAGACCTTCAACTAAAAGTTATCAAAAAAAAAAGATGGGGAAGGACACTACACACTCATCAAAGGAAAAATACACAAAAAGGAATTCTCAATTCTGAACATCTATGTCCCAAATGCAAGGGCACCCACATATGTAAAAGAAACATTACTAAAGCTCAAAGCACACACTGAACCTCACACAATAACAGTAGGAGACTTTAACACCCCACATTAACCAGTGGACAGATCATGGAAACAGAAACTGAACATAGACACAGTGAAACTAACACAAGTTATGAACTAAATGGACTTAACAGATATTTAAGATCAACACTTGATAAATGGGACCTCTTGAAACAGAAAACTGACTATAAGGCAAAGGACACTGTCAATAGGACAAAAAGACAGCCTAAAAATTCGGAAATGATTTTCACCAGCCTTACATATGCCAAAGACATGGCCTCTAGTTGAGGAATGGAGCCACACACCCACCTCCAAAATATTAATCAAAAAATTCTCCTATCAAAAGGAAATGCAAGAACAAAGAGTGAAGAAAAAATTGAAGGAAAGACCATCCAGAGATTGCCCCATCTAGGGATTCATCCCATCTGCTAACACCAAACCCAGACACTGTTGCTGATGCCAAGAAGTGATTACTGACAAGAGCCCAGTATAGCTGTTCCATGAGAGGATCTGCCAGAGCTGGACCAATACATATGTGGATGTTCATAGCCAAACATTGGACTGAGAGCAGGGACCCCAAAGAAGAATTTATGGCAAAGACTGAAGGAACTGAAGGGGTCCAAAACCTCATAGGAAGAACAATATCAACTAACCAGATCCCCCTCCCCAGAGCTCCGGAGAACTAAACCACTAACCAAAGAACACACAGGGGGTACCCATGGCTTCAACTGGATATGTAGCAGAAAATTGCCTTACCTTGCACCACTGGGAGGGGAGCCCTTGGTCCTGTGGAGGCTTGATTTGGGGAAAACTAAGTCACTGAGGCAGGAGTGGGTGAGGGGAGCACCCTTATATGGGGGGGGGGGAAAGAGGGGATAGGGAGCTTATGGAGGGGAAACTGGGAAGGGGGATAACATTTGAAATGTAAATAAATAAAATAACCAATAAAATTTTTATTATAGAAAATATTTTTAAAAATAAAAAATCAAGTTTGAAAACCAAAAGAGCTAACATAACAAAAAAATGCATTTTGTTTTTTATTTCAACTTTTTGAAATTTTTTATGAGTCCTTTATTTTCACCATTTTTCCTTCTATTCCTACCTCAAATCCTTCTTTACTCCCATTCTCTCTCAGATGGATGACTTACTACAGTTACATATGTACAAGTATGTACAAACAAACAAATAAAACCTATTGAGTCTGTTAAGTTTCTCATATGTACATATGTTTAAGGCTGAACTCCTGAGACTGATAATGTATCAGGAGGTCTTATCACTAATAAAAACAGATTGTCCCTATCTCCGAAACCATTGCATGACTATTAGAAGTCATAGACACTAGACATGACACACCTCTGAATTATACTAAACCAATAGAGTTTCTATCCATAATATGAATGCATATCCATATAGCCACAAATAAGAATAAATGAGTGTCTGCATATTTATGAAGTTAAAGGAAGTTATGCTGCTTGGCTATATAAAGGAGTAATGCCATCAGCTATCTAACAAAGGCCAGTACCAGGCATTGAACGTTTCTTTTGTGTTATTCAATGGAGTTGAAAAAAATCCCCCAGATAATATACAATATTGCTGTTAATTGTTACACAAAACTTGAAGAGAAGACACTATTGCTGAAGACACCACCTATTTTGGAAACAAGAATTGTAGAAATCAGCCTGGACTGACTTAGACTCTGCCAAATGAAGATGAAGTATCAGAAGAAGCTATGCAGGCTTCCAATGGGGAAAGCAATCAATATTTCTACCCAGATGTGGCATCTACAAAACCCAGTTGTCAGTGTGGCAGGGTATCTTCAAAGGCACTTATGTCTTAAAAGTTAACAACAGCTGTCTAGCTGAACATACACCCACTCAATGGGAAGGAATTCACTCCTGGTGTAAATTTCACCAGCTGCCCATGGCTGGTGAGAGCAAGAATACTAGGAGAGAATCTGCCACTGACACATTCATAAACATTATTAAATACAGTAATAAGATATAAAATCTCAATTTTTTAAATTCTAAAATAGTCATTAATAGGAAGGTGGGTACACCTTTAATCCCAGGACTTGGGAGGAAGAGGTAGATGGATCTCTGAATTCAAGATAAGCCTAATCTACAGATCAAGTTCCAGGCCAGTCAGGACTACTTGGAGAAACCCTATTTTGAAAAAAAAAAAAAAAAACAACAACAAAACAAACAAAAAAGAAGTTCAAATAAGTAACAAAATATTTCAATACTTAATAGTACAAATTAAATTATAATGAGGGAAAACTGAACACAGGAATCTGAATAAGATGTTGTTACAGAAGTTAGGTACAAAATACCTGTTCTGTAGTCAGACAGCAAGGGTTAAAAGTAAACAAGACAAAGTTTTTCTGACATCTAAAAATGTAGATACAAAGATCAGTTTGAGAGAAATTATTTAAGCAGAGTTTTGATATGACCCTATCCTTTCAAACTTCTAGTGCATACTTGTTCAAGATGAACACCTTTCAGTTCCTGTCATGCTCTAGTTTGTGGAGGAGATATCAGAGACCAGTATCACACACTAGACATGCTCACACCCGCATATCCGAACACAAACGTGGTAATGTAACTAGACTACTACACCTGCCCTGACAAGACCCCTTACTCAACAAACTAACCTTCATCCACAATGATTCCTCCATTTTTCCCTAAAGGACAAAAGGCACTGTGAAATAGGTAACCTCTACGATGCTCTAAGTTCCACTGTGACTGAACACGTTTATAACCAAATCCAAACACTCTATTTATACCATACTCTCGTGTTTGCTATTAGTAATATAGTGAACGATTTTAACTTTAAACAATGAGGAACATGCAGGGAATAATCCCATCATCCTCAGCTTTGACCTAGAGATAAACAAGATATAATTACTGCATTTCCTCTGGCTCCCTGGAGAAGAATTCTCTTATTAAAGCAGGCATAAGGGAGTTAACCTTTGAGGAATAAGATAATATTCTTGAGACAGCTATTAGAAAACTGGCAATTCAAAAAGTTCCTTGCCTTCAACATTTGCAAGGGAAAATTGTAGTCCAGAGTCCACAATAAAGTAAGCTAGTGAAGGCTATAACTAAAGTCTTTTCTGAACGAAGGTTACTTCTTTTTAAAATTTTGTATTTTTTTATTAAATGTGTATGGGATTTGGGTAATGTGTTGATGAGTGCATGTGCCTACATTAGCCAGAAGTAGGTGTCAGATACCTTAGGTCTGGTGTAATATGTCTTTTAGGTAAATTTTTGCTTATAACATTTTCTGATCACAAAACCTGTTCTAATGGTTTTATGCCTTTGAGTGGGAAACTTGAAATATAGTATATAAATTATTGAACTATATGTTATATATTATATATAGTGTGCTTAATATATGTCATGCACCCCATGCTATATATTATCTACATTACACACTTATATTTTATATTTATCTTTCCACAAAATAAGACATAAATCACAGGTTCTAAACAGATAGCAGTCTGGTGGTACATATTTTATATGACTATAAAATATGTATCTACAAAAGAATTAGCATTGATATTTGTAAATTCTGATCATATCTGATACTGAATTCCCCCCATCCCATTCCCTCTCCACTCTCCTTTCTTCCCAGTGCCCTCTCTCTATCTGCCTCTTATGATGATTTTATTTTCCCTTTTAAGTGAGATTCAGGCATTCTTGCTTATGCCTTCCTTCAATGGATGTGACCTTCTCTGTGACTCACAACACTGGAGATATGAAATGTGAAGAGACCACCTCCTGCAGTTAGGCAAGAATTTCAACAGAGCTATAAAGACACCAACCCAACCACAAAACTTCAACCCAAAATTTATCCTGTCTACAAGAAATTCAGTCACAAAGGATGGAACACGGATAAAGGAAATAACTGACCAATAATCGGCCCAACTTCAGATCCATCCTATGGACAAGTACCAATCCCTAACACTATTAATGATATCTGTTATGCATTCAGACAGGAGCATGTTGTCTTCTGAGAGGCTCCATGCAGCAGCTGACTCAAACAGATTCAAACATCCACTGTTACTGTTTAGTGGATAGAATTTGGGGATTCTTATTGAAGAATAGGATGAAGGATTCCAGGCCCCAAAGGGGAGAGGAACTCCACAGGAATGCCAGTAGACTCAACTAACCTGGACTCTTGGGGCTGTCAGAGTCTGAACCACCAACCAAAGAACATATATGGGCTGGACCTAGGCCTCCCCTCACATATGTAGCAGATGTATAGCTTGGTCTTCATGTGGGCCCTGAACAACTTAAGCAAGGTCTATCCCAAAACCTGTTGCCTATGTATAGGATAAGTTCTATCTGGGCTGCCTTGTCTGGCCTAATGGGATAGGAAACACTTAGCCTCACAGAGACTTGAAGTGCCAGGGTAAGGGAATAATCATAGAAGCCGCTACCAGATCAAAGGATAAGGGAGGGGGAAGGGGAAAGGAATTGGGGGAGAGGATAACTAGGAGAAGGCAATAGAGAAATATAAAGTAAGTAAGTAAAAAAAATTAAAGAATTTAATTTTTATTTTAGTTAAAATATTATATCTTCCATCCAACCTTTTCCATGCCCCCAACTGGTCTTTTTCCCTTGGCTACTATTCTTATATATATTAAAAGATAAATATTCAAATACTGAATATTTATTGAAAAAAAAGTATTCAAATACTGAGTTCATTTGTGTTGCTTGTGTATATGTGATTTCAGGGCTGAACACTTTGTATCAAACAACAAACCATTGAGTTGAGCAGGATCTAATAAAAAGGCCATTTATTATAACATACCACCAGAAGGTGTTATGCATGTGATACCATAACAATAACCACTAGGAGACATGTACTTGCTAGGTTTGCTATGGAGGTAAATACCTCACCTTCTCACCTTGCTTCTGACAGATCTTGTTACACCTATGCAATTCAGGATAGCTAACTCACAAGTTTCTAGAGAGTCTCCTGTCTCTCCTTCCCATTTCTTATAAGTAACCTGAGATCACAGATATCTGCACTACTGCTACATCTAACTTTCATGTACATTCTGGGGTTCTGAACTTGGGTTGTTGGACTTGCACATCAAGCACACAATGAGTCATCTATCTCCCCTGCCCAGGAAGAAAAACAAGTTATTAGATGACAGATAAATTAAATCATGAGAAACAAAATGGAATAATGCCCAAAGTAAGATGAGAGATTTGGGCACATATTCTTTTTTTTTTTTTTTTTTTTTTTTGATATTCTCTGAATTTACAATCCCATCACCCCTTCCACTGCCTCCATGAAAGTGCTCCCTCTCCCAAATTCCCTCTCCCACCACAGCATTCCCCTACACTGGGAAAATGACCCTTTCTTGAAAAAAAGTGCTCTCCTCTCATTGATGCCAGAGGATGATATCCTCTACTGTATATGCACTCGGAGCCATGGTTCTCACCATAACAAATTATTGGTTAGTGTTTTAATCCCTGGGAACTGGGTCTCATCACACCCCAAGCTACTGAAAAACAAAAGACAAAAGAATGATTTCATAGATGCTGTAAAGAACACAGGTTACTTTTTTCCATTTTTTATTAGAAACTCTCTGTATTTACATTTGAAATGTTATCCCCTTCCCCTATCCTGCTCCAATTCCCCCTCCCCCTCCATTTGTATTCAGGAAGGTGCATTTGCTTCTAATCACCCTCTTCACCACAATACCTTGGCATTCCCCTACACTGTGAAAACTTGCCCTCCCTGGACCAAAGGCCTCTTCTTACATTGATGCCAGACACTGCTATCTTCAGCTACATATGCAGCTGAAGCCATAGGTCTCTCATGTCTGCTCAGTGGTTGGTGTTTTAGTCCATGGGAGTTTTGGAGGGTTTGGTTGGTTGGTAATATTGTTCTTCCCACGAGGTTGCAACATCTTTCAGCTCATTCAGTCCTTTCTTTAGCTCCTTCATTGGGGTCCCTGTGTTCAGTCTGATGGTTAGCTGCAAACATGCTCAACTGTATCTGTGTGACTCTGGAAGAGCCTCTGAGGAGGCATCTCTACCTGGTTTCTGCCAGTAAATACTTTTTGGCATCAGCAATAGTACTTGGGTTTGGTGGCTGTATATGAGGTAGATTCCAGGGTGAGGCAAGCTCTGAATGATCTTTTCTTCAATCCTGTTCCTCTATTTAACCTTTTATTCCCCTCCCCTGTGAATGTTTTGTTCTCCCTTCTAAGAAACTGAGGCATCCCCATTTAGGCCTTCCTTCCTTTTTAACTTCATAAGGTCTGTAAGTTGTTTCTTGGGTATTCAGAGCTTTCTGGAGCTAGAATCCAATTATCCATGAGTCCATACCATGTGTGTTCTTTTGTGACTGGGTTACCTCACTCAGAATGAGAGTCTCTAGTTCCATCAGCTTGCTTAGGAATTTCAAAAAGTCATTGTTTCTAATAACAGAGTAGTACTCCACTGTGCAAATATACAACACTTTCTGATCCATTCCTCTGTTAAGGGACATCTGGGTCCTTTCCAGCTTCTGGCTATTATAAATAAGGCTGTATAAACATGGTGGAGCACTTTTGGGATGTGTGCCCAGAAGTGGAATAGCGGATCTTCACGTAGTAATGTGTCCAATTTTCTGAGAAAACGCCAAACTAATTTGGAGAGTGGTTGTACCAGCTTACAACCTGACCAACGGTGAAGGAGTGTTCCTCTTTCTCATCATCATCGCCAACATTCACTGTCATCTGAGTCTGCTGATTTTAGATATGCTGACTGGTGTGAGCTGGAATCTCAGCGTTGCTTTTGATATGCATTACACTGATGACTAGGGATGTTGACCATTTCTTTAGGTGCTTCTCAGCCATTTGGCATTCTTCAGTTGAGAATTCTTTGTTTAGCTCTGTACTCCATTTTTAATAGGATGGTTTGATGCTCTGGAGTCTAATTCCTTGACTTCTTTATATATATCAGATATTAGCTCTCTATCAGAAGTAGGATTAGTAAAGGTCCTTTTAGAATCTGTAGGCTGCATTTTGTCTTCTTGACAGTGTCCTTAGTGTTACAAAAAAAATTGCAATTTCATGAGGTCCCATTTGTTGATATTTGATCTTAGAACATAAGCCATTGGTGTTATGTTCAGAAAATTTTCCCCTGTGCCTATGTGTTCTAAGGTTTTCCCCACTTTCTCTTCTAATAGTTTCAGTGTACCTGGTTTTATGTGAAGATCTTTGGTCCACTTGGACTTGAACTTGTACAAGGAGATAAGAAAAAACAGATTTGCATTCTTCTGCATGCTGACCGCCAGTTGAATCAACATTTGTTGAAGAGACTGTCCTTTTCCCTGAAACTTTTTAGCTCATTTATCAAAGATTAAATGACCATAGGTTTGTGAGTTCATTTCTGGGTCTTCAATTTTGTTCCATTGATCTACCAGCCTATCTTTGAACTAATAACATGGGGTTTTTATCACAATTGCTTAGTAGTATAGATTGAAGTCAGGGATGGTAATTCCTCCAGAAGTTTTTTTATTGTTTTTTTTAATTGAACAACTTTATTTTAAAAAACAAAGATAAATGTACAGATTTTAAGCATTTTTGCATAAAAGTATATGAATACATTTTTGTCAGTCTTTGATTTTTTTAAAGGTTTGATAGTGTGCATTAAAATCTTACTAGTTACAATGTGCATAAATCGTTTTTTATTGTTGACAACAGTTTTTGCTATTTAGGTTTTTTTGTTATTCCAGATGAATTTGCAATATGCTCTTTCCAACTCTATGAAGAATTGAGTTTTCAGTGTTGATCTTGCCAATCCATGAGCATGGGATATTTCTCCATCTTCTGAGATCTTCATCAATTTACTTCTTCAGATATTTGAAGTTCTTGTCATACAAATCTTTCACTTTCTTAGTTTGAGTCACACTAAGGCATTTTATATTATTTGTGACTATTGTAAAGGGTGTCTTTCCCCTAATTTCTTGATCAGCATGTTTATCCTTTGAGTACAGGAAGGCTACTGATTTGTTTGAATTAATTTTATATCAAGCCACTTTGCTGATGTTGGTTTTCAGCTGCAAACAATCTCTGGTGGAATTTTTGGGATCACTTAAGTATACTATCATGTCATTAGCAAACAGTAATATTTTTCCTTTCTGGTTTTTATCACTTTTACATTCTTTTGCTGTCTAATTACTCTAGCCAAGACTTTCAGTACCATACTGAATAGGTAGGGGGAGAGTGGGCAGCCTTGTCTAGTCCCTGATTTTAGTGGGATTGCTTCAAGTTTCTCTCCATTTAATTTGATGCTGGCTACAGATTTGCTGTATATTGCTTTTACTATGTTTAGGTATGGGCCTTAGATTCCTGACCTTTGCAAAACTTTTAGCATGAATGGGTGTTGAATTTTATCAAATGCTTTCTCAGCATCTAAAGAGATGGTAATGTGGTTTTTTTCTTTGATATTGTTTGTATTCTTTGATATTGTTTATGTTGATGGATTTTTGTATATTGAACCATCCCTGCATCCCTTGAGATGAAGCCTACTTGGTCATAGTGAATGATTGTTTTGATGTGTTAATGGATTCAGTTTGAAAAAATTTTATTGAGTAGTTTTGCATTGATTTTCATGATGGAAATTGGACTGAAATTTCCTTTCTTTGTGGGATCTTAGTGTGGTTTAGGCATGAGCATAATTGTAACTTCAAAGAATGAGTTGGGTACTGTTACTTTTGTTTCTATTTTGTGGAAGAGTTTGGAAAGTATTAGGTCTTCTATGAAAGACTGAAAGAATTCTGCACTAAACCTATCTGGTCCTGGGGATTTTTTTTTTTTTTTTTTGCTTTTGAGGCTTTTGATGACTGCTTCTATTTCTTTAAGTATTATGGAATTGTTTAGATTGTTTATCTGATCCTGATTAAACTTTGGTACCCAGTATCTATCTAGAAATTTGTACATTTCCTCTAGATTTCCCAGGTTTTTTTGAGTATATGCTTTTGTTGTATGATCTGATGATTTCTTGAAATTCCTCAATTTCAGTTGTTATATCTCCCCTTTTATTTCTGTTTTTGTTAATTAGGAGACTTTCTCTGTGCCCTGTAGTTAGTCTGGCTAAGGACTTATTAATCTTGTGGGTTTTCTCAAAGAACCAGCTCCTGGTTTTGTTGATTCTTTAAACAGTGCTTTTTGTTTCTACTTCATTGATTCCTGTTCTGAGTTTTAAAATTTCTTGCCATATATTTATCTTGGTTGTATCTGTTTCTTTTTGTTCTGGAGCTTTCAACTGTGCTGTCAAGCCCCTAGTATATGCTCTCTCCATTTACTTTTTGGAGGCACTCAAAGCTATGAGTTTTCCTCTTAGTACTGTTTACATTACAGTGATTTTTTTCCTTATGGGTACTTCCCAGTATTTCTTTAATCTTTAAAAAAAAAAACTGGTTTTAAAAATAACAACACTGAAATATTTTAAATGCATTTTTCATTTATAGTTTAAGATGAATTATGTTTCAAACACATATATAATCTATGAAAATATCATGACTCACCATGTTCCTCAGTATAAAGGTTGCTTAATTGACTTGTTGGTAATAGAGCTACATTTTACAACAGGATGGGTATCTTGTTGAAGTATCTTTGTAATAGTCCTTCTTTTATTATAGCATAGGCTGAGGAAGGTACATCCTGAATATTGCATGAAGCATTAACAAAGAGGGACCAATCTGACAAAAATTAAATATTTGATATGTATCTATGAATAATCACTAAAGTCAGAAATATGTAGTTGAATTACTTGGCTGCTTATATAAAAAGAGGAGTCTATAGTTGTTATTTAATTATTTTGGCATGATTATAAGAGTTTAAAAATAAATATAATTTTCAATTTAAATTTCTAATACTATAATATAATTAAGACATTTCTAACTTGTCCTCTCTCCAAACCATCTCGGATACTCCTTTCCACCTTTTTTTCAAACTCATGGCCTCTTTTTTACATCATTTGTCATTACACACACATATGTATTTGTATAATATATATATATATATATATATATATATATATATATATATATATATATATATATATATATATATACAGCTTTTCATAGTTGTCTATAATTCTTTTTGTAGAATTGGGGCACCATGGGTTTTACTATGTGTAATTTCACATGTACATGGGTGACATCATTATTCAGACCACATTTTGGGAGCGCAACTTTTGCTATTACTAGGATACAACCACTTAGAGCAAATGCTTTTACTTCTTGATGCTTCCAAAATATATGCCTCCTTTTGGATAGTACTTTCTGAGCCGTATGTGTGGAAGTGTTGTGCAGATGGGGACACATATAAATTTGTATTGTTTTTCAAGATAAATTTTAAAAATTGATTTAATTACCCAGGTTTGGGGGAAAGACACTTTTTCTTTTCTTTTCTTTTTTTTTTTTTTTTTTTTTTTTTTTTTGACTGTGATCCAGCTTTTTTATTTGCTCTGAATCTCATATGTAGAAATGAAGAAAAAAATTAAGGATTTACGTGAATTCAATGAAAATGAAAACACGACACACCCAAACCTATGGGATGCAATGAAAGCAGTACTGAGAGTAAAACTCATAGCACTGAGTGCTTCCAAAAAGAAACTGGAGAGAGCATACACTAGCAACCTGACAGCACAGTTGAAACCTCTAGAACAAGAGGAAGTAGATACACCCAAGAAGAGGAGACTGTAAGAAATAATCAAACTTAGGGCAGAAATAGACCAAATAAAAAAGAAAAGAACCATTCAAAGAGTCAACAAAATCAAGATCTGGTTCTTTGAGAAAATTAACAAGATTGATAAAGACATAACCAGACTAATTAGAGAGCAAGGAGAAAGTATCCAAATTAACAAAATCAGAAAGGAAAGTGGAGAAATAACAACTGAAATTCAGGAAATTCAAAAAATCATCAGATCCTACTATAAAAGCCTATACTCAACAAAGCTGGAAAATCTGGAGGAAATGGATGAATTTCTAGACAGATACAAGATACCAAAGTTAAACCACGACCAGGTAAACCATATAAATAATCCCATAACACCTAAAGATAGAAGCTGTCATCAAAAGTCTCCCAACCAAAAGAAGCCCAGGTCCAGATAGGTTCAGTGCAGAATTTTGTCAGACATTTATTAACGACATAATACCAATACTCTCCGAACTATTCCACAAAATAGAGTCAGATGAAACTCTACCTAACTCATTTTTTGAGGCTACAATGACCCTCATTCCTAAACATCACAAAGACCCTACAAGGAAAGTAACCTCAGAACAATCTCACTTATGAACATTGATGCAAAAATACTCAACAAAATCCTTTCAAACCAAATCCAAGAACACATCAAAACGATCATTCACCATGATCAAGTAGGCTTCAACCCTGGAATGCAGGGATGTTTAATATACGGAAATCCATCAATGTAACCCACCAAATAAACAAACTCAAAGAAAAAAACCACATGGTCATCTGACTATACACTGAGAAAGCATTTGACAAAATTCAACATCCCTTCATGTACTCAGCCATCAGAAACAATGACTTGACAAAATTCTTAAGAAAATGGTTGCAACTAGAAAATATCATCCTGAGTGAGATAACCCAGTCACAAAAGAACAGACATAATATGCAGTCACTGATAATGGGATGCTAACCCCAGAGGCTCGGACTGCCCCAGAAACAACTCACAGACTGTGTGAAGTTCAAGAAAAAAAAAAAAAAACAAACAAACAAAAAAAAAGTTATGCTCAGTCCTTACACACCAAGAAAACATTGACTACTTCCGGGTTACACCCTGATTTACATGTACTTTTTGCTCATTGTAACTATTAAGACCTTAATGCAGAGTATCAAACCTTAAAAAAAAGAAAATAAAAGCCAAGCACTGACACAATTGTATTTGTATACAATTATGCAAAAATGTTTAAATTTTTTTCTTTTATCTTTGTTTTTTTTAAATAAAGTTTTAAAAAAAGTCTTGGAAAGTACAGGAATCCAAGGCCCATACCTAAACATAATAAAAGCAATATGCAGCAAACCAACAGCCAACATCAAACTTAACAATGGGAAACTTGAAGCAGTCCCACTAAAGTCATTGACTCGACAAGGCGGCCCACTCTCCCCCTACCTATGCAACATAGTATTGGAAGTCCTGGCCAGAGCAATTAGACAGCAAAAGGAAATTAAAGGCATACAAATTGGAAATGAAGAAGTAAAAACATCTCTACTTGCAGATGACATGATAGTGTATTTAAGCGACCCCACAGATTCCACCAGAGAACTCCTTCAGCTTATAAAAAGTTCAGCAAAGTGGCTGGATATAAAATTAACTCAAACAAATCAATAGCCATCCTACATTCAAAGGACAAACATGTGGAGAAAAAAATTAGGGAAAAGATACCCTTCACAATAATCACAAAGAATATGAAATACCATGGTGTGACTCTAACTAAGCAAGTGAAGGACCTGTATGACAAGAACTTCAAATCTCTGAAAAAGGAAATTGAGGAAGCTCTCAGAAAATGGAAAGATCTCCCATGCTCATGGATTGGAAGGATCAACATTTTTAAAATGGCTATCTTACCAAATATAATCTACAGATTCAATGCAATCCCCATCAAAATTCCAACCCAATTCTTTATTGAATTGGAAAGAGCAATGTGCAATTTCATCTGGAATAACAAAAGATCTAGAATAGTGAAATCCATCTTCAACAACAAGAAAATATCTGCAGGAATCACCATCATTGACCTCAAGCTATATTACAAGAAAATTGTGTTAAAACCTGCATGGTACTGGTATAAAAATAGGCAGGTGGATCAGTGGAATAGAATAGAAGATCCAGAAATGAGCCCTCACATATGTTAACTTGATTTTTGACAAAGGTGCTATAACATTCAATGGAAAAAGGACAGCCTATTCAACAAATGGTGTTGGTCCAATTGGTCACTCAGCATGCAGAAGAATGAAAATAGACCCTTTCTTATCTCCTTATACAAAGCTCAAGTGCAAGTGGATCAAAAATCTCCACATTAAACCAGGTACACTGAAATTATTAGAAGAGAAAGTAGGGAAAACCTTAGAACATATAGGCACAGGGGAAAGTTTCCTTAACAGAACACCAATGGTTCATACTCTAAGGTCAAAGTTTGACAAATGGGACTTAATGAGATTGCAAAGTTTCTGTAAGGATAAGGACACTGTCAAGAAAACAAAATGGCAGCCAACATGTTGGAAAAAGATCTTTATCAACCCTACATCTGATAGAGGCCTAATATCCAAGTATACAAAGAACTCAAGAAGTTAGACACCAGAGAATGAAACAACCCTATTAAAAATGGGGTACAGAGCTAAACAAAAAGTTCTCAATTGAGGAATACTGAATGGCAGAGAAGCATCTAAGGAAGTGCTCAGCATCCCTAGCCATCAGAGAAATGCAAATCAAAACAACCCTGAGATTCCACCTCACACCAATCAGAATGGCTAAGATCAAATTTTCAGATGACAGCAGATGCTGGCAAGGATGTGGAGAAAGGGGAACACTTCTCCTCTGTTGGTGGGGTTGTAAACTGGTACAACCACTCTGGAAATCAGTCTGGCGGTTCTTCACAAAATTGGACATAGTACTACCTGAAGTCCTCATTATTTCACTTCTGGGCATATACCCCAGAGAAGCTCCACTCAAGGAAGATCTGAACACCCCAGAAACAACTTTCAGAATATATGAAGTTCAAAAAAGACAAAGACCAAATAAATGAAAAACCATTATGCTTAATCTTTACACACCAAGGAAACTTTGACTATTTCCAGGTTACATCTTTTTTTAAATGTACTTTATGCTCATTGTAACTAGTAAGATTTTAAGGCATACTATTAAACCTTTAAAAAATCAAGTACTGACAAAAATGTATTCATATACTGTTATGCAAAAATGCTTTCAAAATCTGTACATTTATCTCTGTTTTTTAAAATAAAGTTGTTCAGTTAAAAATGGCATTCTTATACTACTATGAGAAGTAAAGGCGAAAAGGCAGATGTTTTCAGTAAAGATTAAGTAAACTCTCATTTAATTATATGTGTGCTACCTGACTATTCCATGTTTGCAGAATGGGTCAGTTTTCATGCTGTAATCATTCCCATGATGTCTGATTTTAAGCTAGAAATTGTGATATTATAACTGTCCATTTAGGAAGAAATGTATACAAAAAAAACATAAAATTAGTATAAACCTGCTTCAGCACTCCAAAATATATGAGTCAGTTCACCAGGCATAGATCATAATGCTGAACTGTGCAGGATGGTGAGCCACCAAATATTAATGATAGAGTTCAAACAACTCAAGAATTAACCTTGAACCAGTTAACATAATATGAACCCCACACAGCACTTAAGATGAAACTTACCATTAGTGAGTCCCTGAGGTCAACCCCAGAACCACATCAAACAACCAGACAAAAGCAAAATCCTGTACATAATACCAATATATGTTATTACATTATATAAAACACATAGAATTATCAACTATATAATAATTATAGGGAATATACTGCTAAATGTTTATAATAAGTGGTGTGAATGTCTCTCAGTTAAAGCAATTGATCCTAGAGACAACTATTTCTAGAGCCTGTTTTATGTCTCTGTTCCTCAGGCTGTAGATGAAAGGGTTCAGCAAGGGTGTGACTATTGCATAAATTACAGAAGCAATTATATCTTTGTTGCTGGAGTTCTGGTATAAAGAGAAAAAGTATTCACCTGCAACTGTCCCATAGTACAAAAACACCACAAGGAGATGAGAACCACAAGTATAAAAGGTTTTAAAGAATCTCTTTGTGGAAGTGCCCTTCAAGGCAGTACGTCCTATGAAAATATAAGAGCCAATGATGGTACTCAGAGGTAGGATGAAAAGTAATCCTCCCTCAGTAAAAATGAAAAGCTTGTTAAGGGAGATGTCTGAGCAGCTCAGCTTCAGGAGGAGAGTGAGGTCACAGAAGAAGTTGGGGATGGCATTACTGGCACAGAAGGAGAGTTGGATTAAGAGGAGGGTGTGCAGTAAGGCATGGACACAGCAGAAGAACCAGGACCCAGCAACTAGGCAAACACAGAACTCCTCCCTCATGACAGTGATGTAGTGCAGTGGATGACAGATGGCCATATACCTGTCATAGGCCATCACTGCAAGAAGAAAATTGTCCAGGCAGCCAAACAAAATAAAAAAATACATCTGAGAGATGCATCCCTTGTAGGAGATGGAATGTTGCTGAGCCTGGATATTCAGCAGCATTCTTGGAACTGTAACAGATGAAAGGGAGATGTCACAGAAGGCCAAATGACTGAGGAAGAAGTACATGGGGGTGTGGAGGTGAGAGTCCAGCCTGATGAGCAGGATGATGAGCAGGTTCCCCAGCACAGTTGTCAGGTACATGGCCAGAAACAGGGTAAAGAAGACATTCTGCTGCTCTGGTCTCATGGGGAGCCCCAGGAGGAAGAATTCAAACATAGTGCTCTGGTTCTCCTTCCTCATTCTTCTCTTGTCTCTCCTGGGAATTAGAAAAATGATGAAATAACAGGAAAAATGGATATGGTATTATTGCAACCGTCTTTTCGTCATGATTCTTCTTTGCTTTAGATGCAAGTAATTAGTCCTGCACATGAAGATGGAAAGTTTTTACACTTTAGTTTCTATTTGCTTTCTACTTAAAAGGAGCATCTATTGGCAATAAACAATTGATATTAAATGCTACTTCCTTACCTGAACTACAATAATAAAAATCCTGGCATTCATAGGCTATAGAGCATATCATTTGTGTACATTGGTTCATTTTAAATTTATATTTTAGAGGAATTTTGTTGTCTTGAAACAAATATTTATTTCTGTTTATTGTCAAATATTGTTTAGCAATGTTTCATAAAGATATTTTTATGTATGTCATGTGTCATGTTCAGCTTCATATTCCTCCACTTCCACCAATTAATCACTCCTCTAGTCTTCTTAACTCCAGCAATGCTTCTATGATTTTTAGGTATAAATAAATAAATAAATAAATAAATAAATAAATAAATATCTCCTACTCTAACTTCTATGGTAATCTAACCTTTACATTAAAGAAATGACTTTCAAGTAAAACTAAGGTTAGCAACATTTGGCTTAACACATATTTAATTAGCAAAAGTCTTGACCCTACACATACTCTTGTTTAAAAACATGAACAATAGCAGGGATCAACTGGTTCTCTGTGTAAGAGAGTGTGTCTCCATATCAATACTGTCTCAGTACTTTACTCTGAAATAGAAAATGGAAAGTAAGAAACAGACATCCATCATTTACATGGGGTGGTTTGTTTGTTTGTTTTCCAAGCTATTAAGAATTGTTTATTTAATTTCCTTTTTATAACACAACCTAGATTTTTTGGGAAAAATATAAAAAGAAAATTCTATAAAATTTTATTTATGCAATTTTAATATAGTTATATATAAATAAAAAATTCTATGGTAATTATCAATTACTTTTTAGTAATTTAAAACACTTTAAGTCAAAACAGGATTATTAATGTCTTAACTGTTTTGAGTCCTCCCAAATTACCTGTTACCAAAAGTGTTTTGTTTTCAAGGCAACATTGAATTAGCATCAAATACCAATCTCAGTGTTCTGCAAACATTTTCTAATTCATTCTTCACCATAGTCCTAGAAGACATGTTATTATACCCATTTTAACAGTGAGGAAATTTAGTTAGAGCATCTAAGTCATCTGGAGGTAAAAAAAAAAAAAAAAAAAAAAAAAAAAACTAGTCAGTTACATAATTCACACACACACACACATACACACACACACATACGCACACACACGGCAAATCTCACAGAATAAATATATTAACATTTTACAAGCAATAAAATACTGCATTTTGTAAGACATGAGAGAGAGAGAGAGAGAGAGAGAGAGAGAGAGAATATACAGAGTCCATATGCAAAGACAGACACAGACACATCTTGCCCACCAAAAGCTCACAGCTCCCTCTGACCTCTATCAGCCCTTGATTTACTCAGGCACCAGATAACAAACCCTGTCTCTGAGGCTTTGGATTTCATTAAGATCATCAAGAAAAAATAATGACCTCCTGGCATTTCTCTGTCTATCCTTGCTATCTAGATAAATAAGTTGGAGGATACAAAAAGACCTGGACAGAGTACCAGGGCTCCAACTAGGAAAAAGAATCAAACACAATAATTAGCTTCAATTCTTGCCAGTCCTTGGGGAGGAGCTTGCCCAGAGGGCAAGTACCTGAGCAGACACTAAACTCACCCAAGAGTCACCTAACTATGTGTGTCCTCCATATCAAGGATTTTATATTAGTTATTACCCTGCCACTCTCACAAAATACATAATGCAATAAACTTTTATCCAGTTTTGGAGTTCTCAGCCCATGAGCAGTTAGTGGTCTCCATAGTTTCTGATCTGTGATGAAGAAGCATATCATGATGTATGTGCACGGGAGATAAAAGCCTAATTGTGTCATTAACAGAAAGCCCAAAAGGAACCCTTGCTATATACCCTACTTCCTTTTTCTATATTTTAATGGACACATTTTATATACATTTCAAATGTTATCACCTTTTCATGTTTTCCTTCCAAAAACCCTCTATCCCCCCCCCTTCCCCATGCTTCTATGAGGGTGCTCCTCCGTCCACCCACTCACCCTCTCTCCTTCCTGCCCTGACATCCCCCTACACTGGGGCATCAGCCTTAGCAATACCAAGGGCTTCTCTTCCTATCAATGTCCAACAAGGTCATCCTCTGTTACCCATGAAGCTGGAGCCATGTAGACCCCACTTCTTAGAGTTACCTTCACCTTACACCACTGCTACCCTAGGACCAAGCTTTTAACATGAACGTCTAAGTAACTCCAAGCTAAGTATTAGCTAGATCTCAGTCAAATATAGAATCTAATGCCTAGAAATAAATGAAAACTGCTAGGATGACTACACAGATATTCTGGGATACAGATAAAACAGTCCTACTAAAAATGTTCATAGCTATAAGTGTTCGTATTTTTTCAAAATCACAGAGAGCCCGGTGTGATGACTCAGGGGTTACATAACACGAAGCTTGGTGACATGAGTGCAATCTCTGAACATACATGGTAGAAGGAAATAACTTATTCCTCAAAGGCATCCTGTGAACTACTCTACACATACAGATGGGGGAGCAGGGAAGAAGGGAAAGGGAGAGGGAGAAGGAAACATAATAATGTAAAAATAATTTAAAAGATTGTGCTGGATAGATGGCTCAGAGCGTAAAGAGCACTGTCTACTTTTTGAGAAGATCTGTGTTTAATTCTCAGCATCTACATAACAGCTCATAAACCTTTATAAATCTGGTCCAGGGGATACAATGCCTTCTTCTGAATGTTGTGGCCAGTAGGCACATAAGTGGTACACAGGCATACATACAGACAAAACCCTCATTAAATAAAATAATCGCTTCTATTTTTTAATTCAGACTTCAAACAAATAATACAATGACATACCTCAAGGCTCTAGCAAAATAAAAAGCTAAACTAAACCCAAGTATATAACAAAAATATAGTAATTATTGAAGGATAAATTAATAAAGTAGAAACTAAATGCATAATACATGAGCAATCCAGCAAAAAAATTGTAACATTATGGACACAGCCATATTTTAAATTATAAATTTGTTCCAAGAATAGTAATATTAGGGTCTCACTATCACACTATGGGAAGTAACTCTGAGACCTTATTGCTTACAGAATCATATACATAAAGTCATAGAACATATAGAAATCCAGCTGGTAATAAGTTGGAAGAAACATTCCAACTGGCTAGCTTTCATAGTACTCAAAGATGTTATGAACATTACCAAAGAAGAGAAAACATCAGGCTTACCCAAGTATGAACCATGCAAACTACAATAATAATTGACCTGGGAAGATACACCCAGGATACATGAATGAATTAAACCCTCAAATAATGAAAACAACAATAATTTTATTATGCAATAAACTTTTATAAATGCAAAAGGAAACTGTCAGAGGTTTATTATTCAGTTAATTACAGGAATTCTAGGAGCAATAGTGACACAAGTATTATGAGAGTAACTAACCACTTCCTGCTTGGATTTGAGATCACCCTCACAAGATAAAACTTCTACATCACTGTCAATGTTAAGAAGGATGAGAACTTGAGAGTAGGAAGTTCATAATATTGAGAGGAGAGCCCACCACTATTATTCTGATAAATGGACATAGTAGTGAACTGCCACTACATTCTTATTTTTATGGTCATAAGGAAATGTGTCTCTCAATTCTCATTGAAGGCACTTTTTTTGCAGACCCACAATTGGTCAGCATTCAGAAAAATAAGAGACTTCACAGTGAAAACCCTGAATGAGACATCTATATGACACTCTTTCATCCAAAGGTTCAAAGATCCTGGAGGAAGAAATAATAAAAAGTTTGTAAGACCCAAAGCCAGTAGAAGACTACAGAAAAAAACTGTTTTCTAGACACAATTCTTGGGTTGATATATGAAGTCACATCAGCAAAGACAGCATTTACAAAACTTGTGGAACCTCAATCCAGAAAAAAATCCTAGCACAGATGTGGGGAGTGGAGATGAATCCCAGTGCCTAGCAGAAGAGCTATTGAATTTGGTGCCTAAAAAGCCATCTATGATCCATTATGTGGCCTCTATACCCATGCAAAAGCTGCCATCACTAAGTGAACTTCATGAGAAAAAAGAAGAGCAGAGGAGGATAAAGAAAGAGGAGAATAAAGGAAAAGGAGGAAGAGGAGGAGGAGGAGGAAGAGGAAGAGGAAGAAGATGATTATGAAGAAGAAATTGGAAACGAATGCTAGTGAGCATCTTGAGGTTACTATTGCTGTGATGAATACCATGACCAACAAAACTTAGGTAGAAAAGAGTTTAATTGGCTTGTACTTCCATAGCACTGTTGACCACTCTAAAAAGCCAAGACTCCAACACAAACAGTGCTGGAATGTGAGGGCAGGAGCTGATTCAAAAGAAATGAAGGAATAGTGTTTTCTGACCTGTTCTCAGGATTGCTCAGCCTGCTTTCTTATAGAACCTAGGACCACAAGTCCAGAGATGGCACTACCCACAATGAACTGAGCCCTCCCACGTCAATCATTAATTAAGAAAATACACAGACCCCTTTTCATTTCATCTTTCACACCTCTAACCACAACCCCAGATAAGCATAGCCACCAGAGACCAAAAGGTGAAAGCCCCTACCCAAAATTCCCTTCCTGTATAATAACCCAGCAGCAGTAAACTTGTTTCCTCTATACTCCATTTACCTGAATGTGGCTGATCCTGCATCTCTGAAGGCCTGAGGGTGCCAGGGCCCACCTAGCAAGCACAGTGCAATGATGTCTAACCCCATTCAGAGAAGGCCTGACCTCATTCTCTCTATCTTACAGTTCCAGAAGTCTAACCAGATACCTGCAGTCATCAGCAACCAACAAATGAGACACATACCCCAATGCCCTACCAGCTGGCTCCTTTGGGCAAACCCAGCAGAAGCAAGCTCTTCCTTATCCTTTCTTCTCTTCATTTCCAAGGCCACAATTCCATCCACATACCTGAAGGCCTGCTGCTGCTTAGGACAAAAAAAGGCCAATGATACTCAAATACCACCAATTCTGCCCAAGACTCAGGTGGCCTGCCCTTACCCAGGAAAACTATCTTCCTAAATCCAGCAGGGTCTTCTAGTTCTGCTTGTATCCCTGAAAGCCTGATACTACCAGGAACAACTAGTTCTACCTGTAATTCCAGAGGCCTGCTGACATCAGGGACTACCAACTCTACCTGAAAACCTGGAGGCTTATTCCCATTAGGGACTACCAGACTTTCCAAAACTAAGGATAACCAGATGGCTAAAACCAAGCATACAACACTACCAACAAAAGCCAAGTAAATATGGCACCACCAGAACCCAGCTATATGATTACAGCTATCACTGCATATCCTAACACAACTAAATTTCAAGAGAATGACTTTAACTCTAATTCCATGATGATGATAGTAGCATTTAAAGAGCAAATTGAAGTCCCTTCAAAATATACGGAAAATTCAAATAGGTAGAAGTTCTTAAATGAGTAAATATTACGAAATATAGGAAAATACAACCAAACTGGTAGAAAAAATGAATAATGCTGTTCAAGACCTAAAAATGGGAATAGAAGCAATAAGGAAACACAAACAGATCCACACTGGAGATAGAAAACCTAGAAAATATAACTGTAAACATAGACACAAGCATCACCAACATAATACAGAAGACAGAAAAGAGAATCTCACATGTAAAAGATACAATAGAAGATTGTATGTAAAGAAGAAGAATGTAAAAGATGCTACATCTGTCAAAAATGCTAAAGATAAAATCTTTCTAACACAAAACAACCAGAAAATTTGGGACACTATGAAAAGCCCAAACCTAAGAATAATAGGAATAGAAAAAGAACTCCCAACTCAAAGGCCCAGAAAATATCTTCAACAAAATCATAAAAGAAAATTTCCCTATCCTAAAAAAAAATGGCTATAAATATACAAGAAACTTACAGAACACCAAACAGAATGGACCAAAATGAAAATATTCCAGCCACATAATAATTAAAATGCTAAGTGTACAGAACAAAGAAAGAATATTAAAATCCTCAAGGGATAAAGGCCAAGTAACGTATAAAGGCAGAACTATTAGAATTATACCAGATTTCTCAATAGAAACTTTAAAAGCCAGAAAAGCCTAGGCAGATGTATTATAGTCTCTAAAAGCTCACAGACGCCAGGTAAGACATCTATACCCAGGAAAACTTTCAATCACTATAAACAGAGAAAACACCATATTCCATGACAAAATAACAAATTTAAACAATATATTTTCACCCATCCAGCCTTACATAGACTCATAGGAGGAAAACTCAAACACAAGAAATAGATAATTCTACACCATCAAATCTAAAAGAAGAGAAACACCCAGAGAGAAAGACAGACAAACCAACTGACATACTGACTGACAGACAGACAGACAGAAGCAAACACACCAAATACACAATACCATCACCATCAAAATAGCAAGAACTAACTATCATTGGTCATTAATATCTCTCAACATCAATGGTCTCAATTCTAAAATGAAAAGACATAGGTTAAGAGACTGGATACATAATCAGGATCCATCATTCGACTCCATACAATGAACATGCCTCAGCAACAAAAATAGACATTACCCTGAGTGAAGAGGTGGAAAAATTTTCCAAAAATAAATAAATAAATAAATAAATAAAAGTGGATCCAAGAATCAAGCTGGAGTAGCTATTCTAATATCAAATAAAGTAGACTTTCAAGAAAAATTAGTCAAAAGAGAAATGGAAGGGTGCTTCATACACATCAATGGAAAAATCCACCAAGATGACATCTCAATTCTGAACATTAATGCCCCAAATGCAAGGGCAACCATATTAGGTTTTTTTAAAGCATTATTTGAGCCTAAGTCACACATTTCACTCACACAATAATGGTAGGAGACTTCAAACCTTCACTTTCATCAATTGGCAGGTCATTAAGACAAAAGCTAATCAGAGAAATAATAAAATTAACATGTTATGAATCAAATGAACCTAACATATCTATAGCATATTTCATCTCAACACAAAAGAATATACCTTCTTTTCAGCACATTGTGTAACCTTTTACAAAGTTAACCATATAAGCGGTCACAAAACAAAATTCAACAGATATTTAAAAATTGATATAATTCCTTATAACTTATCAGACCACCATGGATTAAAGATGGACATCGTCAACAACTGAAACAACAAAAAGACTACTTACTCGTAGAAACTGAACATTATTCTACTCTACAATCTCTGGATCAGGAAAAATAAATAAATTTTAAAAAGTGAAGATTTTTTAGAATTCAAAGAAAATGAAGGCACAACATACCCAAACATACAGGACACAATAAAAGCAGTACAAAAAGGAAAGTTTATAACATAGCACTATGTGCCTTCTTAAAGAAATTGCAGAATTCTTTTATTAAAAAATTTAATTGTGCCTGAAAGCTCTAGAACAAAAGGAAGCAAACAAACCCAAGAGAATTAGATAATGGGAAATAATCAAACTATAGATGAAATCAATAAATTAGAAAAAATATGAAAAATCAATGAAACAAAGACGTGGTTCTTTGAGAAAATCAACAAGATAGACAAACCACTTGGCTAAAGCCAAGTGAACTAAAAGTCAGAGAAACCGGATATGAAACTTTTAAATCAGAAATGAAAAGGGAGAGATAACAACAGACATTGATTGAGAAAATTCAAAGAATCATTAGATATTACTTCAATAAGTCTTTATTCCACAAAATTAGAAAAGTTATATGAAATGGGTAAACTTCTCAACTGATACCACTTACTAAAGTTAAACCAAAACAAAATAAATGCTTTTGGGTTTGGCCTGTGCTGAGAACAGAGCCTCTACTCAAACACTCTTCCACCTGAGCCCACAGGGAGCTTACTGCACATCCTACCAGCTGTCCCGGGAGAAAATGCCTGGAGCTCTCAGAGGACAGATAGTGTAGTGCACTCTAGAACTGGATCTTTCCAGCCCAACGATAAGGCTGGGTGACTGCAATCAAGACACAGGATCTGCCCACAGATGACTGAGCTCCCAGAACAGCCTCACAAGCGCTCTCCCACCTGAGCCCACAATGACAGAACTGAGTCACTGCCATCAGAACTCACTACCTGCCCGCAAAAAACCAAACACCCAGAAGCTAGCTCCTTCCTGAGCCAATGGGCCCTCAGACCCACAGGAGAGACAGGCTCCAGTCAGAGACAACAAGATCACCTTGATGACAAGATGTCAAAAGAACCTAAGCAATGGAAACCAAGACAACCCGACAACATCAGAACCCAGATTTCCCAACACAGCAAGTAGTGGATTGCCAAACACACCAGAAAAACAAGACTTAGATTTGAAATCATACTTTATGATGGATGATGATGATGGAGGTCTTTGAGAAGCATGTGGATAACTTCCTTAAACAATTACAGGCGAACACACATAAACAATTAGAAGCCCTTAAAGAGGAAACACAAAAATCACTAAAAGATCTATAGGAAAACCCAACCAAACCGGTGAAGGAATTGAAAACAGAAGTAAAAACAATGAAGAAATCACAAAAAGAGACAACCCTGGAAATAAAAAACCTTAAGAAAGAAATCAAGAGTCACAGATGCAAGCATCACCAACAGACTATTAGAGATGGAATAAAGGATCGCAGGGGCAGAAGACAATATAGAAAACATTGAAACAACATTCAGAGAAAACAAAAAACCTAAAATATCCTAACCCAAAACATCCAAGATACTCAGGACACAAGACCAAACCTAAGGATAATAGGTGTAGAAGAGGGCGAAGACTCCCAACTAAAAGACACAGTAAGCTTCCCAGCCCAGCGAGATGGCAGAGTGACTGCCATCAAGACTCAGAACTCACCCGCACACAGCTGAGCCCACAGAGAAGCCTTGCAAGCGCTCTCCCACCTGAGCCCACAGTAAGCCCTAAGCCTGCCTCATACCCTCACTGGCTGTATGGGGAGGAAACACCTGGTGGTCTTCTGAGCCGATAGGGAGGTGAACTATGGAATCAGGTCTTTTCCAGCACAGCGAGAGGGCAGCGGAACCAGCATCAAGACTCAGGACCAGCCTGCACATGGCTTAGCCCCCAGAGAAGCCTTGCAAGTGTTCTCCCACCTGAACCAATGGGAGCTTGCCACATACCCTTTATGCTGTCCCAGGAAGAATAGCATGGAGCTCCTGGAGAACAGTTAGAGTGGTGCACTCTGGAATGGGGTCCTTTCTAGCCTTTCGAGAAAGCCAGGAAACTGCCATCAAGACTCAGGACCTGCCTGCATATGGCTGAGCACCCAGAGAAGGCTTGCAAGAGCTCTCCATCCTGAGCCCACAGAGACATAACAGGGCCACTGCAATCAGAACTCACTACCTGCCTGCAAAGAGACAAACATCCAGAAGCAAGCTCCTTCCTTAGCCAATGGGCCCTCAGACCCACAAGAGAGACAGGCTCCAGTCAGAAATAACAGGAGCACCTATAATCAGAGACAAAAAGATGGCAAGAGGAATGTGAAAGGACCTAATCATTGGAAACCAAGAAAACTTGGAAACATTAGAACCCAGCTCTCCCACTACAGCAAGAGGTGGATTGCCAAACAAACTAGAAAAACAAGACTTAGACTTGAAATGAAACTTCATGATGATGACGGAGATCTAAGAGAAGAACATAAACAACTCCCTTAAATAATTACAGGAGAAATCACCCAAAGAACTACAGGAAAACACAACCAAACAAATAAAAGAATTGAAAATGGAAATAGAAAGAATAAAGAAGACACAAAAAGAGAAAACTCTGAAGATGGAAAACCAAAAAAGAAAAAAGAAATCAGGAGTCACAGATGCAAGCATTACCAACAGACTGCAAGAGATGGAAGAGTGAACTCAGGGGCCAAAAACAACATAGAAAACATAGACAAAACAGTCAGAGAAGATGCAAAAATCAAAAAGTTCTTAACTCAAAATGTCCAGGAGATCCAAGACACAATGAGAAGACCAAACCTAAGGATAAAAGGTGTAGAAGAGGGTGAAGAATATCAACTAAAAGGCACAGTAAAAATCTTCAACAAAATCATAGAATAAAACTTCCCTGACCTTAAGAACAGGAACTAGATGACAGTGAAGCCTACAGAACTCCAAATAAATTGGATAAAAAAATAAATTCCTCCCAAAACATAATAGTCAAAAAAAACTGAATATTTGAAACAAAGAATGAATCCTAAAAGCTGTAAAGGAAAAAGGACAAGTAACATATAAAGGCAGACCAATCAGAATTACAACAGAATTATAAACAGTGACTATGAAAACTAGAAGACCCTGAAGAGATGTCATAAGACCCTAAGAAAACACAAATGCTAGCCCAGGTTACTATGTCCAGCAAAACTCTCAATTATCATAGGTGGAGAAATCAAGATATTCCAGAACAAAAAAAAAATTACACAATATCTGTCCACAAACAAACCCTATAAAAAATGATAAATAAAGAAGGTCCAGATCCGCCACCAGGAACAACTGAGACCTAGAGACGACGGCCTGATGAGAAGGTGTTCCGACTAGCCAGGGGCAGAGAGATCTCTGCCGAGCGCTCAGAAAGTGCGCCCCTTCCCTGCTAGATCCAAGGACCAGGAACTCGGCATTGGGCCCTCTGTTCCCAGCCAGCAGCTTTTGGGTGCAGAACGGGTGCTCGGATCATCCGGCTCCAGGAACAACAGAGATCCAGGGACACAGGCCAGGTACAAGGGAAAGACAAGAACCAATCATTGACAACAAGATGGCAAGAAGAAAGCAAAAGATCACACTCCAGGGAAACCAAGACAACCCCGCAACACTAGAACCCAGCTCTCCCATCACATCAAACAGCAGAATGACAAACAGTTCAGAAAAAGAAGACTCAGACCCATAATTCTACCTCAAGATGATAATAGAGATCCTTAAGCAAGAACAAGAGGAAAAGCATAAAGAAATACAAGCTTTTTTATTATTGAAAAACTTTATTTCAAAAAACAAATATGAATGTACAAATTTTCAGCATTTTTGCATTAAAGTATACAAATACATTTTTAAGGTTGTAATTAAGTATTTGTGGGTACATATACATACACATATGTATATATGTAACAATAATATAGGAAAAGAGGGTATTAATTTGAGAGGATAGGAGAACAACTGGGAGGGGCTGTAGGGAGAAAAGGGAGATGTAATACAGTTCTATTTTAATTAAAATATATTCTATGTTTTTTCTTGAACTTCACACAATCTGTGAGTTTTTTCTGGGTGTTCAGAGATTTCTAGGGTTAGTATCCCATTATCAGTGACTGCATATTATTATGTCTGTTCTTTTGTGACTGGGTTGTCTCACTCAGGATGATATTCTCTAGATGAATCCATTTTGTTAAGAATTTCATTAAGTCATTGTTTCTGATAGCTGAGTAGTACTCCATTGTGTAAATGTACCACAATTTTTGTAATCATTACTCTACTGAAGGACATCTGGGTTCTTTCCAGCTTCTGGCTATTATAAATAGAACTGCTATGAACATTGTGGTGGATGTCTTTGTTGTATGTTGAGGCGACTCTGGGGTAAATGCCCAAAAGTGGAATAACTGGGTCTTCAGGTAGTAATAGGTCCATTTTTCAGAGAAATAGCCAGACTAATTTCCAGAGTGGTGGTATCAGTTTACAACCCCACCAACAGTGGAGAAGTGTTTCTCTTTCTCCACATCCTCGGCGGCATCTGTTATCAACTGATTTTTAGATATTGGCCAATCTAACTGGTATGAGGTGGAATCTCAATGTTGTTTTGATTTGCATTTCCCTGATGGCTAAGGATGTTGAGCACTTCCTTAGTTGTTTCTCAGCCATTCGATATTCCTCAATTGAGAACTTTTTGTTTAAGTCTGTACCCCATTTTTAATAGGGTTGTTTGATTCTCAGGTGTCTAGCTTTTTGAGTTCTTTGTATACTTTGGATATTAGGCCTCTCTCCGATGTGGGGTTGGTAAAAATCTTTTCCCACACTGTTGGCTGCAGTTTTTTTTTTTTTTTTTTTTTTTTTTTGACAGTGTCTTTAGCCTGACAGAAACTTTGCAACCTCATTAAATCCCATGTGTCAATCTTTGACCTTAGAGCTCAAGCCATTGGTGTTCTGTTCAGGAAATTTTCTCCTATGCCTATGAGTTCTAAGGTTTTCCCTAATTTCTCATCTAATAGTTTTAGTATACCTATTTTAATGCGGAGATCTTTGATCCACTTACACTTGAGCTTTGTACAAGGAGATAAGAAAGGGTCTATTTTCATTCTTCTGAATGCTGAGGTCCAGTTGGACCAACACCTTTGTTGAATAGGCTATCCAATTTCCATTGAATGTTTACAGCACCTTTGTCAAAAATCAAGTGACCATATACATGAGGGCTCATTTCTGGATCTTCTATTCTATTCCATTGATCCACGTGCCCATTTCCGTATTAGTACCATGCAGTTTTTAGCACAATTGCCTTGTAATATAGCTTGAGGTCAGGAATAGTGATTTCTGCAGATTTTTTTTTTGTTGTTGTTGTTGTTGGGAATGGATTTCGCTATTCTAGGTCTTTTGTTATTCGAGATGAAATTGCACATTGCTCTAGCCAACTCAATGAAGAACTGGGTTGGAATTTTGATGGGGAATGCATTAAATCTGTAGATTGCTTTTGGTAAGATGGCCATTTTTAAAATGTTGATCCTTCGAATCCATGAGCATGGGAGATCTTTCCATTTTCTGAGATCTTCCTCGACTTCCTTCTTTAGAGGTTTGAAGTTCTTGTAATAGAGGTCCTTCACTTGCTTAGTTAGAGTCACACCAACGTATTTCATAGTTTTTGTGACTTGTGAAGGGTATATTTTCCCTAATTTCTTTCTCCACAAGTTTTTGCTTTTAATATAGGAAGGCTACTAATTTGCTATAGTTAATTTTATATCCACACACTTTGCTGAACTTGTTTATCAGCTGTAGGAGTTCTCTGGTGGAATTTGTGGGTTCCCTTAAGTACACTATAATGTCATCTGCAAATAGAGATGTTTTTACTTCTTCCTTTCTAATTTGTATCCCTTTGGTTTCCTTTTGCTGTCTAATTGCTCCAGCCAGGACTTCCAGTACTATGTTGAATAGGTAGAGGGAGAGTGGGCAGCCTTGTGGAGTCCCTGATTTTAGTGGGATTACTTCAAGTTTCCCACCATTAAGTTTGGTGTTGGCTGTTGGTTTTCTGTATACTGCTTTTATTAGGGTTAGGTATGGGCCTTGGATTCCTGTTCTTTCCATGACTTTTAACATGAAGGGGTGTTGGATTTTGTCAAATGCTTTCTCAGCATCTAATGAGATGACCATGTGGTTTTTTTCTTTGAGTTTGTTAATATGGTGAATTACATTGATGGATGTCCTTATATTAAACTGATACAACCACTCTGGAAATAAGTCTGGCGATTCCTCAGAAAATTGGACATAGTACTACCTAAAGATCCAGCTATTCCACTTCTGGGCATATACCCCAGAGACACTCCAATATACAACATAGATACATGCACAACAATGTTCATAGAGCTCTATTTATAATAGCCAGAAGCTGGAAAGAACCCAGATGTCCTTCAGTAGAGTAAGGATTACAAAAATTGTGGTACATTTACACAATGGAGTACTACTCAGCTATCAGAAACAATGACTTAACCAAATTCTTAAGAAAATGGTTGCATCTAGAGAATATCATCCTGAGTGAGATAACCCAGTCACAAAAGAACAGACATAATATGCAGTCACTGATAGTGGGATGCTAACCCCAGAGGCTCGCACTGTGAAGTTCAAGAAAAAAAAGAAAACAAAACAAAAAAAAAAATGTCATGATCAATCCTTACACACCAAGAAAACATTGACTAATTCCGGGTTACATCCTGTTTTACATGTACTTTTTGCTCATTGTAACTAGTAAGACCTTAATGCAGAGTATCAAACCTTAAAAAAAAGAAAAAAAAAAAGGCAAGCACTGACACAATTGTATTTGTATACATTCATAGAAAAATGTTTAAAATTTTACAAAAAAAAAAAAGAAAGAAAGAAAATGGTTGCATCTAGAGAATATCATCCTGAGTGAGATAACCCAGTCACAAAAGAACAGATATAATATGCAGTCACTGATACTGGGATCCTAACCCCAGAGGCTTGGACTGCCCCAGAAGCAACTCAAAAACTGTGTGAAGTTAAAGAAAAAAAAAACATTATGCTCAATCCTTACACACTAAGAAAACGTTGACTAATTCCGGGTTACATCCTGTTTTACATGTAATTTTTGCTCATTGTAACTAGTAAGACCTTACTGCAGAGTATCAAGCCTTAAAAAAATGCTTAAAAATTTTTACATTTATCTTTGTTTTTTTTAATAAAGTTCTAATAAAAATAAAATAAAATAAAGGATCCCTGCATTCCAGGGATGAAGCCTATTTGATCATGGTGAATGATGCATTTGATATGTTCTTGGATTCGGTTTGCAAAGAATTTTGTTGAGTATTTTTGCATCAATGTTCAAAAGTGAGATTGGTCTGAAGTTCTCTTTTTTTGTACGGTCTTTGAGTGGTTTATGGACGAGGGTTATTATAGGCTCAAAAATGAGTTGGGTAGTGTTCCATCTGATTCTATTTTGTGGAATAGTTTGGATAGTTTTGGTATTATGTCGTCAATATATGTCTGATAAAACTCTGCACTGAACCCATCTGGACCTGGGCTTTTTTTGGTAGGGAGGCTTTTGATGACTGCTTCCATTTCTTTAGGTGTTATGGATTATTTAGATGGTTTACCTGGTCGTGATTTAACTTTGGTATCTTGTATCTGTCTAGAAATTCATCCATTTCCTCCAGATTTTCCAGCTTTGTTGAGTATAGGATTTTATAGTAGGATATGATGATTTTTTGAATTTCCTGAATTTCAGTTGTTATGTCCCCACTTTCCTTTCTGATTTTGTTAATTTGGATATTCTCTCTTTACCCTCTAGTTAGTGTGGCTAAGGGTTTATCTATCTTGTTGATTTTCTCAAAGAACCAGCTCTTGGTTTTGTTGATTCTTTGAATGATTCTTTTTGTTTCTATTTGGTCTATTTCTGCCCTAAGTTTGATTATTTCATGCTGTCTACTCCTCTTGGGTGTATCTGCTTACGTTTGATCTAGAGCTTTTAACGGTGCTGTCAGGTTGCTAGTGTATGCTCTCTCCAGTTTCTTTTTGAAAGCACTCAGGGCTATGAATTTTCTTCTCAGTACTGCTTTCATTGCATCCCATAGGTTTGGGTATGTCTTGTTTCCATTTTCATTGAATTCTAGAAAATCCTTAATTTCTTTCTTTATTTCTTCTTTGACACTGCTATTGTTTAATAAAGCATTGTTTAGTTTTCATATGTATATGGGCTATTGGTTGTCTTTGTTGTTACTAAAGACCAGCCGTAGACCATGGTGATCTGAAAGGATGCATAGGAGTACTTTGATCTCCTTATATCAATTGAGGCTCGTTCTGTGTCCAATTATGTGGTCAATTTTTCAGAAGATGCTGTGAGGTTCTGAGAAGAAGGTGTATTCTTTTGTTTTAGAATGATATGTTCTGTAGATATCTATTAATTCCAGTTGTTTCATAGTCTCTACTAGTTTTACAATGTCCTTGTTCAGTTTATGTTTCCATGATCTGTCCATTGGTGAGAGGGGGTATTAAAGTCTCCCGCTATCATTGTGTGGGGTAAAATGTATTTTTAAGCTTTAGTTGGGTTTCTTTTATGAATATGGGTGCTTTTGTATTTGGAGCATATATGTTAAGGATTGAGAGTTCCACCTTACAGATTTCCCCTGTAATGAGTGAAACATGTCCTTCCTTATCTTTCTTGAAAACTTTTGATAGAAAATCTACTTTATTTGATATTAAAATGGCCACTCTATCTTGCTTCTTGGGACCATTTTCTTGGATGGTTTTCTCCCAACCTTTTAAACTGAGATAGTGTATGTCTTTGTCTCTGAGATGAGTTTCCTGTATGCAGCAAAATGCTGGGTTTTGTTTATGTATCCAGTCTGATAGCCTATATCTTTTCATTAGGGAGTTGAGTCCATTTATGTTAATAGATATCAAAAAATAGTGGTTGCTGTTTTCTGCTATTGTTGCTTTTGTAGGTTGAATTGTGCCTGTCTGTCTTCTTTTGGTTTTCTTAATTAGAAGTTTTTGTGTTTTTACCATGAGGTGGTTCCCCTCATTGTACTGGGTTTTTCACCTATAATTTGTTATAGTTCTGGGTTTGTGGTCATATATTGTGTGAATTTAGTTTTGTCTTGGAATAGCTTCATCTCTCCATCTATGGTGATTGATAGTTTTGCTGGGTATAGCAGCTTGGGCTGGCACTTGTGCTCTCTTAGGGTCTGCATGATGCCTGTCCAGGCTTTTCTAGCTTTCATAGTCTCTGTTGAGAAATTGGGTGTGATTCTGATTGGTCTGTGTTTATATGTTACATGACCTTTTTCCCTTACTACTTTTAGTATTCTTTCTTTGCTTTGGGTACTTGTTGTTTCGACTGTTATATGTCGGGAGGAATTTCTTTTCTGGGCCAACCTATTTGGAGTTCTGTAGGCTTCTTTTTTGCTTGTGTTCATCTCATTCTAAATCTATCTTTAAGATATTTACTGTACTTCTTAGTTAATATTCTTTGCCCTCTTCCATTCCTATTATCCTTAGGTTTGGTCTTCTCATTTGTCCTGGATCTCCTGAATATTTTGGGTTAGGAGCTTTTTGGTTTTTGCATCTTCTCTGACTGTTTTGTCTATGTTTTCAATGTTGTCTTCGACCCCTGAGATTCTCTCTTCGATCCCTTGTAGTCTGTTGGAAATGCTTGCATCTATGACTCCTGATATCTTTTTTAGGATTTCTACATCTAGGGTAGTCTCTTTTAGTATTTTCTTTATTGTGTTCATTTCCGTTTTAAATTCCTTCTTCCATTCCTTCATCTCTTTGTTTCTGTTTTCTTCTAGTTCTTTGAGTTCTTTGAGTGTTTTTCTTGTTTCTTCTTTAAAAGTTTCTAATTCTTTATGCTTGTCCTCCCATTCTTGTTTAAGGATCTCTATCATCATCTTGAGGTAGGATTTCGGGTCTCAGTCTTCTTTTTCTGGAGAGTTTGGCATTCCACTGTTTGTTGTGATGGGAAAGCTGGGTTCTAGTGTTGCCAGGTGTCTTGGTTTCCCTGGGGTATGTTCTTTTGCTTTCCTCTTGCCATCTTGTTGTCAGTGATTAGTTCTTCCCTTTCTCTTGTACCTGGCCTGTGTCCCTGGATCTCCACTGTCCCTAGTGCACCCCAAAAGCCAAATTTACACAATATCTGGCCACAAACCCAGTACTACAATGAATTATAGGTGGAAAACCCAATACAACATGGGAAACTACATCCTAGTAAAAACAGTAAAATACCTAAGCAAGAAAACTATAAGAAGACAGACACACAAGGACATTTTACCTCCAAAATCTAAAATATCTGGAAACAACAACCACTATTCCTTAATATCTGTTAACAGAAATAAACTCAATTCCCCAATAAAAAGATATAGTACTGGTAGTCCTGGCCAGAGGAATTAGACATCGAAAGGAAGTCAAAGGTTACACACTGAAAAGGCAGAAATTAAAATATCACTATTTGCAGAAAATATGATAGTATACTTATGTGACCCTAAAAATTCTACCAGAGAACTTTTACAGCTGATAAACAACTTTAGCAAAGTGCCTGGATATAAAATTTACTCAAGTAAATCAGTAGCCTTCCTTTACTCAAAGGACAAACAGGCTGAGAAAGAAATTAGAGAATTGACATACTTCACAATAGTCACAAAGACTATAACATAACTTTGGTTGACCCTAACCAAGCAAGTGAAGGATTTCTGTGGCAAGGACTTTAAGACTCTAAAGAAGAAAACTGAAGAAGATCTCAGAAGATAGAAATATCTTCCATGCACATGGATTGGAAGGATCAAAATTGTAATAATGGCCATCTTACCAAAAGCAATCTACAAATCAATGCAATTCCCATCAAAATTCCAATTTCATGAAGTTAGATAAAGCCATTTTCAAATTCATCTGGAATAACAAAAAACCTAGAATAGTGTAATCTATTCTCAAGAATAAAAACACTTCTGGGGGAATCATCATCCCTGACCTCAAGTTATATTACAGATCAATTGTGATAAAACCTGCATGGTATTGTTACCGAGATAGGCAGGTAGATCAATGGATCAAAATTGAAGACCCATAAATGAAACCACACATCTATGGTCACTTGATCTTTGACAAAGAAGCTAAAAATATTCAATGGAAAAAGAACAGCTTCTTCAACAAATGGTGTTTATTCATCTGTCATTCACCATGCAGAAGAATTCAAATTGATCCTTTCTTATCTCCTTGTTCAAAGCTTAAGTCCACGTGGATCAAATACCTCCACATAAAACCAGGTACACTGAAACTATTAAAAAAGAAGTTAGGAAGAACAACATTATTAACCAACCAACCCCTCCAAAACTCCCATAGACTAAAACAACAACCTTTGAACACACATTGAAAGACCTATTGATTCAGTCACATATGTAGCTAGAGGTATCAGTATTGGCATCAATGTAAGAAGAGGCTTTTGGTCCATAGAGGGCAGGTTTTCCCAACATAGAATGCCAAGGCAATGGCATAGAGAGGGTTAATAGGAGGAAGTGCACCTTTGTGAAATCAAATGGAGGTGGAGGGACGAATGGAAGAGGGGTGGGTGAAAGGGATAACATCTCAAGAGTAAATACAGAGGATCTAATTTAAAAATGAGAAAAATGGATAGAGGCTGAGAAACTGCGATTGGGAACAGAAAATCAGAACTTCTGTTTCCACCTGGAGGCGACTTCCGGACACAGAGCGGAGCCTGGCCTACCTGCCAGGCAGGACGGCGGCTCATAGAGGCTGAGCAACTGGTGAGTGGGAGATCAAGACTGCAGGGGAGCAGAGAGATCTCTGCTGAGTGTACACGGAAAGTGCACACCGTAACTCGCCCTGCCCCGCCCTGCCCGATCCAGCTATTGGGAACAAAAAATTAGAACTTCTGTTTCCACCTGGAGGCGACTTCCGGACGCAGAGCAGAGCCTGGCCTACCTGCCAGGCAGAGCGGCGGTTCATAGAGGCTGAGCAACTGCCATTGGGAACAGAAAATTAGAACTTCTGTTTCCACTTGGAGGCGACTTCCGGACGCAGAGCGAAGCCTGACCTACCTGCCAGGCGGAACTGCAGCTCATAGAGGCTGAGCAACTGTGCCTGATCCAGCAAACAGAAACAGAACGTTGGAACTTCTGCTCACACCCGACGACTCTGAGGCATAAAACAGGGCTTGACCCATCTGACACCTCAACCAGTGGAGAACCAGAGACACAGACCAGATACAAGGGAAAGGTAAGAATATATCACTGACAACAAAATGGCAAGAAGAAAAAGAAAGAGTATATCCCAAGGGAACCAAGACAATCTAGCAACACCAGAGCCCAGCTCTCCCATAACAGCAAACATCAGAACTCCAAACACTCCAGAAAAAGAAGACACAGACCTGAAATCATGCCTCAAGACGCTGATAGAGTTAATTAAACAAGAAAGGGAGGAAAAGCAAAAAGATTCAGAAGCTTTTAAAGAAGAAACAAGAAAAACACTCAAAGAACTCAAAGAACTAGAGGAAAACAGAACCAAAGAAATAAAAAAAAATGGAAGAGGGAAATTAAAACAGAGATTGACAGAATAAAGAAAACACTAAAAGAGATAACACTAGAGGCAGAACACCAAAAAAAGAAATCAGGAGTCACAGAAGCAAGCATTTCCAATAGATTACAAGAGATCGAAGAGAGAATTTCGGGGGCAATAGACAACATTGCAAACATAGACAAAAAAGCCAGAGAAGATGCAAAAAACAAAAAGCTCCTAACCCAAAATGTCCAGGAAATCCAAGACACAATGAGAACACCGAACATAAGGATAATAGGAATAGAAGAGGGAGAAGAGTATCAACTAAGGGGAACAGTAAATATCTTCAACAAAATCATAGAAGAAAACTTCCCTACCCTCAAGAATGAGATGACCACGAGCATAAAAGAAGCCTTCAGAACTCCAAATAGGTTGGACCAGAAAAGAAATACCTCCCGACACATAATAGTAAAAACATCAAGCGCCCAAAGTAAAGAAAGAATACTAAAAGCAGTAAGGGAAAAAGGTCAGGTAACATATAAAGGCAGACCAATCAGACTCACACCCGATTTCTCAACAGAGACTATGAAACCTAGAAGAGTCTAGACAGACATCATGCACTCCATAAGAGAGCACAAGTGCCAGCCCAAGCTGCTATACCCAGCAAAACTATCAATCACCATCGATGGAGAGACGAAGATATTTCAAGACAAATCAAAATTCACACAATATCTGACCACAAACCCAGCACTACAATGAATTATAGGTGGAAAACCAATACAATGAGGGAAAATACAGCCTAGTAAGAACAAAAAAAATTCCTAAACAAGAAAACTAAAAGAAAAAAAAAAAAACACAGAAACAACTCAACCCAAAAAAGCAATAATAGCAGGAAACAGAAACAACTATCTCTTGATATCTATTGACATAAATGGTCTCAACTCCCCAATAAAGAGACATAGACTATCAGACTGGATACATAAACAAAATCCAACCTTTTGCTGCATACAGAAAACTCATCTCGGAGACAAAGAAAGACACTTTTTCAGAGTAAAAAAGTGGGAAAAAAACTTCCAAGCAAACAGCTCCAAGAAGCAAGCTGGAGTGGCTATTCTAATATCGAATAAAGTAAATTTCCAAACAAAAGTTATCAAAAAAGATAAGGAAGGACACGTTTTACTCATTACCGGGGAAATCTGTCAGGAGGAACTCTCAATCCTTAACATATATGCTCCAAATAAAAAATCACCCACATTCATAAAAGAAACCCTACTAAAGCTCAAAAAATACATTTTACCCCACACAATAATAGTGGGAGACTTTAATACCCCACTCTCACCAATGGACACATCAGGGAAACAGAAACTGAACAAGGACACTGCAAAACTAGCAGAGACTTTGAACCAACTAGAATTAATAGCTATATACAGAACACACTATCACAAAGTAAAAGAATACACCTTCTTCTCACCACCCCTTGGCACCTTCTCGAAAATTGACCACATAATTGGACACAGAACGAGCCTCCATCGATATAAGATTGAAATACTCCCATGCATCCTCTCAGATCACCATGGTCTAAGGCTGGTCTTTAACAACAACAAAGACAACAAAAAGCCCACATACACATGGAAACTAAACAATGCTCTGTTAAAGGATAGCAGGGTCAAAGAAGAAATAAAGAAAGAAATTAAGGATTTTCTAGAATTCAACGAAAACGAAAACACAACATACCCAAACCAATGGGATGCAATGAAAGCAGTATTGAGAGGAAAACTCATAGCCCTAAGTGCTTCCACAAGAAACTGGAGAGAGCTCACATCAGCAACCTGACAGCACAGCTGAAAGCCCTAGAACAAAAGGAAGCAGATATACCCAAAAAGAGTAGACGGCAAGAAATAATCAAAATTAGGGCAGAAATAGACCAAATAGAAACAAAAAGAACCATTGAAAAAATCAACAAAACCAAGAGTTGGTTCTTTGAGAAAATCAACAAGATTGATAAACCCCTAGCCAGACTAACTAGAGGGCAAAGAGAGAGTATCCAAATTAACAAAATCAGAAAAAAAAGTGGGGACATAACAACTGAAATTGAGGAAATTCAAGAAATCATCAGATCCTACTACAAAAACTTATACTCCACAAAATTGGAAAATCTGGAGGAAATGGATGAATTCCTAGACAAATACAAGGTCCCAAAGTTAAACCAGGACCAAGTAAACCATCTAAATAACCCTATAACACCTAAAGAAATAGAAGAAGTCATCAAAAGCCTCCCAACCAAAAAAAGCCCAGGTCCAGACGGGTTCAGTGCAGAATTTTATCAGACTTTTATTGAGGATATAACACCAATACTCGCCAAACTATTCCAAAAAATAGAATCAGATGGAATATTACCCAACTCATTTTTTGAGGCTACAATAACACTCGTACCTAAACCACACAAAGACCCTACAAGAAAAGAGAACTTCAGACCAATCTCACTTATGAACATTGATGCAAAAATACTCAACAAAATTCTCGCAAACCGAATCTAAGAACACATCAAAACGATCATTCATCATGACCAAGTAGGTTTCATCCCTGGGATGCAGGGATGGTTTAACATAAGGAAATCCATCAACGTAATCCACCATATAAACAAACTCAAAGACCAAAATCACATGGTCACCTCACTAGACGCTGAGAAAGCATTCGACAAAATCCAACACCCCTTCATGTTAAAAGTCCTGGAAAGAACAGGAATCCAAGGCCCATACTTAAACATAATAAAAGCAATATACAGCAAACCAACAGCCAACATCAAACTTAATGGCAAGAAACTTGAAGCAATCCCACTAAAATCAGGGACTCGACAAGGCTGCCCACTCTCCCACTACCTATTCAACATAGTACTGGAAGTGCTGGCTGGAGAAATTAGACAGCAAAAGGAGATCAAGGGGATACAAATTGGAAAGGAAGAGATAAAAATATCACTCTTTGCCGATGACATGATAGTGTACTTGAGTGACCCCAAAAATTCCACCAGAGAACTCCTACAGCTAATAAACAAGTTCAGCAAAGTGGCTGGATACAAAATTAACTCATACAAATCAGTAGCCTTCCTGTACTCAAAGGACAAACATGTGGAGAAAGAAATTAGTGAAAACGTACCCTTCACAATCGTTACAAAAACTATGAAATACCTTGGTGTGACTCTAACTAAGCAAGTGAAGGACCTGTATGACAAGAACTTCAAACCTCTAAAGAAAGAAATTGAGGAGGATCTCAGAAAATGGAAAGATCTCCCATGCTCATGAATTGGAAAAATCAACATCTTAAAAATGGCCATCCTACCAAAAGCAATCTACAGATTCAATGCAATCCCCATCAAAATTCTAACCCAGTTCTTCATGAAATTAGAAAGATCAATGTGCAATTTCATATGGAATAACAAAAGACCTAGAATAGCAAAATCCATCCTCAACAACAAAAAAACATCTGCGGGAATCACTATCCCTGACCTCAAGCTATATTACAAGGCAATTGTGCTGAAAACTGCATGGTACTGGTACAGAAATAGGCATGTGGATCAATGGAATAAAATAGAAGATCCAGAAATTAGCCCTCATGTATATGGTCACCTGATTTTTGACAAAGGAGCAGTAAACATTCAATGGAAAAAGGACAGCCTATTCAACAAATGGTGCTGGTCCAACTGGCACTCAGCATGCAAAAGAATGAAAATAGACCCGTTCTTATCTCCTTGTACAAAGCTCAAGTGTAAGTGGATCAAAGATCTCCACATTAAACCAGATACACTGAAACTATTAGATGAGAAAGTAGGGAAAACCTTAGAACACATAGGTACAGGAGAAAATTTCCTGAACAAAACACCAATGGCTCAAGCTCTAAGGTCAAAGATTAACAAGTGGGACTTAATGAGATTGCAAAGTTTCTGTAAGGCTAAAGACATCGTCAAGAAAACAAAACGGCAACCAACAGAATGGGAAAAGATCTTTACCAACACCACATCAGATAGAGGCCTAATATCCAAGGTGTACAAGGAACTCAAAAAGCTAGACACCAGAGAATCAAATAACCCTATTAAAAAATGGGGTACAGAGCTAAACAAAACGTTTTCAGTTGAGGAACACCGAATGGCCGAGAAACATCTGAGGAAGTGCTTGACATCCTTAGCCATCAGGGAAATGCAAATCAAAACAACCCTGAGATTCTACCTCACACCAATCAGATTGGCCAAGATCCAAAACTCAGATGACAGCAGATGCTGGAGAGGCTGCGGAGAAAGAGGAACACTTCTCCACTGTTGGTGGGGTTGCAAGCTAATACAACCACTCTGGAAATCTGTCTGGTGATACCTCAGAAAATTGGATATAGTACTACCTGAAGACCCAGCTATTCCACTTATGGGAATATACCCCAGAGACACTTTAATACACAACAAAGATATATGCACCACAATGTTCATAGCGGCTCTATTTATAATAGCCAGAAGCTGGAAGGAACCCAGATGTCCTTCAGAAGACGAATGGATACAAAAATCGTGGTACATATACACAATGGAATACTACTCAGCCACCAGAAACAATGACTTAACCAAATTCTTAAGAAAATGGCTGCATCTAGAGAATATCATCCTGAGTGAGATAACCCAGTCGCAAAAGAACAGACATAATATGCAGTCACTGATAGTGGGATGCTAAGCCCAGAGGCTTGCACTCCCCCAGAAACAACTCGCAGACTGTATGAAGTCCAAGAAATAAAGAAAACAAATATGTATATATATATATATATATTTACAAACAAGAAGACTTTGACTGTTTCCATGTTTCGTTTTGTTTTGCATGTACTTTATGCTTATTGTAACTATTGGGTTTTCAATGCGTACTGTCGGGCCCTTGAAAAAAATCAAGTACTGACTAAAAAAAATATATTCACATGGTTTTATGTGAAAAATTATTTTAATTTCTGAAAAAACAGTACTGACAAAAAAGTATAATTTTAAGCAAAAAATGTTTAAAATCTGTACATTTATCTTTGTTTTGTAAAATAAAGTCGTTTAAAAAAATAAAAAAAAGAAGTACAGCAACCTGAAAAAAAATGAGAAAAATGAATAGATCAATTTGCATTCTTCTACATGCAGACCACCAGTTGATCCAGCACTCTTTGTTTAAAAAATTATGTCTTTTTCCACTGGAAGGTTTTTGCTTCTTTGTCGAAGATCAAGTGACCATAGTTGTGTGAGTTTATTTCTGACTCTTCAATTCTATTCTATTAATCTACTTGCCTGCCTCTGTACCAATTTCTGTATTAATTGCTCTGGCTAGAACTCCAAGTACTATATTGGATAGATAGGGACAGAGTAGGAAGCCGTTTCTTGTTCCTGATTTAATGGGATTGCTTTGAGATTCTCTCCATTTATTTTGATGTTGGCTATTTGCTGTATATTGCTTTTATTATATTTAGGTATGGTCATTGAATTCCTGATCTCACCAATACTTTTAACATGAATGGGTGTTTTATTTTCTCAAAGGCTTTTTCAGCATCTAAAGAGGTGATCAGGTGTTTTTTTTTTTTCCCTTTGAGATTGTTTATATAATGAATTACATTGATGGATTTCCAAATGTTGAACCATCCCTTCATTCCTGGAATGAAGCTGACTTAATCATGGTGGATGATAATTTTGATGTGTTCTTTGATTCAGTTTGTGAGAATTTTATTGAGTATTTTTGCATTGATATTCACAAAAGAATTTACTGCATAGTTCTCTTTCTTTTATAAGTGTGTGTGTGTGTGTGTGTGTGTGTGTGTGTGTGTGTGTGTGTGTGTGTGTTATCAGTGTATCTGTGGCTTCACAGAAAGAATTGGGTAGTGTTCTTTCTATTTCTATTTCTATTTTATGAAATACTTTGGAGAGTATTGGTATTATCTTCTTTGAAGGTATGGTAGAATTCTGCACTAAAAATCTGGACCTGGAATTTTTTTGTTGTCGTTGTTGTTGGGCGACTTCTAATAACTGCTTCTATTTCTTTGGGTGTTATGGGGCTGTTTAGATGGTTTATCTGATCCTAATTTGACTTTGGTACCTGATATATGTCTAGAAAATCACCCACTTCATACAGCTTTTCCAGTTTTGTTGAGTATAGACATTTTGTAGTAGGATATAATTTCTTGAATTTCCTCAGTTTCTGTTGTTATGTCTCACTTTTCTTTCCTGATTTTGTTAATTTAAGTACTAGGTCTGTGCCATATGGTTAGTCTGACTGAGGGTTTATATATCTTGTATATTTTCTCAAAGAACCAACTCCTACTCTTGTTGATTCTTTGTATAGTGTTTTTGTTTGTTTGTTTCTACTCCGTTGATTTCAGCCCTGAGTTTGATTATTCCCTGCTGTCCACTCCTCTTGGATGTATTTGCTTCTTTTTGTTCTTGAGCTTTTAGATGAGCTGTTAAGCTAGTATATGATCTCTTCAATTTTTTTTTTTTTGGAGGCTCTAATAGCTATGAGTTTTCTTCTTAGCACTTTTTTTATTGTGTCCCATAAGTTTGGATATGTTGTGCCTTCATTTTACTGAATTCCAATTAGTCTTTAATTCATTTCTTTATTTCTTCCCTGACCAAGTTATCATTGTGTAGTTCTTTAGTTTCCATATGTATGTGGGCTTCTGTGTTATTGTTGTTCTTGTTGTTCTTGTTGTTGCTGCTGCTGCTGCTGCTATTAGAAACCAGCCTTATTCTGTGGTGGACCAATAGAATATACGGGATTAATTCAATGTTCATGTATCTGTTGAGGTTTGTTTTGTGTCTGAGTATAAGGTCTATTTTTGAGAAGGTACCATGAGGTGCTGAGAAGATATGTTTTTTTGTTTTAGGGTGAAATGTTCTGTAGATACCAGTTAAATCTCTTGCATTTGGAGCATAAATGTTCAGAATTGAGAGTTCATCTTAGTGGATTTTTCCTTTCATGAGTATGTAGTGTCCTTTCCCATTATTTGTGATAACTTTTGGTTGGAACTCTATTTTATTAGATATTAGAATGGCTATGCCATCTTGTTTCTTGAGAACATTTGCTTGGAAGAAATTTTTCCATCCTTTTACTCTGAGGTAGTGTTTTCTTAGTTGCTGGAGTGAGATTCCCGTATGCAGCAAAATACTGGGTCCTGTTTATGTATCCAGTCTGATAATCTATGTCTTTTTATTGGGAAATTGAGTCCATTGAAATTGAGAGATATTAGGGCCAGTGATTGTTTCTTCCTGATTTTTTTGTTAGAGGTGGAATTGTGTTTATGTGTTTCTCTACTTTTGGGTCATAAAAAGATTAATTTCTTGAATTTTTGTGGGTGTAGTTTCCCTTGTTGTGTTGGAATTTTCCTTTTATTATACTCTGTAGGGCTGTGTTTGTGGGAAAAAATGTGTAAATTTGATTTTGTCTTAGAATACATTGGTTTCAAGGGCGCAGAGCGGAGCCTGGCCCATATGCCACCCAAAACGGCGGCTCGTAAAGGCTGAGCAACTGGTGGGTGGGAGACATGGGGTGCCAGGGAGCAGAGAGATCTCTGCGGAGTGCACACGGAAAGTGCACCCCCTGCCTTGCCCTGCCCTGCCCTGCCTGATCCAGTGACCAGGAACAAAAATTTGGAACTTCTGTTTCCACCCGGAGGCGACTTCAGGACGCAGAGACAAAGACAGACACTGTCTCAGAGTTAAAGGGTGGGAAAAATCTTCCAAGCAAACAGCTCGATGAAGCAAGCTGGAGTGGCTATTCTAATATCGAATAAAGTAAATTTCCAACCAAAAGTTATCAAAAAAGATAAGGAAGGACACTTTTTACTAATTACCGGGGAAATCTGTCAGGAGAAACTCTCAATCCTTAACATATATGCTCCAAATAAAAAAGCACCCACATTCATAAAAGAAACCCTACTAAAGCTCAAAAAATACATTTCACCACACAAAAAAATACTGGGAGACTTTAATACCCCACTATCACCAATGGACAGATCATGGAAAAATAAACTGAACAAGGACACTGCAAAACTAGCAGAGACCTTGAACCAACTAGAATTAATAGATATATATATAGAACATATTATCCAAAAGGAAAAGAATACACCTTCTTCTCACCACCCCATGGCACCTTATCGGAAATTGACCACATAATTGGACACAGAGCGAGTCTCAATCGATATAAGAAGATTGAAATACTCCCATGCATCCTCTCAGATCACCATGGTCTATGGCTGGTCTTTAACAACAAAAGGAAAACATAAAGCCCACATACACATGAAAACAAAACAATGCTCTGTTAAACGATTGCAGGGTCAAAGAAGAAATTAAAAAAAGGAATTAAGGATTTTCTAGAATTCAAAGAAAATGAAAACACAACATACCCAAACCTAGAGGATGCAACGAAAGCAGTACTGAGAGAAAAACTCATAGCCTAAGTGCTTCCAAAAAAACTGAGGAGAGCTTACATCAGCAACCTGACAGCACAGCTAAAAGCCCTAGAACAAAAGGAAGCAGATATACCCAAAAAGAGTAGATGGCAAGAAATAATGAAAATTAGGGGAGGAATAGACCAAATAGAATCAAAAAGAACCATTGAAAAAATCAACAAAACCAAGAATTGGTTCTTTGAGAAAATCAACAAGATTGATAAACCCCTAGCCAGACTAACTAGAGGGCAAAGAGAGAGTATACAAATTAACAAAATAAGAAAGGAAAGTGGAGACATAACCACTGAAACTGAGGAAATTCTAGAAATCATCAGATCCTACTACAAAAACTTGTACTCCACAAAATTGGAAAATCTGGAGATAATGGATGAATTCCTAGACGGATACAAGATCCCAAAGTTAAACCAGGACCAAGTAAATAGATAACCCTATTTTGATAGGGTTATCTAAATAACCCTATAACACCCAAAGAAATAGAAAAAGTCATCAAAAGCCTCCCAACCAAAAAAAGCCCAGGTCCAGACGGGTACAGTGCAGAATTTTATCAGACATTTATTAGGGATATAACACGAATACTCTCCAAACTATACCAAAAGATAGAATCAGATAGAATACTACCTAACTCATTTTTTGAGGCTACAATAACCCTCATACCTAAACCACACAAAGACCCTAAAAGGAAAGAGAACTTCAAACCAATCTCACTTATGAACATTGATGCAAAAATACTCAACAAAAATCCTTGCAAACCGAATCCAAGAAAACATGAAAACAATCACTCATCATGACCAAGTAGACTTCATCCCTGGGATGCAGGGATGTTTTCATATAAGGAAATCCATCAACGTAATCCACCATATAAACAAACTCAAAGATCAAAATCACATGGTCATTTCACTAGATGCTGAGAAAGCATTTGACAAAATCCAACACCCCTTCATGTTAAAAGTCCTGGAAAGAACAGGAATCCAAGGTCCATACATAAACATAATAAAAGCAATATACAGCAAACCAACAGCCAACATCAAACTTAATGGCGAGAAACTTGAAGCAATCTCACTAAAATCAGGGACTCGACAAGGCTGCCCACTCTCCCCCTACCTATTCAACATAGTACTGGAAGTCCTGGCTGGAGCAATTAGACAGCAAAAGGAGATCAAGGGGATACAAATCGGAAAGGAAGAGATAAAAACATCACTCATTGCCAATGACATGATAGTGTACTTGAGTGACCCTAAAAATTCCACCAGAGAACTCCTACAGCTAATAAACAAGTTCAGCAAAGTGGCTGGATACAAAATTAACTCGAACAAATCAGTAGCCTGCCTGTACTCAAAGGACAAACGTGGAGAAAGAAATTAGGGAAAAGGTACCCTTCACAATCGTCACAAAAACTATGAAATACCTTGGTGTGACTCTAACTAAGCAAGTGAAGGACCTGTATGACAAGAACTTCAAACCTCTAAAGAAAGAAATTGAGGAGGATCTCAGAAAATGGAAAGATCTCCCATGCTCATAGATTGGAAAGATCAACATCTTAAAAATGGCCATCCTACCAAAAGCAATCTACAGATTCAATGCAATCCCCATCAAAATTCCAACCCAGTTCTTCATGAAATTAGAAAGATCAATGTGCAATTTCATATGGAATAACAAAAGACCTAGAATAGTGAAATCCATCCTCAACAACAAAAAAACATCTGCGGGAATCACTATCCCTGACCTCAAGCTATATTACAAGGCAATTGTGTGGAAAACTGCATGGTACTGGTACAGAAATGGGCATGTGGATCAATGGAATAGATTAGAAGATCCAGAAATGAGCCCTCACATATATGGTCACCTGATTTTTGACAAAGGAGCCATAAACATTCAATGGAAAAAGGACAGCCTATTCAACAAATGGTGCTGGTCCAACTGGCACTCAGCATGCAAAAGAATGAAAATAGACCCTTTCTTATCTCCTTGTACAAAGCTCAAGTGTAAGTGGATCAAAGATCTCCACATTAAACCAGATACACTGAAACTATTAAATGAGTAAGTAGGGGAAACCTTATAACACATAGGCACAGGAGAAAATTTCCTGAACAAAACACCTATGGCTCAAGCTCTAAGGTCAAAGATTAACAAATGGGACTTAATAAAATTGCAAAGTTTCTGTAAGACTAAGGACATTGTCAAGAAAACAAAAAGGCAACCAACAGAATAGGAAAAGATCTTTACCAACCCCACATCAGATATAGGCCTAATATCCAAGGTATACAAGGAACTCAAAAAGCTAGAAACCAGAGAATCAAATAACCCTATTTAAAAATGGGGTACAGAGCTAAACAAAACGTTCTCAGTTGAGGAATACCTAATGGCCGAGAAACATCTGAGGAAGTGCTGGACATCTTTAGCCATCAGGGAAATGCAAATCAAAACAACCCTGAGATTCCACCTCACACCACTCAGATTGGCCAAGATCCAAAACTCAGATGACAGCAGATGCTGGCGAGGCTGCGGAGAAAGAGGAACACTCCTCCACTGTTGGTGGGGTTGCAAACTAATACAACCACTCTGGAAATCTGTCTGGCGATACCTCAGAAAATTGGATATAGTACTACCTGAAGACCCAGTTATTCCACTTCTGGGCATATACCCCAGAGACACTTTAATACACAACAAACATATATGCACCACAATGTTCATAGCAGCTCTATTTATAATAGCCAGAAGCTGGAAAGAACCCAGATGTCCTTCAGAAGATGAATGGATACAAAAATTGTGGTACATTTACACAATGGAATACTACTCAGCCACCAGAAACAATGACTTAACCAAATTCTTAAGAAAATGGCTGCATCTAGAGAATATCATCCTGAGTGAGATAACCCAGTCACAAAAGAACACACATAATATGCAGTCACTGATATTGGGATGCTAACCCCAGAGGCTTTCACTCCCCCAGAAACAACTCACACACTGTATGAAGTCCAAGAAATAAAGAAAACAAAAAAAAATTACAAAACAAGAAGACTTTGACTATTTCCATGTTGCGTTTTGTTTTGCATGTACTTTACGCTCATTGTAACTATTAGGTTTTCAATGCATACTGTCAAGCCCTTGAAAAAAATCAAGTACTGACTAAAAAATATATTCACATAGTTTTATGTAAAAATTATTTTAATATCTGAAAAAAACAGTACTGACAAAAATGTATAATTTTAAGCAAAAAATGTTTAAAATCTGTACATTTTTCTTTGTTTTGTAAAATAAAGTCGTTTTTAAAAAAATACATTGGTTTCCTCATACACTGTAATTGTATGTTTTGTTGAGTATAGTAGCTTTAGCTGGCATTTTTGTTCTCTTAGACTCTGTGTGACATCTTTCCGATGGTTAGCTGCAAGCATGCTCAGCTGTATCTATATGACTCTAGCATAGTCCCTGAGGAGGCATCTTTGTCTGGTTCCTTCCAGTAAGTACTTTTTGAGATCAGCTATAGTGCTTGGATTTGGCGACTTGGATCCCAAGTGGAGGCAGCTTCTGAGTGATCTTTTCTTCAATCCCTGTTCCTCTATTTGACTTGGCATTTCCCCCCATGAGGGTATTGTTCTCTTTTCTAAGAAGAACTGAGAAGTCGCTATTTTGGCTTTTCTTCTTTTTGAGCTTCATAATGTCTGTGAATTGTTTCTTGGGTATTGGGTATGCAGATCTTTCTGGGACTAGTATCTGCTTATCAGTGAGTGCATACCATGTGTGTTCTTTTGTGACTCTGTTACCTCACTCAGGATGATAGTCTCTAGTTCCATCCATTTGCCTAGGAATTTCATGAAGTCATTGTTTCTAATAGCTGAGTAGTACTCCATTGTGTAAATGTACCACACTTTCTAGGATCTTCTGGCTTTTAGTTTTCTGGTGAGAAGTCTGGTGTAATTCTGATAGGTCTTCCTTTGTATGTTACATGACCTTTGTTTCCCTCACTGCTTTCAATATTCTTTCTTTGTTCTGTACATTTGGTATTTTGATTATTATGTGACAAAATAAATATTTTCTGTTTCCATCTGCTTGGTATTCTATAGGCTTATTACATGTCTATGGGCATTCCTCTCTTGAGGTCAGAAAAGTTTTCTTCTATAATTTTGTCGAAGGTGATTTCTGGCCTTTTAGTTTAGAGTCTTCACTCTCTTCTATACCTATAATTCTCAGGTTCTGTTTGTTCATAGTGTCCTGGGTTTCTTGAATGTTTTGACCTAGGAGCTTTTTGCTTTTTGTATTTTTATTGACTGTTGTATCCATTTCCTTATTCTGTCTTTTGCCACTGAGATTTTCTCTTCTTTCTCTTGAATTCTGTTGGTGAAGCTTGCATCTGTGACTCCTTTTCTTTTTCCTAGGTTTTCCATCTCCAAGACTATCACCCTTTGAGTTTACTTTAATGATTCTATTTTCATTTTTAGATACTGAATGGATCCTAAAAGGTCAATTTATTCACCTGTTTGATTGTATTTTCCTGTATATCTTTAAGGGTTTTATGTGTTTTCTCTTTAAGAAAGGCTACTGATTTGTTTGAGTTAATTTTATATCCAGCCACTTTGCTCAACTTGTTTATCAGCTGTAGGAGTTCTCTGATGGAATTTTTTTGGGTCACTTAAGTATACTATCATGTCATCTGCAAACAGTGATATTTTTACTTCTTCCTTTCCATTTTTTATCCCTTTGATTTCCTTTTGCTGTCTAATTGCTCCGGTCAGGACTTCCAGTACTATGTTGAATAGGTAGAGGGAGAGTGGGCATCCTTGTCTAGCCCCTGGTTTTAGTGGGATTGCTTCAACTTTCTCACTGTTAAATTTGATGTTGGCTATTGATTTACTGTATATTGCTTTTATTATGTTTAAGTATGGGCCTTGGATTCCTGTTCTTTCCAAGACTTTTAACATAAACCAATGGGGGAGGGTGCTTTCCAGGCTCTCAGGCCAGACATCTCTGCACCCTGGCTACTCAAAGAGCAGTTTCACCAGGCCTGCCTTCCTGGATCTCAGCTGTTCCTGGTGGCAGATGGCCTGAGTGCCTGCTCTGCACGCATGGGCCCACCGGGTGGAAACCGAGACCCTAAGGCAGAGTTCCTGCTCCCCTGAACCATTCAGGAGGGGGCACTTTCTGGGTGCTCAACCCAGACATCTCTGTGCCCCGGCTACTCGCAGATCAGTCTTACCAGGCCTGTGTCCCTTGATCTCAGCTGTTCCTGGTAGCAGATGGTCTGAGTGCCTGTTCCTAATTTTGACTTTTTAAATGTAATTCCGTAGATCTCACATGGTTTTTTTTCATGCTTCTGTATTACTTAGTATACAGCTATCCAGTTGTTGACCCAACAGAAAAATAATTTTCTTATATTTATGTGCTGATATCCTGTACTTTATACATTTTTTTATCCACAAACTTTGTTTTCAATGTGAAAAATGCTGTACACTCTTCTAATCTGAGTTTCAGTTTGTCAAAGACTTGGGAACTAGTACTCATAATGTGAGCCAGGTGACCAGGCACTGAGAAACTAGAATATCCAGTTTGTCTCAAGTTTCTAGTTGTCATTAATGGTGCTTTAAAAAATCTGATGACTGTTTTCTTCTCTCATATGTGATTTTCCCATCCAGTGGATTTTCTAATTTCCTGAAATGTGGATATTTTCCCTAACATTAAATAGTCTGTACAGTTTCTTTACCTAGACTCATTTATCAGAAAAGATAATGATCAGCTTAAAGGCATTTTGCAAAATAATTTTAAAATATGAGTTACAAAAGTTAAATACTAGAAAGAATGATCACAATGGAATTAGCATCCACATGTGGAGGCGCTATTCCCCAAAGGGCATTTGCCTCCCATGTCTCTCCTCATTAGACCACAGAAAGGCATATACATACTTATTCTATACCAAAAAGATGCCCCACTGTACCACAGGGACATTTGGTCAACTATGTTCATAGCAGATTTAGTTATAAAAGCCAGAAACTGGAAACAACCTAGATGTCCCTCAACGGAAGAATGGATAAAGAAAATGTGTTACCTTCTTCACTGTTGGTAGGGTTATAAACTGGTACAACCACTCTGGAAATCAGTCTGGCAATTCCTCAGAAAATTGGACATAGTACTACCTGAAGAGCCAGTTATTCCACTTCTGAGCATTTACCCCAGAGTCGCCCCAACATACAACAAAGATACATCCACCACAATGTTCATAGCAGCTCTATTTATAATAGTCACAAGCTGAAATGAACCCAGATGTTTTTCAGTAGATGAATGGATACAAAAATTGTGGTACATTTACACAATGGAATACTACTCGGCTGTCAGAAACAATGACTTTATGAAATTCTTAAGAAAATGGATGCATCTAGAGACTATCATCCTGAGTGAGATAACCCAGTCACAAAAGAACAGACATAATATGCAGTCACTGATAATTGGATACTAACCCCAGAAAGCTCTTAATACCCCAGAAACAATTCACAGACTGTGAGAAGTTCAAGAAAAGAAAAGAAAAAACCATTATATTTACTCCTTACACACCTTTGACTAATTCTAGGTTACATCCTGTTTTACATGTACTTTATGCTCATTGTAACTAGTAAAATCTTAATGCATACTATCAAACCTTAAAAAAATAAGCCAAGCAATAACAAAAATGTATTTGTATACTTTTATGCAAAAATGCTTAAAATTTGTACATTTATCTTTATTTTTTAAAATAAAGTTCTTCAATTAAAAAAAGAAGATCTGTTACATCTTCACAATGGAAAACTATTCAACTATCAAAAACAAAGATATCATGATTTCTGCAGGCAGATGGATGCAACTTGAGAATTTCATTCTAAATGAGGTAACTTGGAGCCAAAAAGACAGGTATGGTATGTACACATTTATAAGTTCACATTAGCCATGAAGTACAGAACTATTATGCTACAGAGACCCAACGATTAGATAATAAAAAAGTACCAAGAGAAGATGTGCAAATTTTATTCAGAAGAGGAAACTAAATATTCATTGGAGGTAGATGTAGAAAGGAAACTGAGGAAGAGAGAAGGAAAATGGTGATAGTGATCAGGTGTGGGGAACAGGTCAGAGAGGGCTGAGAATAGGAACATTTTTATTTTTTAAGATTTAGTTTTTATTTTTAAATTTAGTTTTTATGATAATCAAAATATAATTACGTCCTCCCCTCAACCTATTCCCTCTCAAATTGATGGTCTCTTCATACTTGGTTACTATTTTTACATATATAGAGACATGATACCAGCCTGTACCAAACAAAACTCTCAATAAACATGGTATTTTATGACAAAGCCAAATTTAAACAATATTTATCCACAAACACGCAGCCCTGTGGTAAGTCCTAGGAGGGAAAACTCCAATCCAAGAAGGTTAATTATACTCATGAAAAGACTAGCTATAAATAATCTCACAGAAGAAAAACAATAAAAGTGAATTACACACACAACAACAGAAATAAAATAACAGTAAGATATCAGAAGATAGATAGATCAGAAGATGGAAAGATCTCCTAGGCTCATGTAGAAAAAGTATTAACATAGCAAAAATAGCCATCTTACCAAAAAGCAATCTACAGATTCAATAAATCTCCATCAAAATTTCAACATAATTCTTTGCGGACATAGAAAAAACAATTCTCAACTTCATGTGGAAAAAGCAAAATCCCAGGAGAGCCAAAACAAACCTAAACAATAAAGGAACTTCGAAAGAAATCACTAATAATGCAGAGTCTAAGATTAACAATTGATAAATGGAACTTGTTGAAACTGCAAGGATTCTGTAAGGTAAAAGATACTGTCAATCAAACAAAAACAGAAAATCCTGCACATAGCAATGTAATATATAGTTATATTAAATACACAGAAACATCAACTGTATAATTTTGAAAACTGAACAGTTAATTGTTTATAATTAGTATGGTGAATGTCTCTCACTTAAGGAAGTTGACCCTAGTGACAACTATTTCTAGAGCCTGTTTTATGTCTCTGTTCCTCAGGCTGTAGATGAAAGGGTTCAGCAAGGGTATGACTACTGTATAAATTACAGAAGCAACTATGTCTTTGTCACTGGAGTTCTGGAATGAAGAGAAAAAGTATTCACCTGCAAGTGTCCCATAGTACAAAGATACCACAAGGAGATGGGAGCCACAGGTAGAAAAAGTTTTAAAGAATCTCTTTGTGGAGGGGGCCTTCAAGGCAGTACATCCTATGAGAATATAAGAAGCCATAATGGTACTCAAAGGTAGGATGAAAAGTAATCCTCCCTCAGTGAAGATGAAAAGCTTGTTAAGGGAGATGTCTGAGCAGCTCAGCTTCAGGAGAGCAGTGAGGTCACAGAAGAAGTTGGGGATGGCATTACTGGCACAGAAGGAGAGTTGGATTAAGAGGAGGGTGTGCAGTAAAGCATGGACACAGCAGAAGAACCAGGACCCAGCAACTAGGCAGACACAGAGCTCCTCCCTCATGACAGTGATGTAGTGCAGTGGATGACAGATGGCCATATACCTGTCATAGGCCATCACTGCAAGAAGAAAATTGTCCAGGCAGCCAAAGAAAACAAAAAAATACATCTGAGAGATGCATCCCTTGTAGGAGATGGAATGTTGCTGAGCCTGGATATTCAGCAGCATTTTGGGAACTGTAATAGATGAAAGAGAGATGTCAGAGAAGGCCAAGTGACTGAGGAAGAAGTACATGGGGGTGTGGAGGTGAGAGTCCAGCCTGATGAGCAGGATGATGAGCAGGTTCCCCAGCACAGTTGTCAGGTACATGGCCAGGAACAGGGTGAAGAAGACATTCTGCTGCTCTGGTCTGATAGGAAGCCCCAGGAGGAGGAACTCAAGCACAGTGCTCTGATTCTCCCTCCTCATGCTGAGAGTTAGAAAAACATGAAGCACCAGTGAGCATAGCTTCACATGATTTCAACCATCTTTCCTAAATGATTCTTCTTTACTTTAGTCTGCACAGAAAACTAGATCATTTTTCACAATTTGGTTTCTATTTAATTTCTACTTAAAAGCAGTTTCTTTTGGCAGTGCCCAATTGACTTGAATGCCACTTTTTTATCTGCACTACAATAATAAAAATCCTAGCATTCATTTGCTACACAACACATGATGTGTGTAGTTCATTTTAAATTTATATTTGAGAGGAATTTTTGCTTGTTTTAAAATAGAAATATATTCCTAATTTTCTAGAGGTTTATTGGTAGATATTATAATTTAATGATAGGTTTCAGTCACTCCTCAACTCTTCTTAACTCCAGCAATGCTTCTCTTGATTTCTTTAGTCCACAAATAATAAATAAACATGTACAATTCTAACTTCAGTGGTACATCACACTTTTACACTAAAGGAATATCTTCCCAAAGAAAAAGAGGTTAGTAGCACTTGGTTTAGCCCATATTTACCTAGGGTTTTGACCTCATCACATACTCTTGTTTAAGAACATGAACAATAGTGAACAAACAACCAGTTCTCTGTGTAGGACGGTTGTGTCTTCATATCAAGACAGTCTCCGTACTTTACTCTGAAATGGGAAATGAACAGTAAGGAACAAGCATCCATCATTTACGTGGGGTTGTTTGTTTGTTCTTTCCAAGCTACTAAGAATTATTTATTTACTTTCTTTTCTATTACACAACCTAGGTCCTTTGGGGAAAATATAAGAAGAAAGTACTGCAAAATCTCATGTGTGCAGTTTGAATATTCAGATATAATTAAGTAGTGATTATCAATTATTTCTAATACTGTAAAACACTTAAACTCAAAATAGAATTGTTAAAGTCATAACTGTTCTGAGTCCTTCCAAATTATCAGGCACCAAAAGGGTGCAGATCTAGTTTCCAAGGCAACATTAAATTAGCATCCAATACTGATCTCAATGTTTTACACATTCTCTAATTCAATCCTCACGATGATCTTGGCAGACAAATATTATTATACCTATTTTAACAGTGTTGAAATAAAGTTAGAATATTTATATCACTAAAGTATCCAAAGATGCTATACAGTGCCCTTTTTTTTTTCAAAAGTTCTACAAAAGGGTACCACTCATATTTTATGCATTATGCAATTTACAAAATTTTAAGTTCTTTCAAAGCAAAATGTATGTATTTGGGACCAGTGAGATGGTTGCAGTAATTTTCAACCTGAGGGTCATAACCCCTTTGGAAAACCTCTACTACAATAACAATATTTATGTTATGCTTCATAACAGTAGAAAAATTATAGTTATGAAGCAGCAAAGAAAATAGTTTTATGGTTGGGCTCACTATAACATGAGGAATCATGTGGATTCTAGTATTAAGATGGTTGAGAGTTACTGGTTTGGTGGGTAAATACATTTGACACCAAACCTGATGGCCTGAATTTGATCACTGAGATGACATAGTAGGTCCAAGCAGACCTACTCTGTGACATGGCTGCATTTACACACATACAGAGATGGGGTGTGGGAATGGAAACACAAATAAGCAAATAAATTAAACTTGACCTTGTCAGAGATGTTGTAAAAAGTGATGTGTCTTTGCTGGGCATTGCAGAGAGTCATGCTGTAGGAATTTTCACCTTCACCAGGGCACAGTTTATTACAGGACATGGCTCACAAGAAAAATGGTAACCAGGTGCCAGTGCAGATGCCTAGCTGCCTACTAACAGATTCAGTATTACCTCAGAAAGCCAAAAGAAAGCACTCACAATCCCTAAAACACTACTGTAAGTAAGATCTTGCAGAAAGGAGTCAGCCTATGGCTGCGAAGTGTGAGAGCGAGTCTGAAGAGAGTTTTCCCTGGTTTCTATGTGTTCTTTCCCTAGATAATAATGAAATAATGAGCCTCCACCAGCCAAACATTGAATTTGTGGAAAGACAATAATAATTTATTTTTACTGACTACCATATACCAAGCATGTTTTTGAATAATAAATAGTATATACTGTCTCGTTTATTCCTCAAAACATGTCTGTAAAGTTAGGCTGTCTTTGAGTAATGAATGTAAGTTGAACTCATTAACTACAACCACAAAAAAATGTATAGGATCTATATTGATGATTAGACCTGATTGTTGTTGACTTATCATTAGATAAAAGCTGCATAATAATGAAATAAATATGAACCTGTCTTCCCAATGCATAATCACAACATTTGAAAGACTACCAAGGAGATACATGACTTTTGAGGGACCAAACAGAGCCTCGAGAATACACCCATGAAACAAACATTGACTGTACATGAACACATACATGCAGGTGTGTGAGGTGCTGAATTCTGATTTCTTACAAACTTTAATTGTCCTAAAGAAGGGATGGCACTCACAGAGTCATAACAACAAATTCATAACTAATATGCAACATTTCATACACAACTCATGAATAACTCACAGTCACACCAGATACTTTAAAAGCAGCACAACACATTCAAAATACATAAAAATTATATTTGATATGAGTAAGCTCATACTCTGAATATAGACATACATACACACATACAGAAACACAAACACACATGCACACATGCAAGACAACTAAAATGCAGGATCAAATAAAACATGGAAAAGACAAAAATATTCAAGTATATAGGTATGCCTCATCTCTTCAGGAAACAAAAAAAAAATCAAATCACATGTTATACACATGCATCCCCACCAGAACAACAGTTTTGGTTCCCACTGACTAGTGCCTAACATACATAAAGGTATTCAGTCAATAATAACTGAAGCTCCTTTCACTCATAAGCATATCAGATAAATATTACCTCTGAATAATCCAAATAGCAATACACACACACACACACACACACACACACACACACACACACACACACACCACTCTCAATGACATGAAATCATATACCAAATATGACCCAGACAAAATGCAAACTCACAAACGCCCACATGTATAAAAACAAACAATACAAAAAACAATTTTGGACCACTACATACATGTTATCTTCAGACTTTTCTATCTCCTTTACTTGACTGTGTTTGCCCATGCAATTAGCTGAATGTAACTGAATGGAAGCATGGCAAATATCTTAGATGAAACACTGATTTGGAGACTCCAAAACACACATGAATGACCTACTCTTGTGGGCCTAATACAGATTTGTGTGTTCTGGAACTAGATAGGAAAAAAACTAGTCAGTTATATAACACACAGACATGCATAGAGAGAGGGGGGGAGAACATAAAGACCATGTGCAAAGATGTACAGACACAAAAACACATCTTGAGCCCAAGAGCTCAAAGCTCTCTCTGAACTCTGCAAGCCCTTGGTTCACTCGGGCACCTAATCACCCACCTCTCTGAAGCCTTGGATTTCATTAAGGCCATCAAGAACAAGAAAATAATAGCAACTAGACGACTTATTATTTTTCTCAGGACCTCCTGACCTTTCAATGTCTATCCTTTAAACCCATAAAATTACGTGGAAAGATACAATAATACTCAAGGAGAGTCTCAGAGATCCTGGTTAGAAAAGGAATAAGCAGAATAATTAGCTTCAGTTCTTGCCAGTCCTTGGGGTGGACCTTGCCCAAGGGAGCATGTAGCTGAGCAGGCATTAAACTCCTTGCCCAAGAATCACCTATGAGGCTTGATGTCAAAGATACTATATTAAGTCATGGACTTGCTACTATCACAAAATACCTGAGGCAACAAACTTGTGAAATCCAAGTCCAAGCCTATTTTATCCAGTTTTGGAGCTTTCAGCCCATGAGCAGTGATCTCTATTGTTTCCTGCCTGTAATGATGAAGTACATCATGTTGGGAGCAAATGGAAGAGAACATAACAGGAAGCAACAGGAAAAGACATTCTTGCTAAAGACTCCTCTTCTTTGTTAATGGGATATTTTCTTTACTTACATTTTAAATGTTATCTCCTTTCCCAGTTTCACCTCTGGAATCCCACTATCCCTTCCCCCTCTCCCTAACTCTATCAGAGTATTTCTCTAACCATCTGCTCCTTCCCAGCTCCCTGTCCTTGCATTCACTTACACTGGATATTGAGCCTTCACAGGACCAGGGCCTCTCCTCTTCTTGATGCCAGATAAGGCCATCCTCTGCTACATATGCAGCTGGAGCCATGGGTCCCTCATTGTGTACTCCTTAGTTGGTGGTTTAGTCTCTGGGAGCTCTGGGGGATCTGGTTGGTTGATATTGTTGTTCTTCCTGTGGAGTTAAAAAAAAAAAAAAAAAAAAAAAAAAAAAAAAAAAAAAACCTTCAGTTCCTTCAGTCCTTTTTCTAGCATTTCCATTTTGGACCCCATTCTCAGTCAATGGCTAGTTGAGAGTATCCAAATCTGTATTTCTCAGGCTCTGGCAGGGAATCTCAGGAGACAGCTATATCAGGCACCAGTCAGCGTGCTTTCTTGGCATCTACAATGTTGTTTTGGTTTGGTGACTGTATATGGGATAGATCCAGGATTTGACAGTCTCAGGATGAATATTCCTTCAGTCTCTACTCCACACATTGTCTCTGTATTTCCTCCTGTGAATGTCTTGTTTGTCCTAAGAAGAACTGAACCACTCTTTGGTCTTCAATTTTTTTGAGCGTCATGTGGATTGTATCTTGGGTATTCTGAGCTTTTAAACTAATATCCACATATCAGTGAGTGCATTCCATGGGTGTATTTTTGTGACTGGATTACCTCACTCAGGATGATATTTTCTAGTTCCATCATTTTTTTGTGAATTTTATAAAGTCCTTGTTTTTTGATAGCTGAGTAGTACATAATTGTATAAATGTACCACATTTTCTGTATCCATTCCTTTGCTGAAGGACATCTGGATTCTTTCAGCTCCTGGCTAGTATAAATAATGTTGCTATAAACAACATGTATCCTTGTTATATGTTGGAGCATCTTTTGGATATATGCCCAGGAGTGGTATAGCTGGATCCTCAGGTACTACTATGTCCAAATTTCTGAGGAACCACCGGGCTGATTTCCAAAGAGGTTGTACCAGCTTGCAATACAACCAACAGTGGAGGGATGTTCCTTTTTCTCCACATTATCACAAGCATCTTTTGTCACCTAACTTTTTGACCTTAGCTGTTCTGAATGGTGTAAAGAAGAATTTTAGGGTTGTTTTGACTTGCATTTCCCTGATGACAAAGGATATTGAAATTTTCTCTAGGTGCTTCTCAGATATTCTTCAGTTGAGAATTCTTTGTTTAGCTCTGTGCCCAATTTTTAATTGGGTTATTTAATTCTCTGGAGTCTAACTTATAGAGTTCTTTACATATATGGTATAATACCGATCTATCAGATGTAGACTTAGAAAAGATCTTTTCTTTTTTTTTTCAAAAGTTTGATAGTGTGCATTAAGGTCTTCCTAATTACAATGAACATAAAGTACATAGAAAACAGGATGTAGCTCATAATTAGTCAACAATTCCTTGGTGTGTAAGGATTGAGCGTGATTTTTTTCTTTTCATTTTTTTCATGACCTTCACACACCCTGTGAGATGTTTCTGGGGTGTTCAGAGCTTTCTGGGGTTAGCATCCCATTATCAGTGACTACATATTATGTCTGTTCTTCTGTGACAAGGTTATCTCACTCAGAATGATATTCTCAAGATGAATCCATATTCTTAAAAATTTCCTTAAGTCATTGTTTCTGATAGCTGAGTAGTAGTCCATTGTGTAAATATACCACAATTTCTGTATCCATTCATTTACTGAAGGACATCTGGGATTTTTCCAGCTTCTGGCTATTATAAACAGAGCTGCTATGAACATTGTGGTGCATTTGTCTTTGTTGTATATTGGCATGTCTCTGGGGTATATGCCCAAAAGTGGAATAACTGGGTCTTCAGGTAGTACTATGTCCAATTTTCTGAGGAATCGTCATACTGATTTCCAGAGTGGTTGTACCCGTTTACAACCCACACAACAGTGGAGAAGTGTTCCTCATTCTCCACATCCTCACCAGCATCTGCTGTCATCTGACATTGGGATCATGGCCAATCTGACTCATGAGAGGTGGAATCTCAGAGTTTCTTTGATTTGCATTTCCCTGATGGCTAAGGATGTTGAGCACTTCCTTAGATGCTTCTCAGCCATTTGATATTCCTCAATTGAGAACTTTTTGTTTAGCTCTGTACCCTTCTTTTAATAGTGTTGTTTGATTATCTGGTGTCTAGTTTTTGAGTTATTTGTATACCTTGGATATTAGGCTTCTATCTGATGTGGGGTTGGTAAAGACCTTTTCCCACTCTGTTGGCTGCCGTTTTGTTTTCATGACAGTGTCCTTAGCCTTACAGAAACTTTGCAATCTCATTAAGTCCCATTTGTTAATCTTTGACCTTAGAGCTTGAGCCATTGGTTTTTTGTTCAGAAAATTTTCTCCTGTGCCTATGTGTTCTAAGGTTTTCCCTACTTTCTCATCTAATAGTTTCAGTGTAAATGGTTCAATGTGGAGATCTTTGATCCACTTGCACTTGAGTTTTGTACAAGGAGGTAAGAAAGGGTCTATTTTCATTCTTCTGCATGCTGAGTGCCAGTTGGACCAACACCATTTGTTGAATAGGCTGTCCTTTTTCCACTAAATGTTTATAGCTCCTTTGTGAAAAATCAGGTGACATTATGTGAGGGCTCATTTCTGGATCTTCTATTCTATTCCATTAATCAACATGCCTATTTCTGTACCAGTACCATGCAGTTTTTAACACAATTGCCTAGTAATATAGCTTAAGGTCATAAATAGTGATTTCCACAGATATCTTCTTGTGGTTGAGGATGGATTTCGCTATTCTAGGTCTTTTGTTATTCCAGATGAAATTGCACATTGCTCTATCCAACTAAATGAAGAATGGGATGGGTATTTTGATGGGGATTGCATTGAATCTCTAGATTGCTTTTGGTAAGATGGCCATTTTTACAATGTTGATCCTTACAATACATGAGTTTGGGAGATCTTTCCATCTTCTGAGGTCTTCTTCAATTTCCTTTTTCAGAGATTTAAAGTTCTTGTCATACAGTTCCTTCACTTGCTTAGTTAGAGTCACACCAAGGTATTTCATATTTTTGTGACTATTGTGAAGGGCATCATTTCCCTAATTTCTTTCTCCACATGTTTGTCCATTGAGTATAGAAAGGCTACTGATTTGTTTTAGTTAACTTTATATCCACCCACTTTGCTGAACTTATTCATCAGCTGTAGGAGTTCCCTATGGGATTTGTGGGGTCACTTAAGAACACTATCATGTCATCTGCAAATAGTGATGTTTTTACTTCTTCCTTTCCAATTTGTATCCTTTGATTTCCTTTTGCTGTATAATTGCTCTGGCCAGGACTTCCAGTACTATGTTCAATAAGTAGGAGGAGAGTGGGCAGCCTTCTCTCGCCCTTGATTTTAGTGGGATTGCTTCAAGTTTTCCACTGTTAAGTTTGATGTTGGCTGTTGGTTTGATGTATATTGCTTTTATTATGTTTAGGTATGGGCCTTGGATTCACATTCTTTCCAAGACTTTTAAAATGAACAGATGTTGAATTTTGTCAAATACTTTCTAAGCATCTAGTAAGGTAACCATATGGTTTTTTTGTTTGAGTTTGTTTATATAGTGGATTACATTGATGTATATCCATATATTAAACCATCCCTGCATCCCAGAAATGAAGCCTACTTGATCATAGTGAATGATCGTTTTGAATTGTTCTTAGATTCAGTTTGCAAGGATTTTGTTGAGTATTTTTGCATCAATGTTCATAAGTTGGTCTGAAGTTCTCTTTCCTTGTATTGTTTTTCTGTTCTTTAGGAATGAGGGTTATTGTATCCTCAAAAAATAAGCTAGATACAGTTCCATCTGATTCTATTTTGTGGAATAATTTGGAGAGTATTGGTGTTAGATCATCAATAAGTGTTTGATAAAATTCTGCACTGCACCTGTCTGGACCTGTGTATTTTTTGGTTGGGAGGCTTTTGATGACAGCTTTTATTACTTTTGGTGTTATAAGATCATTTAGATGGTTTACCTGGTCCTGGTTTAACTTTGGTATCTTGTATCTGTCTAGGAATTCATCCATTTCTTCCAGAATTTCCAGCTCTGTTGAGTATAGGCTTTTGTAGTAGGATCCGATGATTTCTTGAATTTCCTCAGTTTCCGTCATAATTTCTCCACTTTTCTTTCTGATTTTGTTAATTTGGAGACTCTCTTATGCCCACTAATTAGTCTGGTTGAGGGTTTATCAATCTTGTTAATTTTCTCAAAGAACTAGCTCTTGGTTTTGTTGATTTTTGAATGGTTCTTTTTTTTCTATTTGATCTATTTCTGCCCTTAGTTAGATTATTTCATGCTGTCTACTCAGCTTGGGTGTATCTGCTTCCTTTTGTTCTACAGCTTTCAACTGTGCTGTCAGGTTGCTAGTGTATGCTCTCTCCAGATTCTTTTTGGAAGCAATCAGAGCTATGAGTTTTCCTCTCAGTACTACTTTCTTTTTTTTTTTTTTTTTTTTTTACATTTTACTTTTTTTTACAACTTTATTTGAAAAAACAAAGATAAATGTACAGATTTTAAGCATTTTTGCATAAAAGTATACAATACATTTTTGTCAATACTTGGTTTTTTTTTAAAGGTATGATAGTGTGATTAAGATCTTACTAGTTACAATCGGCATAAAGTACATGTAAAATAAGATGTAACCAGGAAATAGTCAAAGTTTTCTTGGTGTGTAAAGATTTTTTTTTTTACAATGAGCAAACAGAACATGTAATACAGGGTGTAACCCAGAATTTGTCAATGTGTTCTTAGTGGGTAAGGATTGAGCAAAACTTTTGTTTTGTTTTGTTTTGTTTTCTTTTTTTCTTGGACTTCACACAGTCTGTGAGTTGTTTCTGGGGTTAGCATCCCACTATCAGTGACTGCATATTATGTCTGTTCTTTTGTGACTGGGTTATCTCACTCAGGATGATATTCTCTAGATGCAGCCATTTTTTTAGGAATTTGATTAAGTCATTGTTTCTGGTAGCTGAGTAGTATTCCAATGTGTAAATATACCACAATTTGTTTATCCATTCATCTACTGAAGGACATCTGGATTCTTTCCAGCTTCTGGCTATTATAAATAGAGTTGCTATGAACATTGTTGTGCATGTATCTTTGTTGTGTATCAAGGTGTCTCTGGGGTATATGCCCAGAAGTGGAATAACTGGGTCTTCAGGTAGTACTATGTCCAATTATCTGAGGTATCACAAGACTGATTTCCAGAGTGGTTGTATCAGTTTACAACCCCACCAACAGTGGACAAGTGTTCCTTGTTCTCCCCAACCTCGCCACTGGTCCAGGTGTCAGATGGTCACCTGATTTTTGACAAAGGAGCTGTAAACGTTCAATGGAAAAAGGACAGCCTATTCAACAAACGGTGCTGGTCCAACTGGCACTCAACATGCAAAAGAAAGAAAATAGACCCTTTCTTATCTCCTTGTACAAAGCTCAAGTGTAAGTGGATCAAAGATCTCCACATTAAACCAGACACAGTTAAACTATTAGATGAGAAAGTAGGGAAAACCTTAGAACACATAGGCACAGGAGAAAATTTTCTGAACAAAACACCAATGGCTCAAGCTCTAAGGTCAAAGATTAACAAATGGGACTTAATGAGATTGCAAAGTTTCTGAAAGCCTAAGGACATTGTCAAGAAAACAAAACAGCAGCCAACAGAATGGGAAAAGATTTTTACCAACTCCACATCAAATAGAGGCCTAATATCTAAGGTATACAAAGAACTCAAAAAGCTAGACACCAGAGAATCAAATAACCCTATTAAAAAATGGGGTACAAAGCTAAACAAAACGTTTTCAGTTGAGGAACACCGAATGGCCGAGAAACATCTGAGGAAGTGCTCCACATCCTTAGCCATTAAGGAAATGCAAATCAAAACAACCCTGAGATTCCACCTCACACTAGTCAGATTGGCCAAGATCCAAAACTCAGATGACAGCAGATGCTGGCGAGGCTGCGGAGAAAGAGTCTGAAGACTCCAGAGTACCTCTGAGATAGTAACTGATGAGAAAGAAGGCCAAATGTCTGAGGAAGAAGTACATGGGGGTTTGGGGGTGAAAGTCGAGCATGATGTGCAAGATGAGAAGCAGATTCTAGAGCACACTCGTCAGGTACACGACCAGAAATAGGGTAAAGAAAATGTTCTGGTGTTCCAGTCTGATGGGGAGCCCCAGGAGGAGTTCAAACACAGTCCTCTAATTTTCCCTCCTCATGCTGCTCTCATCTCTGTTGGAAATGATAGAGAAGAAAATATCAGAGACCTGAGTTCCTCACCCAATTGGTACAACAGACACATGCTTTCTCTCAGGGGATTGACTGCATCAACATTCAGACAAATTGTTTGCTATACTGTCTGAATCTTAAGTTCTGAACTAAATATACTATTTCAAGAGTAAAAAAAAAATCTTCCTTCAGGAAACAGTACAAATTTGTTCACTTATTCAAGCATGATCAAAACAGTGCTTTCACCACAGAAAATCTAAAAAGATTCCTTCTTGGAGCCTACATCTTATTAACATTACACAGAATACCAAACAGGAAAAGAAAGACAGCTCCACCATCAAGAAACTTAAGAGGGCCCCTCCTACAGAAGTTCACTTCTGCAGCAACCTTGGGCAGCATTTGCTGAGATCTCTCTCCTATAAAAAGATATTATCTACCTATGAGAATTTGAGATAATTGTTTCAATGCATGAAACAATCTTATTGCAGACCCAACACATGGTCTTACTCACTCATGTCACCTAATGCACTAGGACATATTCAACAACAACAGCAACAACAAAAATTTACTGTCAGACTCCAAGAACTCAGAAAAATAAAACAGTAAAGTGGACATTAACATTAAAAATTAATAATATATCACCAGTGTTCTAAACTTTTACACTCCCTGGGGATATACAGACCAAGGTCCAACATTCTAGACAATTAGGATTGGCTCCCTGAGGTAAGTAACAACAATGTGTGAGTACATGTATATGAATATATGTGCATGTGTATATGTATGTAATATATGTGTGTGTGTAGTTCTCTCTCTCTCTCTCTCTCTCTCTCTCTCTCTCTCTCTCTCTCTCTCTCTCTCTCTCTCTCTCTCTCCTCACTTTTCTGTCCCAAGACAAGGTTCATTCACAGATGTAAACTTGAAAATTTTGACCCCAGGAGGTTTCTTTTGTCTGGAACTCAGAACTTTGACATGCTGCAGGGTTTTGAGGGTATGGTAGATGCATAACCATTCAATTATAACTAATTCTCCAAGATTTGATACCTCATTCATCATAATTGGTACGGAATGAGCCTATTTGGCAGATATTGATAACAATATATTTTTAAGTTTGAGCATCAAAAAACTAAATCTCAGGTGATAAAGGAATTGGTCCAAGTCACTAAAGTAAGACCTGATGCTATATCTGAAGAGGTAGCTAAGAGGTTAAGACCTGATGCTATTACAATTCCAGACTCACTAATACAATCATATCTAGGATGGATGCAGTAATATTTAGAAGCCAAGGCAGAAGCTTCATGATTTGAAGGCTAACATCAACTATGCATCTCAAAAAAAAAAAAAAAAATCAGGGTCAAGACAGAGAAAAAAAGAGAGGGAGACCTGAGTCAAGTCTGAAACTATTTCTGAACTTCTAAGTCACACTGTGCAACCTATTTCAATATCTACTAACACACATACCTGTATTTATTTATTATTTGCTCTAATGTTTGAGAGTGGATGGTGAAGCTGTGTAATAAATATATCAGCTCAACAGTTCTTTATCAAGCCTTTGCTAGGAAACACCAAAGTATATAGTCACTAACTTACATCAGACATCAAACAACCATTGACTACATCACATGGGGTGATGTAGACCCCAACCAGATCATCCATGCCTCAAGTCCCTCTCCTGCATTTAGATGTGAATAAGCACATAAGCTCTAGACAGAAGCAGGACCTCCCCCAAATATATAGACATGGTCTTCCCAAGCCCTCAGGCTAAGCCAATAGGAAGTACAGGTTGTTAGACTCCAAACCATTTCAAAACTGTATTTATAAGGGAGCTTGGGTAAAAGTAAGAGTGATGTGTGTAGAAATCATTCCTGTGCCTGAGTTCCTGTGTTTTAAGGAGCTGATAACACCTCCGATTGGGAAGAGATTTTTCTCTCCCACAGTTTCTAGAATTCTGCCCCAAGCTCCTTGCCGGCTCAGTTCAGTTTGGCCTGGTGCCCCGTGGCAGTGGCCGAAATGCACGTTCTGTCAAGACCAGCAGTGGAGTGCCAACCTCACGAGCCCAAGCCTGAGTTCATGCATACCAGCCAGACCCAGTAGCAGAGGTGACAGAGGTTGCCTGTTCCCTAGCCAGAGAGCTGTGTGGGATTCCTGGCACCAGGTCTCCCATTACAGGAGTGGGTCTAAGCCTTATATTCCCAAATGTATTGTATAGGCACAATGCCTATATGAAAGTAACAATGCTAAACTCATTTTAAATTAATAAGAAATTATACCAATGAAAACCTTAAACTTGTATCAAATACATTCTATACCAATGTAAAGATTATAACTTCAACTTTGTATTAATTAAAAAGATTTCTACCAATGTAAGATATATCTTTGTAATATTTTAAGATTAAATTTGCTAACCTATCCCTATTTGTCTATTTCTCTAACTTCTATAATATTACTATATCCTCCTTTCTCTTCCACCCCCTTCCCTTTTACCTAAGAAGGAAGGATAGAGAAGAAGAAAGGAAAGGTAGCAATTTCTGAGTTTAAACTCTCTAGTTCCCTTTCTGTCCAAGGCTATATTTGTAAAGTATTTCTGAAATGACAACATATCTATAATTCATAAAATAACCATGCTCAATAATCAAGAGGAGGTGTAGCTAGGTGGCATTTGACAAAAGGCCTTAAATGAGCTTGCTTCCTCTGTTCCTACCCAAAACAATCCTCCTTAACATGAACAGTTAAGAAATGACACATGAGTTGAGAATTTTCTGTATTTTGCATGTTCATAAAGCATGATGAAATAAATCCTTGGCTTCCACCCATTATACAGTTCAGACCACTGAGATTTACGAGTTCAACTCTAACACCTTAAGTCTATAAAGAGTCAAAACTAGACATTTTAACTAAGAAGTGTATAAGAGCAAAGCCCAAGCATTTATCCACTATTATGGCATGATCCCAAGAAGGTAAGTATAACATTGTTGAAGGCTAGTAAAGGGAAGTGCCCACACAGAAATTGGATAACTTCAAGTCAGATGACTAAAAGCTGTCCATTTAGCATAAGAGCCCACTGAGAACTGCCTAAAATAAGATAAAACAGCATAAAATATGTGTTTACACAAATATATGTATCAACATATAACTCTAGTTGCACATCTGATTAAAGTGTGAACATTACATAGTCACACACACACATGCAGACAAGAAATCATAGATCTCTCTGACTGATATTATTCTCTGTATAACCTGAATTCGGCATGTCATTTTCATATGAACTTACATGCAATTGATAAATATCACCATACAACATGCTAACCACAAATGTTACACCCATGAAAAAAGTGGTTACATGAACCAATTGCCTACTAAATATACTGTATTTTTCTAATTTAATTTTTTTATAAATTATTAATAAAAATACAACCCATGCAAATTTTTCTTAAAAACCCAAGTCTATTGCCAACTTATAATTTTTCATCTTATTTTGACCTGTTACAACCCTTGATAAGCTTGGACACATTCTATCCGAGCCTGCTCCCTGGACAGTCCCTGAGACCTTGGTGTCTATTCATAAGGACCAGGATCCAAAAAAAACGAGAAGAGGTTTTCAAAACTAAAGAATTCTGCATGTCTGTTTTCAAGCAGCAGAAAAATATAGATGTGTGTTTAATAACAGGATTGATACTCAGGAGAAAATAGTTTTACAGAAAGTAGAGGAAGCTATTAGGCAACAACAGATACATTATATAGGCCTGTAATTGATTCTTGGCTGTTTGTATCCTTGCTTCTTTCTCATGTGACCACAAAAGTTCTTTGGCAAAAAAAAAAAAAAAAAAAAAAAAAACTATTAATGTGGATTCATTTCTTTTTGTCCTCAAATAAAGTTTTAACACACTATTAGGAAGTTGCTGCTGTGTTGATACATAATTATAGGACAGAATCTTGAAAATATTTTGGGAAAAAAAAGCTGATGAAATATCCCTTATTCCAAATAGCAATTAAATTACTTATTGCAGAATACTGATATTCGGCCTACTGCATGTGCAAATATTTTAGGCAAAATTGATAATTATTAAAAGGCAAGTTGTTACAATTTTCCTCTATTCATGCTTTTGTATTGCCTTTAAACTTATGAATGCAACCCATAGAAAATGTGCTTATGATATTTACAGATAGCTCATCTAATGGGGAGGCAGAATATGTAATTGAATCACTGGTTCATTCTCTTGAATTTCCCCTTCTTTCAGCACAAATAATTGAAGTATGTACTGTAGCTATTGTTTTTGAAATGCTGAAAAAGCAAACTTTTAATTTGTGTACTGAGAGCCAATATATACCTCATGGTTTACATTTGCTTGAAAGTTTCTTTTTTTTAGATACTGCTAATTCTCAAAGTTTGCAATTATTTATGCAAATACAACTCATATTTAAGAGAATGTACTGTTCCTTGTTTTGTGGGACAGTTGAGAGCTCATACTGGATTGTCTGAACCCCTTAGTGAGGGCAATGCCACAGAAGAATTATATACCAGGCAGATTATAGGTCTAACACAGGAACAATTAGCCAAACAATCTCATTCTTTACATCATCAAAATAGTAATAGCTTCAGACAACAATTTGGTATTTCTAGAGAATGTGTAAGTCAAATTGTAAAAACTTGTCCTTAATGTCCTCAATTTCTTTCTGTACCACATATGGTGTTAATCCTTGAGGACTTATACCTCATAAATTATGGAAACTGGATACTATTAATTTCTGATTTTTGAAAATTAAAATATTTATTTGTGAATATTGACACCTTCTCAGCTTTCAAGTTGCAACTGCTTCAACAGGAGAAGCAACTAGAAATGCAATTAGTCATTTTCTATGTTTTTCTGTGCTTGGTGTTCAAAATCAAATTAAAATAGATAATGGAACTGGCTATTGTGGTCAAGCATTTGAGATACTTTGTTGACAATTTAATATTACCCATATTACTGGGATTTCTTATAATCCTCAAGGACAAAATATTGTGAAACAGGTATTATGAAATTTTAAAACAATGTCTTCATAAAACAAAAAGGGGGAGTTATATCCCTGTACACCATAAATTTATTTAAATCATGCTTTTTGTTTTAAAATCTAAGATTTGGATGCCGAGGAACTCTCTGGGTGTCTATGGCACCTTAAAACTAATTATACTTATTCCTAGGTGAAATGAAAGGATCTACATACTGGCAAATGGCATGATCCCAATCAGGTATTTAATATGGGGAATAGGACATGTTTGTGTTCTTTCCTCAGGATGATGCAGAAGTGTACTAGCTGCTAGAGTGGTTGGTGAGACATGCGAGACTGTGGAAACTGCCTTTGAAGAGTTAATCAAATAGAGCAGTTGTTATCATGACTCTTTCTTTTAATGTGACAAGTTTTCTGAGTCAATCATGGACTGATGTAGAAAACAATAAAAAAGAAAGAAGTGATAGTCTTCATTGGAAGGCTGGTTCTGGACATTCTCAGAGACATATTTGGAAGTTGGCTGCAGTTATGAAGATATGTTAACAATACATAAAATTGGGACAGAATCTGGACTTTGAACAAGTGTTAGAGCATGTGTTAAGGTTCCTAATCTTTTTTGGATTGGTTGTGTTAAAATTAGTTTTGTTTCTTCCACAGTATTTAATGTAAGTTGTATTGATTGCACACTTTCTAATTGTGTTAATGTTGAAACCTGGAATGTCTATTATGGTGATTTATCAATCGGCTTTTCTTTTATTGCCTGTGAGTATTACAGGACCTTGGTATTCTGAAAAATGCTTGCAAGTACTGGAAGAAGTGAGTCAGGCTTTATGCAGAAGCAAAAGTGTAGTGAGCTTGATTATTCCTGGTATAGCTGCTTTGATTGCATGAATACCACCACTGCTTCTGCAATTGCTTTGACACAAGAAGTTAAAACAGCTACTTTTGTTAATCATTTAGCCAAAATGTTACTGAGTCAAGAGGATTTAGATAGGCATGTGGAACATTGAATCGATGTTTTTTATGATATTATTCAGATTATTAAAGAAGATGGTCAGAGTTTAAGAGTAGGAAGCCATCTTGAGTGTCATGCTAAATACTGATGGATTTGTGTTACTTCTAAAATTTACAATGATAGATACTATAATTGGAGAAAAACTCAAAGACATTTTTGGTATTCACAGATCATTATGCTTAATCTATACTCAACAAAAAATCTGTTTCCAGACCCACCACCAAGATCAGCAGTGAGCCAGTAGTGAGCCAGCGTGCGGACCCCAGCTTCCCCCTCCCCGCCTCAACTTGCTCCAGGGAACCAGTAACCCTGGATCGGGCTATTCCCAGCCAAACAACATGGAGTGAGGAACCACACTCAGACCACCCCCCACCAAAAAGGTAGTGAGCCAGTGGTGAGCCAGCTGTGTACTGGTGTTGCCAGGTTGTCTTGGTTTCCTTGGGGTACTTTTTTTTTCTTTTCTCTTTCCACCTTGTTGTCATTCTTATGTTCTGGATCACTGCTGGCTCATTGCTGGCTCATTGCTGGCTCATTGCTGTTCCTGGTGGCGTGTGGTCTGATGTGAGTTCCTCACACCATGTTGTCCCGCTGGGAATAGCCTGATGCTACTGGTTCCCTGGAACAAGCTGGGGCGGGGAGGGGACAGCTCTCCCATCACCGCAAACAGTGGAATGCCGAACACACCAGAAAAAGAAGATGCAGACCTAAAATCATACCTCAAGATGATGATAGAGATCTTTAAACAAGAACAAGAGGAAAAGCAAAAAGAATCAGAAGCTTTTAAAGAGGAAACAAGAAAAACACTCGAAGAGCTCAAAGAACTAGAGGAAAACAGAACCAAAGGGATGAAGGAATGGAAGAAGGAATTCAAAATGGAAATTGACACAATAAAGAAAACACTAAAAGAGATAACTCTAGAGGTAGAATGCCTAAAAAAGAAATCAGGAGTCACAGAAGCAAGCATTTCCAATAAACTACAAGAGATGGAAGAGAGAATCTCTGGGGCCGAAGACAACATTAAAAACATAGACAAAACAGTCAGAGAAGATGCAAAAACCAAAAAGCACCTAACCCAAAGTATCCAGGAGATCTACGACACAATGAGAAGACCAAACCTAAGGATAATAGGAATAGAAGAGGGCCAAGAATATCAACTAAGAGGCACAGTAAATATCTTCAACAAAATTATAGAAGAAAACTTCCCTACCCTTAAGAATGAGATGACCATGAGCATAAAACAAGCCTACCGAACTCCAAATAGATTGGATCAGAAAAGAAACTCCTCCCGACACATAATAGTCAAAACGCCAAGTGCCCAAAGTAAAGAAAAAATAATAAAAGCAGAAAGGGAAAAAGGCCATGTAACATATAAAGGCAGGCGAATCAGAATCACACCCGATTTCTCAACAGAAACTATGAAAGCTAGAAGAGCCTGGACAGATATCATGCAGACCCTAAGAGAGCACAGGTGCCAGCCAAAGCTGCTATACCCAGCAAAACTCTCAATCACCATAGATGGAGAGACTAAGATATTCCAAGACAAAACTAAATTTACACAATATCTGACAACAAACCCAACACTACAATGAATTATAGGTGGAAAACCAATTACAACAAGGGGAACTACATCTTAATAAAAGCAAGAAAACCAAAGGAAGAAAGACACACAGGCACAATTCAACCTCAAAAAGCAAAAACTCAGGAAACAGCAACCACTATTCCTTGATATCTGTTAACATAAATGGACTCAATTCTCCAATAAAAGACAAGCTTTCAGACTGGATACATAAACAAAACCCAGCAATTTGTTGCATACAAGAAACTCATCTCAGAGACAAAGACAGACACTATCTCAGAGCAAAAGGATAGGAAAAAACCTTCCAAGCAAATGGCCCCAAGAAGCAAGCTGGAGTGGCCATTCTAATATTGAATGAAATAGATTTTCGACCAAAAGTTATCAAAAGAGATAAGGAAGGACACGTTTTACTCATTAGAGAAGAAATTTGTCAGGAGGAACTCTCAATCCTTAACATATATGCTCCAAATACAAAAGCACGGATATTCATTAAAGAAACCCTAATAAAGCTCAAAAAATACATTGCGCCACACACAATAATAGTGAGAGACATCAATACCCCACTCTCACCAATGGAGAAATCAGGGAAACAAAAACTGAACAAGGATACTGTAAAACTAGCAGAGGTTATGAACCAACTGGAAATAATAGATATCTACAGAACATATCATCCTAAAAAAAAAAAAAATACACCTTCTCAACACATCATGGCACCTTCTCAAAAATTGACCACATAATTGGTCACAAAACTAGCCTCAATAGATATAAGAAGATTGAAATAGTCCCATGCATCCTCTCAGATCACAATGGTCTAAGGCTGGTCTTTAATAACAACAAAGACAACAAAAAGCCCATATACACATGGAAACTAAACAATGCCCTATTAAAAGATAGCAGGGTAAAAGAAGAAATAAAGAAAAAATCAAGCATTTTCTAGAATTCAGTGAAAACGAAAACACAACATACCCAAATCTATGGGATGAATAGAAAGCAGTACTGAGAGGAAAACTCATAGAAGTGAAAGCTCTAGAACAAAAGAAGCAGATACACCCAAGAGGAGTAAAGGGCAAGAAATAATAAAACTTAAGGCAGAAATAGACCAAAAAGAAACAAAAAGAACCATTGAAAGAATCAACAAAACCAAGAGCTGGTTCTTTGAGAAAATCAACAAGATTGATAAATCCTTAGCCAGACTAACTAGAGGGCAAAGAGAGAGTATCCAAATTAACAAAATCAGAAGGGAAAATGGAGAAATAACAACTAAAACAGGAAATTCAAGAAATCATCAGATCCTACTACAAAAGCCTATTCTCAACAAAGTTGGAAAATCTGGAGGAAATGGATGAATTCCTAGAAAGATAAAAGATACAGAAGTTAAATCAGGACCAGGTAAACCATCTAAATAATCCCGTAACTCCTAAAGAAATAGAGGCAGTCATCAAAAGCCTCTCAACCAAAAAAAGCCCAGGTCCAGATGAATTTAGTGCAGAATTCTATCAGACATTTATTGACGACATAATACTAATACTTTCCAAACTATTCCACAAAATAGAATCAGATGGAAAACTACCTAACTCATTTTAGAGGCTACAATAACACTCATTCCTAATCCACACAAAGACCCTACAAGGAAAGGAAACTTCAGACCAATCTCACTTTTGAACATTGATGCAAAAATATTCATAAAATCCTTGCAAACAGAATCCAAGAAAATATCAAAATGATCATTCACCATGATCAAGTAGGCTTCATCCCTGGGATGCAGGGATGGTTTAACATACAAAATTTATCAACAAAATCCACCATATAAACAAACTCAAAGAAAAAAAACACATGGTCATCTCACTAGTTGCTGAAAAGCATTTGACAAAATTAAACACCCCTTCATGTTAAAAGTCTTGGAAAGAACAGGAATCCAAGGCCTATACTTAAAACTAATAAAAGTAATATACAGCAAACCAACAGCCAACATCAAACTTAACGGTGGGAAACTTGAAGCAATCCCACTGAAATCAGGGACTCGACAAGGCTGCCCACTCTCCCCCTACCTATTCAACATAGTACTGGAAGTCCTGGCTGGAACAATTAGACAGCAAAAGGAAATCAAAGGGATATAAATCAGAAAGGAAGAAGTAAAAATATCACTCTTTGCAGATAACATGATAGTGTACTTGAGTAACCCCACAACTTCAACCAGAGAAATCCTACATCTAATAAACAAGTTCAGCAAAGTGGCTGGATATAAAATTAACTCAAACAAATCAGTAGCCTTCCTATACTCAAAGGACAAACATGTGGAGAAAGAAATTAGTGAAAAGATACCCTTCACAATTGTCACAAAAACTATGAAATACCTTTGTGTGACTTTAGCTAAGCAAGTGAAGGACCTGTATGACAAGATCTTCAAACCTCTAAAGAAGGAAATAGAGGAAGATCTCAGAAAATGGAGAGATGTCCCATGCTCATGGGATTGGAAGAATCAACATTTTTAAAATGGCCATCTTACCATAAGCAATCTACAGATTCAATGCAATCCCCATCAAAATCCCAACCCAGTTCTTCATTGAGTTGGAAAAAGCAATGTACAATTTCATATGGAATAACAAAAGACCTAGAATAGCGAAATCCATCCTCAACAACAAAAAAACATCTGCGGGAATCACTATCCCTCACCTCAAGCTATACTACAAGGCAATTGTGCTGAAAACTGCATGGTTCTGGTACAGAAATAGGCATGTGGATCAATGGAATAGAATAGAAGATCCAGAAATGAGCCCTCACGTATATGGTCACCTGATTTTTGACAAAGGAGCTGTAAACATTCAATGGAAAAAGGACAGCCTATTCAACAAATGGTGTTGGTCCAACTGGCACTCAGCATGCAGAAGAATGAAAATAGACCCTTTCATATCCTTGTACAAAGCTCAAGTGTAAGTAGATCAAAGATCTCCACATTAAACCAGGTACACTGAAACTATTAGGTGAGAAAGTAGGGAAAACCTTAGAACTCATTGGCACGGGAGAAATTTTCTAAACAGAACACCAATAGCTCGAGCTCTAAGGTCAAAGATTGACAAATGGCACTTAATGAGATTGCAAAGTTTCTGTAAGGCTAAAGACACTATCATGAAAATTAAATGGCTGCCAACAGAGTGGGATAAGATATTTACCAACCCTACATCAGATAGAGGCCTAATATCCAAGGTATACAAAGAACTCAAATAGCTAGACACCAAAGAATTAAACAACCCTATTAAAAAATGGGGTACAGACTTAAACAAAAAGTTCTCAATTGAGGAATATCGAATGGCTGAGAAATATCTAAGGAAGTGTTCGATATCCTTAGCCATCAGGGAAATGCAAATCAAAACAACCCTGAGATTCTACCTCACACCAGTCAGATGGGCCAAGATCCAAAACTCAGATGACAACAGATGCTCGCAAGAATGTGGAGAAAGAGGAACACTTCTCCACTGCTGGTGGGGTTGTAAACTGATACAACCACTCTGGAATTCAGTCTGGCTGTTCCTCAGAAAAATGGATATAGTACTACCTGAAGATCCAGTTATTCAACTTCTGGACATTTACCCCAGAGACACTCCAACATACAACAAAGATACATGCACCACAATGTTCATTGCAGCTCTATTTATAATAGCCAGAAGCTGGAAAGAACCCAGATGTCCTTCAGTAGATGAATGGATACAAAAATTGTGGTATGTTTGCACAATGGAGTACTATTCAGCTATCAGAAACAATGGCTTAACGAAATTCTTTAAAAAATGGATCCATCTAGAGAATATCATCCTGAGTGAGATAACCCAGTCACAAAAGAACAGACATAATGTGCAGTCACTGATAATGGGATAATAACCCCAGAAAGCTCTGAACACCCCAGAAACAACTGACAGACTATGCGAAGCTCAACAAAAAAAAAGAATATATTTTAATTAAAATAGAACTGTATCACATCCCTCTTTCCTCCCAACAGCCCTTCCTAGATTCTCTCCTATCCCCTCAAATTAAAGCCTCGTTTCCTATATTATTGTTACATATATACATATGTGTGTATATATGTACCCACAAATATTTAATTACAACCTTAAAAATGTATTCATATACTTTTATGCAAAAAATGCTGAAAATTTTTACATTTATTTTTGTTTTTTAAAATAAAGTAAAAAAAAACAAATAAAATAAAGAGAATCTCAGGGGCTGAAGACAACATTGAAAACATAGACAAAACAGTGAGAGAAGATGCAAATACGAAAAGCTCCTAACCCAAACGTCCAGGAGATCCAGGACACAATGAAAAGACCAAACCTAAGGATAATAGGAATAGAACAGGGTGAAGAATATCAACTAAAAGGCTCAGTAAATATCTTCAACAAAATCTAGGAAGAGAAGTTTCCTACCCTTAAGAATGAGATGACCACGAGCATAAAAGAGGCTTACAAAACTCGAAATAGAGTGGACCAGAAAAGAAATTCCTCCCGACAAATAATAGTCAAAACTCCAAGTGCCCAAAACAAAGAACGAATATGATCATTCACCATGATCAAGTAGCCTTCATCCCTGGGATGCAGGAATAGTTTAATATACATAAATCCACCAATGTAATCTACCATATAAACAAACTCGAAGAAAAAAAACCACATGGTCATCTCACTAGATGCTGAGAAAGCATTTGACAAAATCCAACACCCCTTCATGTTAAAAGTCTTGGAAAGAACAGGAATCCAAGGCCCATACCTAAACCTAATAAAATAAATATACAGCAAACCAACAGCCAACATCAAACTTAATGGTGGGAAACTTGAAGCATCCCACTAGAATCAGGGACTAGACAAGGCTGCCCATTCTCCCCCTACCTATTCAACTTAGTACTGGAAGTCCTGGCGAGAGCAATTAGACAGCAAAATGAAATCAAAAGGATACGAATTGGAAAGGAAGAAGTAAAAACATCACTTTTTTCAGATGACATGATAGTGTACTTAACTGACCCCACAAATTCCACCAGAGAACTCTGGAAATCAGTCTGGCGATTCCTCAGAAAATTTGACATAGTACTACCTGAAGACCCAGTTATTCCACTTCTGGGCATATACCCCAGAGAAGCTCCAACATACAACAAAGACACATGCACTGCAATGTTCATAACAGCCCTATTTATAATAGCCAGAAGCTGCAAAGAACCCAGATATCTTTCAGTAGATGAATAGATACAAAAATTGTGGTACATTTACACAATGGAATACTACTCAGCTATCAGAAACAATGATTTTATCAAATTCTTAAGAAAATGGATGCATCTAGAGAATTATCATCCTGAGTGAGATAACCCAGTCACAAAAGAACAGACATAATATGCAGTCACTGATAAATGCATACTAACCCCAGAAAGCTCTGAACACCCCAGAAACAACTCACAGACTATATGAAGTTCAAGAAAAAAAAAAGGAAAAAAAAGAAAATTAAAAACTATTGTGCTTAATCTTTACACACCAAGAAAACTTTGACTATTTCCAGGTTACATCTTGTTTTATATGTACTTTATGCTCACTATAACTAATAAGATCTTAATGCACACTATCAAACCTTAATAAACCAAGTACAGACCAAAATGTATTCATATACTTTTATGCAAAAATGCTTAAAATCTGTACATTTATCTTTGTTTTTTAAAATAAAGTTGTTCAATTACAAAAAAAGTGTTACCATGGTTGGGCTGGAGAGATTTCTCAATGGTTAAGAACACTGACTGCTCTTCCAGAGGTCCTGAGTTCAAATCTCAGCAACCACATGGTGGCTCACAACCATCTGTAAAGAGATCTGATGCCTTCTTTGGTTGTGTCTGAAGACAGCTACAGTGTACTTATATATAAAATAAATTAATAAATAAATATTTTTTTAAAAAAGAGTTACCATAGTCATGGTGTCTTTCCCTAAGACACGTGTGCTTGTTTCTGTTTGTTCTGGAGACTTCAGATGTGCTTTAAGCTGCTAGTAATTAGTAATTACACAACTTTACAGATGGATTTGTATTGGACAGTGAAAGCATTCCTAGGCACTGCCCTTGCCAGTGAAGACTCATGCCACATTTCTAGCAGAATTGAAAAAGTTGACTAAAAAGAAATACCCAAAAGAAGTCTTGAATAATGGTAAAAAACAATAACGATGTTGGCCCAAAAAATCACCACAATTGAGGAGTCCTTGCTCATCCAAGTTTTCACTGACTGTAGTTGTGATGCCCATGGACATCTCTAGACTGAAATTCTTAGATTAAAATCAGTTCATACACTTGAAATGATGTAGCCTGATAAACATTGTGATGAGATCTGCTGTCTCGCTCGCTCCATCCTTTCCAAGGCATGACTCATCCCTCTGTCCAGCAGAGCCACTCTTGTGTACTTTTCCCACGCATTAGTCACTCAGTAATGCTCTTGGTTATCAGATACAGACACAGTGTTGTGGTATCAGAGTACCTGTACTCAAATAACCCTTATCTTTCGTAACGATGACTCCAACATGCAAGAGTAGTGTTTGGGATATGTTACAGAGAAGTTGTAAAGTGTTCTTTTTCTTAACTTTTACATAGGGATTCTGAACTTTAGTACAGGTATTATGTGAGAAGAAAACATAGATAGATAGATAGATAGATAGATAGATAGATAGATAGATAGATAGATAGATAGATAGATAGATGATAGATAGATAGATAGATAGATAGATAGATAGATGATAGATAGATAGATAGATAGATGATAGATAGATAGATAGATAGATAGATAGATAGATAGATAGATAGATAGATGCTATATAGATATATAGATATGGCATTTGAGTCCAGACGGCTTTTTATTTTGTTTTGTTATTTTTCTGAAACTGTAGACCAAAGTACCTTGGGTTTGTTCCACATGTCCTCTATCACTGAGCTAAATCCCCAACTTGTAAGTAGCATTTGATACTATTCAGTTTTAGTCACCCACTAGGGATCTTAGAATCTGTTTATACAAATGAGAGTGAACATTAAAGATTAATACCATAAGCCAAAGTTTGGGGGGTAACTGGGTACCAAAGCATAAGTCAGATTAACACAGGGATGACTAGACTCACTGGGGTCTAGTTTGCTCCTCCAACTGTAGCAAGTAGAAAACAGTAGAAGACAATAGTCATAGAATGTCTGATTCCAAAGAAAAAAAAATGTTGGCAAAACATAATTCTCACATATCAATAACTATTTTTCTACTGAAACTTCCAAACAATTGGGATACTTGGACTGGATTGCATCAGGAATTAAGGAGCAGTATCTTGGGGGCATAGTTCAGTTTGGGATCACGAAGTTCACTCGAATTACACTGGCACCATAAGCATACCTGGTAGCAACATTCATGATAGCATACCCCATGCTGGTGGTCTGTTGTGCTAAATGAAACTTGGGAGGTTAAGAATTTGATTTTGTATATTGCATCAAGTACAGGACTTTCCTGAAGAATTGCTGTTGTACTCGAGGTAGCCACTAGAGGGTAGCCTTTTCCAAGAAACTAGCTGAACTTGGAACTTGGCCCAGAAATACAATGAAAGGATATTTGGATGGATTCCAAGCTTTGCTAGACTGACTCAGCATCTTGCTTGTCAGTAACTCAGGATAAGAAAACATATGCCCTATCATAGAGCAATCACCACATTGATAGCTTTAGCATCTGCTACTAAACAGCAGTAGCCAGATGTGTCATGGGCTCAAGCAAGAGGTGGTCCTTGTGAGAATACTTCAACATAGATAAGCACGGATTTCTTGCTACTTCCTTGACCAGAGTGTCTTAGAAGAGAGTTCTAGATCTCTGCAGTGCCCTGGGTTTGAAGTCATTAAAGATCCTCATTGAATTTGCTCCATGGAACCCAGGTAGGCGATGCTCTACAGTAATACATGAGTTAATAATATATAACATAATTATCCCTTAGAGCATTAAGGACAGCCATAATTTTAGATTATATGGAACCTAGAATTTGTTAAGTGACCACTAGCTATCAAAAATGCATAGGGGATGAGAAAACAGCATTTTTGTTGGTTAGATTAGGAAATTGGAGTGGCTTTAATAACTAATTTATTCCCTCTACAATGGGATGTGATGGAAGACAGAATTTGTAGGCTGTCTTAGTCTGTTTGCTGTTCTTATAATGGAACAGCACAGGCTGGGTGATTACTAAAAGAACAGAATCTGTGTCTCACTGTTTTAGAGGCTGTGAAGACAAGACAAGATGGCAACATCACTGCTTGGTGAAGACTTTGTGCTGGCATGGAAAAAACAGCACAAAACACTAAGCTCTAATCTTTTAGGAAGCCACTAATCCCATTATCAATACTCACTACCTCATCTCCCTCTAATGAAAATGCTCCACCTCCAAATGCCACCAACCTATTGAGTGTTAAACTTTCACTGTATGAAATTTTAACGAATGCATTTGCCTCATGACATAAGCTGAGCCATGAAGATGAGACAAAGATTAGTAATGCTCGCCTGAGTAAGAAGTTATCTTGAGACGAACTGTAATCTCTAGCTGATGTAATTTTCGCAAGTATATGTGGAAAGGGGAGAGCAAAGAAATGCAACTGGGAAAAAAGCAAAAATTGTATAAGAAATACAGTCATATTATCATGGGATCCATGGGAGTTTCCAACTCGCCATTAGATGAGACACTCATGGTCATGTAGGCTTTCTTTGTTGTTGTTTTGTTCACCTTTTTGAGGTTATAATTTAATTTGTCTATTTGGTGAAACAAATATTGTAGAATTGACCTGACTGAGAATTAATTTTGGAGGTATGGTGGCTCGTGTGTATAATTCCTGCACTTAGAAGGGTGTGGAAGGATTAAGTTTCAAGATAGTCTGACCTATACCATGTAAGACTGTTTGGAAGAAAAAAAAAAGATCTAAAGTGTGGTGGTTTGAGTGTGAAATATATTTCTCAGGTTCATGTTTTGGAACTCATAGTGCAGTTGTGGACATTTTTAGGGTATGGTGGTTTGAGTAAGAATGGTCCCCATAGGCTCATATATTTGAATACTTAATCACCAGGGAATGGCACTATTTGTTAAAGGACAGGAGATAAGTGTTAGGAAGATGCTGAAGTGTAGCTCCCCACAATGATGACTTCTGGTGAAGATGTGGAGGAGGAAGGGCTCAGTTCTATTTGCAGGGTAAGTCACTGAGAGTTAGACCATGCTCCAGTGATGTATGTACAACACAAAGAGGACTTGGTTGGTTGGTTTTTCTTTTTCTTCCTATTTTTGTTTTCTACTTCTTTGATGGAATGGAGGTCACAGTGGGGAAGATATGGAGAGACTGGGAGGGGAGTGTGATCATGGTACAAAATATGAAACACCCAGAAAATCAGTAGAAGTGTTATACAGAAAAAAAGAAGAAAAGGAGTAGGTTTAGCCTTGTCAGAAGGTATGTTACTAGGAGTGACCTTTGAGGTTCAAAAAGCCCAAGTCAGACCCAGTCTCTGTCTCTCTCTGTCTCTGTCTCTGACTGTCTGTCTGTCTGTCTCTGTCTCTCTGTCTCTCTCTGTTTTTCAGTGTATCTCTGTCTCTCTGTCTCTGTCTCTCTCTGCCTCTGCCTATCTCTGCCTGTAGATAAGGATGTAGCCCCTGATTTGTTTTAGTCCCATGCTGCTATGCCTGCCTCTGTGCTCCCCACCAAAATGATGATGGTCTGAAACTCTGAAACTGTAAGCCATTCCAAATTAAATGCTTCCTTCATAAGAGTTGCCATGGTCTTGGAAGTCTCTTCACAGTGGTGAGACACTAAAACATGGAGCTTTTAGGAGTTGGTGTCTTATTGGAAGAAGAGCCACTGAGAAGCAGGTTTGATAGCCTAGCCCCACTAATCCCTTCCCAGAAGTAAAGTCTTTGAGACCCAAACACCTTTCAAACACCCACCAGTTCTCAGTACTGACACACTAGGGACCCAACTTCAGCTTGAATTTCAGAAGGGAAAAAAAACGTGTCCAGATCACAAGCAGCTGTGTTGCCTGGCAGTCATCATATCAAGATGCTAAGTAAAGCTAGTGCTGGGTGAGTCTGTCCTGTCCTATCAGCTTGCCTACTAGTCCCTACCTGTCATGCCCCTCCCCCTGCTTCGGTGTTCTGGGCACTTGCTTCACGTGCACCATTTTTTTCTCTTTTACTTCTTATATCTCAGCTAGTATTTCTTTATTATTGGCTTCTTTATTTTGGTGCTGGGTGTCAAACCCAGGAACTCGCATGCTAAATACGTGATATAACACTATGCTACAATTTATGTTGTGTCTTTCAAAAAAAATCCCTATTTTTAATTATCATTAAATAATTTTCATTTATTCTTCATATGTGTATATAACATATTTTGTCATATACATGCCTCATTCCCTTGCTCCATTTCCTTCCCTTCTTTGTCTCCATGTGTCCCATAAATATACATATATATGTATATATTTATATCGAAGTTTAGAGCTGCTGGCCTGTGAGTGGGTATAGGGTTGTTGATTGGAACATGGGCAATTTATCAGTGGCTATATTCTTGCAGAAATGTTCTTTCCAGCAGCCATTTACTGCCAATAGCTCCTCAGCTAGGCATGGAGCCTCATGAGCACCTCCTCCATCCAAGCTAGAACACTGAAGGGTCCAACCTTGTGCAGGTAAACCAGTAGATGCTATAAAATGCATGAGTGCTGTGCCCATGTCATATCCAGAGACAGCGTTTCATGACACTCCATCCCCACCTTCCGGCTTTAACATTCTTCCTGCCACCTCTTCCACCATGTTCCCTGACCCTTGTGAAGGAAGGTATATTCGTTATTTTTGTTATTATAAAATATCACAACCAAAAGCAACAAAGTAGAGGCATGTTTGAAAATGGCAAGCACCTAGCAGGCATAGCAAGCTGAGGGCTCGTGTCTTCACTGGCAAGCATGTAGGAGAGTAATAGCAGAGGTTTGAAACTCTAAGCCTGTCCGTGATGATGCACTTCATCCAACAAGACTGCACCTCCTAAGCTTCCCCAAACAGCACCACTAGCTAGAGGCAAAGCACTCGGCCAGACAATGAGTACCTACGAGGAACACTTCTCATTCAAACCACAGCAGGAAGGGATAGAGAAGTCCCACTTAGAGGTTCACACTAAAGGTCGTAAATTATAAGTCTACGCATTAACCTTTGTCTGTTGCAAAAAGAAGCTTCTCTGGACAAGGTTCTGACACATACTGGATGCTAAAGGCCTGACTGCAGGTACTGGCTATCGGGAAAATCTTGTGCTTCAGACCTCAGCGTGTAACAGATGTCCTGAAACACTTCCGGGACCCAGGAGGGTTCCAGCCACAGTCCTGGCAGAAGAGGAACTTGCCTCCCAGGAAGACATTTCACACAGTTCTGACTCACGCAGCCAAGCCTGTGTAGTTTGTTGGGGCCACACTCACAGGTGACCACATAGCTGCACTTGAGAGATGCAGCTACACATGTAAAATAACACAGATGGGTTTCCTGCTTCTGGTTTCATTGTGGATGCTTCTTGTCGCTGCCCCTGCTCTTCCTCCATCTACACTTGCAGCTGTGTCAGTACCCTGAAAGCACACTTGGGGGGGTCACTGGGCCTCTTTACCACTTCCTCTTCTCCATGAGCCACATTGGTTAAATCCCACAGTTCTGCTTTTTGTTATTATGTGTCTCTTCGAATGGTGTGTTGGGGAAGGTTGGCTGAGCCCAGTCCTAGGCTTCTTATAAAACTCAGAGGATACGGTATCTGAACACCATCTTCACCTGTGTCTGTGAGTCTTTGTCTCCAAACGTCTTAATGAGGTAGCACTTCGCGGTAGGGTTAGGACCTACCCTAATGACCTATTTTAACCCGATTTTCTCCTCAAATATCTGTAGCTAAGACCACACTCTGAGATATCCAGAAAGATATCCACTTATCCTTCTCTCAAAACATAGTCAGGCTATAGTGGCTGCATGTGTCAATGTGAAGTCTCTCTGTTGACTGCAGGGTAAAATCCCGAGCCCACTGAGTCCGGACGATATGGCTCCTGCTGAAGTTGGTACCCTCAGCCCTGGTCCCTCCTCCCACTTACATTCCAGGTTCTAACTCTATGGTTTGCTTCTTCGTGCCTTAGGGACTTCCTAGTCCGTCTCCCTGAGTATGTCCGTTGATCCGATCTGTTCTTCCCCCTCAGGCTCAGATTAGCAAGCATTTCATCCCAGAAGTCTGCCCTGGCATTCTTCCATCAGCTCCAGATCATTCTACCATCCCCTTGTTCAAAGGGTTTGGCAAAGAACTGACTCTAAGTACTTAGAAGACTGTCTTCCTCACTAGACTGTGAGCTGCCCAAGAATGAAGCCTGCATCTTGTTGCTTATTACACCACCCACGATGGCAGGGTGCCTGGAACACAGTGGTCCCTTAATAAATATTTTCAGAGTGAAAGAATGCCTGGAGGGCCATTGAGGATTCTGAACAGATGCAATGAAAATATGCAGCAGACTTCAAGCTACCTAAGACCACTGCTCCAGTTAATTAACTGTTCAGAATGGCAGGAACCTTCCATGATAACGGGCTCAGGGTGGCAGAATCCCTCCATGAAGCTGTTTCTTGCTTTCTCAAAGGCTACACTTTGAATCTGAGCTGGGAGACACTCTCAGAGATCATAAAGCAACAAACTTCTGTCGTTTGAGCCACCCACTTTCCTATGGCAACGTGGTCACAAATTAATGTGCTAGCTTCCTTGTGTTTGAGTTTTAAGGAAAAGGAGAGGAAAAACCAAGGAACTTAGTTATGACTTTTATTGTTAGAGCTAGAAGTGGTACCCCAGCCTCTTGGCTTCTCTCGGGAAAGCGGTAATGCTTTGCCAATGACGAGATAATGTTGCCTGGAGCCTGAGTGTGTGAACCATGCGGTCCTGCCCTTTGTCAAGCAGGAGGTCCAGGGCAAGCTGACTAACTTTCTCCAACATGGTTTCTCTACCTGGAAGTGGCGAAATACCCCTTGAAGATTGTCTGGAAACAAAACATTAAAAGCCCAGTGCCTAACAGGTGTTGGCATCTCCAGCCCCAGAGATCCAGTAGTTACTCAATGAACCAGATATTTCAGCACAGTGAGTAGTCAGTCGTAATTAACTTTTGGGAAGCTTGCCTTGTATGCACTTATAATAACAAAGCATGTGAAAGGCCAGAGGCTTAGTCACAGTGGCCACCCACTCCCTTTTTGTATACACAGATAGAGCTTAATTTCATTCAGTTAATTTGGACACTAACACAGATAACAGTTTCCCGATTCACCCTTATCTTATCAAAATATTGAAAATGATTCTTAATGTTTGATCATGGACACTTTGGAGCCCTCTGCTCTTCCACAGCTAGCAGTGAGGAAGACATGCCTGCTAGATGTGTGTGGTGTAGATGGCTGGTAGTTAAAGTAGCTTTCCGTAGATGGTTGTTTCCTCTCCACTGCACTCTCCGGGAGCAGTAGTCTTTTCCACGTTCTCTCTTCACATCTACTCGGTGAAAAGTTTCAGCCTCCTGACACTCCCCTCCTCTCCTCTTTCATGATCAGAACAAGGGAGGAAGAAGGGAAAAGCGAATGTTCATCAGGTTTTCCTGACACTATGATGTTTCATTTCTCATCCCTATTCTTTCTGTAAGTGCCAGAGGCGCTTCTCATACAGACGTCGGGAGCTGCCAGCATGAGGACGGATAATACTGGCACCTCTCAGACTGCGTCCTCAGTCCTTTGCCAGGCCTTGCTGAGTCCTTTTGCACTGATGGAGTAGCACATAGCCTGTCCCTGTCCCTGCCAAACCCTTTGGGAACTCTTCCCAAATTATTCTTCAAGCTTAGGAAAGTAATGCGCAGACAGAAGGATGAAGAATGCCAAGCCCTCTTCCCTCGTATTAGAATATCCCCAGAGCCTCCTTGGTCTGATCTCAGAGCTGTGACTCAGTTTCAATGTTGATAGGTGACCAGGATTTAGAAATAGTGGCAGAAATTTTGGAAGGTGTGACTTTCTGTAGTGTATGCATGTGGGGGGGCATGTTTGTGGATTTGTCTGCGTCTATATGTCTATGTGTCTGTAGTGTGTATCTGTGTGTCTGTAATGTGTGTGTATGCTTATATATGTCTGTGTGTGCCTGTGTTGTGCTTATATGTCTATATGTATGTTTCTCTGTTTGTGTGTGTGTATGTGTATGCTTGAGTGCCTGTACCTGTGTTTGCACTAATCTACAGACCAGCAATGAAAGTCCATTAGATTTCAGTGTAATTTATAACACAGTATAGGATTCTCTGGTTCAAGAGACTGCAGAAGCAGGTCAATCTCTGTGAGTTGGATACCAGCCTGTATAATGTCAGGGGAGCCTTACCATTAGCTTTTTCAGCATGGAAAACAGTTTTTCATGCTTTATCAACTGGAAAAGCTGGGGCGGGGGGGGGGGGGTTGTTCTGATTTCACTTCCAATAATGGCACCCAGCAGCTCCTTTCCAGTAACTAACCTTTGTTAAATGAGGAGAATGTTAAATGGTGGGAAATAAAGTCCTAGCTCTCCAGATCCTGGGAATATCCTCAGATATTGACATAACTTTAGAAGCTTGTCATTCCTTCTGCAATGGGGATTCCCATCAAGTTTTGGTAGACAAGCAACAGCAGTATAATGTTGGTGCAAGGAGGGCTGGGGCCTCTCTGGCCAACAAATAAGTTCCCTAGAACTGATGCTTTAGCAACTTTATGGCTTCCTTAGAGTGTCCTTTCCCACTCACAAACGATACTCAAACTACTTTTTAACCCTCATTCTTCTTGCTTTTTTCTGTAAGATATTTCATAATCAGCATTTACAAAATAAAACAATTTTTACAAAGGATGAGCAGGAATTCTGAGGGCCCACCACTGTCCACTCCAGTCAAGTGAGAATTGGTCTTGGACAGATACTAAAAAAAAAGAAACATTAACAAGATTAAATGAGCGAATCTCTTATACTTATTTGTTCTGTCGCTGTGAAGAAACATCATGACCAAGGCAACTCTTATGAAGCAAACCATTTAATTGGAGCTGGCTTACAGTTTCATAGTTTTAATCTATTATTGTCATGGTGGGAAGCATGATGGCATGTAGGCAGACATGGTGCAGGAGAACTAGTTGAGAATTCTACATCTGGATCTACCAGCAGAGAGGCATGCACTGGTGAACTTTTGAAACTTCAAAGCCCACCAGCAGTGACACACTTCCTCCAACAAGACTACAACTATTTCAATATTCTAATCCTTTCCAACTGTGTCACTCCTTAGTGACCAAGAATTCAAATGTATGAGTTTATATGAGGTATCTTTATTCAGATTATCACATTCTATTCCATAGGTTTGTATTCATATCATAATGGAAAAATGCATTCCATCTGTACTGGCTGGTTTTATGTCAACTTGACACAGCTAGAGTCATCAGAGAAGAAAGAGCCTCAAATGAGAAAATGACTCCAAAAAATCAAGCTGTACAGCGTTTTCTTAATAATCAATGGGAGAGAGCTCAATTCATTGTGGGTAATATCATTCTTAGGCTGGTGTTTCTGGGTTCTATAAGAAAGTAGTAGCCTGAGCAGGCCAGGGACTCTACATCAGTTCTTGCCTCCAGGATCCTGACTGTTTGAATTTCTGTCCTGACTTTCTTCAATGATAAACAGTGTGTGGAAGTGTAAGCCAAATGAACACTTTTCTCCCCAACTTGCTTTTTGGTCATGATGTGTCATCACAGCAATAGAATGCATAACTAAGACACTGTCTAATTTCAAAGTCCCCATAGTTTATCACAGTCTCAACTTTTAACAGCCCAAAGTTCAAAGTCTCTGAGATTCTTGGCAGTATCTTAACTATAAGTCCCTGTAAAATAAAAAGCAAAAATCAGATCACGTACTTCTAACATTCAGTGGCACAGAAAGGACATTATCATTACAAATGGAAGGGAAAGGAGCACGGTGAGAAAATATTGAACCAGAGCAAGATTAAAAACCAAACAGTGCAAATTCCAAATTCTGAATCTCTATGTCTGATGTCAAAGCTCTCTTCAGATTCCAACTCCTTTTTTGACTGCAATACATCTCTCTTTTGGACTGTTTCCACATCCTGTTAGCAGTTCTCCTCGGCAGGTGTCCATGATTCTAGCATCTCTAACATCTAGGGGTCTCTAACAAAATCCAGACTTCACCTTCACAGTTTCTCGCAATGCCTTCTCTGGTCCTCCTGAAAGGACACTCCAGACACATGCCTTGCCTCAGAGGTTTTCCTTAGCTGTAGAGGGAGACGCCATAGCCCCTTTCTTGTATCCTTGACTCTAACACGAGAATCATGTGACCCAAACCGCCAAGTTTTGCTGTTTGATGAAAATGGAACATGGTGGGACACCCAGACAGACAGGACTGGCTAGAACCGGGTGAGAATGGCAGAGAGATCTCAGCGGAGCACGAGAAATGTGTGCGCCCGCCTGGCTTGATCCAGGGATCCAGGAACCCGGCAGCGGTTTTGGGCGCTCTGTTCCCAGCCGGCCGCTTCAGGGGTGCACAACAGCCACTCGGAACATACGCCACCAGGAAGAGCAGACACCCAGACAGACAGGACTGGAGAGAACCGTGTGAGATCGGATTCCAACTAGCCAGGAGGCAGAGAGATCTCAGCGGAGCACGCGGAAAGTATGTGCCTGCCCAGTTTGATTCAGGGACCCAGAAACCCGGCAGCATTGGGCCATCTGTTCCCAGCCGGCAACTTTTGGGGTGCACAACAGGCGCTTGAACCATCTGGTACCAGAACAGCAAAGATCCAGTGACACAGGCCAGGTAGAAGAGAAAGGTGAGAACCAATCACTGACAACAAGATGGCAAGAGGAAAGCTAAAGAAAGTACCCCAGGGAAACCAAGACAATGTAGCAACACTAGAACCCAGATCTACCATCACAACAAACAGCAGAATGCCAAACATTCCAGAAAAAGAAGACTCAGACATAAAATCATACCTCAAGATGATGATAGAGATCCTTAAACAAGAACGGAAGGAAAAGCATGAAGAATTAGAATTTTAAAGAAGAAACAAGAGAAACACTCAAAGAACTAGAAGAAAACAGAACCAAAGAGAAGAAGGAATGGAAGAAGGAATTTAAAACGAAAATTGACACAATAAAGAAAACACTAAGAGAGACAACCCAAGAAGTAGAAATCCTAAAAAAGAAATCAGGAGTCACAGAGAGGACTACAAGAGATGGAAGAGAGAATATCGGGGGCCAAAGACAACATTGAAAACATAGACAAAACAGAGAAGATACAAAAACAAAAAAGCTCCTAACCCAAAATGTGCAGGATATCCAGGACACAATGAGCTAGAAGAGCCTGGACAGACATCATGCAGACTCTGAGAGAGCACAAGTGCCAGCTCAAGCTGTTATACCCAGCAAAACTATCAATCACCATAAATGGCGAGACGAAGATATTCCAAGACAAAAATAAATTCACAAAATATATGACCACAAACACAGCACTACAAAGAATTATAGGTGGAAAACCCAATACAATGAGGGGAACCACCTCATAATAAAAACAATGAAACTTCTAAGGAAAAAAAACAAAAGAAGAAGGACACACAGGCACAATTCAACCTACCAAAGCAACAATAGCAGGAAACAGCAATTATTATTCATTGATATCTATTAACATAAATGGACTCAACTCCCCAATAAAAAGATATAGGCTATCAGACTGGATACATAAACAAAACCCAGCATTTTGCTGCATACAGGAAACTCATCTCAGAGACAAAGACAGACACTATCTCAGAATAAAAGGTTGGGGAAAAAAATTACAAGCAAAGGGCCCCAAGAAACAACCTGGAATGTCCATTCTAATATCGAATAAAGTAAATTTTCAACCAAAAGTTATCAAAAAAGATAAGGAAAGACACTTTTTACTCCTTACAGGGGAAATCTGTCAGGAGGAACTCTCAATCCTTAACATATATTCTCCAAATACAAAAGCACCCATATTCATAAAAGAAACCCTACAAAAGCTCAAAAAATACATTTTACCCCACACAATAATAGTGGTAGACTTTAATACCCCACTCTCACAATGGACAGATCATGGAAACAGAAACTAAACACAGACACCGTAAAACTAACAGAGACAATGAACCAACTGGAATTAATAGATATCTATAGAACATATCATCCTAAAACTAAAGAATACACCTTCTTCTCAAGCACCTCACAGCACCTTCTCAAAAACTGACCACATAATTGAACACAGAACAAGCCTCAATTGATTCAAGAAGATCGAAATGCTCCCATGCATCCTTTCAAATCACCATGGTCTAAGGCTGGACTTTAATAACAACAAAAACAACGAAAACCCCATATACACATGGAAACTAAGCAATGCTCTATTAAACAATAGCAAGGTCAAAGAAGAAATAAAATAATTAGGGATTTTCTAGAATTCAATGAAAATGAAAACACAACATACCCTAACCTATGGGATGCAATGAAAGCAGTATTGAGAGGAAAACTCATAGCTCTGAGTGCTTCCATAAAGAAACTGGAGAAAGCATACACTAGCAACCTGACAGCACACTTGAAAGTTCTAGAACAAAAGGAATCAGATACACCCAAGAGGAGTAGAGGGCAAGAAATAATCAAACTTAGGGCAGAAATAGACCAAAAAGAAACAAAAAGAACCATTGAAAAAATCAACAAAACTAAGAGCTGGTTCTTTGAGAAAATTAACAAAATTGATAAACCTTTAGCCAGACTAACTAGAGGGCAGAGAGAGTATCCAAATTAACAAAATCAGAAAGGAAAGTGGAGAAATAACAACTGAAACTGAGGAAATTCAAGAAATCATCAGATCCTACTACAAAAACCTATACTCAACAAAGCTGGAGAATCTGGAGGAAATGGATGAATTCCTAGAAAGATACAAGATACCAAAGTTAAACAAGGACCAGGTAAACCAGCTAAATAATCCCATAACACCTAAAAAAATAGAAGCACTCATCAAAAGCCTTCCTACCAAAAAAAGCCCAGATCCAGATGGGTTCGGTGCAGAGTTTTATCAGACATTTATTGACAACATAATACCAATACTCTCCAAACTATTCCACAAAATAGAATTTGAGGGAACACAACCTAACTCATTTTTAGAGGCTACAATAACCCTCATTCCTAAACCACAAAAAAACCCTACAAGTAAAGAGAACTTCAGACCAATCTCACGTATGAACATTGATGCAAAAATACTCAACAAAATTATTGCAAATCGAATCCAAGTACACATCAAAACGATCATTCATCATGACCAAGTAGGCTTCATCCCTGGGATGCAGGGATGGTTTAATATAAGAAAATCCATCAATGTAATCCACCATATAAACAAACTCAACCACATGGTCATCTCACTAGATGCTGAGAAAGCATTTGACAAAATCCAACACCACTTCATGTTAAAAGTCTTGGAAAGAACAGGAATCTAAGGCCCATACCTAAACATAATAAAAGCAATATACAGCAAACCAAAAGCCAACATCAAACTTAATGGTGGAAAACTTGAAGCAATCCCACTAAAATCAGGGACTTAACAAATATGCTCTCCCCACTCTCCCCCTACCTATTCAACATAGTACTGGAAGTCCTGGCTGGAGCAATTAAACAGCAAAAGGAAATCAAAAGGATACAAATTGGAAAGGAAGAAGTAAAAACATCACTCTTTGCAGATAACATGATAGTATACTTAAGCCACCCCACAAATTACACCACAGAACTCCTAGAGCTGATAAACAATTTCAGCAATGTGGCTGGATATAAAATTAACTTAAAAAAATCAGTAGCCTTCCTATATTCAAAGGACAAACATGTGGAGAAAAAAATTAGGGAAAAGATACCCTTCACAATAGTCACAAAAACTTTGAAATACCTTGATGTGACTCTAACTAAGCAAGTGAAGGACATCTGTGACAAGAACGTCAAACCTCTAAAGAAGAAAATCGAGGAAGATCTCAGAAGATAGAAAGATCTCCCAAACTCATGGATTGTAAGGATCAACATTGTAAAAATGGCCATCTTACCAAAAGCAATCTACAGATTTAATGCAATCCCAATCAAAATTCCAACCCAGTTCTTCATTGAGTTGGAAAGAGCAATGTGCAATTTCATCTGGAATAACAAAAGACCTAGAATAGTGAAATCCATCCTCAACAACAAAAAAACATCTCCGGGAATCACTATCCCCAACCTTAAGCTATATTACAAGGCAATTGTGCTGAAAACTGCATGGTACTGTTACAGAAGTAAGCACGTGGATCAATGGAATAGAAGATCCAGAAATGAGCCCTCATGTATATGGTCACTTGATTTTTGACAAAGGAGCTGTAAACATTCAATGGAAAAAGGACAGCCTATTCAACAAATGGTGTTGGTCCAACTGGCACTCAGCATGCAGAAGAATGAAAATAGACCCTTTCTTATCTCCTTGTACAAAGCTCAAGTGTAAGTGGATCAAAGATCTCCACATTAAACCAGGTACACTGAAACTACTAGGTGAGAAAGTAGGGAAAACCTTAGAACTCATAGGCACAGGAGAAAATTTCCTGAACAGAACACCAATAGCTCGAGCTCTAAGGTCAAAGATTGACAAATGGGACTTAATGAGATTGCAAAGTTTCTGTAAGACTAAAGACACTGTCAAGGAAAAAAATGGCAGCCAACAGAGTGGGAAAAGATATTTTCAACCCCACATCAGATAGAGGCCTAATATCCAAGGTATACAAAGAACTCAAAAAGCTAGACACCAGAGAATTAAACAACCCTATTAAAAAATGGGGTACAGACTTAAAAAGTTCTCAATCGAGAAATATCGAATGGCTGAGAAACATCTAAGTAAGTGCTCAACATCCTTAGCCATCAGGGAAATGCAAATCAAAACAACCCTGAGATTCCACCTCACACCAGTCAGATTGGCCAAGATCCAAAACTCAAATGACAACAGATGCTGGCAAAGATGTGTAGAAAGAGGAACACTTCTCCACTGCTGGTGGGATTGTAAACTGATACAATCACTCTGGAAATCAGTCTGGCAGTTCCTCAGAAAAATGAACATAGTACTCCCTGAAGACCCAGTTATTCCACTTCTGGGCATTTACTCCAGAGACGCTCCAACATACAACAAAGATACATACACCACAATGTTCATTGCAGCTCTATTTATAATAGCCAGAAGTTGGAAAGAGCCCAGATGACCTTCAGTAGATGAATGGATACAAAAATTGTGGTATATTTACACAATGGAGTACTACTCAGCTATCAGAAACAATGACTCAACGAAATTTCAAAAAAAATGGATGCATTTAGAGAATATCATCCTGAGTGAGATAACCTAGTCACAAAAGAACAGACATAATATGCAGTCACTGATAATGGGATACTAACCCCAGAAAGCTCTGAACACCCCAAAAAACAACTCACAGACCGTGTGAAGTTCAACAAAAAAAAAGAATATGTTTTAATTAAAATAGAACTGTATCTCATCCCCCTTTCCTCCCTACAGCCCTTCCTTGTATCTCTCCTATCCCCTCAAATTAATAGCCTCTTTTCCTATGTTGTTGTTATATATATACATATGTGTATATATATGTACCCACAAATACTTAATTGCAACCTTTAAAATGTATTCATATACTTTTATACAAAAATGTTGAAAATTTGTGCATTTATCTTTGTTTTTTAAAATAAAATTTTAAAAAGTATATATTTTAACTAAAATAGAACTGTATCACATCCTCCTTTCCTCCCTACAGCCCCTCCTTGTATCTCTCCTATCCCCTCAAATTAATAGCCTCTTTTCCTATATTGTTGTTTTATATATATATACATATGTGTATATATATGTACCCACAAATACTTAATTACAACCTTAAAAATGTATTCATATACTTTTATGCAAAAATGTTGAAAATTTATACATTTATCTTTGTTTTTTAAAATAAAGTTAAAAAAAAAGAAAATGGAACATGGCTCCCTTGTTAAATTACATTTGCAACAGCTTCCTGTTGTTGATAGTTTCCTTCTCTACATAAGCTTTCTTTAATTCCTTTTCTCAATTCTTGCCCTAAGGTCATCACTCCCTTTATCCCATGTAGCATAAGATTTTTCTTTAAACTGTTTATCTCCTTGGGCACTGGTGTTAGCTCCATTACACTTCCTGGTGCTTCTTTTCTTCTCAAACTGTACATTTTTTAATCTCTCTTTCTCTAACTTGCTCTTTTTCATGATAGCTCTGCATAAAAGTGATTACTGAGGCCACACAACACAGACAATACTGAGCTATCTTGAAATCTCCTCTGCCAATGCCATTAATCCAAAAGTCTTCAATTTAGCCTCAGGCATATTTTACAGACAAGGGCAGGAAGCAGCCACATTCTTTGCCAAAGTATCACAAAAATGGTCTCTAGTCCATTCACTCATATTCTTCACCTCTGGAACTTCGAGAATCTAACCATCATAATGACCACCACTGTCCTCCACACTCTTACTAGTGTGGCCTATTTAGCCCCACTTAAAGCATTCATCTGGTTTCCTAATCCAAACTCCAAAGCAGTAGCTCGCAACATCTGTAACTACCTCTAAGGGATCAAACATTCTCTTCTGACATCTATAGGCTTGCCACAGCAATACCTCACTCCTGGTACAAGCTTCTGAAGAAGTAGCTAAGAGCTACATCTTGATCTTCACACACTTAGCTTGGCATAGGCTTGTGAAGCCTCCTCAAAGCCCACCCCAGGTGGTACACTTACTCTAACAAGGCCACACCTCCTAATCATTTCAAATAATTTCACTTCCTAGATACTAAACATTCAAATATATGAGCCTATGAGGACCATTGTTATTCAAACAATCACACTATTGCTGTTCCAAAATGAGGAATGCTGAGGCTGGACATGGCTCAGCAACAAAGAACATCTGTTGTTCTGGCAGAAGACCAGTGCTCAATGCTCAGCACCCATACAGTAGCTCACAACATCTGTAACTCTACCTCTAAGGGATCAAACATTCTCTTCTGACACCTATAGGCCTAAAGCACACGTGTGATGCCCAGACATACTTTGAAAAAAAAAACACTCATACAGATAAACCTAATTTTTTTAAAAAAAGAGCAATGTTGTCTGTAGCAACATGTAGCAACTACTCTATTGATTCACGTATAATCCAGTAATTTTTATGAATTACTAACTTCTTCGCTTTGGGGTGCTGCTGTTTCCATGAGGATGATACACAGCTCTCAATTCAACGGTCTTGGCAAAGCCAGATTTCACTGTTTATCCTGGCTTATACCCAATGGGGATCATTGATAGACTGCTTCAGCTGCCACCTGGGTTGTGACAAACTCAAGGGCAGCACTTGGCCCCTGCCTCCCCCATCAGTCACACTTCACTGCTGAAAGTGCCACAGGACACACAATGTCTATCCCTAGTACACTTGCACCCTGGAAACAGAAACAACTTGGCCATGGTGTTTGATCAAGTTCTTGACTTACATTTGCAGAATATTGGGAATTCTTGTCTCTGTATTCAAGAAGGAAATTGGTCCATAGTTTGGATTTGTTGGTTTTGTTTTGTTTGGGGCTTTGTTGTTATTTGTGTTCTTACTGCATCCATTTTTGATAAGTTTGATATAAGGCCATGGCTGTCTGTGCAGAAAGAGATGGGTAGTTTACAAAGAGTTTACCTTCCTGTTACTTTTGCTAGGACAGTTCAAGGCACAGTAGTGTTGGGTCTTATTTAATGGCTAAACATGGAGAACAACCAACAGCTTTGGCAATAGTATATATATGAAAGCTTCTACAATAACAGGTTTGCACGTGGCTTTTTAAAAGACTTTTAATACTAGTTGTCCCTCCCCATATTCCTCTCTCATCCTGCCTTCTCATCCTGTCCTCATTTAGTCCTCTTAGTTTTGCTTTATCTCTTTGCAGCACTATACTCAACTTCCCCTTCCTTGGAAGATCCCCTTCTCCCCCATGGTCCCTTACTAGCTACCTAATCTCTATGTGTATTCCAATTGAAATAAAACAAGGCTGAAGCTCAAAAGGTAACATCAACATATAGGAGAAAATATGCAATAATTGTCTTTTGGCATATGGGCTACCTCACTTGGAATGACTGTTTCTAAAATACTGGCAAATTTCTTGGTTTCATTTTTTTAACAGCTGAATAATATTCCATCATGTAAATGTACCATGTTTTAGTTATCTATTCATCAGCTAACGACCATCTAGGTTGTTTCCCATTTCTGGCTATTATGAATAAAACAACAATAAACATGGTTAAGTGTCTCTGTAGTAAAACAGAGTCCTTGGATACAGGCCCAATAGTGCTACAGCTGAATCCTGTTGTAAATCAATTTTCAGACTTTTGACAAACCTCCGTACTTGTCGCCATAGTGGCTTGATTGGTTTGCACTCTTACCAGTGATGAATAATGTTGCCCCTCCCCCACATCCTTTTCAGAGTGTGCTGTCATTTCTTTTATTATCCTGGGCATTCTGACTGGGATAAGATGAAATCTCAAAGTAGTCTTAATTTGCATTGCCCACAAATATTATCACTTTCTCTCCATGACATCTTGGTAAGTCCCTAATGATGAAGACATAACATCAAACATGTATAAATTGAGCTGGCGCCCAACTAAAACTTCACCCCTGCTAGTGTTTATGCTACTGGAAGATATTCTGTAGGCTACTGGAGGGGAAAGTAAACAATGTCACTCAGCTACAGATCCTCAACCTGCAGCAACCTGTCTGTAAGATATACTGTTACAGTAATGAAATGTATGGGAGTAACCAACTACTTTTTGATTGGATTCAAGGCTCACTGCCTGAGACATAACCTACACATGACACTGATAAAGTGGCCAAGAAAAATGATACTACCTTCTGGTTCCTGCCTACGCCCAGAGCTGACCCTGTGCTACAGATCTCTATACCCAGACCCCCCTGGGAGAGAGCTGGTCCCCATAAATGCTGAGACACCTGAGAGCACAGGTAAGAACACCATTTTGCTCTGTGGATCCCGCCCAGAGCACTCGGGACACTGGAACAGAGGAGCAGTATGGGACTGGATCCTTCTGAATTTCTGGTTTCTGCCTGCACCCAGAGCTGACACTGTACTACAGATATCTCTACCCAGAGCCTGCTGGGAGAGAAATGGTCCCCCAATAGTGCTGACACACAGGCTTATAGGAGGATCAAGCCACTGTCAGAATCAGAAAGACCAGCTAACACCAGAGATAAGCAGATGACAAGTGACAAGGCCAAAAACATAAGCAACAGACACCAAGACCACAATGCATCATCAGAACTCAGTTGCCCCTCCACAGCAAGTCCTGAACACCCAACACACCAGAAAAGTCAAGATTTTGATTTAAAAATCACAACTCATGGTGATGTTAGAAGACTTTAAGATGGTCATCAATAACTCCCTTGTAGAAATACAGGACAACACAAGTAAACAGGTAGAACTCCTTAGAAAATTATAGGAAAACACAAACGAACAGGTGAAGGAATTGAACAAAACCATCCAGGACCTAAAAACAAAAATAGAAACAGTAAAGAAATCGCAAAGGGAGACAACCCTGAAGATAGAAAATCTAGGCAAGAGATTAGGAGTCGTAGACACAAGCATCACCAACAGAATACAAGAGATAGAAGAGAGAATCTCAGGGGCAGAAGATGCCATAGAAAACCAGTCAGATCCCCCAGAGGTTAAACCACTATCCAAAGAGTACATGGGTAGACCCATGGCTCCAGCTGCACTGTAGCAGAGTATGGAATTGGGCATCAATGGGAGGAGAAGCCCTTGGTGCTGCCAAGTCTTGATGCTACAGTATAGGAGAATGTCAGGGTGGGGGGTGGGGGGTGGGTGAACACCCTCATAGAAGCAGGGGGACGAGTGATGGGATAGGGGATATGGAGGGGAATCCAGGAAAGGGGATAACATTAGAAATGTAAATAAAATATATCCTAAGAAAAGAAGAAACCAATAAAAAGAAAACAACAAAAAACTAAAACAAAAAAAAAAAAAGAAAGATGTGTATTTTCTACAAAAGCAAAAGCCAGCCATATGCTGCCCATAGTTCCCACAGCTCCCAATCTAAGACGCAAAGAGATCTAAAAGGATGGAAACCATTAGTATGCCAACATAAACATTCTCAAGAAACTGGAGTGCCCAAACTTACACCAGGTATGGTAGAGGCAGAGGCAGGCTGAGCTCTGTGTATTAAAGCCAGCCTGGTCTCCATAGTGCAGGCCAGCCAGGCCTTTGTAAATGACGGTTAGATAAGATACTGGCACACACTTCTGTGTGAGTGTCTACAGGTAAGAAGGCTATCTTGGAGGAGTGGCAAGTGGGTGGAGGGTCAGTGGCACCAGATTATGGTCAGATAGCTGTGACAGGATCCTGTACACATGGTAACTTTGTATAGTAACAGAGCACATATTTTCAAAGAGTCTGAAGAAAGGATATTGACGATTTCTACCAGAAATAAATGATCCATGTTGGAGAGTGAAGAAAGAGAAAGAAGAATGATACTAGATAGGTATCCCAAGTGTGTCCTAGGACAAAATCTGTTATTATTTTGCTAAAGGAACACAGAAAAAAAATGATTTCTAGTGACATATTGGTATACTTATATGTGGTGGTTTGAATAAGAATACCACCTACAGTCATCAGAAAGTGACACTGTTTGAGGATTACACAATGTGGCCTTGTTGGTGTGGTATGACCTTGTTGGAAAAGTGACTTTGCAATTTCAAAAGTCCATGCCAGGCCCAGTTCTCTCTCTCTCTCTCTCTCTCTCTCTCTCTCTCTCTCTCTCTCTCTCTCTCTCTCTCTCTCTCTCTCTCTCTCCCTCCCTCCCTCCCTCTCCCTCTCTGTCTTTTCTCTCTCTTCCCTTTTTCTGCTTGCATCAGGACATAGCTTTCAGATACTTCTTCAGCAGCACACCTGCATGCTGCCATGCTGTTCACCATGATAATAGTGGAATAAACCTCTGAAACTGTAAGCCAGACACCAGTTAAATGCTTTCTTCTATAAGAGTTGCCTTGGTCATGGCATCTCCTCCCAGTAATAGAACAATGACTAAGACAACATATTTCCAAAAAAAAGTTTTTTCTTGCAGTGGATGGTATTTAACATAGACCCACAGGAGGACTGTTCACAAAGAATCGGAGAGTTTGGAGCATTCAGCCCTAAATGATATGTCTTTATCAAATCCCTTCCCTCAAAGCTTAGAGATCTATGTGGGAAGGAAGATTGTAAGAGCCAGAAATGACAGCTGACTCAAAAAATAAAGTGTCTTCCAAACACAGGGATACTGTTACACAAGCACTCACAGAGACTTTAACAACATGAACAAGTTCAAACCAGCCAAAGTTTCAGCACATAGAAGGGGAAAGTGGACACGAAGTCCCAGCCCTCACCAAGATCTTTACAGCTGATATCTGCAGGAAAAGGAAAAATCAGTTTTCTGCAAAGGCAAGTCACTGGATGAATCAACAACATTCCAGAACAGGCAACGTGCCCAGGAAGAGTTGAACAACACAAGAGAGGCTCCATGCTTACTTGTGCATTTTTTGGTTTTGGTTTTGGTTTTTATTTTGGTTATTGCTTTCTCTTTTTTGAGGGGAAAAAAGAACATGAAGTTGAGGTATGAGAGTAGATAATATACAAAACATAAAGGCAAACAATAAATGATTGTTTGGAGCCAAGGAGAGAGACGAGGAGAAGACGAGGGAAAGGGAGAGTTGAACCGTGTTAAAATGTCTTGTGATTTTGTTTAAGTCATACTGAGAAAATCAAATGCTGAGCACAGTGGCACATGACTGTAATCTCAACATGGGAGAGATGTAATCTGAAGGATTGTGAGCTTCGGGCCAACTTCAGCAACATAGCAAGACTTGAACGAAAACAACAGCTAGAGGGCTCAGGTAATAAAGGCACTTACCACCAACTCTACCTGAGTTAAATCCAAGACCCCACAGATGGGAGAGGAAAACTAACCCCTTCAAGTTGTCCTCTTTTCTCCACACTATGGTATGTGGACATACAGGCACAGGCACACACACACACACACACACAGGCAGGCACACACTCATGAACACACATGCACGCACACTCATACACATACACATACACACAAATAAGCAAATATCATTTTAGGAAACTTAAAAAGAAATCTAAAAACTAGACAGAAATTGGTATAAGACATTTGCAACCCTGTACCTTACACGAATGCTAAGGATACAACTCAGTAAAATGTGACAGGAGGTTTCCGGAGACAACATAAAAAAGGCATAAGAACAAGGAAATGACTTAAAGTTAAGAAGAATGCCCTTTTTTTTTTCATTTCCCAGCATGCAGTCTGAATTCCCAGACACTAAACACTGTTTCTCTAGTTCCAAGGAACCTAACACCCTCTTCTGGCTTCTATAGGCACTACATCCGTGTGGTATACAGACATACGTATAGGAAAATAATTATATACATTTTTAATGTAATCTCAAAAAAGTATATTGTTTAAATTAATAATAAAATAGCTCTTTCTTTTAAGAGTACACTAAACCTCCTGGGCATATACCGAAAAGACGCTCCAACATCTAACAAGGACACATACTCCACCATGTTCATAGCAGCCTTATTTATAATAGCCAGAAGCTGGAAAAAAAAACCCAGATGTCCTTCAACAGAAAAATAGATACAGAAATTGTGGTACATTTACACAGTGGAGTACTACTCAGCTATTAAAAACAATAGCTTCATGAAACTTCTAGGCAAATGGCTAGAACTAGAAGCTGTCGTACTGAGTAAGGTAAGACAGTCACAAAAGAACACACATGGTAATCGCTCACTGATAGGTAGACACTAGCCCAAAAAGCTCTGAATACCCAAGAAACAATTCACAGACCTTATGAAGCTCAAAAAGAAGAAAGGCCAGAATGTGGATGCCTCAGTCCCTCTTAGAAGGGAGAACAAAACATTCACGGGAGGAGCAGGAATTGAAAAAAAAAAATTATTCAGAGATTGTCCCACCTGGGGATCCACACCATATGCAACCACCAAATCCAAGCACTATTGCTGATGCCAAGCAGTGCTTACTGGCAGGAACCTGATAGGGATACCTCTCTAGATGCTCTGCCAGCATCATACTGATACAGTTTAACCATTGGACTGAACACAGGGACTCCAGTGAAAGAACTAGAGAAAGAACTGAAGGAGCTGAAAGGGTTTGCAACCCCATGGGAAGAACAACATTATCAACCAAACAAATACCCCAGAGCTCCCAGGAACTAAAACAACAACATTGAGCACACATGGAGAGACCCATGACTCCAGTTGCATATGTAGCAGAGGACAGCATTGTCTGGCATCAATGGGAAAAGAGGCCTTTGGTCCAGTGAAGGTGCATTTTCCCAGTGTAGGGAAACGCCAATGTGCTGAGGTGGAGAGGGCGGTTGAGAGAAGGAGCACCTTCATGGAAGCGAGGGGAGGTGGAAAGGTAATGGGAGTGGGGAAAGGAGATAACATTTGAAATGTAAATACAGTAAACAAGTGCTTCCATGATGAAGAACGTCCAGACTTCTCACACAGTGTTGAGGAACACAGCATAGCACAGCCATTTGGGAAAACTATTTAGCAGTCTCTTGCAGAATTACACACACACCTACTACATAATCCAGCATTCTCCTCCAAATATTTATTCAACAGAAACCAAGATATATATCCACAAAGGCTTTGTATTAAATGTTCATAGTTGATGTGTACATAATAGCTCCAGCAAGAAACAATCTAAACGTCCATCAACTAGTACAGGAATAAACAGATTACTGTATGTTTACACAATGGAACACTGCCCAGGCTTTTTAAAGAGCCTACTTCTGATAAACAGAGCATGGGTAATTTCACAAGACATGATGTTGGGCAAGAGAAGAAACAAAAGCATGTTCGTGGTGCACTGTCATCCACACAAAAGTTAAGCTGATCGGGCCATGTGTCTAGCAACCAGTAGTAACCATCAAACATGGTTTACACTGAGCAGGGAAGATCTGTGCAGTTCAAAATTGTGCCGTGTAAAATTGTAACTATTGTAGTGGCTTGTTGAATTGTCAATATGGCGTGGTCTGGAATCATCTGGGAAGAAATTTTCAGTGGAAAAGTGTCTAGATCAGAATAGGCCTGTGGACATGTTAGAGGCAGGAGGTTGTCTTAAATTAACTCATACGGGGAGACCTGTCCTTAAAAGGGGCAACACCATTCCCAGGTTGGGGCCCTGGACTGTGTAAGAGTAGAGGAAGCTAGACAAGCAGTGAACACTCATGCGTTCATTTCTCTCTATTTTGGCTCTGGGCATGATGTGGTCCCTGTCCTGGTTCTGTAACTTTCCTGTGGTGATGGACTGTGGCCTGGATGTGTAGTCGTTCACCTATTTGCTGCACTTCTACTGGCAGTCATATTTATAAGCGGCTCTACTCCAAGCCCATTCCGTGGAGCTATTTTGGGCCCTCTTCATTTGCTAGTAATGTGGTATTCAAATATGCAGCCATTTTGAATGGCAGCTACAAGATCTGCCATAGAGTACACAAACACTAGTAATTGAATAAGTCAGTATTTTTCCAAATCTTCATGGTCTTCACCTCTGAGCCCTGGTCTAGCTGAGTGACAGACTAGTTAGATCCCAAAGAATAAACAAAATGACTCCCCATCAAGGACTCTCACCCAGAGAGACCCACAGAGCCAGGTTATCTCAGAAGTCCATGGGCTTGGTGTCTCAGTCCGTGGAGCTGCTTAAAGATTGGCAAAATTGTTTGAGAGTTGAAAGAAAGGAAGTATTTTTTTTTCAAAAATACTGAATTAAAATGAAACAACAAAATTATAAATACCTAAAAATGAAATGTTAATCCACTAAAAATAGCCTTACATAAGTAAATTATATGTGTGTGAAGTATGCACATATGAATTATACAGATATGTAAATATGCACATGTAAACAATTCTAAATTGGTACAATAGTACCCTATAATATACTTGGTGGCAGATGCAAAAAGGGGGCATGCAAAAGAGGTTTTTTTCCGTAGTTGCACAGTGCCAGGACAATACTGCCTTGATTACATCACAGCCACTTTCTGTTCAATGAATACCTCCCTGCATTCTCCTTTTCTATGTCTTTCTTTTTTATTTAATTTTATTTATTTTAGTGGTCACTGCAATGGCTCTATAATCATAATGGAAGTCATCCTACATGTCCATGACAACTAGAGGTCCAAAATTCTTGAACAGAGAATTTTAACTCACACCAAACATCTAGCAGGAGCTCTGGCTCCTCAGTGGGTAGTGCACAAGGATTCCCTCTGTGTCTTACACCATTGACCTGAGCATTATCCCAAGGTTTCTTCTGTCTCATTATCTGGGACCATGGTCACAAATTGCTTCCCTCACTCAGCATCCCAGATCCTGGAAAATTCCTAGGGCATAAGTCATTTGAATCTGTGCTTCATTTATTTTTGTTCCTACTTGACCTTTGGGGTGGAATGGAAGGAATAGTCTTTCATAATGGAGTAATGCGGGCTTAGAAGTCAGCCAGACCTGCGTCATTTGTGTTTATCCTGGGAAAGGTCTCAGAGATTGCTCATCATTTAACATAGGGTGGACACAGCACTGGGCTTGGAGTTCTGGTCCAGAGCCTACTGGTTACAGGCTTTTGAACCTAACATACATCTTTTCTCTCTGAGTCCATTTGTTTCCCTTGTGGGTGGGAGAATCCCAGTCTCATGCATAGAGACACTCTCCTAATCGTCAAGGTGTGTGTCCAGCAAGGTTAGTACAATGCCTGGCATGCAGGAAGTGCTCAGAACACAGTCAAACAGAATGATTAATGGTCACCAGGGACTGAGAGGACAGAAAACGGGGAGTGACTGATTAGTGGATATCAGCTTTCTTGTGGAATGACAAAAATGCTCTGGGGCTAGATATCAGTGATGATTGCACAATGTTCTTAATGTACTGAATAGCATACCAGTATAACGTGATTAAAATGGGAGAGTGGGGATATAGTTCAGGGGTAAAACATTTGTCTATCATGTATGAGGTCCTGGGTTTGAACCTCACACCTCAAAAACAAGATTAAAACAGTTTATATTACACATATTTTACCACAATAAAAGATGAATGACAGTAGTTGTTCCCTGCATTTATACCCCACGGGGTAAGATGGAGGAAGAGCCTAGGACCAGTCAGGAATTCCTCCCATGAGAACAAGAACTGAGAATCAAGACAAGGGTTGGCATTGTGGTGGGGAACACAGAGCCTCGGTCAGTAGGTGTCACTGGTCATGGCTAGAAGGGAAGGAGAACAGATCCGGGATCAGTGGGTGTCCCTGGTGGTGGCTGGAAGAGAGGGGCAGCAGCGCAGAGGAATAAGAAAACAAATGGCATCACTCTCCAGACTCCAGAGAACCAGCTGTGCTCGGTGAACTTTGCCATGGTCGTCTTGGTTGTGCAGACTGCAAGTCACAGATCGGAAGGAGATAGCAGGCCTGGAAGAAATGAGTCATGGGAGAGGAAAGGACCGTCACTCACCCACTGGGGAAAGCACAACCACAAGGCAGCACGATATGGAACCCAGAGTTCCCTCTGAATCCTCTGGAAATGACTAACATTTCCAGTGCCTGCCACATCTCAGCTCTGTCTGGTCTCCCATTCCCCACTGAACTCTGCTCTTGGATGGCTGAGTGAGAGACGCAGATGGGACAAGCGCACTTTGGAAATGTGACAGCTGCCCATCAGACTGCTGCCATCCCTCCCCACTTTCTGTGTGTGTGTGTGTGTGTGTGTGTGTGTGTGTGTGTGTGTGTGTGTGTTCATATGTAAGTGCAATCATCTGTGTCTTATGATGCTTGTGTGGAGTCAGAGGACAACGTCAAGGGTGGTCCTCACCCTCCACCTCGTTTGAGATGGTTTTGTGCTGTTGAACACTGTGTCCGTCAAGCTCATCCATCTGAAAGCATCTACGGGTCCTTCTGTCTCCATCTCCACCTTCCATCTAGTCACAGACTCTCCATCTCTACTGTACCTGGCTTTTCACCGGTTCTGGGGATCTGAACTTAGGTTCTAGCTATTGTATGACAAGCACCTTAACTTTGGAACCATCTCCCAGCCCCACTTTGCTTGTCTTTTCCAAAATTTGTCATGAAACAGAGAAGCCGTGCTCATTGTCCTGTTCCTAATGCTGTCAGGAGGAGTCCCTGTAGCAGGAAATGAAGCACAGCCTCAGAGCAGACTCCCGGTAAGCACAGGCTCTTTTCCCTCAGAGAATCCATTTTCTCTTTCCACCAGCCCACAAAGCAGGAGAGAATGTGGAAGTAGACAGTGGTTAAAGGAAGGATCCACCCATGTTAAGTGAGCACAAGAGATAACTTTTTAAAGTAATGGCTTTATTCATAACTTTTCTGGGAATAGAAACAGCATAAATGGCCATCGGCAGGTGATTATAAGTGTACACATTAAATATTTACACAGCCAAACAGACACCCATGAGAAAAAAAAAGCCAGGCATACATTAAAAGAACATAACCACGTGGTAATATTCAAATGATATTAATAAGTAGTCAAAACTAACTACCATGATAGGCATCAGAATAGCAGTTAGCTTTGGGGTGTTCCTAACCACACTGGAGCACAGTAGACAGCTCTAGAAGGCTGAAAACCTGCTACATCTTGATATCCTTGGTCCTTACATGTATAGGAAGCTCATCGATGTGTGTGTGTGTGGGCTTGGCATATTATATGTCATACTACAATGGACAGGGGTGGGAAGTGGAGACCTGCTACGGATGTCTCCAAGTTGCCCTCAGACCCAAAATACCAAGCCTGCAGTTGTGCAAATGGCTTACATATACACTTAACAAAAAGTGTAAAGACAGAGAGCCAAAGCAATACTTAGCCAAGTCTAGGGATGAAATCATTTCAAATAAAACCAGAGAATGGGTAGTGAGAGGGGAAATAACCTATTGCATTCCCACAAGTGACTTGTTTTTTCTCTTACTTTTTTTTTTCAATGTTGCTTATAGCTGGTGAGATGGTTGGATAAGTAAAGGAGCTTACTGAGAAAGCATGGTGACCTGTGTCTCATTCCCAAATCCCATGAAGAAGAAAACCAACTCCTGAAAGTTGTTCTCTGACCTCCACATAAACACCTTTAGTATGCACGTGGCTGTGCTCACTCACATGCCCACACATACATGCAATAGTAAGGTTTAATATGTAAATTTATTTTGTGTACATGTGTATATTGTGTGAGAGAGCGCTCACATACCACAGAATGTATGAGAAAGTTAAAGGACAACTTCAGGGGGCAGTCTACACTTCCACCTTGTTTTTGAGGCAGGGTCTCTTCATTAGCCACTGCTGCACATTACCCCATATTAGCCAAACACTGAGGTTCGTGGTGGGGGTGTCTCACGCCTCCACAGCCAGGTGTGCTGGAACCACAGACATGTACCTCTCCTTCTGATGTGTTACATGGATTCTGAACAATGAACTAGGAACCTCAGGCTTACACAGCAGACATTTTACCCACTAAGTCATCTCCCTATCCTGAGTTCTTGTTGTACCTACTGTCACTCACACTGATTGTTTTAACTGAATCTCTTTGTATAGGAGGAGTGTGGTTAAGTGGGAAGGTGAGCCTATCTAATACATTGATACTTTTCATGTGCATGGTTAGTTGATGGACTACAGGCACTTCACAGTCTTCAGGGCTATGTTCACAGCTCTACTGAGCCATCCCTGACCAAGGTACCCTCTAATGGCCCCTGTAGTGTTCTAAGGATGGATATGGAGACAAAAAGCTGGGCACATTTCCAGCCATTGGGCTACTTTTTTCATCATGGGCAACTTCCCACATGATGAATACCTCCTCTCCAAGACCCAAGTCAGTCAAAAAATTCATTTCTTCACCCTCTATTAGAGCTGTATAAAGACATATAAGCCTGGCTCCAGCAATAAAATATGAAATGAGCATGACCATAACAGAGGAAACAAGCAACAGGCGCCACATAGAACCCATTTTATGGCAAGGAAATTGAGAGTAGCCGCCATCTCTCGGGGCCCCAAATGTAATATCAGATGCCAGCATCCTGTGGCATCTCAGAGGGTCCTTCTCCAGATCAGTGGTTGCTGTTCTTAGGCAAGAAGCTCCCCAGCTGATTCTGGTCCTGCCACTGTGTCTGTGAGGTATACGAGCCTATAATAATTTTTCCTTGTCTGGACTGGGGGCCCTAAATGAATTGACCAGTATAACAGCATCTCCCCAAGGGAAACAAACCCAACCAGGTACAAATTGTCATATAATACATACACAGGGAAAAGACTCCCCGTGTGGGGAAGTTGGCTCACACACTCTCTCACTGCTGTGTCCCCATCAAAATACCCAGTACATTAAGTAAGCAGCAGTTAGAGAAATAAACACTGCTCAGGAACAGGTAGCCAGCACATAGAGTGGAAGCATCCCCCAAGCCTCTGATGTTGACAAAAAAAAGCAAGATCAGGATTGGCACAGGGCCAAACCAGGAGAGGGGAGAGGGACTGGCTTCCAAGCTTTGCCCTGGCTCATATGGGACTAGCACATCACTTGGCCACATAACCAAGTAGGGTTATACCACCTACTTCACACTGTCATGATGACAATACAAAAGAATTGGGTGTGTGAAGTTGGCTTAAAGTACTGTGCTCTTATTCCCATCTGTCCCTTCTCCACTATAAGAAGATATCAACTTAATCAGATAGCAAAAATTGGATGCTACATCTCTAAAGTTTGGGATTTAGATATTCTAGTGAACAGACATAATCTGACAAAGGCAGGTTATGGCCCAAAGGGAAGGACAAAGCATCAAAGCTTCCTTGTCTTACATACAAGGGTAAGCTCCTGGGATGCCCTTGGAAAGTCTCATACCGAGTCTCTGGCCCACCTAGCCTGTGAGTGGGAGGAAAGCCTCATCAATGTTAACTTTCAGGTTAGACTTAAGAGATATGCATAGCAAGCAACTTTGGAAAGAGAATTTTATTAGCTTCATGAGAAACAGCTGCCACGAGCAAAGACCTGGATGGGGATAGAACTGTGGTGGCTTCCAACCAAGGTCATAGACGCGTCCACCCGTTCCCTCCACATCTTTGGAAAAAGTCTAACTGTGGTTCCCAAGAACACCTTACTGCCTTGCCCTCTGGCATAGACACAGACTTTGGCAAGGCAATCCTTGCTGGACATTTGGTTCTTCTGTTCTGTGTCCATTTCACTGAACAGGAAAATGAACCGATTCCACATTCTAGACATTCAAGTCGGGAATGTTTTGGCCCATGTTATAGATCATTGACCAGGAACAGGACCTTCTGAGTCACCTGTCAGATAGTCAACATTCTGAAGGAGCCTCCAGATTCTAAGAAGAAAATTAATAACCCCATTAGCTTTCAAGGGATTTGTTAAGGAGTTCTACATCCTAAAGTGTTTTTGTTTGTTTGTTTGTTTGTTTGTTTGTTTGTTTTGAGAAAGACTCTCACTTATGCAGCCATGACTGGCCTAGAACTCACAGAGATCCAACTGCCTTCTCCCAAATTCTGGGATTAAGGTGTGTGCAACCACACCCTGCCCTATAATATAAAGTTTGAAGCCTATATTCCAAATCAACCAGAAATCTGACTTTCTGGGTTGCCAACAAGGAACCAAGTTCTAAAAAGCCAGACAAAACCACTCCTAACTTTCCTAGTTAACAAAGAATTTAGCATCCTAAAATGGCAAAATCACAATATTCGAGGCAAGGGTGAGACCCAAAGTTCCAAACTGTCAGCATCAGCTCTCACGATGCCAAGCCAGGAAACCCACATCAAGGAGTGTCTTCCTCGGGAACGAAACTCCTTCCTCCAGAAGACTGCTTCCCAGCCCCCTCAGAGCTCAGTGGATGGTCTCACTAAGACAGACCCATCATCTTCAGGGTAATCTGGCACACGAAAGGAAACATAGGGACAGGTCTTGGTGTTGAGGCAGACCAGTTTCTTCAGTGAGGCTGTGTTGACAATGTTGAAGCCCACGTCACCGCCGAATGTGCTGGGTTTCCAGTACTCTGGAGAACAGATGGGATTTCCTAGGAGGCCCTTGAGGGAAAAAGGAGCCCCCATCTCTATCATACTCTCCCCAAAGATGGAGTTGGGCTGGCACTTCTCCAGCATTAGCCCTGGGTAGAACTCTAAAGCATCAATGTCACCATACAGGTCCTCCAACTCAGCAGCCATCTCCTTCTCTCCTGTGGAGCAAGAGGATATAGTCACTCACAATTTTGTTAAGACTGACCTGGAGATGGAAGCTTCTAGATTCAGTTTGTCTCTGGGGATGACAGAGACAACAAAAGAACAATTTGAGCAACTGGAGGAAGTGTCCTAAAATTTGACCCTGCCACCATCAGGGAATAGTCAGGAAAGAAAGAATAAACAGGCCCTTCAACCTGGACTATGTGGCAACAAAAGAGGGCAGAGGTCTAGATCTGCCCCCAAATAGCTTGTGACCCTCAAGCAATTCACCCCATTCTCTGGATTTAATTCTTGGGCCATCATAACACAAAGAAAACAGCCTATCTTGATCCCCTCAAGTACGATCTCAAGTCCTTACTTATTCCCAGGCCCTATTATCCTAGATATCTCTCTCTCTCTCTCTCTCTCTCTCTCTCTCTCTCTCTCTCTCTCTCTCTCTCTCTCTGTGTGTGTGTGTGTGTGTGTGTGTGTGTGTGTGTGTGTATGTGTTCAAGTTGACACAGGTATTCAGAGCCAGTGTGCTCTATACTCCTTGGAATCCATTTTCATGAGAGTTCTTAAGACTGTTGTTCCAGGACCATGGGAAGCTCATCTAGTGATCCCAGGATCTGTTCCATTCTGTGACAATTGCATGTCTACAGGTGATGGACATGTGAGACAGAAGGAGAGACAGTCATGGACTTCTCCATTATTTCCTCAAACCCATTCTCCTATGGGGTATAAGGTCACACCAGTGGAGACAAGAGGGCTCTAACTGAACTGCCCAACATCTGGGAAAATTTGGGGAAAAGAAGAAAGGGGGAAGGAGAGAGAAAAGAGATCTTTTAAGACCTATTTTATTTTTATTATATATCTCTCTGTGTGGGCATGTTCGTGTGAGTCAGGTGCCTGTGTCAGCCAGGGGTATTGGATCCCATTAAGAGGAATTAAAGACAACTGTGAGCTTCCTAAGATAGGTCTGGAATTCATCCTTGAACTCAGGACCTCTGCAAGAGCAGTTTGTACTCTTAACTGATGAGCCATTAATCCAGTCCCCTGCATACAAATTCTTGAACATGACCTCCAGGAGAAACATTTGGATTTGTGTGCATACGTGTGTGTGTGTGTGTGTGTGTGTGTGTGTGTGTGTTTGTGTATATAAGTATGTATAAGTGTGTGTGAGTGTGCATATGTTTGTATATATGAGTGCATCTGTAGGTGTAAATATGTGTATGTATATTTGTAGGTGTAAATATGTGTGAGAGTATTATGAGATTGTATGCATGTATGTTTATGTGTGAGTATGTGAGTGTGTATGTATATTTGTGTGTATGTGTAAGTGTGTGTGTGTGCTTTGTTTTGTTTTGTTTTGTCAAGAGGGTTAAGCCAAGGACCTCTTTGTGCTGGGCAAGTTCTCAACCACTGAACCACAGCTTCCCCCACCAACCAGATACTTCTATCATCTCTTCTAGTGCTTAGGAACCAGTTAAACAGGACACAACCCAAGACTTCAGCATCCTAGATCCCAGTGCAGTGACGACCTCCCTTTGCTACCTAGAACCTCCCAAGACAAGCCGTTTGCTCCACCACATCTGTGACTATCCTCCCAGAGAGGTACCTACTTTTCTCACCTCTGTCCTTCTATCCTCCCTTGCCATACCTTAAGTGCCTCTCCCTCCCTCTTTCTTCCACCTGGAAAATTCCTGTGTATCCCTCACACCCACCTGGAAGGTGGTGTCTCTGACCAAGTAGGCCATTTTCAACATTCACTGTCTTCCCTGACAATGCTCAACCACACAGCACTGGCCACCTGCATCATCTCAGTTTCTCTCCTTATGAACTCCTTCACTTTCTGAACATGCCTCAAGGGTAGAGACTGTGACCAGAATGCAGCTACCCACCTGTGAGCTCCTGGAAAGAGGTGTAAGGCTTCAAGCCAAACCTCTTTCGGTATTCATTGAAGGGCTGTAGACGCAGCTCCCGGGACTCCTTGATGATATCCATGGCCACATGCAGAACATGGTAGTCAAAGTTCCTACCCCCACCAATCTGCAAGAGATTAGCACACTGTCAGTCTGAGGCCAAACTCTTACACTGTTCTGTATAAGGTCTAAGAGAAGAACTCCAAGGCTCCAGTTCTTTCTGAACCAGAACAGACAATGTGGCGTAGCTCAGCAATTGTGATGTTATAACCTGGCTCTAGCCCTACCCTGTCATTTTCACTCGGAGACCCACAGTGTTCCGCTTCCTCAACAATGAAATTTGCAGCGCTCTACTCTCTAGAAACTCAGAGTCCTTGGAGTCACAGCAACAGGTAGTTTCATCTTTACTGAAAGAAAAAAATGTCCCTGTGAAAATGAAGACTCCAGATCCCCAGGGCCTATTAACCAGCCTGCCTAGCTCACGAGGCAAGCTCCAGGCCACATAAAAAAGAGATCCTGTCTGAGAAGCAAGGTGGACAGCTCCTCAAGAGTGGTACACACAGCTTAACACACACACACACACACACACACACACACACACACGCCCATAAAAGGTCATAATAACTAAGGAATGTCAGTTTTAAGGAAGTACTATTTCTCCTGAAATAATCATGTTAATGCTTACGGTGGAGATCTGTCTTGATAGGACAAGTATAGTTGAACAGGAAAGAAAAACATAGCAGAGATGAAATCATACCGCTCAGAGCAAAGCAAGCTTGGAACTGTGTGCAGAGTGTGGTTCCAGCCCCAGCTTTACCCATTCCAAGCTGTGTGGCTAGACTTGTGCCCCTCTGATACACTGAAGTCTAACCTGCAGCACCCACAATCGTGACCTTAGGTGAAAATAGTCTCATTGCATTGGTGGCTTAGCCATACACACGTCCTATCACCCACGGGCAATTACAATCTGATAATATTCAATGGAAAATTCCAGAAACAAAAATTTCCTAAGTTTTAAATTGCATGCTATTCTGAGTAGCGTGATGAAATCTAATGAGGACTCTCTCAATCCTGCCCAGGATGTGAATCATCCCTCTGTCCGGCATGTCTGCACTGCACAAGCTCCCTGGTTTGTCAATCACCGAGCATCTGTTAGTTATCAAGTCAATCGTCCTGATAACTGAGGGCTACACCCAGCTAACCCTTACACAGTAAAGTAAATATCACACACCTATATCACTGATCACAGCCCATGTCCTCACATAGACACAATATCAATTCACTTCTTCCCAAGAGAGATGACTAGAGTATACCACTGAGAAAAACCACATTACATACTTTACTATAGAAAACTGTTTTACAATTATTACTATGTCTCTTACTAATTTATAAGTTAATTTAACCCAATTTATAAATTTAGTTTTATAAATTAAACTTCACCACAGTTTTTATGTATAGGAATAAAAGCATATATATGGTTTAGTGCTCTACCATTTCAAACATCTGGGATATCTTAGAATGTATTCCCTATGAATAAAAGAACTATATAGTCTTCATGGGTGTAGGCAAAATAATAAAGTCATGCTTTATTAGGAAAGATCTTAATCTAAGAAGTGATACCTTGTTTGTTTGTGTTTGGTTTTTGAGACAGGTTCTCATGTGACCCAGCCATGGAACTAGAATGACATTGAACTCCTGATCCCCTTCCCCTCACCTCCAGAGTGCTGGGATTAGAGGGGTGCACCTTGTGCCCAACCTAGCAGTCCCTTTTAAATGATACTAGAGACAGAGAAGACAAGGTGATGGATGTAGACAGCTGAGTGACCCTTCTACAAGCCAAGAAATTGTGGGATCCCAGTGGGGAAGATAAGCAACAGGTGCCCCATTAGAACCCCCAGAGAGTGTTAGCATGGCCCTGCTGCCACCTAACCATGAGAGAATATGTCTCCGTTACATCTCTGTTACCTGAAGCCACCAGCTCTGAGGAATTTTGTTGGAAACCCCCGGCACACAAACACAAGGACAGACTAAGTTTGTGTTTCCTCCTATGCAAAGATAGGGAAAGTGAGAGCATCCTTCTGATATGGTTGTGGTAAAATAAAGGAGATGAAGGAGCAAAGCAGTGTCACAGGGCGGTTCCATGGCAACATCCCCAGACAGTAGCCATGCACGATGATCATTATTAGAGAAAGCCCTGCTTTGTCCTCGCTGTTCCTTTTGGGAGTTAGCACCTGCTATCTCCTGACAATTTCAAAACCCAAACCTTTCACATACTCCACAGTCACACAGCCCCACACAAAGCCTACTATCTCTCCTCACATACATGTTGCCACAGAGAGCAGAGGGCACAAAACCTGCCAACAAGCTAATACTAATTACGGTCAAATTACCAGCAGAAAAATCTAAATCCACTAGGTACCACAGCTTCCTAACAAGGCTGAGAGACAAGGATGAGAGAGAAGCAGAGGGCTGAAGATGAGAAAGGGGTCCAGAGTGCTGGGGTGAAGAAAGGGGTGCTTCCAACCATAAGGAAGGAGGAATTTCATAGGGGGTTGGCTAGAAAACCTAAGGAAGTGTATTAGTTTGCCAGGATTCAACATAGGTGCCTTAATAAACAGAAACATATTCCTTCCTTCACACTGAGCAGGCTGGAGAGTCTGGGGCCTGTCTCCCTCTGAAGCACATCTCTTCGGCCTGTAAATGGCCACTTCCTCCCTGTGCCTTCATGTGGGTTTTCTTTTTTTTTTTAAACGACTTTATTTTACAAAACAAAGATAAATGTACAGATTTTAAACATTTTTTGCTTGAAATTATACTTTTTTGTCAGTACTGTTTTTTCAGACATTAAAATAATTTTTCACATAAAACCATGTGAATATATTTTTTTTTTAGTCAGTACTTGATTTTTTTCAAGGGCCCGACAGTACGCATTGAAAACCATGTGGGTTTTCTTAATCTTCTTGTCTTACAAAGACATCAATCATACTGGATTAGGGCCCACCCCAGTTTCCTAATTAGTCTTAATTGTCTCTTTAAAAGATACCTTCAAATGTTTTTCTGAGGTCTTCAGGGCTAGGATCATAGCATATTACTTTGGGGGATGACAATTGAGCTGATAGGAATTTTTTTGAATGTGGGATTCAAAAAAAAAGTATTTCATGAAGGCACTTTCATGTATATTAGCACATCCTAAAAGGGTTCTCCTGTCCTTCAGAGGCTATGCCCTCTGACCCCAGGCCTTTGTGCATGCCATCTTCTCCATATGGAACAAGATCAGCCCCTATCACCAGCACCGCTGCTCTCCATGGGAAATGCCTGTCCATCTTTACCATCTCTGCTTTACTGTCACCCTAACGCTCAACTCTGGCTCACAGAGTTGACAGGATGCCATGGCTTTCTATTCTATGGTCCTCAACATAGTCTTAGAATTCTGGGGACATTAGAAAGCACTTGCCATGGTCCCTTATACACAGCAAGCACTCAAATGATGCCAGCTGTCACAGGACAGCTTCTCTTCTACAGGGTGAATGCTAAAGGGACAGAGACCGAGAACCACATCAGTCTTCTTCATCGCCATATATATCCCACGCATCTGGATATAGCCTGTGCTATGCATTATTCTGGAAGTTTCTATTATAAGCAATTGCTCCTCAAATGGTGGCGCTACTGGGGGTGCTTTGGAGCCTTTAGAAGACGAGGCCAAGCTGAAGCAAGTGGGTCACTAGAAAGCAGCCTTTGCCCCTGGTTCCCTTCCCATCTCGTCGTCTCCTGCTCTGCTGTGATGTGAACAGCCTCTGCCTTGAGCTCCTGCTGCCATACGCAGACTGGGCCACTCTGCCATGGTCTCCTCACTGTGACTGACCGTAATGCCCCTGAAACTGTGAGCCAAACCCTTTCTTCTTTGAGTCGTTTCTGTCATTGTAACATGAAACATCAAACCTGGTACTGTCACCTAAATGAGAGAATTCATAAAGGGATATTTCCGACCACCTGTAGAAGTGACACTGTGTTCGTTCCACAGATGAAGAAACTGGGGTTTGGACCAGGTCTGTTGTATCCCAGAACCCACCCCTGTCGCCTCTGCTCCTCTGAAGCTTACCCGGCCAGCCTTCTGGCGAGAGAAGGCATCCACCAGTGCCTCAACACCATAGTCCACCAGCATAGAAGTGTTAAATAAAAACTGCTCATAGCTGTACTCTTGTGAGCCCACTTGGAAGGAATTGGGCATGAGCGGATGCCAGTGATAGAGATGGTTGAATTCCAGGGCGATGCGGTTGCTATACTGGAACTGGGCTCGGAACAGCAGCTCCGGGTCAAACTTGAGCTGCAGGAAATAACCACTCAAGTGCTGCACATACTCCTCAATGACAATTTTGATTGTTTCCCCTGCAGGGGGAATAGGGGAGGAGAGGGGAGATAGGAAACAAGGTCAGTAGAGTTCCGTACATGGGAAATGAACAGATAGCAAAAAGTGCTTGCTTTCGTCTCCTTCCTAGTGCTGGTGTTCATTTATTCCCCTTGGTCACTTCTGCTTTGTGTTCTTGTAAGGGGATGTGAAAACAGAACTGTCTCAGGCCTGAATGACAGAACCAGACAAGGGCACTGCTGCTTCCAAGGGAGACCTTGGACACAGGAAAGGAGTCATCCAAGAACTGGTTTCCAGGAGCTAGAGAGAAATAGCTAAAAGGTTAAGAGCACTGGCTGCTCGTCCCAGGGACCCACATTCAATTCCCAGCACCCACATGGTGGCTCACAACCATCTGTGACTCCAGTTCAAGGGGATCTGATGCATTCTTCAGAGCTCCATGGGCACCAGCCATTCACATGATACACTGATACATATGAAGGCCAAAATAAAAAATAATTAAAAGAAAAAGAACCCAACCCTGAGGTAGCCCTTCCTCCTACAGACCATGACAAGGGACTGGAGAAGTCATGAATGGTATCACAATCCTGTAAACCCAGAGCTTGGGGGTGTAGGAGGCGCTGAGGCAGGAGAGTTGCAAAGTTGATGCCAGGATGGCCTAAATAAAAAGACTTTGTCTCAAAAAAAATTAAGCTGAGAAACTCTGAAAGATATAAAAGCACAGTGTTGCATTAGTGAGAAATATTTCACTGAAGCCCTCAGTGAGAGATGAAGGCTTCAGAGAGCCCATCTGACAGCTGCTGTTACAGCCAAAGAAAGCCACACAGCTGGGGAGCCCAGCCCTGAGCATTCATTTAAATGTAATATATTTCTTATATGTTATCATATATGTCAGAATATCATGGGCAGGGGCTTCCCTTTAACCCCTTAGGAAGCAGCTACATACAAAGCAAACAGACAAAAAAGAAGTTTGAACATCCCAGAACAATATAAAAACTAGCCAGCTGGATAGTTAAAGGAAACTGTTATCTGGACCAATCAGCCAACAGATAAACTGGCTTCTTAGTAAACTGACCTGGAGCCACAGGACTTGCGGTTAGCAGAACTGGGCTCAAGTCCTAGCTTCTCAATATGTAGGCGTCTGCGGTTGAGTCAAGTTATCTGTCTCCCCAATGCTCACTTTCCTTGACTGTAAACTGTAGGCTGTGTTAATAGTCATGGGATTTCCATAAGACTATGGATCTGGTCATGTGAGTCGTGGACAGCAGAGGCATTTATGCTGTTGGCATGAGACTGACAGCCTAACTCTGATAACAGTGCCTTCACACACAGGGTGTTGGGCAACCTCTAGCCACAGACCTGGCCTCTCTGGTAAAGGTCTTTGAGGTACAGACTTCAGAAGAATCAGCCTGTCCACCCTTGGACTATTCTTATCCCCAGTGCCAGACTCTTCCAGAGCCGGTGAATTAGGCTCTATAATTGGAAGCAGCCATGCCCATTTGTGTCCAGAGGTAGTGATTCAGACAAAGAGAGCATGGTCTGGTTGGGGGTGTCAGGGTCCAGGCAGGAAACCGTCTGACATTTTAGGTTATGGACCCACCCCCGTAGGAGACACAAAAATATCTTGTCCTGAGTCACCTAGAATCTACCAAATTCTACTAAGGCTTAATAGACTGAAAGAAACTGGGGAGGGGGGTTCTGAGGGTGGGGTAAGCTGGGGTTTGACGCTGGTGTGTTAAGGACTCCAATGCCAAACTGGGTAAAGCACAAAGAGGAAGCAAATTAGGATTTGAGGTGGCAAATCAAATGTACTCAGAGCCTTCTTCCCTCTAGGTCTCATAGCAAATCCTCCCATCAACACATGCCGGAACTGAAGCCACTGAAGACCTGGGCCTGAGGTCTTAGCCACCAGTGGCTGACTGTCCCTCTAACCAATGTGACCACATTGGCTAAATCTCTTTTTTTTTCTTCTTTCTTTCTTTCTTTCTTTCTTTCTTTCTTTCTTTCATCCTGTTTTTCACTATTACGTTGCTTGTATTTTAATTTGTTTACTGAGTATGGGTAGCTTAACCTGGCTCAGGCTCAGACTGTGGTTGTCTAGGTTCAGTAACACCAGGGTCCTAAATTACCTGCCTCCCCACTTCTCAGGGCATATGCTGACCTATAAGGATGAGGCGAGTGGTCTGGAAGAGTTGCTCATCGTCCCACGTGGGATGCTCCTCCTTCAGCAGGTCACACACGCGGTTATGCTCACGCAGCCAGATGGTGGAGAGGAGCATCAGCCCCGGAAGCAGCCCAAACACCTCCTGACCCACGGCCATCTGCTTTTCTGGCGGGACACCTGGTGGGTAGCGCATCAACACGGACGCCTGTTCCACGGAAGGTGGGTACACCTCTCCGTCCAGCACCTGTGGGATGAGGCCGCCCGGCAACCTGACTCCAGCCCTCCTCCAAGATCCCTCTTGGAGCTCTCCACAGTCGGCTTCCACGGTCCAGCTTTACTACCTCAGCTCTGGCCCACCTCCCTGCTGCTCCCTAAATGCCTGCCTTGCCCTTACCTCTTGGGTGCACAGCAATCAGTATACCCTTTTAAAGAGAAGGGGAAGAAAGAGAGGGAGGGACAAGGGGGCAGGGAGAGGGATGGAGGTGGCTGGAATTACCCACAGTAGCTCTCCTCCTCCCCAGATATCACTTATGAATCCCTGGATCTTCCTGCCTCCGAGCCTTCTCACAGCTAAACCCACTGTGGGGCAAGGAGAAGATGACCATGGTCCACTCTTGGCTTCCTCAATTCCACTGCAATGCTAACTTCCTAGGGCAGCAGTCCCAGCCTCCAGACCCTCTCTAATGGCACCGCTGGTTGGTGGCAGTTATCGCAAGAGTAATGAAGTAGATAGTGGTCTCTTCATCCATTCATGAAGTATACATACTACCAAGCTATATGCAAGTGCTGCTCTCTGCTCTGAAGATGCCCCGGTGACCTTTCTTTCCTTCATTTCTTTCAGGTTTCCAGAATCCAGTGTGGAAGCCACTGTGGCCCCAAGACCCCTCCAAATTTGACCGGGCTGAAGACCTCTATTTCATTTAGCTTAGAAAATCTAAACTTGATTTTGTTTTAAATTTTCCTTTTTAAGGTTTATCTTTGTATGTACATACATATGCATGCATGTATGTATGTATGTACCTATGTATGCATTTAGTTCTCCAGTGTACGGCCACGGAGGCCAGAAGTGGACATCAGACCGCTTAAGCTGGAGTTACAATAGTTGAGAACCTCCATGTGGATGACAGAAACCAAGGCCGGGTCCTCTGGGAGACCAGCCAGTGCTCTTAGCTGCTGACCCATTTCCCCAGCCCTGTAGTTTAAAATTTTTAAAGCTGGTGTTTCGGCTCTTGGGTATGTGGGTCTACTTATTCAATTACAAATTTTATGAAATCTAGAGAGAGCTGCCTCTAATGAAAACCTTTTAAATTTTTATTACATTTTTTTTCATTTATGTGTGCAGAGGCAAGAGCACCCTGGTATCCAAGCAAACCTGTGGCGGTCAGAGGATAACTTGCAGAAATCAGTTCTCTCCCAGGGATCAAACACTAGTTGTCAGATTTGCTGGCAAGTGCCATTACCAACCAGCTGAGACATCTTATCAGCCCAAGGAGAGTAGATTATTAAAATCCATCTTATCTGTTTACGTTTGTTACTGAAGCCACTAGGAAATTTGAATTACATATGAGGTTCACGCTATTGCTGGACAACTCTGGTTTACAAAAAAAAAAATCTCGCTACAGCTCATACCCTGACAGTCATGTACGTAACCCCTGATGTACTGTGGTCACCCATAGCCTGACAGTTATGTTTGTGAGCCCGATGCACTGTGGTTCACCCAAACCCTGACAGTCGTGTACGTGATGTTGGTCTGTGGTTCACCTGTTCCCTGGCATTCCCATATGCGAACCCTGATGGACTCTGGTCCCCTCATGGCAGGGCCCACGGCTAATATGGACACTGCTCAGTCACGTGTCTAGGTCCCATCATAGTGCTCATCCCAGGAAGTGGAACAGCTAAGTAAATGAAAGCATCCTGAGGAGGCCACAGAAATCCATTCCCTGTTAACTCCTCCCAGCCTTTACTCTCTGACCAATTCGCTTACCCAGACACCTTTATGAGAGAGAACAAGGGAGACCCTTCCCACTGTCCCACCCCCAAGCCAACACTACCTGGTACTTAAGTTTCCCATCCTTGAAGAGCCGCAGCTGATACTGTCGCTCCAGATTATCTCCATAAATGTGGCCAAGGTCTACCTGAGGTCAGAGAAAGGTCCCACTCAGATCACATGGATTCTGATGATAGCCTGCATGTGGCACCGAAGGACTCCCCCCCTGCACACTCACCCCGTGGCCTAAAGCCTTGGTAAAGCCAGGACCCATCTTTCCAGAAGTCTTGAAGAACTGGTGGGTGAAGTGTTGTGCAAAGAAAGCAAACATGATGTTGGTCCCCTGTGGGGCAGGAATGAACTCCCTTCTCAGCAGCAATCGTTGGGCCAGAAGCTGAACATCTGGTAACTGCTTCTTTCCTGGTTGGGGAGGTAGGAAAGAGTAGAGGATGCCTAGGTCTTGCTTGTACCTTCCTACCCTAGGGATCACTGAGCTCCCAAGAGTCCCCAGGCAAACTAGTCCAAGCAGGAAGGTCAGAGACTCCTCCTCAGAGCCAATCCTCCCTCCCCATAGGTGGTCTGAAACCTGCTCTGTCAAAAGAAAGACCTTGAAGTATTTGCCAAGGAAATTGTCTGGTATTTGGAATTCATTTTTAAGACCTCCATAATCCAGAACTGAGAAGGCCAAGGCAAGAACATCTCCAGTTAAAAGCCTGCCTGGGTTACACAGAGAGACTATGTCTCAAAACCATAAGGAGCCAGTGAGATGGCTCAGCAGATGAAAGCAGAGGCCTGATCACCTGAGCTCAAGCCCCCAAACCGACAGTAAGGTGATAGGAAAAATCAACTCCACAAAGTAGTCTTCTGGCGGGCACATGCGTGTGCACGCACACACACACACACACACACACACACTAATAATTTATTGATTTTAAATTTTAAAACCACCATTAGAAAATGAAAAGCGGAGTAGTGTGGTATGATGGGATAGGTATTTAATCCCAGAACTCAGGAGACAAAGCAGGCAGACCTCTGTGAGTTCAAGACCAACCTGGTCTACATGAAGCTCCAAACCACCTAGGGTTTCATAACAAGTCCAAAAAGTGGGGGTGGGGCTAGATGAAGTGAGGCTGGGTAAGCTGTGGGTAGTGCCTAAACTAGAACATGATTCTCCATCTGCTCCTTTCAACTTTTGGGTGCATTTTCAGCTTTCCCATAATAAGATAACAACAAAAAAAAAAAAAAAAACAGTTGTGGTCTGGGGAGATGGATCAGTGATTAAAAGCACTAGCAGCTTCTCCAGAGGACTTCTCACCACCTGCTCCTAACTATCCCTAACTCCAGGTCCAAGGAATCTAATGTCGTCTTCTGGCCTCTATAGATCCTATATACGCATAGCGCAAGAAATGCAGGCAAAACACTCATACACATAAAATAATAATCTATTTTTAAATTAAATATCATAGATTCCATGGCCCTGGAGGAAAATAACCTGTATTAAACAACTGGCGGTACTATTCGTTAACTGCATGAGCAGAGATAAGCCATCTCATCTACGAACCTCACTGTCTTCCTCTATAAGACAGGGTGATGCTATTTGACACAGTGGACCTGAGGAGCAGTGTGAAAGGATTTAAGCCCAACAGGGAACAAGTGTGTGGTCTTTCTCAGATCTGTGCTGTCTTGCTCCTATACCATGAACACGGACGTAGGCAGCATGCACCGCTGTGACTGTGTCCTGGTTAAAAAAAAAAATCAGTTGCAAATCTGGCTATAATTTACCTATTTTAAACAATGTCAGCCCAGACATTACAAAGCAAAAGGTCTTCCTTAATTATGTCCATGTTGGAGGAGCTGCTGCCTACTGCCCTCACAGAAAGAGGCAACAGGACTTTCTGCATCATGGTAAATCTGCACCATCCCACATGTGAAGTCCTGTGTTGAAGACTCCGGGTCAATAGATGTGGATTAAGATGGTCAGTTGGACTCCTCAGACAGGAATCACCCAGAAGAAAACTGAGGGAACAATATCTACCTTACACTTAGCCATCATTGGGAAGGATTGATCCCTGCAATGTTGCAAGGAATCAGCTATCTCGGTGGCATTGGCCGTACTTGGGGAACAGCAGGTAGTTGTGTGAATGAAAACCATCAATGTAACATCCTGGAGGACACACCTAAACTTCAGGGTGTGCAAAACTACAAGACTGTATGGGACTTGTGTTCAACAGCGACACCATGTGGCAGCAGGTGAGGCAGCAGCAGTGCTGAATTGTCCAGCCTGTCTGTCTATGGTGAATATGGTTGGTTCTGAACTGCACAAAAAGTCTCTTAACAGAGATGAGTAAGAAGAAGGCCCAGGAGGCCAAATGGTTCTTTGGAAACTGAAGAAAAAAAAGTGACACTCTTTATTCCCAACCTTGGTGGAGCCTGGAAATTACCAATGAAGCATCAAGCTGAGTTAGCACCCAGAACACAATACCCTACTCCTTCTTTCTTCCATTTCAGCTTCAAGTTACCACCCAACAGAAGCCCCTTTATCAGCACACAGGATAAAGTAGGCAGACACCCTGGGGTACCATGAGATCCGTAGTCAGACTCTGCCTTTGACTTTGTCACCTTAGGCAAGACCCTTAGCTGCCTTTTCTGCCTTTCCTTGGTCCTAGACATGCTGTCTTGCCTTGCTCCAACCATCTATGAAATGGGTCAGTAATGACTTTTCTGCCTGCTTTTCCAGAAGAGGAAAACTCAGGCCAGTTCCTTACCACAACCCCTTCCTTACCTTTGGTCCCCATGGGAGTGGGGCAGTCTTTGGGTACGGAGGGCAGGATACGAGTATAGTAGCTCAGATTGGAGAAAGACTCCCAGTTGATGTAGTCATGTGCTGAGTTGTAGGTTGGAGGGCTGGGGATAAGGTTGGACCGAACTGCAAAACAAAAATAACAACAGACTGTTCCCGCCTCAGTGACACCCTACTCCCCTGCCTCCACCTATGCCAGGCCTTGCTTTATCTGCCAATCATAGTTGTTCCATCCACTGCCTTTATCAAATGCCAAGTTCCCCAGATTAGAGGGACCAGCCCCATACCTACCTGTGAGTACCAGGCGCATGAGTATTTCTCGGATGAAGGTGGCATTCACAAACTCCCAGAACCAGTACCCGTGTGTCAGCAGGAAATGGGTAAACGAGGGGCTGGGTCGCAGGGAATTCCGAAGCCAGGTCCAGATGTCAGCTGCAGGAATGGTAGGAGCCACTGAGTCGGTCCCTTCTGGTAAGACCCACACTACCCACGGTGAGAGGATAGGGACCCAGCAAGAATCTATAGGAAGTACCATTAGGAGTGATGTCAAATGAGCCAGGACCCAAAATAGGACAAGGGACAAGGGACATGAAGAACTACCACAGGGTGGGAGTGGACCAAGAAAAGAGCTCACATGGGAGCTAGGATCAAAGACAGACACGGAGGGAAAAGAAGCCATGACCAGAGAAGAAGGCAGGAGTGGGGGCATAGAGAAGATCCTGGGAAGCGGGAGAGAGATGGGCTGGAGGCCTTACTCACGGATGGTACAGTTGGGGCCTGAGTAGCCCGTGCGAGTACAGTCACATTGGTAGTGGTCGAGGCCGAAGCGGACACAGACACCATGGTTCTGGCACGGATAGTAACAACAGGGGTTGACTGTGGATGAGAAACAGGTATTAGAGACACCCTCAAGTAGCCTCCTGACCTGACTTGCCCAACTCCTACACCAGAGACAAAAACCTCACCCTCTGCCCTGGATCTCCAGCCTAGCTCATGCTAGGGGCCCAGAGAAAGTTTTCCATCCCTCCCGGCTACCACTGAAGTGGTCAGGGAAGAGTCCAGGCCAAGCTGATGGTACTGAGGCTAGGAAACAGCTGATAAGACAATGTGCTATGGGCCCCACTTCCTGCCTTGGTATGGGAAAGTTTCTACCAGATGAGCACCAAGGTTGTGAGCCCCTAGGTATTAGAAACACAGAATCTGCCTAACCTTCCATTTCTGCAGAAGGGAGGGGACATGAGGCTTCATTAGGCCTATTTTGCAGATGAGGAATATAAGGCCAGAAAAGGCCACCAGGAAATGGTCGTATCAGGCCAAATGTCCTTCGCTCCACTTCCTCTCCACTCCGCCTCCCCAGGCTCGGCAATCAATTCCAGGAAAGAGGTTTCGCAGAACCAAGGATAAAGTACAAGAGACCAGGAGGGACATCCCAAGATCTCAGCTCCCCTGAAAAGTAGAGACTTGACCTAAGTGAAGTTGGGAGGTCTATACTCTAAGATCTTGAGGAAGTCAAACACAGAGAGATCATAAGAAGCCTTGCTGAAGAGAAATCTCCAGAGACAGTGGTGCACGAACTCTGCATCCACCCCCTTTCTCCCTACTCCCACCTCATAGAACCCCCAACAAGAAAAGTCCCTCCCTGTGTCTAAGCCCCATCCTTCTGACTGCCACCCTCTTTCTGTATCTCTCTGGCCTCAGAAACTCTTCAGCAATTAAGTTAAATAGTCATGCAATTCATCTAGATCCAGCCTGGCCATCATGAACTGCTCAGTCAGAGAAACTGAGGCTCAGAGAGAGAGAGAGAGAGAGAAAGAGAGAGAGAGAGAGAGAGAGAGAGAGAGAGAGAGTTCTCTTACTAAAAGCAGACCCAGGACTCCTGGCTCCTGGCAGGAGGCACCTTGATTTGGCTTTCACAGAAATGTCAGGAACCTTTCTGTGAACACGACTCTTTCTGGGCATAGAGCCAACAGCACAGGGAACTTTGACACTGTGTGCGAATGATGATTGGGGTCAAGAGGGTGGCAAGAAGTCAGAACAGCCTGGCATGAACTGACCAGTCATCAAGGAGGCCCGAATGGAAAGTCCTGAGCAACAGCCGCCTCCAGCCTGTGTCCTCACCTCAAAGCAGAGGCTCACCTCAGCGGTACAGCACCCTTCCTTCTGCCTCCAGGGGCCTCCAGATGTCCCCAAAAACCACCATCACCACACGCATACCAGCAGAAATCATACAGGCTATGCATGCAAATAGTTTTGCTTAAGCTCTGGTGACTTTGAACAACCCCACAATGGCATGTTTGTGATCTCTGGCAGAAGTATAGAAGAGAGAGGCCAGGGGGAAGAAAGCTGGACAAAGGGGGGGGGGGCTTTCCAAGCTGCCACAGGCAGATCTGGCAAGCAAGACCCAGGGATGAGACTTGTCAGGACCCCAGAAATCCGCATTCCCCAAATATGCCCCCCACTCAGCTAGTCACAGTTCCAGAAAGATCAAAGAGACCCGGTTCCATTTTCAGCCTACCAGGTCTGGGACTCCTCTGACCATCTGCTGGCCAAAGCTCAGCTCGTCTTGCTGTGAGCCACCACCACCACCTCTCACTCTGGCCTAGGGCTCTCTCTTCCCACTCTTACTACTCCAAGGGCAGGGGCAGAAGGAAGGGGCTCCTCGTGGTACCAGTTTCCTACCTCAGCAGAAGTCTCAAGGGGTCCTGAATCTCAAGGGGGCTACAGCAATGCTCCTTCACCCCCACCATTACCTAAACTACGTTTCTCCTTCACACATCTTCCAGCCTGCCCCCAAGGAATCCTGCTCTGCCCTCTGCCCAAGGCACTCCAAGTCCTCTCTGTTCTCCTCCCTGAGGGAAGGCCACACCTTCAGACACTCATCTCCCCACTAGGCTGGGCTCGTGAACTGGGCTTGGCCCCCAGCTTTCAGGGAAGCAGTGGTGACAGAAGCTTAGCAAAAGTGTGTGGATCTAATAAAATGTCACGTTGAGACTGGCCATCCCCTGATGGCAAGAGAGCGGCTTTCATCCTCCCAGCAGCACCGGGAGGCTAGCTGTGAGGCCTCCAGATGTTTCCAGGGTTTCATGCCCCGCCCCAATCCAAAAGAGGGCCCTCCCTCCCAACCAAACTGTGGCCAGCTTCCCCTCCCTCCTCCCCACTCTCTTTCCATAAACACCAGCTGCCCCGGGACAGGAAAAGTCCTCTTGGGCAGGGACAACAACCACAGGAGCTCAGGAATATGAAAGTGTGCAGAGAGGAGACCGGTGTCACTGGCCATGCAGACTGTGACAGTCAGACTGGGGAAACAGTGGCTGTCACTGACTGAGAATCCCCAGGGTGAATTTGTCTTCCAGCACCCAGCAGGAAGACATGCGAGCCTCCCACTGCACAAGGAGGAAGTCTAAGCTCAGAGAAGGCAAGAGGCTCACACGCAAGCCCCACAGCTTCCAGGCTGCAGAACCAAAATTTGACCCTCCTTCCCTCTCCCTGTTTGACTTAACCTGGGATGTCTAGGACTGGATTCAGGGGAAGAATACAACAGCAATGCTGATCCAAAGGCTAAAGATGTTGCTGTTTCTTCAAGGTGGGCTGTGAACAAGATGAAAGTGAGAGCCTGCTGCCTCAGCCTCCTGCCAGAAGCAGACCTCCAGACACTCAACAGGAAGGTTGTCCTTTCAGCCTAACTCCACCTCTGCGTGATCCCCATGGCAACCCAGTCTTCTACCCAGCAGAGGTGATCTCTCTACCAAAACCACCCAGCTCTCTGGCCAACAGAGAGGTCCTCTCTACAGAGACCACCTATCTCTCTTGATGGAACCCAGAAGCCACCAAAGAAGAGAACTAGGAGGTACAGGCACACAATCTAATCTACTTCCAGTGAGCCACCCTCAAGAACAAGTCAGCCACCAAGAAGAGTAGAGGAAAGATCAGCTCAGAACTGATGCCTTCCACACTTCGGGCCTTGTTTTCCTGTTTGTTCCATAGGCAGGTAGAGCGAGTATCTCAAAGGGGCTTCCTACCCTGTCCGAACCCAAAAGGAAGCCAAGCCGTGCCTCTACATCTTTCCCATCATTCCCCTACCCTCAGCACAAAACTCTGGAACCATTCCCACTGAGTGCCAGACACTTATGAAGCAGAACAATTGACACCCACTGTGGTGCCTGCAAACACACAGACCTGAAGGCCAAAGCAGCCAACCCTCATTCCCACAGATAATCCCTGAGCAAGAGTTTCTGGCTCTAAAACGCATCCATGGATTTGAGTAAGATGTCCTCCAGCCCAAAATTTGGGGATCTGGACTCACAGCCAAGCAGGGCATGGAACACCAAGTTCTCTGGGATGTATGGACAACATAGGGCAGAAGAGGCTGCACCCAAATCCCCTAAAAATAATATTTACAGAAGCTCCAGGAGGCTGGCGTCAAAGAGGAAAGCAAGCCTAAGTAGGCAGGCCTGGGTCCTCCTGACACCGTGTCTGTAGGCAGATCCAGGACAAACACCTCCATGGCAGGCCCAAGTAGCTGCCTATAGTAGGAAAATAAGGCCCTCCAGGTATACAGACCTAGCTGGGGCTGGAGATAGGAGCAACCAAGAAAGACACAGGGAGGCTCTGGCCTGTATTCAAGTCTCACCCCATGTGCTGGAGTCAGCCTAGCCTCAGGCTTAAAAGCCTGGCTCACAGCTCTACTCACCAGGCCATGCCCCCTCCCTGGGCACATAAATGGGCCTGGCATGCTGGTGCACATTTATATAATCTCAGCACTAGGGAGACAGACGCAAGTGGAGTTCTGTGAGTTCAAGACTAGCCTATACTACATAGTGAATTCCAGGACAGCAAGGGCTACAAAGAGAGACCCTATCTCTCTCTCTCTCTCTCTCTCTCTCTCTCTCTCTCTCTCTCTCTCTCTCACACACACACACACACACACACACACTGGAAGGTACATTTCCAGCACAGTCTTGAGCTCAAATAGGATGCCATCTCTCCCCTACCGAGAGGCAGAGGCCATCTTCCTTCAAAGCAGCCTGAAGACCCCAACCCATGATTCCTCACACAGGAGCAATACTCCCTCTTCGACATCCATAGACTTCTCACCCTTAGCCATGGCCTTCACCATCCTATGTAACAATCTGCTGGCACCTGTCTCCACCATCAGACTGTGGACTCCAGTGTCACTCTGGGCACCTACATCACTCCACATCAGACTGTGACCTCTGTGTCACCAGCCCCCAGCCAAAGGCTTGCATAGAAGAAGCCCTTGGGATGCAAAACAGAAAAATTTCCACTACAGCACATGCAATCTGACTATGGACAGAGGGGATACCATGGCTCCGGTCAGACGCAGCTTGGGCCATCAGTCATGCCTACTCCCTGGCTAAAGGGAGGATACCGAGCCAAACCAATGTCTAGAAGGGATGAACTTGAACACTTGTGGATTTCCTGGTAGAGCCTTGAGCTCCAAGCTGAACTCTACCCCCTTCCCTAAAAGATTCCCAGCAAGGAAGACAGGTATATGAATGCCAGGTCCTCACGGAGTGGAGGTGGGGTACGTAGGGTTAGATGAGAGCTGGGCTCATCCTAAAATTAAAAACCAGAATGCCCAGCATATTCAGCCTTGGCTCTGCCACTGTGGGGTCTCCAAAAAATGGCCCCACTTCCTCAGCCTCTCAAAGTTCTGATCTATAAAATAGACCTACCGCATCTCCCTCCCGCAAGACTACTGTGAGCACCAAAGAAAAAGGCACACACAGCTAATCTTGGAAAACTGTAGTGCTGGGTCAGAAATGCTTCCTTTCCAAAACCCAGACTGTCTACGTTCTAGCACAGGTGACCCCGGTTCTTCTTCTCACTCAAACCCCCTCCTCCAGGAAGCCTGCTGTGATTCTCAGTCCACTCTGTCCTCTGAGCTCCAAAGCCCTGTAGCATCACGCAGCAAGCCAGGACTCCTACTCCCTCCCTTTCCCTGACTGCCAATTTTTCTTGGCTCCATTTAACAGATGGGCATCCAAACTGGAGAGAGGAGAAGGAAAGGTGGGGAGCAAGGGAAGAGAAGATGGGGGAGAGTAAATTATTTTTCTTTCCTAGAACCGGCTTCTGCCCTGAGGGAGAGAAAAAGGACAGAATTGCAGGACAGAGTTCTCCGGAATAAGTGCAGGTATTGGGAGTATCTGGATTAGGCTGGTCCCGAGTTCAAACCCTAAGCCCACTATGCATTATGTGACTTGGGACTGTTATCGCACCTGCTGAGCCTCAGTTTCCTCGTTACTATGTCTCCTCTTCGCTATTCCCAGGATGATCTCCCCCCTTCCATATCACCGGTGGGAGTGATATGTTGAGCGTTAAGATCGACTCCCCAAAAGTTAGAGGCTAAAGAAAGGGAACTCACTTCCCCCTGCCTTCCCCTTGGCTTCTGCCGCTTCCTTCCTAAGGAGTCCCCACAGGAAACTGCTGGGTTCTGGGGAAGACGTGGGGGGAAGGGGAGGGGATACGGAGGCTGCTTGGAAAGTCGGACCACAGAACAGGTGAGAAGTTAAAGAACTAGTTCCTGCTCCCCCTGCCGGCTTGGCATCTCAGTTGGCTGTGGGCCAGAGAGATCCTAGGTAGGCCCTAGCCAGTGGCAACACCCCTGGAGGTCTCCAGGAACCCCCTATCCCATAAACTTAACATTTTAATCCCTGCACCGCAAGCAGAGAGGGGAATCAGGGGGTCTCTATGGAAGGAAGAAAAGGGAGATGGACCAAGTCCATGGCACAGGACTTGGGATCTTCACGGACATCCAGGGGGCCACCTACCTGGTGAGGGCTGCCCAGGGTCTGCGAGCAGTACCGGGGGTGGCGGCAGCAGCAGCAGGAGCAGCAGTAGGGGAAACTGGAGCGAGAGACTCCTTCCTGCGGAGGGAAGAGAGAGTTGAGGCTGGCGTTTAAGGCTCCGCCTGCAGGCCACCAAATTCCGGGGCGCGTGGGGGCACCGCTGGGGTCGGACTCACGACTCATGACTTTGGGAGTGGATGGATGTGCAACGCCAACGGCTGACTCCTCCAGTGCAACTCCAGCACTGCCCCAGCACCGGCGGGTCCCCTCCCACCCATTCCACGGCTCCACCCCCACTCCTCCCTCCAGTTGTCACCTCTGACAGGCCGACCGCCGACTTCCTCTGCTCCAGCCTTAACCAAGACGTTTTATTAATTGCTACGTGGTGACCGCTGAGACCGTCACTCGCGATCCTTGAGACGCAAGACCTTTTTACAGTGCCAGAAATGCATCCATCTGGTACACAGTAAACTGAGGTTCTCTGAGGATGGGCACGAAGGAGGACAGGGCTTGGGGGCAGAACAAATGGTGGAAGGGGCTGGTTTGAACCACAGCTTGCAGAGGATGAGAAGCAAGGAGGTGAGAAGCCACGCAGTGCAGCCCAGCCTGCACACAGAGTGCATGGAAAACATACTTCTGCCACTCTTGCAAGCCAACACTTCCTTCCCGCACCCTGGGCTCTCCTAGGTCAGACAGGAGGAGCTGTAATTTACATTCTGAATACACAGCCTGCCAGTTGGCTCACCTTCGATGAGGTACATGCTAGCCTTTGCTGGTCCTCGGTGTACTTATTTATAAAATGGACATGTAAAACCACCCTAGGCGGGGGCTGGAGGGATACCCAGGGGACCCCTACCTGCTTAAAGAAGAAAGGTAGAGGGAAGTGGGGGATTGATTGTGGGAGGGGTGACCAGGAGGGGGCAGTGAATAGGATGTAAAGTGAGTAAGTAAAATATAAAATTAAAATTTTTTAATTTAATTAAAGAATACATATAAAGTAGATATTAAAACATATATGTGGCACAAGACAATTTTGTTTACTGATAGGTAAAGATAAAGGGAATTGTTTTAAAAGAAAAATATAACATTTGTATATATAATCCTTATACAAAATAAAATTAATGAGACTTTAAAAAGAAAAAAAAAAAAAAAAAACACCCTAGGCACATACACAGATCTCATGTGCAGTGGCTATTCTGTGGTCAGAGAACTTTTTCCAAAGTTGTCCTAACTTAGATGCCAGGGCTGACCAAATGCCACCCTCCAGATGAATGGCCATCTGCCAACCTTACAGGATCTAAGCATCTGGTTCACTGGCTCTTTTTCACAGCTGGGGAAACTGAGCTTAGAAGGATTGGAGATTAGGAGCAAAGCCACAGTGTCTCCTGGTCCCTTTCCTTCAGAGCTCTCTCCCTCAGTTCTCCCAGCACACCCAGCTGTCCTCTGCCCACACCCAGAGGCCCGGCTTCATGGAAGGTCCCCTTCAGCCTTGTGCTTGCTTTCAGACATCTCTGGGCTCAGGAACACCAACAGGTGGGAAAGGTGGGGCCTGCTGGGATGCCCCTCCTGCTTCCAGACCAGAGCTGTTCCCATGTTCTACTGGGACAAATGCCAACTGCTCTAGGGAGACAGAGCAAGCCAGGACAGACCAGGGAGGAGCTGGGGCTCTGGGATACTGAGACCACTTCAGCTTCTCCACATTCCCAGATTTAGGGCACCCCTATTAACCACCCACCTGGGCAAAGAGGCCTGAGCCAGGTGGTTGTCAGCAAAATGAGATCTGGGAGGAAATCTGGGGTTCTGTTTCCCCAGAGGACAGGGGACCTTCCGGTGATCAAGAAAAGAAAGCAGAACTAGGGTGAGTCTTATCCTCCACTCCCTGTCCCGCCCTCACCCTGGGCCAGAACCCAGGGAGTCACCATACCTGTAGCTTCATTCCCAAGCCTCTGTCCTGTACTGTAAAAAAACAAATGCTAATACCTCAGCCACGACCCTGGAGGGAGGAGACAACCTGAGAATCAAGAAAATTGAGTTCAAGTCTCCTTTCTTCCATACGACCATAGACAAGACCTTAGGGCCTGCTTCCCATGCGAACACCAGGATAATCAAGGGCAGGACCCACACCAGTTGTAAGCAAATGAGCCCTTGCTGGAACCACGCTCTACAGCCCATCATGCCGTCAGAAGATGGATGTAATGAAGAAGGGATGTAATGGGAGTGTGTAATTGATGAGGCATGGGTGCAGTGGAGAAGCCAGAGGCCAAGAGACTAGCCAGGGTGCCAATACAGGCCTCCAGGAACCAAGCCTAACCAAGGGGATGGAGCAGAGGAAGAAGTAGGAAAGGGAAATGGTGACTGAGATCCAGCTCTTGACCAGTTGACCTGGAGTATGGATAGAGAGGTGAAGAACATTTGGATGCTGGTTGCTGCTAGGGATAACACTCAGGGACCGGCAGTGGCTAGATGTAGAGTTAATAGTTGGTCTACCTCAAAGAAAGGATCCAACAAGCAGGTGAATGCCCAGGTTGAGGGAACATCCTTGTTCTGCTAGAAGGCTTACAACCTTTCCCTGCTCTTCCATTCCAGAGCCAAAGTCCTGAATGCAGACCCTGTAGACAGCAGCTGATCCTCTAGTTGTTGACATTGTCTCTTTTGCGCCAGGACATGTGAAGGAAGTTCTCTCCCACCCACCTCCTTCAAGGTGGTACTAGATCAAAATTGTCCTTTTATCCCCCTTTGATTTATCACTGTTTTGGTCACCAAGCACGGGGTCTGGCTGACTGAAAATGTCACAAGAGACTGGTTGCTTGTGTGGGATGAGCGCTGGTGTGAATAATCCAGGAAAGGGGTTGCAGAGGTGGCCGGAGAGGTAAGAGCACTTGCTGCTCTTGCAGAAGACGCAGGCTAGGTATCCAGCGCCCACATGGTGGCTCACCACTGCCTCTAACTCTAGTCTCAGGAGAGATGACATCTCTTCTGTCCTCTTTGGGCACTGGTCATACCTATGGTGCATATGTTTGTGTGCATGTATGCATAAGTGTGTGTGTTATATATATTTGTGTGTGTAAGCAAAATACTTCTACAACATAAAGTAAAAATAATCTAAAATAAAAATATGTAAATAAAAATATACAAGAAAAACTCATGTGACTAGGGGACCAGAGCCAAGTTCATCAAGGTGCCAGCCAGTCCATCCATCTGCCAGGGTAATCACAAAAATGTCATCACCTGCCTCAGTTTCCCACTGAGCCCACTGGTCAATACTCCCAACAGTCCCACAGGTATCTCTGGACACAGGGCCAGAGATGATCAAAGAGTCTGAGGCAAGGTAGCAAGATCCCACTTCTCCCTGCTAGTAGGTGAAAAGGTTTTCTCTCTGCGAGCCTCACCCCCTGCCACATACCCAAGCCAGTCCATGCCCTTCTGCCTACCTACCCCACATCTGAAAGGTATTGGGGAGGTCCCACCCAGCATTTGGAAATCCCAAGCTGACTCTCACCTGAATCATTCATGAGGCCAGCCCCACCCACCCCACCTCTGCAGCTGGTTCACAGAACAGGAAAGTTCTGTAGTCAGCGGCCTCAACTCTCTTCAAATCTCAGTCCCAAACTGAGTCTCCACTCTCACCACAGCCTTGAGCGTTCAGCTGCCTTTTGTCAGCTTCAGTTTCCCCCATCCAAAAAACAGCGTTACTACCTGCATTTCTGCAAGAGCTGCTCTGAGGACAGCAAGAATGTGGGGCTCAAAATTAGTTCTCTACTGGCCCTTCTTTTCCTTCCCTACCTGAGCAGGATTGGCTTCATGGAAAGGCCTCTTCCTTTCCTCTGTGCCTGCTCAGTGCCAACTTTTCATTACATATTGCAGAGAATAAAAATAACATTTCTTATGTACCTATTATGTATATAATCTCTGAGGGGGGAGAGAAAGAGCGAGTCTCTTTCCCAATAGTCCTATGAATCCAATAGTGTCATTTCCATTTACAGAGAAAGAAAGCTGAGGTCCAGAATTGTAGAGGTTTGCTCAAGGTTACACAAAAAAGAAAAGAAAAGAAAAGAAAGAAAGAAAGAAAGAAAGAAAGAAAGAAAGAAAGAAAGAAGAAAAAGAAACCCTGCAGGCAAGTGGGTAGCTGGGTGCAGGTGGGGGGAGTGTCCCACTAAATTATACAGCTCAGACCACCAGAGAGCCAAGGATTGAAAGGCACATAAACCACTTGTTTGTCTTTCTTACTTAATCCTGAAAAAGGCTCTGCGAGGAAAGCAATACAGGGCAGGAGACTCAGAGGCTCAAGGGTTCCTCCAGACTTTGCCTGAGCTGAGGTGGGGAAGGGGGAGTTCCAACCAGTGCCATCGCAGTTTGTAAGCCACAGGCAGGATGCTCAGACACAGCCCCATAAATGGGAGAACAAGCTGACCTGCTAGAAGCTACAAGCTATTGGTGGTGGAGCAGAGACTGGAGCTCTGCTCTGTTGGATTTCAACTTAACAGGTTTAATACCCTGCCACAATCTATCACCGCCTCTCCTGGATGCCCAGTCCTGAGTCTCCAGGAGACAAACACCCAGATCCTGGCAGGGATGAGCAGGCAGGAGGCTGGTGTGTGGAGAATTCCCTGTTCATCTGGGAAGTTTCCACTGCAGTGTCCGGACAGATCTCACCACCTGATTAGCCCAGTGGTCCTTCTACCAGCGTTCTCCTCACCCTGGTCCTACCATCTGAGGAATCTACAGAGAATCAGATATCAGTTCCTGAGATTGTGGGGGCTCAGTTGCCTGCGACAAAGAAGCCATGATGAACGTGTATATATATATATATATATATATATATATATATGTATGTATGTATGTATGTATGTATGTATGTATGTATATATATATATATATATATATATATATATATATGACCAGGTTTTTTTTTCCCCAGAGGTGGCTGTGATTGTAAAATGTCACTCTGCTCCACCCTACCCCAATCACAGTTGAAGAAGAGATATTGCCACAGCCTTCCTTTAATATGTGAACTACCGTTATAACTACTTAGACCCTTGCATAGCTCCCCCTGCCCTCAGACTCTAGCCTAGACTTTAGCACTATCATTGCCTAAGGAGCCATGGAATGGAGAACCCAGATCTGATTTCTTATAACTAAACCCCTTGAAATCCCTGTGCAACCTTGAGTAACTCACCTTTCCTCTTGGGTTTCAGTCTCCCTATCTGGTAAAGAAATCTGTTGCAACTGAGCTGCTGAGGAGTTTGGGGGATTCCCAGCCTGACCCACCTGGGTTTAGAGCCTGACTTGCACGGTCAAGGTGTGTGATTCTGAGTAGTTCATTTGATGTCTTTGAGCCCAGTTTCCTCTGGGCAATGAAAACGATAAAAACCATGGTGAGGAGATCACTTAGCCCAATTCATAACCCCCAGGAGCCATTTGAAAAATGACCAGTACTTGGTGTCATAATTATAAGTAATAACTATACAATGAATTCAATTCTGTCACTGTGGTCCTAGATTACAGATATCTCAAGAGAACTTTAGAGAGAATGGTGGCAAGCATGTGCTGGCTTCCTGTGTCAGGATCACATTTAGTTGCACATGACAATAATAATAATAATAATAATAATAATAATAATAATAATAATAAATGGGAGGTTTAAGCAAAAGAGAGGATGGGGAATTTTCTTCCTCAAATGGCAGAAAGTACCAGTTGTGTACAGTCATGTCATGAGGAGGGGGCTCTTCAGTCAGTCCTCCACTGGCTGTATCTGTGTGATGCCACCCCCAGGCACCTTACTCCAAGTGTAGAAAGTCTGAGAGCAGATACTCCCACAGACTCCCACAGTACTTCTCTTCCACCACAGTGATTCACGTGAGCTCCCTTGACTGCAAAGGAGCTTGGGAATTGTAGTTTTGTAATAGGCAAGCAAAGGACAAGAAGTGTGGAAAGGAGCTTGGCAGCTGGCTATCAGATGTTTGTCAAAAGCCAAAAAAGAGTGTTTCTGGTGTAGACCAACTCCCCTAGAGAACACAGACACAATCAGTTCTGAGGTAAGCCACACTTTCCAGCCAAAAGAAGAGGTTCAAAAATAGCAGGACCACAGTGAGGCACCGCCAAGAACACCCAGAAAAAGTCCAGTTCAGCTGCCAACAGGTAGCAGAATGCAATGTCTCCTCTGTACCCTGTGGCCTTCTATAAAAATGGACCAATCTCATAAGTAGCAGCCATGCCCAGACACAAGGCATCTCATCCTTGGCAAACTTGCACTCTGTGGCTTAGAAACTTAAAAGACAAGAATTCATACTTCAAACAACTACTTGGTTCTCAGGCCAGAGCCCTAAAAGTTCACTGTCTGGAGCCTTTCAGAAAGAAGTGGACTGGCTCACCCCATGTACGGAATGTGTACCAGCTTTAATGCTTTGTTAATCGCTCGGCACCATTTAGCCATATATAGCCTGGAAACATTCTCGCTCACACTAACTTCTTACTTAATCTCCGAAGCAACTCTTCGACGTAGGGGATTTCACCTATGAATGGGGGTAGGAGAGCTGGAGAAGCTGGGATTGTTTCCAATGCAAGAGACAGACATTCAAGATCACTTCGGCAAAGATGCTGAAAATCAGAGGACAGATATGACTACATCCAAATTCATATCCATCCCCCCCACCTCTCCCAGGACTTGAGTATCTCTAGGTTCACGCTGCCCTCATGCCCCGGCCCTAAAAGACAGGATGACGTCTTTCTCCAAATAGCCTCACGGAAGTGAGACTCTTTTGATTGTTCTGCCTTAAGTCCAGCAGCCACTTTTGAACCAACTGCTATCACCAGGAAGATGTAATGTCCTGATTATTCTGGCTGATCGGTGTTAAGACTGTACCTTCCACATGACAGATTTGGGAACAGGGTGTTTCCACAAGAAACCAGAGTGCAGCTATCAAAAGAAGACCAGGTTTGTTGAGGTGATGGCTTAGACAGTAGTTAGTAAAGTAAAGTAAAGTGCTTGTCTTGCAAGATGAGGTGCTGGGTTCAGGTTCCCCAGGACCCACATAAAGAGCCTGGTGCTGCAATGCATGCCCATCATGCCAACACTTGGCAGACAGAAACAGGGGGATTCCCTGGTACTTGCTGGCCAGCCAGACTAGCATAATCTGGGAGGTCCAGACTGAGTGAGAGCCACCATCTCAAAAAATAGGGCAGAAAGCAATTGAGGGTGATAGCCATTGTCAAACTCAGGCTTCACGTACATATGCACACATGTGTACACACACACACACACACACACACACACAGTTTTGTACTTAAGTCAAATTAAAAGAGGAAGGAAGAGAGGCAGACAACAACTGGGGTCCCTCTCTCCCAATAAGCAATAAAGAAGAGCAGGTGTGCGCTAAGAGGCAAGGTGGCTTTGCCTCCAGACAACCCCAGAGCTAGAAAGTGAAAGAAGAAAGCCTTTGGCCTTGGGCCTGGGTGGGGAGGTGGACACATTGAGGAGAGCCCAGCCTACTGCAGCATCCAGAACCTTTTCTCCTCTGCCCTCAAGACACTGAGAGTGGTTTGTTGGGGATGCTGGGGGCAAGGCTGTGGTCTCTGGTGCTGCCTGCCAGGGCTGGAGCAGGAGAGGACATCAGTCGGCAAAGTAGCCAGGGTTCATAGGGACATATGGCTGGACACTAGACACTGACCAGATACAGTGTTATAGAACAAAACCAGGGTTCCCTCTGTTGGCTTCTTAGTCTCGTTAGTGACAGTCTCATATGGAGCCTTGAGTTTTATTACAGCGTAAGAGAGAAACAACAGGGCAGGTCAGCTATGAATCTCAGCAGCTCCCAGAAGAGAGATGGAAGAGAGAGAGAGAGACAGAGAAAGGGTTGAAGTCATTTCTTTTACAACTGGCATCAGCAAACGGCCTCATGGCATAAAGGGAGGGGGCAGACAACCAGTGAGCCCTATGTCTGGGAAAGCAAGCTCAGCTTTAGCCAGTACCTAAGAAACAAGGAAAAAGTTACACATTGAGTTAGGGCTCAGATGCGTAGGCAAGCATGGCAGGCTTCCACTGTGCTGCCTGGTGGACGCTCTTTAAGCAGCTGTTTCCAGGGCGGGGCTTCTGGGAAGGGAAAGTATATTATCTCGTTAAGATAATTCATCATACCATCTCCTTAGCATGTCTCCTCCAGATGACTCAGATTTTGGAGAAGTCTGCCTCTTGGCCAAGTGATTGACAGGCCCAGATGCATTAGGGACAGGCAAAGAGGATTTTGGGTCTCCTCCCAGGGCCAGAAGTAGATATTTCAGTACTATGTTTTTGCCTAGGAGGCAATGCCTTTGCCTTAATGGGTTTCAGCCGCCACCTTTTCATATGGTAATTTAAATTCTAAGGAAGAACAACATTGATGTCTCTAGGGAAACAAAGGTGGGGTCCAAAGCTTACAGGATCAAAGACATTTCAGGCTTCTAGCTAAGATATGAACCCCTATCTCCAACCACATGCCCCAAATATACATCTTGTCCACATCAACATGATAAAACACCATGACCAAAGAAAGCTGGAGAAGGAACAAAGCAAGTCTATATCACTGTTCATCCAGAACTCAAAGAGAGCAGGAACCTGGAGGCAGGAACTGATACAGAAGC